>NC_079149.1:95444862-96644862 GCF_945859685.1 Eupeodes corollae
AAGCTATAATACTTTCATAGTTTTAGAAAATAAATTTCATAGTTGGTTTCGAATCAAAACTTCAAGTTTTAGAATTAGACGATTTTAAAATTATTTAGATAATTTTTAGGGGAAAAACTATTTATTCTTGTCTTAAGAAAAATGAAAAAAAACGCCTATTGCGAACCTACTTCAAATCAAATTTTTCGTCTTCTAACATCGTAATTTGATGGAAATCACGAATCCAAAAATATTTACGAATGCAAACCTCGCCATAAAATTTCTTTATATCGCAGTAAAAAGAGATTATAAATTTTGAAAAACCTTCACCAATTTTATTACAACAAAAAATCTACTTTTTAAATTTATATAGTCTCAAAACACTGTATGTGTTTTTTCGAATGTTAAAAAGCTCTCACTCGATATCAATTTAATTTTTTCGAACTCAACACGAAGTAAAATTTTAAAGTTTTATATTTCGATATTTTCGATTTTTTAGTAATGCGAATTCGACAAGAGTAAGTTGGTGTGATTTAAATTCGATAAGGGAAAAAATTTTTAAAACAGTAATATTTTTTTTACTAACGGGATATAAACTTTAATTTTTTTTATGTAATGCAATTGAGAAGCTGCACCTTCTACTTTGTAGTTAAGGGAACTGACATAATATTTCAAAGCTTTTCAACTAATGATATATATGGGAAGTTAAAATCAATTTGCAATTTTTGATGCTACTTATATTATGCTCCGTTGAAACCCTAAACACAAAATAAATATTATTTACTAAGTCTAAGCTCTCCATAGATATTTGTATATCTTATTTTTGGGTAATAAGTAGACCCATTTCTCCCTTAGCTTTCCTACCGTAATTATCAGAAATCTATAAAAACACATCAATACGAGCAAGTTCTATCAACCTTGTTGTGTGTTTAATTTTCTAATCTTTTTCAAGGCAATCGGATTCGGATCTATCTCGGATACCTTCCTGATGCGCCTATCCATCCAATCGATACACTTAAGATATGCCACTACTTAACTTTTCTTTAGCTCTGTATGCTAACCCTGGCATAGCTCTTCTCCGGACTACTGCGCTAAGATGAGGACATGATGGCGATGACGGGGTTTTCTCTCATCTCATCTTATCTCATAAGGCATGTGAAATGACTGTCCTCATCTTCATCGTCATTGTCATGATGATCGTCAACTGGCTCTCGGTAGATTGAATGGCGAATCCGAATGTGGATCGATATGACTGTCAATGGGGTGCTATTAGCATTTTAATGCTGCCAATTGTGAATTGATCTTTGGCATTGTTGGGGAGGCCCCCCCTTCATAGACTTAAACACGAGTGTTGTTTGTCTATACACAGCAAGTTTATCTCGTCGGTTGTATCTCCAAACTAAACTAAAGAAAGATACTTTAC
The DNA here is from genome assembly GCF_945859685.1 of Eupeodes corollae. Classification (NCBI taxonomy): domain Eukaryota; kingdom Metazoa; phylum Arthropoda; class Insecta; order Diptera; family Syrphidae; genus Eupeodes; species Eupeodes corollae. The sequence goes on from NC_079149.1 coordinate 95,446,265, forward strand.
TTTGTGTTGTTGACAGAAACAGAAACTATACAACTATTTGACCTTCGTCCCCATAGTTCCAGCCCTCTGTTCAGTCAGTAGGAGTATAGTATGTCTAGATATGATGGTGCCGATGATATGCAAGTTGAACAATATGACAAATGTAGATGGGCGACGAACTTTTAACCTAAAAAGAAAAAAAATACAATGTTTTTGTTTTTCAAAAGCTGCTGGCTGAGCTCTTGCAACTTGTTTTCATGTCGTTTTTATTTCTATTTTGGTCGTGAAAAGAAAGTTCAAATCTCAGGGATTATTTGTTTATTCAAAAATGTAAACAGACAAAATAACAATAAAAACAAAACAGTAACAGAAACATTACGGGACATCACATTTCCATTTGAATTGACGAACTGAAGTTGTTGACTTTCAAAGATGAAGACGAGGACGGCTTTGACTCCAACGTATTGAACTGAAACTGATTTGATCGGCAGTCGTGTGCATTTTGCTGCGTGATCGTGAACAAGTTGTTGAGGTACTTATTTTTTTTTATTGTAACCACCCACATGACGTGAGGATGATGGGGGTCGGGATTTTAATTGGGTGATTTGTATTTATTATTCTATCAGTGAATGAAAAACTATATGATTGATGAGAATCATAACTTTGCTGTACAGATAGTAGATACCTGTTTGCCTTTTTGATGTCAATATAGAAATATTGTTAACAAACTGGAATTTTTATAGATGGAATTTGTCATATGTATGAAAGTAGACGAATGTCATTAATCTCGAATAGAATATTGGCGAATAATTAAATAATATATGATTGATGAATCATGAGAGAAGAAACTGGAAACAAAGTTGACTTTTATTTTTTCACTGAAACAGAAGAATGCATAGGAGGATTTTTGACATAATTCTTGTGTAAAAATCATTTAAGGAAAACGAATGCAAGAACTTATTGTGAGTGATGTTATTTTAAAATGTATAGAGATGCCACTTTTGCCTCAGGTATCTTGTTATTATGGTGGTTAGTAAAATAAGACTTCAAAATTCTTATAACCAAATTTCTTATAAGTTGTCCTTGAAGAGACGCGAAATCGATTTTAACACAGAAGTGTACAGTGGTTGACAAAAGCAATCACACATTTGGATCAAACGATAAATCCTGCGAATCATTGAGCTTCTAGCTTAATAATTTTAGAAATACATATTCTAACAATGTATTTAGAAACTAAATTACGAAACAATTTTTCAACTTTATTTATATATTGTTGGTTGCTATTAAACTACATACAAAATATGCGTTAACTCGGTATTAATTGTGACCTGTCAATGTTCATATACAGGCACTTCGATAATCGATAATCCGTAAAACGAGTCATCGTGTCCCAATAGCATTGACGCACACATTATATGGTAAAAAATAGGAAACCCCGCATTGACAGCATTTTTTAATGACAACCACAAGACGTGACACCCTTTGTACAGATTGTATCTTTTTTTCGTAATAGAGTTAAGGCGTTGAACTTTTACGTTGACCGTCTAATAGTAACTTTATACTTTCTGAGTTTAAACAAGGTGTCCCAAAGTCAACAAAAACCATACATTTATGAAAAAGTGCATGAATACAAAATATTATAAACATTAATACGTTCGAAATATCATTTTCGAAAAAATCTTTGAAACAATTATTGTGTTTTTAACAAGCATAGAAGTTGAAAAATGGTTTTTCAAAAATAGGAAAATTCCAAAAGTTTTATAAAATAGCCTTCAAATTCTTAGAAATTAATACAAATTTGAATTCAATAAAAAAAATCCGTGTGTATTTTAATGTTTGTTTCAAAAATTTGAATCATTAAAAAGAACGACAATTTTGAACTCTGTAATGTAATGTATATGGTTTTCCAATAAAAGGTTTAATTTGTATTAAAAAAGCAAGTAGATAGAAAGATAGGTATCCTTATTCTGTGTTTACAAAATTGATATTAACATAGTTATAGCTTCTTAATAAATGTTAAGGACATGACATGGACTGTCGTCTGCTTGAGGGACATAATTATTTACATTTTGCTATTATGTAATTTAACATATTGAAACATAATAATAATTAATATTATTTTTATTTTATTTTATTCTATTTTTTTATTTTCATTTCAAATGACTATAAGAAACAAATAGTCGTTGGACTTTTTCCCTTCTGGCAAAGTCTCCGTCGCTGTACACCTCGTACAGCTCGTCGTTCCATCTTATCCTCCACTCCCCTTCGATGCATACAGGACCGTAGATCAAACGACGCAATTTTGTCTCGAACCGACCCAAGGTGCTTTCATCCGCTTTTGTTATAGTCCACGCTTCTGCACCGTATAGCAGGACGGGGGTGGTCTTATATCGCGACACTTTGGTCAATCGAGAGAGGACTTTACCACTCAATTGCTTTCTTAACCCAAAGAAACAGCGGTTAGCAAGAGTTATTCTAAGTTTGATCTCAGCGCTGGTGTTGTTTTCTGCGTTTACAGCGGAGCCTAGGTAGACGAAGTCCTTGACTACCTCAAAGTTACGTCTGTCGATTGTGACGTTTTGACCAAAACGTTCGGTGTTGTATGTCCTTTCTTCACGACAATATGTACTTTGATTTGCCCTCATTAACCGCTCAACCCATTTTTGCCGCCTCTGCCTCAATACTCACACAAGCCCCATTGACATCACGCTGAGTTCTTCCGATTATGTCAATGTCATCAGAATATGCTAGTAATTGGACAGACTTTTGAAAGATAGTGCCAATGGTGTTGACGTGTGAGCTCTGCACTATTCTTTCAAATCAGGATGTGAATATTTGATGGATTTTGGACTTTCCTGGTCTAAAACCACACCGATAAGGACTTATTAGGTTTATGACGATGGGCTTTAGACGTTCACATATTACGGCAGAGAAGATTTTAGGCGATGCTAAGTAGACTGATTCCTCTATAGTTAGTGCAGTTTAGAGGGTCTCTTTTTTTCAGGATCGGGCAAACAATACTGAGGTTCCATTCATCGGGCATGCTTTCTTCCGACCATATCTTACAGATAAGTTGGTAAATGCTTCTAACCAACCTATTTGCAGCTCCTTTAAAGAGCTCGGCATTCAAAGCCATCCGCTCCAGTGGCATTATTAGACTTCAGCTTAGATAAGGCAATCTTTACGTCGTCTAAGTCGGGAGGACGGGATTGTTGGCTTTCGTGTTCTATGTTGAATGGATCTTTGCAGCCTGCGGTTTTGGGTTTATGTACCTGTGAATTTCATTTTACCTGTTCATAAAACTTTCGAACTTCAATTCTGCTTTTGAACCTCTCTTCGACCGCACGCTTCTCATGCACTCACTTTTTCCTTCTTAGAAGTCGGCGTTCCTCTCGCCTCTTCTGCTCATAGAGCTCATGAGCAGCTCTCGTCCTTTTATGCAGCTCTGCTTTGCGTGCGTGTTGTTTGGCTGCATTTGCCCGCCGCCATTCCTCATCAAACCTTGTTGGTGGCTGTTTAAAACCCAGCACATCAGAGGCAGCTTTTCTGATTGCATTTTGGCAATGTTGTTACTAGTTTTCGATACATTGAGCTGGCGGCAGGGAACTTCGAGAGAGGTTACTTGTAACTCGGTCCGAAAAGGATTTGGCGATCTCTGGCGAATGTAGCCCTTCGACGTTGTACCTTCTCCCAGCGCCTCCCTGTTTTGCTTTGGTTCTGGAAACCCGAAGTGCTACTATGGCTGCAACGAGGTAGTGGTCCGAGTCGATGTTAGCTCCTCAGAAATTTCGTACATCCATGATGCTGTAAACGTGCCTGGCGTCGATCGCAATATGGTAAATCTGGTTGACGGTAGATTGATCTGAGAAACTCCAAGTTCTTTTGTGGATATTGAGGTGTGGAAAACGCGTACTGACTACCATGACGTTTCACCCCGCAGCAAAATCTATGACCCTGAATGCGTAGTCGGAAGTGTTGTCGTGCAGGCTGTTCTTCCCGATTATTCCACCAAAGATGTCTTCCTGACTTGGCATTAAAATCGCCCAGGATTATTTTAATATCGTAGCTAAGACACTGCTTATATGTTTTGTGTGAGAGCTCGAAGATGTCTAAGGCTCATGGATGCCTAAGTCAGACTCCAATGACGAAGCCGCATCCAAATAAGCTCTGTTGGTTTTCGTGGTAGCAGTCACCATAGTAAATATCGCAGTCTTTTCATCCTCTTTTTTCCCGGCTCATCCCATCGTGTTTCCTGGATGGCGGTGATTCCCCGTGCATATCCGAATTACGATGTCCTTAATTCATTTGCGTTGGCTGTCAACACTAAATCCGTCCGTATCCGGCCAGGAAGTCACCCCGACGGCACAACCCCCAACCTGGAGGGCCAGATCCTAAGTATAAATCCAAGGATGGGGATCCGGATAAAACCGCTCCTTATAGGCCTGGGCTCCGAATTAGTTGAAGATACCCCTATAAGGTGTGCACTAAATTCTACCTTACTGGAACTGTAGACGCCACCTTTGATTCCATCTCGGGAATTCCTCCGCTGCCGTCTAGATAAGGAGAGGTGCCTTGGTGGAAACAGCTCTCCCCAGCTCTCTCGTTTCCTGCACGCAACAACTTCCCACTGGGGTTGGAACCCAATCTCCAGTTGAGGTACTAGGCACCCGATGTTCTCCACGGGGAGGTGAGAGTAGGAGTTGATAGACAGAGGTGGGTTTTGAGAAAAACCTGTTTACACTTGTGTCCTCTTGAATGCACATGTCTTCCATTTGAACATCATGCTGATTACAGAGGTGCAAAGATCGATATCTTCGTTACGATGGGCCCCCTCTTATATTAAATATGGATCCAATGATAGAATTGTTATTTTCGCTGGTGAAATAGTTTCTATCGTTGAGATTTAATACGTACTTTGAATAATATTGCCTTTCAGTTAATGAGCGAGCTTTTTCAATATTCGCATAAATTTCATTGTCATCAGTGACGGATTTTACTTGGTAAAGCATCTTTTTGAAGTGAACATTATTCGTACTCCAGTTCAGGTTCAAGCTACCGTCCAGTTTTAATATTGATCTTTTTATAATCTTTAATAAAAATATAACTCGATTTTTTATGTTTTTAATCAATATCTTTATTTCAGAAAATGCTGTTCGGAGACAACTTTCTGTTGGTGAGTACTTCTTAAGACTAACTATCAAATATAAGCTTATGCTCTACTTGAACTTCTTCTTAGAGATACATTTCTATTTTTTAACATCGATCGTATTTGAATGCAACGATCGATGTTTACATTTATATTTTTTTATGTCACACATATTAATATCTTCAAGAGCCGTAAAAAGTTAATGGGATATGGTTTCAGTTGTTTATATATTTAATTTTGTTATTGTTAGTATTTATGGAATGGAATACTTTATTTTGTCTGTTTACATAAGATTATTATTGGGGTTGTGTTTAGGATTTAATTGTAAAGGGAAATGATTTAATTATCCGAATGGATAGTTAACTGGTGTATCAGCATTGAATGGTTTCGTATTGGTCAAAACAGTCCGCAGCTAACAAGTTCCAATCTTTTACAAGAAGCTTTTTTGTTTGAATCACATACTCCATTATCTTTCTCGTTTGCCTATGCTCCTCCATACTTAGTACTAGTAATATATCTCTTTCACTAAATTTTCCATGATCAATTTTTACCCCTATAGGTTGAAAATATGTCCTATAAGACTTCAAAAATATCATATTGAATCGATTCTGGAGCGTTAACATGTGGCTCAAGAAAAAAAAGTGTAAAGTTGTTTAATCACTAGATTCAGGTAACATTTCTGTCAAGACGAATAATCCTGAATTATTTCAACTACGCATTGTCGAAGGGTGTATTATTCTATTTTGAGTAAAATACTTCGCAAATGTCTAAAAATCATTGTTCTAAAAGGTCACTTCTATCCAAAAGCGGGTTATTCAAAATGAAACCTCTTGTTGGAATTTGAGATTATGTATTTATTTTTATTTTCAATTTTACGAGATGCCAAAAATGACTTTTTCATGGTAAACGAGTATTAGACTCTTATGAAGGGAATATGACTTTTGTTTCTGTTTCTTGTATTTACAAGTTGATTATATTGCCTTTATTTTGAAAAAAAAAAGTCCTTGGATGGTTAAGAATTATGTAGTTAACGATGCAGACTCATAACGTTACATAAAGTCGAAGAAATTTGGCCTTATTTTTTTTCAGTTTACACAAATTTTATCAGAAGAAATAACTCCATATTTTTCTTAGGAAAGAAAGACACAAAATCCTTCGTATAAATTTAAGATTTTTTTTCTTCATTCTTTCCAAACAAAAAAATTATAAAAGTGTACTTATACATTTCTTCCTTTTTTTCAAGCAAACTTGACCATCCTTCTTTGAATTTCCACAAATTCGAATCTATCATTATTGAAGAATAGAAGAATTCTTATATTGTAGGCAGACACGCAATACCACTTATTGTACCCTCAAATGACATCTGAAAGAGCTGTATGGACGAGGAAGAAGAAGTGCACCTTCTGTGCACTTGCCCTGCTCTTTCACTAGGACGCTAAGAAGAAGACTACTCTTTTGATAATCCCAGGTAACTAGCTAAAAAGGATCTCAAATATCTTCTTCGCTTTATAAAAAGCTCGACTAGCAAAAAGTAATTCTCTAGATTCATGTGGTATCACAATGGGCCTTTTCTTTTGGCCTAAGTGGATCTTCATCATCATCTAATGCAATTGCGAACTATTCTGCGCATGCGTTATCTTCTCAACCTGCTTTTGTCGCTGTCTCGGTCCTCACTGACCTACCACAAACCGAATCTATAGTCAACGTTGATGAACAAGAAAGCAGGAATGTTATCAATAATAAACAGGAATGGCATAAAGTTCTAAAAAATAAACCTAACAAAAATAAACCTAATGCCATCATTGGATCTGATATGAACTCTTCTCTGAATATTGTTGTCGCCTCGAAGTGGTTACATATTTCAAAGTTCAATAAGGAAACAAAATGTGAAGATGTTATTAACTATGTTTCATCTAAAACTGGTATAGGTACCAATAAGCCTCTAAAAATGTTTCAAATTAATTAAAAAAGGTATCCCAGAATCAGAAATTAAACATGTCAACTTCAAACTAAGCGTGCCTTTAACTCTCTTAAATGATTTGTTGAATAACAAGTCTATATGGCCGTTTTCAGTTCAAGTTAAACAATTTATAAACTTTCCAAAAAACGTCAATCTCTCTTCTCAAATCCTAACAACTTAATAAATAATATTGTCGATGCTGCTGTTGCTGTACCTGCTGGAGAATCATCATCATCATTTAATTCAGCTCTAAATTTTCCAAATAAAACTTCGATTTCTCATTTTATTATCAGAACGTAGGTGGGCTAAGAACAAGACTTGATTCTTTATATCTATCTTTATCTTCATGTATTTATGATATAATAATTTTAACAGAGACTTGGTTATCCGAGAATCATTTAACATCTGAATTTTTTTCAAATTTCTATACTGTGTTTAGAAAGGATAGATGTAAACAAAAATCAGGATTGGAAAGGGGAGGTGGAGTATTGATTGCGGTTCGGGCTTCATTTCCATGTAAAGCAATTGACTTGCAATCAAATTCTTCTTCTTCTAACCTGGATGTTGATCAGCTTATTGTTTCTGAAAAATAGAAGAGATAAAAATGAAAGATAAAAGTAAATTAAAGCCAATTTCTCAAAGTTTTGAAAAGATATTTGAGTCGAAAATCAATTTTTTACCAATTTTTATACATTTTTTTTAGGTTTTTTATTTTTTGTAAAAAAACTGTCCATTCGATTTTTCTCAACATTTTTCAAAATGTTGAAAACAATATTTCTTATAAGATAAAATAAGATTGAAGACCAAATTTTAAGTTTTTGAAAAGATATTTGAATCGATATTCAATTTTTACGAACTTTAAGTAATGTTTTTTTTAGATTTTTATTTTTTATAAAAAAAAACTGTCGATTAAACATTATTCTTCGTTGCACAAAATTGTTTTAGAGGTGAAATCATATTTCAGTCATAAAATTTTAGAGGTGACAAATTTTTTTTTCAGTTTTATTGATTTATAAAAATACCGTTATATTGATTTTTTTCAAAAAATATACCTGTTTGGTATCACGTTACAGTTTATTATATAAAATTTAATTCAAGTCTCTAGCGTTTTTGGTTCGTAAGATATTTGAGGTTAACCAAAATTTTAAAGAGCTCGGCATTCAAAGCCATCCGCTCCAGTGGCATTATTAGACTTCAGCTTAGATAAGGCAATCTTTACGTCGTCTAAGTCGGGAGGACGGGATTGTTGGCTTTCGTGTTCTATGTTGAATGGATCTTTGCAGCCTGCGGTTTTGGGTTTATGTACCTGTGAATTTCATTTTACCTGTTCATAAAACTTTCGAACTTCAATTCTGCTTTTGAACCTCTCTTCGACCGCACGCTTCTCATGCACTCACTTTTTCCTTCTTAGAAGTCGGCGTTCCTCTCGCCTCTTCTGCTCATAGAGCTCATGAGCAGCTCTCGTCCTTTTATGCAGCTCTGCTTTGCGTGCGTGTTGTTTGGCTGCATTTGCCCGCCGCCATTCCTCATCAAACCTTGTTGGTGGCTGTTTAAAACCCAGCACATCAGAGGCAGCTTTTCTGATTGCATTTTGGCAATGTTGTTACTAGTTTTCGATACATTGAGCTGGCGGCAGGGAACTTCGAGAGAGGTTACTTGTAACTCGGTCCGAAAAGGATTTGGCGATCTCTGGCGAATGTAGCCCTTCGACGTTGTACCTTCTCCCAGCGCCTCCCTGTTTTGCTTTGGTTCTGGAAACCCGAAGTGCTACTATGGCTGCAACGAGGTAGTGGTCCGAGTCGATGTTAGCTCCTCAGAAATTTCGTACATCCATGATGCTGTAAACGTGCCTGGCGTCGATCGCAATATGGTAAATCTGGTTGACGGTAGATTGATCTGAGAAACTCCAAGTTCTTTTGTGGATATTGAGGTGTGGAAAACGCGTACTGACTACCATGACGTTTCACCCCGCAGCAAAATCTATGACCCTGAATGCGTAGTCGGAAGTGTTGTCGTGCAGGCTGTTCTTCCCGATTATTCCACCAAAGATGTCTTCCTGACTTGGCATTAAAATCGCCCAGGATTATTTTAATATCGTAGCTAAGACACTGCTTATATGTTTTGTGTGAGAGCTCGAAGATGTCTAAGGCTCATGGATGCCTAAGTCAGACTCCAATGACGAAGCCGCATCCAAATAAGCTCTGTTGGTTTTCGTGGTAGCAGTCACCATAGTAAATATCGCAGTCTTTTCATCCTCTTTTTTCCCGGCTCATCCCATCGTGTTTCCTGGATGGCGGTGATTCCCCGTGCATATCCGAATTACGATGTCCTTAATTCATTTGCGTTGGCTGTCAACACTAAATCCGTCCGTATCCGGCCAGGAAGTCACCCCGACGGCACAACCCCCAACCTGGAGGGCCAGATCCTAAGTATAAATCCAAGGATGGGGATCCGGATAAAACCGCTCCTTATAGGCCTGGGCTCCGAATTAGTTGAAGATACCCCTATAAGGTGTGCACTAAATTCTACCTTACTGGAACTGTAGACGCCACCTTTGATTCCATCTCGGGAATTCCTCCGCTGCCGTCTAGATAAGGAGAGGTGCCTTGGTGGAAACAGCTCTCCCCAGCTCTCTCGTTTCCTGCACGCAACAACTTCCCACTGGGGTTGGAACCCAATCTCCAGTTGAGGTACTAGGCACCCGATGTTCTCCACGGGGAGGTGAGAGTAGGAGTTGATAGACAGAGGTGGGTTTTGAGAAAAACCTGTTTACACTTGTGTCCTCTTGAATGCACATGTCTTCCATTTGAACATCATGCTGATTACAGAGGTGCAAAGATCGATATCTTCGTTACGATGGGCCCCCTCTTATATTAAATATGGATCCAATGATAGAATTGTTATTTTCGCTGGTGAAATAGTTTCTATCGTTGAGATTTAATACGTACTTTGAATAATATTGCCTTTCAGTTAATGAGCGAGCTTTTTCAATATTCGCATAAATTTCATTGTCATCAGTGACGGATTTTACTTGGTAAAGCATCTTTTTGAAGTGAACATTATTCGTACTCCAGTTCAGGTTCAAGCTACCGTCCAGTTTTAATATTGATCTTTTTATAATCTTTAATAAAAATATAACTCGATTTTTTATGTTTTTAATCAATATCTTTATTTCAGAAAATGCTGTTCGGAGACAACTTTCTGTTGGTGAGTACTTCTTAAGACTAACTATCAAATATAAGCTTATGCTCTACTTGAACTTCTTCTTAGAGATACATTTCTATTTTTTAACATCGATCGTATTTGAATGCAACGATCGATGTTTACATTTATATTTTTTTATGTCACACATATTAATATCTTCAAGAGCCGTAAAAAGTTAATGGGATATGGTTTCAGTTGTTTATATATTTAATTTTGTTATTGTTAGTATTTATGGAATGGAATACTTTATTTTGTCTGTTTACATAAGATTATTATTGGGGTTGTGTTTAGGATTTAATTGTAAAGGGAAATGATTTAATTATCCGAATGGATAGTTAACTGGTGTATCAGCATTGAATGGTTTCGTATTGGTCAAAACAGTCCGCAGCTAACAAGTTCCAATCTTTTACAAGAAGCTTTTTTGTTTGAATCACATACTCCATTATCTTTCTCGTTTGCCTATGCTCCTCCATACTTAGTACTAGTAATATATCTCTTTCACTAAATTTTCCATGATCAATTTTTACCCCTATAGGTTGAAAATATGTCCTATAAGACTTCAAAAATATCATATTGAATCGATTCTGGAGCGTTAACATGTGGCTCAAGAAAAAAAAGTGTAAAGTTGTTTAATCACTAGATTCAGGTAACATTTCTGTCAAGACGAATAATCCTGAATTATTTCAACTACGCATTGTCGAAGGGTGTATTATTCTATTTTGAGTAAAATACTTCGCAAATGTCTAAAAATCATTGTTCTAAAAGGTCACTTCTATCCAAAAGCGGGTTATTCAAAATGAAACCTCTTGTTGGAATTTGAGATTATGTATTTATTTTTATTTTCAATTTTACGAGATGCCAAAAATGACTTTTTCATGGTAAACGAGTATTAGACTCTTATGAAGGGAATATGACTTTTGTTTCTGTTTCTTGTATTTACAAGTTGATTATATTGCCTTTATTTTGAAAAAAAAAGTCCTTGGATGGTTAAGAATTATGTAGTTAACGATGCAGACTCATAACGTTACATAAAGTCGAAGAAATTTGGCCTTATTTTTTTTCAGTTTACACAAATTTTATCAGAAGAAATAACTCCATATTTTTCTTAGGAAAGAAAGACACAAAATCCTTCGTATAAATTTAAGATTTTTTTTCTTCATTCTTTCCAAACAAAAAAATTATAAAAGTGTACTTATACATTTCTTCCTTTTTTTCAAGCAAACTTGACCATCCTTCTTTGAATTTCCACAAATTCGAATCTATCATTATTGAAGAATAGAAGAATTCTTATATTGTAGGCAGACACGCAATACCACTTATTGTACCCTCAAATGACATCTGAAAGAGCTGTATGGACGAGGAAGAAGAAGTGCACCTTCTGTGCACTTGCCCTGCTCTTTCACTAGGACGCTAAGAAGAAGACTACTCTTTTGATAATCCCAGGTAACTAGCTAAAAAGGATCTCAAATATCTTCTTCGCTTTATAAAAAGCTCGACTAGCAAAAAGTAATTCTCTAGATTCATGTGGTATCACAATGGGCCTTTTCTTTTGGCCTAAGTGGATCTTCATCATCATCTAATGCAATTGCGAACTATTCTGCGCATGCGTTATCTTCTCAACCTGCTTTTGTCGCTGTCTCGGTCCTCACTGACCTACCACAAACCGAATCTATAGTCAACGTTGATGAACAAGAAAGCAGGAATGTTATCAATAATAAACAGGAATGGCATAAAGTTCTAAAAAATAAACCTAACAAAAATAAACCTAATGCCATCATTGGATCTGATATGAACTCTTCTCTGAATATTGTTGTCGCCTCGAAGTGGTTACATATTTCAAAGTTCAATAAGGAAACAAAATGTGAAGATGTTATTAACTATGTTTCATCTAAAACTGGTATAGGTACCAATAAGCCTCTAAAAATGTTTCAAATTAATTAAAAAAGGTATCCCAGAATCAGAAATTAAACATGTCAACTTCAAACTAAGCGTGCCTTTAACTCTCTTAAATGATTTGTTGAATAACAAGTCTATATGGCCGTTTTCAGTTCAAGTTAAACAATTTATAAACTTTCCAAAAAACGTCAATCTCTCTTCTCAAATCCTAACAACTTAATAAATAATATTGTCGATGCTGCTGTTGCTGTACCTGCTGGAGAATCATCATCATCATTTAATTCAGCTCTAAATTTTCCAAATAAAACTTCGATTTCTCATTTTATTATCAGAACGTAGGTGGGCTAAGAACAAGACTTGATTCTTTATATCTATCTTTATCTTCATGTATTTATGATATAATAATTTTAACAGAGACTTGGTTATCCGAGAATCATTTAACATCTGAATTTTTTTCAAATTTCTATACTGTGTTTAGAAAGGATAGATGTAAACAAAAATCAGGATTGGAAAGGGGAGGTGGAGTATTGATTGCGGTTCGGGCTTCATTTCCATGTAAAGCAATTGACTTGCAATCAAATTCTTCTTCTTCTAACCTGGATGTTGATCAGCTTATTGTTTCTGAAAAATAGAAGAGATAAAAATGAAAGATAAAAGTAAATTAAAGCCAATTTCTCAAAGTTTTGAAAAGATATTTGAGTCGAAAATCAATTTTTTACCAATTTTTATACATTTTTTTTAGGTTTTTTATTTTTTGTAAAAAAACTGTCCATTCGATTTTTCTCAACATTTTTCAAAATGTTGAAAACAATATTTCTTATAAGATAAAATAAGATTGAAGACCAAATTTTAAGTTTTTGAAAAGATATTTGAATCGATATTCAATTTTTACGAACTTTAAGTAATGTTTTTTTTAGATTTTTATTTTTTATAAAAAAAAACTGTCGATTAAACATTATTCTTCGTTGCACAAAATTGTTTTAGAGGTGAAATCATATTTCAGTCATAAAATTTTAGAGGTGACAAATTTTTTTTTCAGTTTTATTGATTTATAAAAATACCGTTATATTGATTTTTTTCAAAAAATATACCTGTTTGGTATCACGTTACAGTTTATTATATAAAATTTAATTCAAGTCTCTAGCGTTTTTGGTTCGTAAGATATTTGAGGTTAACCAAAATTTTCACTTTTTTTCAAACTGCTATGGTAAAAAAAACCACCCACTCAATTTTCTTGAGAGCCCTTTCTGCATCTTTCTGCCTTATTATCTGTATAACAAAATGTATTTGAAGTCGATACCTCTTCTGGTTCTTGAGCTATGGACGACGAAAAAAACGTCGCAAACGTACGGACGTACAAACGTACCTACACACGCACGCACAGACATCTTTCTAAAAATCTTTTATTTCGACTCCAGGGACCTTGAAACGTCGAGAAATGTCAAAATTTTCAATTTGACAAATCGGACCCATTACAATAACTTCCTATGGGAAGTTAATAAAAGTGAAGGCCCGGACAAAATTCCACATTTTCTACTAAGAAAATGTGCAATTGCGTTAGCTCAGCCAGTAACAAAAATTTTTAATATTTCTTTAGCTACAGGCCAATTTTTGAAAACCTGGAAAATCACATTTTTATCCCCTATTTTTAAATCGGGATCAAAGCAAGAGGTCACAAACTATAGACCAATCTGCAAGCTATCTGCTATACCAAAATTATTTGAAAAAGTGATTTATAACAAAATTTCGTCTTTAATCCAAGAAAAGATATCAGTGTTCCAACACGGTTTTGAAGTAGGTAAATCTACTGCAACTAACTTAACTATTATGGTGAATGCAATCATAAGTAATATGGAAAAAGGGTTTCAAACCGATATAGTTTTTACCGACTTTGCCAGAGCATTTGATAGAGTCAATCACAAAATTCTACTCCACAAATTACTTTTCTTTGGTATAAGTTCGTCTCTTTTAAACTGGTTCGAGTCTTACTTGAATGGAAGAGTACAAATTGTTAAATTTAAAAACTTTTATTCTGATGATATTTTTGTCCCATCAGGCGTTCCACAAGGTAGCCATTAAGGACCTTTACTTTTTCTTATTTTTGTGAATGTTATTCCAACAATTTTTAAAAATTCTGACTGTCTCCTTTTTGCCGATAATCTCAAGATCTACCGTAGGATTACCTGCATATCGGATTGTAGCCTTCTGCTAGAAGACCTGGTGAGATTGGTAGATTGGTGCAGGATAAATAACCTTCATTTGAATGTAGAAAAATGTCAAATACTATCGTGTTTCAGGATTCTTAATCCAATTGTCTTTGATTTCAATATCAATAACATAATTCTAACAAGGGTAAATCAAAAAAAAAAGACTTGGGAGTAATACTAGATGTTAATCTGTCGTTCCCTCCTCATTATGATTACTTGATCAATAAAGCGATTCAGATACTGGGTTTTATAAAAGGAAATACCAGAGAATTTACTGATTCATTCACTTTATCATCTCCTTATAACTCACTAATAACTCTTGGTTCAGGCATATTTGTATGCTATCTTTCTATGGTAACTTTCTACGGTAAAAATACAAAAATATATAATGAATAATGTTAATAGCTAAAATACCTTTTCTTAAAAAACCTCGTTTGCATTTGTGGTACAAATTTGTAAAGAATTCACAGACACACGAAAATTTAGCACTTGCCCTCTTTTCTTAAACGAAGTCTAATTTAAAAAATAAACGTTTATTTCGGTTTATAATTAGAATTCAATGGACAGTTGTTGATTTCGAAAGCAGTTCAGTAAAATGCAAGGTCGTGATAATTACTGTTTTTGTTAACCATAAAGTTTGTCAAACTCATGGATTTAGATCCATGAATTTGATTAAAAATTTTTATTGATAAAAAAAAACAATTCTCATTAAGAACAATTATAATTGCTAATTAAAAGTTTGGAATTAGCTAAAGTTGTAAATCAAAATAAACATAGTTTCTTGACATGGCAAATTCTACTTAACTCTGATATTTTTTAGAGGCAGGTAAGGTACATAAATACAAATACGAACAACTGTGTAACAGACTTTTGTTTAGCGTGAAATAACTTCAATAAGAGTAATTTGCTTGAAATCAAGTTCGATTTTTCACGCAACCGTGCGCATATTATTTAAGACTTTGGATAAAGCATTTGAGTCTTATATATGTACTCTTATCTAATGAACCGTCATGCAATCGCTAAAGCATTGTAAATTCACATCTAAACCACTTAACACCCGACTAACAAATATCTGTTGCGGTATACAAAGTCACACTTTTTGCCGACCGAAAAATATGCTTCACGGCGGTGGTGGCGTGGCGTTACAGTATACCCCCTTGCTACAAGCCTTTCCTTGAATTGGCCTACAATTGGTCGATAGTTACAACAAAAACGACAACAATCGACGACCGACGACTGCGGACGACGACGACGCCACAACTGCAACAGCAATTCCAAATTAGGATTCGGACTTAACACTAGCGTTCATCTGATTGAAATCTCCAAAAGTTTACAATTACAACTCCTCGTTGTATAGCTCGAGCCATGGATTATAACCTACTAAGCGTTATTCGTATAAGGCTCAAGTTGGCAATGCAGTGCAATTCCGGTGGTGCGGACGGGTCGGCGGCAGCGTGAAACTCTGAACAGCGTGCTAAGATTAATTCAAATTTATGTCGACTCGCTGGCAGATTAATTAAAGAACATAAAAGTGTCGTTATAGAACATAATTATTAATTTAATCGCAATTAGATATCTCTTTGGGAGAATTGGAAAAAAAATATAAATTTTAACAAAAATTAAAAACATTATCTGGAACAGGAACATTCGGTCAGACTTTTTACGGGTGATTCATCAGAGTGCCCCAGCGAGCTCAAAATCTCAAAGCACACCTGAAAAGGTGCCTTGCCAGACACATTTAACACGCTGCACTGCCTGCACCGCCCGTCCTTGTCCACGTCCAATCGATTGACTCAACTCCATTTCTGGGTCGATCATTGCGCGGCACAGACCCTCTTAACAAAACAAAACCAATTCACACACCCCACATTCGAATTCAGGATTTGTGGCACTGGCGCACGTAGCACGTGCTAAATTATTAAAAGCGCTCGTAAACGTTCAGTCGAACCGTGGTTCGTAATTAATTTATCCCAACCTGAGAGCAGAGACCGTTTAGCCGCTTAGTTAGTCTTCGCGTCGTCGTCGGTTAGTCGGTCGCTCACACAAAAAACAAGGCTTCCTTTAAGACTATTATACAGCGAAGACTTTAGCACTGAGCCGCTCAAGGGGTATCTCTGGATCCATCCGCTGAGATCGCAAGAACTGGCTATGTGTGTTGTTGTTAGTAACAACGATGGCCACGATGACTGCTGATTACTATCATGTAATACATGGTCGTTGATTTAATCTTTCTTCTCAGAGCTTGTTGCATTGCAATTTGCTTAGGAGAACGAAAATGCTCTAAAATACTTCCCAGTGCCCACCGCAACCTCTGTGCTATTAACATCCCGATATTAATTATTGTGCCCACCTTAACCTGCTCAAAGTGTTATCTTTTTTTTAGGTTTCGAAAGAAGATGCGGAACAGGCGTTAGCGGTTTTTTCATAATATTTGTATTTAAAAAAAAAACATGGCTGAATTTGTGTAAAACTAAGGCCTTGTTTTAATACATTTTAATTGTTGGAATATAAATTTTAACATATGTATCTTCGATATCGTAAAATCTTAATACTTAGCACAAAGATTAGTTTTTTTAGTGAAAAGAAGGGACAAGGTTAGGGTTTTCGGTTAAAGAGGCGTGGTATCTGCCCACTTTTTCATATGCGATATCGTGTACATAAACTTTTTATTCTGATTATTGTGGAATGATGTATTGTTTAATCTCACTAAGTTTGATGAGCTTATTTAATTGAAGCATTTAAACATTAGATAACAACTATACCTATTTTTGAAGTTGGCACTTTTGCATATTTTTAAATTTCATGAGCTTTTAAAGCATACAGCATGGATAAAGAAGTGCCTGACTGCTTTAATGAATTCGCAGAGATTGTTTTAAGACTTCGGAGGAGATCGCCAAATCCTTTTCCGACTGATTTACAAGTAACCTCCCTTGAAGTTCTCTGCCGCCAGCACAATGTATCGAAAACCAGTGGCAACATTGCCAAGATGCAATCAGACAAGCCGCTTCTGATGTGCTGGGTTTCAAGCAGCCACCAATTAGGAACTCCTAAAGAATAAGGAATAAGGACGAGAGCTGCTCATGAGGAGAAGAGACGAAAGGTACATAAACCAAGAACCGAAGGCTGCAAAGACGAGAGTGGAAACAACATAGTGGAACCGCAGTCAATGCTGAGGACATTGAAGGACCACTTCTGCAGACTGTATAACGGCGACGACGAACCGAAATCCGCTGTCAGGCAGGATGATGATCCATTCAACGTAGACGACGAAAGCCAACAATCCCGACTTCCCGCCCTAGACGAAATAAAAATTGCCATATTTAAGCCGAAGTCTAATAAAGCCGCTGGAGCGGATGGCTTGAATGCCGAGCTCTTTAAAGCAGCTGGAGATAAGTTGGTTAGGAGCATGCACCAACTTATCTGTAAGATATGGTCGGAGGATAGCATGCCCCATGAATGGAACCTCAGTATTGTTTTTTTTTTTATAATAAACACACACTCAAGGGGATCTTACTACCCTTATTATGCAGATGCACAGTGTGAGCACTAGGAAGAGGAGAGAGGGTTTAAAAGGAGATGTCGGTGCACATTTGTTTTGAATTCCTGAATATTGCAATGACTAGGAAAGACAGAGTGTGGTAAGGCATTCCACATTCGCGTAGTACGGCTAAAGAGCGAATCTCTGTATTTGACAGTACGACCGAAGTTGGGCTCGAGGGTATACTGATGAGCATTCCTAGAAGCGCGAGTATTACGGTTGAACTGTTTAAGGGGAGGAATGCAGCTGGCTATTTCACTAGAGCATAAGGGTAAAAAAGGGTCAGACAAGAGACCTTACGACGATGTTCCAGCGAAGTAAATGAACTTATGATGATATTATCACCTATCAATTTAAATGCTCTACGTTCAATACTATTCAAGAGGCTTAAGGAAGTTGCAGGAGAACCAGCCCAGAGATGGGAGTTATACTCAAGCTTTGGACGTATGTAAGTCTTGTAGATAACAGCCAGATCAGAAGGGGTGAAATATTTCTTGCATCGCCTAAGAAAACCCAAACACCTTGCGGCATTTTTGGCGACATCGCGTATGTGATCATTCCATAAGAGGTGGTTGGTGACACACATACCGAGAATATCGAGGTGTTCAGTCTCATTGATGCAAGTGCCATCCATGGATAATGGCAATGGGGGTATGTCTCGCTTTAACGATACAAGACAGCATTACGTTTTCGAAGCATTAAATTCCACGCGGTTTTTTAATCCCCATTGAACAATGCTGTTTAGATCGGAATTTAATGAGCTTATCATATTTTGTCGTTGCAGTTCCACATCCGAAGAAGAGGGATGTGAGTCTGAAAACGAATATGAAAAGCTAAGAGTACTATCGTCAGCGAAACAATGTATTGGATTAGAAGATCATTAATAAAAATGAGAAAGAGTGTTGGAGATAAAACAGAGCCCTGGGGCACACCAGCATTTATTTTATGGTTTTCAGACTTGAATCCATCCAATACTACTTGTATTGAACGATCCGAAAGGTAATTACTAATCCAATGAAGCAGGAATTCATGAAAACCGAATGCACGCATTTTCGATAAGAGAGCCTGATGCCAAACCCTATCAAATGCTTTTGAAATATCAAGTGCAATAATCTTACTTTCTCCAAAACGATGTAAAGATTTGCTCCACTGTTCGGTGAGATGAACCATGAGATCACCAGTGGACCTATTGCTACGAAAGCCGTATTGCCGGTCATTAAGAAGCTTTCGATAGATAGATAGATAGATAGATTTGGATTTTATTGGATCAACATTTGAATTTAACAATAGAAACGTTTTTACATTTACATTTACAAAAATCATTATGACATGGCATTTGCCGTCTGCCAGATTGACAACTATAATATATTAATTTAATTACAAAGATATAACCGTTTTAAATAACATATGTGTTTAAAATATGGAATTATATGGAAACCAATAAAATTTAAAATTCAAATAAGATACAATTAAAGGTTTGTTTAATCAAAAATCTTCGTTAATTATTCTTGCTCTATATCTGAGCGCAATTACACAATATTCATAAAGTCTATTAACGTTCATTTGATTCAATTCGTCCAGGACTTGCTCTTCTGATAAAACATCGCTTCCAAGAACGCTTCTTCTGGTTTCTTTCAAAGTTGGGCATCTTCCCAAAAAGTGAATTACGTCTTCTCTTTCTTTCATGTTGCAAATGCTGCATTCTAATGGTAGATCAGGTCTGTGAGGCATGAAGTTCAGATTGATAAGCTCGCTGCGAAGTCTGACCATTGTAGCGATAACATTAACCTTATAAGAGTCATGAAAATAGTTTTTCTCTGCCAAATTGTGATTTAATCTACTGTAAACTGTTCTGTAGATGGAACTGGAGGCTTCAGCTATATATTCAGCTCTACATTTCTCATCCACCTTCGAGATTACATTGTAGAAGAGAGTCTTGCAACTACCAATGTTTTCCAGGTTTAAATCAAAGCTTAAATTGCATTCTTCAGCTAGTTTTGACCACTCTCTATACCAGCTGTTTCGTTCGTGTATGGCACTGATAGCTACCTTCTTGACTAATCTGGATTCTGATAAATTGAATATGTACTGAAGAAAATCGGCTTGCAACTTCAAGGTCTTTATGTGTAAAGGTGATAGTCCTGTTTCGAGCATTACCACGTAATTTGGTGTGTTGACTGGTAAGCTAAATATCCTTTTAATATAGTGTGTCAAGAGTTTTTCCACCGTTTGAAATCTCATGCATCCCCAAACTTGTGCGCCATATAAAAGTATGCTCTCCGATACTGCTTCAAATACCTTGTGTTTACTGCTATGCGCAATGTTTCTGTTCATGAAGCATGAAGGGATTGGCAACGCTGGCCAGAAAGAGTACGGTTGACATTTATAAGAAGTTCTGTGAAATTGTGCGAAAATATTGTGAAAAAGTAGTATTTACAACATAAAAAATTGAAAAAAATTCAAATAAAATCCCAAATAATCGTTTGTCAAGAGGTGAGCTATCATCTGATTATTTTGAAAGTATATAAAGCTTGTAAAATGAATGGGCTACAAAGAACCCCGCCAAATAATAACAACAACATCCCCAAGTGCAACAATACAAAAGTGTATGGCGCTCAATCGCAAAAACGACAGTGTCGTTCTCCCATAAACTCCAGTATGCAAGATCGTGAATCGGGCAATATGCAAGTGGTGGATGTTAAGAAGCTTTCGATTTTCAAGATATTTCTTGAGCTGATAATTAATCAGCGTTTCCATGACCTTGGAAAGAAGGGACGTAAGTGCAATCGGTCGGTAGTTAGAGGGTGAGGAAGATTGGCTTTTTTTGGGAAAAGGCTGGACAAATGCGGTATTCCATCCGCTCGGAACGAGATCTGAGGAGTAGGACAGATGAAACAACTTGCGCAGTGGTTTTGCCAGCGTGGAAGAGCAACTCTTCAGAACAATAGAGGAGATACCGTCTGGGCCAGTGGATTTATGTGTGTTTAGATCTGTAAGGACTCTTGCCACAGTACGAGTGCGAAAAAAGATTGGTCCCATAGAATCATTAACTAACTCGCGGAGTTATAATACTCACTGTCAGCGTAGAATTGGCGGCGAACTGCCTAGCAAAGAAATTTGCTTTCTCTAAAGAGCTAACAAGTGTCATTGATAACGAGCGTAGGAACCGAAGAAGAGAAAGAATTCCTCATGTTTTTTACAAATGACCAAACATTTTTACTGCCTTTGTGACATTGCATTTTTTTGCCGTAAATTTGGTCATGTAAACATTTGGTCCGTCGAATATGGGCGTTGCAGGCCTTCCTGGCTTGTTTGAACTTTTCCGGCTTTCCTTAGTACGGTTGGCGTTATAACAACGGAAATTTACCTCTTTGGCCCTAATAAACTCTTTACCAAGCGTTTTCCTTGAGTCTGATACTTTTAACCCTATTCGGTATAAAAATTCTCCCGCTATCGTCAACGTCACTATCGAGGAAGCATAGTGACCAGTTAAAGATCCTGAAGTAATTATTGAGACCGTCGCAGTCGGCTTTCTCGTATTGCCAAACGGTTCGCTTAGGAGCTCTTTCTTTAACTAAACAGTTTTGACACGAGAAATTTGCTAATCCTGATAACACAATGGTCAGATGTGCCTAGCGGAGGTAGAACACAGTGTACTTATCAGAGTCAGAGGTAAGAATCAAGTCAAGAGTGTTATTTGCTCGACCTTCTACGTCCGATATTCGGGTGGACTCATTGACTAGCTGAGTTAGGTGGTTCAACTCAGCGAAGATTTCTGCACACATTCTATCGGTTTTTGACTGGCCTAAATGTTGAAGCAATTAAGAATTGTGTAGATTGAAATCACCCGTAACAACGATTTCAGTGCGAGAATAGGACGAAACAATTCTTTGGATAAAATCAGACAAAGCATCAAATTCACGAGAAGTTGATACTTTGTCTAAATTTGTGCTTCGATAAAGGAAGCAATAGTGAATGATTTGCTTATTTACTTAGAATTTAAACCACATATAATTAAAAGAGGAATTGGTGCAAAAACCATATTGTGGTAGGAGCTGATAAGCAATATCACTCCTAATGTATATGTCGAGGCCATGGTGGGAAAAGAATAAAGGCACCAAGCTATACCCATGAATAAAAAATTCAGCAGGATCGGAACCGTCACCTAGTTGGGTTTTTTTTTCAATAAAAGCAAATAAGTAGTCCGGACCTGTGCTGATCGTATTTGATTTCCTTGTTTCTCTAGGCGTTAAGTGTAGAGCATATGAATTCTGAAGCGATCTGGAAACGGAATCGGATTAGAGTTGGCATATGGCACTTTATTATTGTTGCAGCTTTTCACTGCATAGTACTTGTTGTGAGTTGCTCGTGCATATTTGCATACCAAAAGTGGGCTTGGTCCGCCTTCCGCTGCCACAGCCGCGTGCCGTAGCGATGTACCTACAGAGCTTAAAATTATCCGCATATACCATATGCAAAAAAATAACGAAACTAAACCAAAGAACTCTCCAGGGCGGTAGAATTCTACTTTATGCGCCTGATGAATTATGGGCTTTTCGTGTAAATTTAGTCAAATGTGAGCTATTCACAGGAGATTCTTAGGTGGCGATGGGGTTTTGAGGCCCGTATCGTTTTCTGAATTTTTCAAAGCCATACCATACTATTGGCCCGTCCGTCCGTCCGTCTCTGTATAGCATGGCAAAGTGCAATAATAAAAATAAAATTAGTCTTTTCGTATTATTTTAATTCGTTTGTATGAGCTTATAAGAGGTCTTATGTTATATAGAGATATACTTCTATATATCTACATATTGGTGGCGTTAAAGGTGGCGTTGTCCTATTTTATTCTGTATGTGCATTTTGCGCAACAACACAAAAATTAAGTCTCTCGATTGCAACTTATTTATTGAAATTGAAAATTAATTTTTTTTTCGGTTATTGATATTGTAAGAGATAAGATTTCATTGATTTAGCTTTTAGTGTGAAATTGTGGCATAAACGAAACAGGTATGGCCTTAAGGTTTAAGCTGTTTATATCAAGTGAATGTTTTTATTGCTGCCTGCGCCACCACTGCTCCGGAGTATTTCTTTGGAATAAAGAGATATTATACGGACATATGTTATCTATCCGAAAACAGTGTTGAGTTTATGTATGGTTGCCTTTCTAAATGTGTAATGATTTCATATACAAGGTTTGGTCTTTATAAAATGCTTAAAAATTAATGATGCCAAACGTAAATATGATATTAATTTTGTAAGTTTAAATAATTCAAATAATAAAATATTTGATACCGGAAATTAATGACGATAAGTAGAATGATCAAATGAGAAAGACTCTTGGTGTGTTTGAGAATATTAGGCAATAAATAGATTTGATCAAATTTACAGAGAATTTTATAATGAAAAACGATGAATAAAATGAAAAGAAACTTCTTACCTTCATAGTAAAAGTCCGAGTAATTTATTCTAAGTTATTCTAATCCTCTTTGATTTTTCTTATTAAAAAATCGTGTAATTAATTCTTTTTAAGTTTTTTTTTTTATTTTGAATTCACCAATTTTGCAATTTCGACAAATAACCAATTTTCGTCATTTTTTTAATTCCAAAAAAGGTCTTCTATGATTTCTACTTGGCTTTTTCATCTAACTTGGAAAATACGGCAAGCTACAAAGTCATTAATGTTTCGATTTCAAAAGCAAAGCTTTAGCAATTGTTAATAAATTGTAATATTTTGAGTGCACAACTCAGAACACAACTCTAAATAACAAATAGTTAGCGGCTTATAATTTCTGAAAATATGAAACTCCTTTTGTCACGCTTAAAAGATTTAAGAAGCAACAGGATACGATCTCATCACTGATCAGTTCTTGAAAGAAATGCACTGAATATAGCATTCAAAAAACTGTAAGCTATAAGATACTAACGGCCCATGCCGGCTTCGCACGGGTAGACACAAATAGGTACTGATATTTAAGTTATGAGCATGCTATTTAAAACGACCATGAATCGCTTATTAGAATTCATTCATAAAATTGTATGTTTATCTAAAAGGGCCCCTGTACACTATGTTGGATGTGGTATTTGTAGGTGGCAACAAAACGTGTTGATTTTCAGGAGATCCTACTCGAGAGAGTGCAACATAAAACTGGCCGTGGTAAAAGCACTCTTTCCAGACCGATTTTAACGTACGGTGTAGCAGTATTGTTGACTGCTTTAGAGAAAGGTATAAACAAGGATAAGCTAAATAAAGTCCAACGTTCAGCCTACCTATGTCTAAGCGGATCGCTTCGCACGACCCCGTCTGCGGCACTTTGCTCTACCTCACACCTCTTGACATATTTAGCAAACAAATAGCTGCAAGCTCTGCTTTTCGCCTCAATGCTTCGTCGCAGTGGACTAACAACAACATTGGCCACTCCGTTATTCTAAGGTACTTAGAATCAATTCCTAAGCACACAGACTACACCATCCCCCAACTACAATTCGACAGAAACTTCCAGATTTCTATACCTACCAGATCTTTTTGGGAAGATAGGACATTCTTGGAGGATGAGTCAAACCATTTTTACACAGATAAGTCAAAAACCAAAGAAGGGGTTGGTGGATGTGTGTACTCTGAACGACTGAAATTAATTCTCTCATTCCGCCTTCCCAATCATTGTAGCGTGTTCCAGGCGGAACTTTTGGCGATTAAAGAAGTCTTGTATTAGTTCAAAGAAAACGTGATATCAACATCTGATATCCGTATTTTCTGTGACAGCCAGGCCGCTATCAAATCTCTGGCCTCTGTCTCTATAAACTCTTAAACAGTCCATAACTGTCGATCATCTCTAATGGAGATGGCGCAACAGTTTAATATTCACCTTTGCTGGGTGCCGGGCCATAGAGACATTCCAGGTAACTGTAAGGCAGATGAACTCGCCACGAACGGTACAGTACAGCCCATGCTACCACGTTTAGCAAGTACTGACATGCAAGACGCTGTCACAAAAAACATCTGGCCAACACTGGATTTAAAACGTTTAAGGTGCTTGCTCTCTCTAAGCGGATCGCATATAAGCTCGATAATAGGTGTCATAACCGGACACTGTCTAATAGGAAAGCACGCCACGAGACTAGGCGTATTCTCAAATGACTTTTGCAGAAGCTGTATGGACGAAGAAGAGGAAGAAACGGTTCTTCATCTTCTCTGCACATGCCCTGCTCTAGCTCGAAAACACAAGAATTACCTAGGAGAATTCTTCTTTAACGATCTAAACGATCTAAATCATATCGGTATAATCAGCCTCTCACGTTTCGTAAGGGACTCAAGCTGGTTCCATTGAGCTTAGGAGGAAGCCTCAAGATTCATGTGGTATCACAATGGGCCATTAAACTGGCCTAAGTGTGTCCGTTTCGATCTTGGACAGCCTCCATAATTTAACCTAACCTAACTGATATTATAATAGACTTAAGTTTTCTATAGGTCTTGTCTATTTTCAAAAAGTGTAAATAAGTTAACTGCCCCAGAGATTTTCTTTCTTAAAATTACCATAATAAGTTCTTTAGTCAGCATGTTCACATCTAAGTGAGAGAAGTAAAGGTAGTTTTCTGTACCGAGTCGGGCAAATGTTCGTATGACAACCCTAATGATCTGAGACCTATTAGCCTATCATCATTCATTCTCAAAAGTCTGCAACGATTGATTGATATTCATATTCTTAATAGAATTGATAAGAGACTATTGATGTCTCAGCATGCTTACATAGGGAAATCGGTAGAAACAGCCTTGCACACTCTGGTAAGAACTATGGAATACTCCCTAGAGTAAAAGGAATATACTATATGGTGGCCTTCCAGGATATTGAGGGAGCTTTCAACAAAGTTGACACATCCGCTATGACGACCGTAAACGTCGAATACTCAATCTGAGTTGATTAATCTAATGCTTAAAAGCAGGATCATCAAATCTAAGTTAGAAGATTTTTGCACAAAAAGGTCTGTCAGTAGAAGCACTCCCCTCTACTTTGGAACATAGTGATTAATGAACTACTAATATCCCTTGAGAGGGAAGGCTACAGAGTGGTTGCGTACGCCGATGATGTTGCTATCGCCGACACACGGGAACATCCTAAAACACTGAAAGACCTCCTCCAAAATGCACTCAATATGCTCACTAGATGGGCTGATCACTGCGGACTTAGTATTAATCCTCAAAAAACAGACCACGTTCTTTTTTACACGGAAATACAAGATCCCAGTAATTGTACCTCCTTGAATAAAAGGTGTACCACTAATTTTTACCAATGAAGCCAAATATCTTGGTCTGACATTGGACAAAAAATTTAAGTTGGAAATCTAATATACAGGAAAGAGTTAAAAAAAGCTACAACAGCTTTTTTCCTTTGCAAGAAAGCCATAGGAAGCAAATGGTTGGTTTGAATATTAATTTCTAAAGATTTCTATAGTAATCTAGGACTATATATAGCCTATGTTACTCAGTGATAATGTAGCTTTCTAATAAAAAAAGAGTTATTAAAATCGGTCCAGTAATTTTTGAGTTTATTTGTTACATACAAAAATACAAATCTTTCCTCTTTATAATATTAGTGTGGATTCAAAACATCATTTTAAAACTGCAGAATTCATTTCATTCATTTGAGGTGGCGCTACAGTCCGGGTTTACAAGCGTCTCCTGAAAGTTCGGTCCCTAGCTAGCTATCTCCAGTTTCGTACGCCAAGTTGGTTGAGGTCCTCTCCCACCTGAGTGCGCCACATGAGTCGCAGTCTTCCTCTACTGCGCCGTCCCTTGGGATTGGATTCGAAGACCTTCCGCTGTGGAGCGTTGATGTCCATCCGCTCTACATGACCTATTCATCTAATCCGTTGGACTTTAATTCTGCTAACCAGGTCAGTGTCGCTTTACAGCCCGTACAGTTCGTCGTTATATCTTCTCCTCCATTCTCCATCTATACGTACGGGACCAAAAATCACCCGAAGAATTTTTATCTCGAAGCGTCCTAAGACGCTCTCATCTTTCTTTGACAGGGTCCAGGCCTCAGCGCCATAAATGAGAACCGGGATGATGAGTGTCTTATAGATGGTGATTTTACATGCTCGAGAGGGGGCTTTACATCTCAATTGCCTTCTAAATACAAAGAGGCAGCGATTTGAAAGAGTTATTCTTCGTTTGATTTCAGCGCTGGTGCTCGTTGTCTGCATTAATAGCGGTGCTTAGGTAGACAAAGTCCTTAACTACCTCAAAGTTATAACTGTCCATGGTGACGTTTTGTCCAAGACGTCGTCGTTCAGTGTTCTTTTTTGATGACAGCATATATTTGGTCTTGCCCTCATTGACCACTAAACCCATCTTCTTCGCTTCCGTCGCAATGCTCAAAAACGCTCCACTGACCACGCTTTGATCTTCCAATTATGTCAATATCATCTGCGTATCCGAGTAATTGGATGGATCTTTGGAAGATTGTGCCTCTAGAGTTAACGATTGAGTTTTGCACAATTCTTTCCAGAACGATGTTGAAGAAGTGAGATGACAGTGCATCGCCTTGTCTAAAACCTTTTTCGACATCAAATGCATCGGTAAGATCTTTTCCGACCTTGATAAAGCAGCGTGCATTCTCAGGTATCGTAACATCTTACAGACAAATATCGCTTATGGGTAGGTACTAGGTAGGAAGGAATGGCAATTGATTTTGATACCACAAGCTCATTAGACCTATGCATGTATTAAAAAATATAGAAATCAAGTCTTTGATTTAATCTTAGAAAGTTCATCATGATCGTTGAGGAATGTCCTTCCGAAAGTTGACATTCTAGAACAGGTCAGGGCAGGGCGTTTACATACTAAGTGAATCAGAATTTCACTTTCATGTTCATCTCCGCAGCTGTGATCCATGCTCCCTTATTTACAAGTGTCCTTTACATATTGCAGTGGCTTCGGTATATCATGTCTGAATATGTATAAAAGTTCGATAGAAAGATTTTTGTTATAGGTAGCCTATGTCATCCTGGATATAGCACAGTCCGTAAGTCTGTTCCACCTGTGATTGGATTTTGTCAGAAAAATTGCGAACATTTTGCAAAGCCAAATAATAGGTTAATGTTTTTGTATTTCATTTCCACATTATTGGACCGTTATTATAGAGGATGTTATGTCCAAATTGATAGCCATAATAGCCACCTGGCTGTCAGGGCAAAAAACAGTGGTTCTATTTTGGTTTAAGTATATTGCATGCTTTCCTGCTTGTTATTCAGTTTGAAATACGCTGGGAAATTCAGAAAGTCAAAAAGACTTCGAGACTCTGAGAAAATTCCGAACCCAACTCCACACTCCATCTTTGCCCCCTTATGGAAAAAGTAAAAGATAAACTGCTACTGAAAAGGATCAGGAAAATAAGTGGAAAAAGAAGAAATAATCATTCCACGATAAACCAAGCACAGATGCATCGAACGAAAAATGTGGTGGAAAGGGCACTTCAAGAAAAACAATTATTTTCAGCGGTATTCTTAGATATTGCTTAAGCCACTGACGAGGTTTGGTACTTCGACTTTAGTACAATATTTACATTGACCTTCCTACGTAGTACTTCAAACTCGGTACTAAAATAACACGGAATTAAAAAACTGTAATCTAGTAGACCTCAAGGAAGTGTCATAAGACCAACCTTATACATATCTTTTATATAGAAGGGTTAATCTATTGGTAATTAAGAAATCGAGATCTTCAAATTAAAATTTTTACCGAAGTGGGTAAGAAATATTCTGTATCACATAATCAGCGACTGCTAAGCCATTCCATCTCCGACGTGAAAGCCGTCTTGAATGTACGAGACAATTTTCGGAATTTAAGTAGCCTTATCTATCATTGGTATTTGGTAGGTAGGTAGGTAGAAATGGCGATCTCAAGGCAACCTAGCCTGAGATCCTATTAGCACTGTAGTGCGCCGTTTTGATACCAAAAACTCGTTTGACCTTTGATTGAAACTATCCCTTTCGATCAATTGATAGAGAAGCTTCATAGCGATTATTTAGAGCAAAAAGATTAGGTCTCTAATCTTTGTCTCAGATAGCTCATTAAGTTCGTGAAAAAATACTTTTCCAAAGTATTTCATTCTAGTGTTTGATAAAGCAGGACATTTGCAGAGGAAATGGATTATGGTTTCACTTTCTCTTTGGTCGCTACAACTTCGGCAAAAGGTGTTGTAGGAGATACCCAACTTTTCCGCATGAACTCCTATAGGCCAATGTCCGGTACAAACCGCAACAATCCTGGCTATGTCTTGCCTTGGCCTGCATAGAAGATCGTTTGTACGGGTTTTGTTATAGGTAAGCCATATCTTCCTAGATATAATGCAGTTGGGTAAATTGGTCCACCTTCGGTTTGATTCAGTTTGGTAGATAGAAAAGATTTTACCCTTCATAGCACCAATAGGAATGTTTACTATTTCTGCAAGTGAGCTATGAAGGGCCGATCCTTGCCTTTCTAGCTCGCCAGCCCGTTCATCTCCCACGATATCACTATGTCCCGGAACCCAGATCAGGGTGACACCGAGGTTAATATTCAGGTTCGCAAGCTCATCGCGACATTGCTGGACTAATTTAGATGAGGATATGGCCGAGTTAATGGCTTTGACAGCTGCCTGACTGTCTGTAATGATAGCCACCTTTCGGTTTTGGTTGGGTTTTGTTTAAGTATCTTACATGCCTGGCTACATAAGGGACTCAGAAAAGATCCTTACAAAGGTTCAAAGTAGGAGTGCAGTAGTCAGTGTCTACCGAGATAATATCTGAGGGAATCAATTTCGTAGTGTTGCTGTGACCATAGGTTTTGGCAACCAGCTATTTGATTCCTTCAGTCTAATAGCGCTGCTGGAAACTATGTATTTAATAAAAAGGTCGATTGGTAGAAGATCCAAAATAACGTTTAAGGCGTTCGTCGGGCAAGTACGCATGGCCCCTGTGGGCCCACGCAGGCTGTTCTCTGAACCTTCTTTAGCTTATTAATGTTATAGGCTTTGCTAAGAGCAGGCCATCACACAATCGAACCATATGTTAAGATTGGACGTACTACGGCTGTGTACCTACGTCCATAAAATCATCTTCGGCTGAAGTCCCCACTTTTTGCCGAAAGTTTTGCTGCAGGCGTAGAAGGCAACACAGGCCTTCTTAACCCGTACTTCAACATTTAGTTTCCATTTTAGTTTAGGGTCGAGTATAACTCCCAAATATTTTGCACTGGAAGACAATGATAGGATTTGACCGTTGAGTCGAGGCAGCGTGAAGTTCAGTACTTTAGTTTTGGTGGTAAGGAGCAACAGTTCAGTTTTACTTTGGTTAACTCCTAGTCCTCGTTGCCCAGCTGATAACTTTCTTCAAAGCTGACTCCGTGATTTCACTAATCACAGAGGTGTACTTTCCTGACACCAATAGCACCAAATCATCCGCGTAGGCTACCGCCTTCACTCCACATCTCTCTTATTTAACGAGAATTGTATCCATGACCAAAAGCCATAGAAGAGGCAAAAGAACACCACCCTGGGTGTTCCCCTACTCACGTGTTTTGTTGCGATTGTATTGCCTAGAGTGTCTCGAATCTTCCTACCACTGAGCATGGAAATAATCCATTCTCGAAAGAAGTCTTCTACACCGCACTTAACGAGCGATTCTTCTATGAATGAAGGATGTTGTTTAAAGCACCTTCTATGCCTTAGAAGGTGGCAAGAGTAAATGGATTGTTTTTTCTACAGCACGCACTACCTCATGGGGGGCAGTCTCCGTAGATTTGCCCTTAAGATAAGCATGCTGAGAGCTTTCGAGAGGTCGTCTAACTAGGATTTCTCTAATATGGTAATCAAAAATGAGCTCTTAAGTTTTAAGCGCAAAAGATGTTAAGCTTATTGGTCTGAAATCCTTCGCGAATTCGTGACCTCGGGATAAAAACTACCTTGACCTGCCTCCACGACATGGGCACATGTTTGAGAAGGAGACATCCTTTGAAAATTTGTTTCAGCCATGGAGCTGCCACATCATGCAACTTTTGAAGCATAACTGGCAGTATGCAATCCATGCCTGGGGATTTATATGGAGAAAAAGTATTGATGGCCCACAAAATATTTTCTCTGGTTATGACGGAATTGACTTGCTCTATATAAGCTACGTTTAGCTCTGTGGTTTCAAGCGATTTGGGGTTATCACTCTCGCAACCCGGAAAATGCATCTTCATCAGTAGCTCAAGAGATTCGGCTGGAGAGGCTGTCCAGGTTCCATCAGGCTTTTTTAGAAATGAAGGATTACAATGTTCCTTCGATATAACTTTGCTGAGCCTTGCGGATTAATTTATGTCTTCGATTGATTGACAATATTCTCTCCAGCCTTGTCTTTTGGCTGATGACAGGGCTGGCTTGTAAATTTTAAGAGAGTCTTTATACGGTTGGTAAAACTTATGTTTGTGGCAGATATTGAAAATTGTCCTCGTCATTTTCCTAAGACTCGACAATTCTTCATTTCACCACGAAGGAAGGGTTTTACGGCTATATTTAAATGGGCTAGAGACTCTAAAAGCTTTAGTTATAAAAGTTTCAAAGGTTTTCAACTTTAAGGTCTCCTATCGATTCAGTGCGATTCGGTAAGTTGCTTAGTTTGGAATTCCCAATTTGACTGAATTTCGTCCAGTCTATCATTAATCAATTGTGGTGGTTTAAATGTACGAATACCACTCCACTGAAGATTCGCAGCATATGTTTCTTTTAAGGTAATTTTTTAAACTTTGTTTCGGACATTTCAGCTGGTACATCATTGCATAGCTCGAGTAATGTTAGTTTTCTATGTGCTAGTGTTCGGGGTTTTTGATATTGTTGATCAATTGATGTAGTAAAAACTTGGAATCAAGCAATCAGGAAATTTTTCAAGCTAATTCGTTGGCCAAACAATTTTTTTTATCAATCAGGATTCACAATTACCGTCTGTCCATTGGCATCTTTCAAAAAATATGGACCAGTGTCTCTTAAGAGCATACCAAACCTTCATTTTGTTTGGGTGCAACGGCTTCTCCTATTACCCTTGAGATTTCTAAAACAAGCTTGTGTGTTTGCACACCGTCTAAGATAGAAATTTGTCTTATCACTGAAGTTAATGTTGTTAGAAAAATTGTATTCTGCAACAAGCTTCAATTGTTGCGTAGTCTGAGGGTTTCAATGATCTAAATCTTGCATAGTGATATCATAATCCCCTAAAAGTGTACTTCGTTTGAATCAACGATTTTGTAGTTTGTTTTAAAAATGTAAACTCGATTTTCGATTGTTAAACATTACATTATAGTAAATGGCGAACAATCAACATTATTGTTATGCTTCGCTATGACAGCTGAGTTTGACAGGTGTCACATACCAGTGCTACCAAACTGAAACCTTGAAAATTACATGAGTTGTTCAGGGAGGAGTAAACTTAAGATTTAAATCTTAAAGTAACGAAAACAAATAGCAATTTATTGAAAATTCAAACCCGGGGAAGGGTCAAAATTGTACAATATTAATAAGACAAATGACATGATAACATACAGATTTGCCAAAGTTCGTTAATATAAACAATTTATCTTTTTTTGCACTTAAAAGCAAGTTTTCAGAGTAATAAGTAAAAGTCTCTTTAAAATTACATCAATGAAATTAGTTGACTTACACAAGTTTCCTATGTCATCGAACCCTCCTTCATAATCCTTCTATACATTCCATGCTTACATAAGAAGAAACCCAACAAAACAATTATTATTATTAAATGTTTATTTTTATTTATTTTCCATATTTCTTTACTTACGCACCATCTGCAAAATTACAAATAAATTAACACTTATGTATACACGCGAGGATAATTTATCTAGTTTTATGAGCCGTAACAAGTGATGACGATGATGAGTCGTGCGTCCGTTTTTGGTCTTTTCTATAACCCTTACATATTTCCAATAAGAAAGTATAAGTATTATATAATTCCTATACGTTTCACAACTATAAAAATGCTCACCCGCTTTGGCTTCATTATTAAAAAAATACCCCCATAAAACAAATAAAAAAACAAAAAATATGAAGCGTTAAATAAAACAACAACCATGAATCAATTTAACAAGTCACGTGGCGGTAGTAACTCTTCGTTATATCTTCATATACACATAGAAAAGAGGAAGTCCTAAGAACTCCATAGTTTTCAAGTACCCATTTCAAACATAAATTGAAACTACTGGGTTTTCTACATTATAAGCATCATACACCTATAGAAGAAACCTTTAAAGACACAATGCCGATACCGCCACCGCCGCACGCTCGAGCCACTTGAACAAGCAGCAGATGCAACCAGCATCCTTGGATCCTAAATCATATTGCACCCGAGAAAATTGACTTTAAAAACCTAGTCAATCGACGGACGAATCGGTGCTGCTATTTTTAGCCCCATTTTCAAAATAAATCTCCCGTGGAATATTTCTACCTATAAAGGGAGTGTGGTGTAGGCTTGTTCTTGCGAGCTGTATACCGGGGATTTGAGAGACCTAAGAGCCATCATGTCGTATTAATCATCGAAAGTGTAAAATTTTACAAACACAGAAAATAAGTGTATTTTATCCTAAGGTGCACTTTACACGGCCGATTTGAAAATTTTTATTTTATACAGCTGCTATATAAGAACTATATGCATCGTGCGCCATCCACCATCGTCATATCGTCAGCGTCATTGTCATTCGTTGCCATTTACGTCAGGAATTTAAACTGATTTGGGGACAAGCGCTCCATCAGAGATTTTATGAGTTGAGTTGTTTTGGTTTTTGGGGGGGATTTTTGAACATATCCCTCGGCAGCTAATTAAATGCACTCGATCGGTCCATTCGTCTGTGTGATGGGGGTAATAATCATGTCTAATGCAGCGATACAATCAACGAAATGATGCACAGCATCAATCCTATATACACAATATCTAAGCTATGTGCATGTCAGATTATTACACATGACATGCGTGCTTAGCACGTTCTCATTTTGGCATTGCCAGGTTGACTTTTGTTTGTTGTTGTATAGTCCAATTTTAGGGATAAGAATGAGGGCAGAAAAAGTTGAATTTTAGCAGATGCAATAATAATCAAAAATGGCGCCCGGTTAGGGATTTTTTTTATAGCAGGAAATCTTGAAAAGACTCTTAACCACTAAAACCACCACTTCATCAGGACCAATCTTAAAGGATCGACTTCCGATTTTTCTTTCTTAACTTTCTACAGTCACCTTGAGGGAAGTTTAAACTTTTAATACTTTCCCATGTTTTTTTTAAGACCATAAGCTCATGAGGCTTAAATAAATAAATAAATTGGGTGGCGCAACACTCCGTTGAGAACTAGGGCCTAGTGACTTACAACTCTCAACCATTCCTGTGTGCGAGTAATGTTGTCAGGGATGTAGGGGACCTACAATTTGTATGCCGAATCCGAACGGTTAATTTGAGAAAGCACTTTTTCATGACAAGAGTTACTCTTGGAGAATTTGTCAATTCCTCGCAAGAGGCAGTACCCGTGAAAAGACTTTAAATGGCATAGGCAGGGATCGAACCCAAGACCTCTGGCATGACAGTCCAACGCACTAACCATCATGCCACGGGTACTACTCATGAAGCTTGGTTCTTCTTAATCTCCGAACTTGGTTTCTTGTATTTAAGAAGGACTCCATTTCAGAATTAGTATGACTTTGCAGTCTCTGGTTTTGCGATACAGCGTATTTTTTAACAACTTCTGTAACCATTTCTATTTGTAAGTCACGATGAAGATCGGTATTTCTTATGTACCAATGTGCATTACCTATTCCACGAAGGACTTTGTTTTGGAATTTTTGGATGATTTCGGTATTTGTTTCCTCCTCAACTGTCCTGCACGAAGTGCTTCTCGGTCTTCCAACTCTTTTTCCTTCTTGTGTGAGCGGATTCCACTGCATTACTTGACGTGCTATGCAGTCGTTACCTTTTCAAAGCGTGAGTTCAATCCTTTGCCACTTACGCCTTCGTATAATAGAGTTTTTAGGGGTCTGACCTGTCCTTCGATGAAGGACCTCGGTGGATATTCGGTTTGGCCAGAAAATATTTAGGATGTTGCGAAGGGTTGCAGCTTTCTGGTAACGGTTGAAGTAGCGTTCCAATTTTTGTACGAAACAGTCGTAGCTTTGTTTTCAAGCTGATAGTTATTCCTCCAAGTTTTCGACATCATACGGAATGCTGCTTTGCTTTTTCGATACGGCAGATGACGTCTTATTAGATTCCGCCTTCGATAGAGACGATACTTTCAAGATATTGAAAGCTCTCCACTTTTTCCGCAGGTTCCGAGGAAATATTTATTTGAGTGGATGGTTAGGTTCCGATGCTGATCATTTTTGTCTCATTTAATTTTCAGACCCACGTCTTCTTCTCTCTCCACACTTGTTGTTGAGAGAGTAAGCAAACATCTTCCGCGTAATCAAAGTCTATTCGATCCCTCCACTATCTGACAAAGCTGCGAGCAGTACATCGCTTATCACTAACAAAAAAAATATTGGCGACAGAATACAGCCATGGGTGACTCCGCTACGGATTTCAAAATCCTCTGACAACCTTTCATTCGATCAGAACGTGACACTTGGATCCATCAACAGGGAGTACATCTGGTTCAAAGGCCTTCTCGAAGTCGATGAACACCAGGTGTAGTGGTTTACGATATTCAACGAACTGCTCAATAATGATCGGCAGGGTGTTGATATGATCAATACAGGAGGATCCAGCGCGGAATCCTGCTTGTTCGGCGTCGAGTGTGACCTCAAGGTGTTCTCTGATGCATTCCAGTAAGACTTTTGCTACTATTTGGCAACGGCAGGTAAAACGCAAATTCTTCTCCAGTTTCAGTTTTCACACTTAGTACGATCATTCCCTTCTTCGACTCATCGGGGAATCTTTCGTTGATCCAGGCTTCTTTTATGACCGGATGAAGCAGTTCCGTTGGGGCTGCTTGTAAAATGTTTTCGGGGATTCCATCAAGTGCTTCTGATTTGTTGTGGTGCTTATATTTTTCAATGCGCGTATTAACTTCTGGGAACAAAATATAAATGGCGTCCAAGTATGGAGCGAACTTTTTAGTTAGTGGAATTCCGCCTATTATATTCTTTCAACTATTTCGAATTCAAAAAAATACTTAAGTATTTAATAATTAACATATTCTGGCACAATATTTATGATTTAAGAAGATTCAATATCGACTAAATAAAAGAACTTTCTAAATGGCGCCCAACAAAATATATTTTTTATTGAATCGAATTTTGACCTATATTTGTACACCTTTGTGCTTGAAGCATTTTAATTTAATAGTTTCTACACAAAAAAAATAGCATTTATTCACGTTTAAAAAAATTAAATGGCGCCCGAGTGCGGACAAGGTTCTATTTTTATGCTTCGAATGGAATTTTGCTTATTTCCTAATTTAAATTATTTTTATAGGATAAGTATATATAAACACAAAATTATTTTATTTTATCATGCACTATCTTAGAAAGATTAAATAAATGGATAAATGGCGCCCAACAGGAGATCTTCTTATATTTTTAATTTTCTCTCAAAAAACAAAGTTTAAGCTGGCAATACTACCCTAGAGCAGGTATCTTGTACCCCTTTTTCCATTTTATCTCTTTATGCCCTATGTCGTCGATTGACTGAATTCCATCAACAGTAACATCCAATTCAACAGGGAATATCCTTTTCGTTTAATATTTAATACAATTGCTTGCGTGTTGTTATTGTTATTTACGATCGGGTTTATCGCTTCTGACGTTACTCTTGCGCTTGCACCAGCATGTTATTTGGCACTGCGCACCATCACCAACACCGTAGCCGCCGCCGCCGGTGGAAACATGTTGTTTTCTTGTAAATGTATCTTCACGGCAGAGCGGAACTGTGACTCAAAATTCTAAATAACAAAGATTCCCCATAAGAAAAAGTGTGAAGTTTAATGGAGATACATGATGTAACGCAATTTAGGAAAAGAAAACTACACTTTGTCGTATGTGTAACAAGGTGCACCATACGTTATGGATTAAATCGTTTCAATTAATGACAATGTAAAGGGTGGTTCAATGTACGTTTATAGAAGACAACAACCAAGAAAAAAATGATCCAGTTGTCTGGAGTAGGTCCTATAGACTTTAAGAGATTTGTGTTTGTTATTTTTGGGTTACCTTTCAATTGTATACATGAAAATTGTATTGAACAAGAAATTGAACATGACAAATGACAAATGACCATTCAAACTTGAACTTGGATATTTTTAGACAAAAAAATAACATTATTTACGTGAATATGTTGGAAAATATCCAAAAAGGTAGGTTAGAAAACCATCATATCGTCATAAAGTACGATTCAGAAGTTGAAATCGTATCGAAGGGACAGTTAAACTCCGTATTTAGGTTAGGTTAGGTTGGAGTGGCTGCCCAGATGTCATTGACGCACGTAGACCTCAAGGGTCCATTGTGATACCACTAATGAGGTTACTCATGGGAGAGTAATGAACATAAACAAAGCATTTTGTACTTTTAATGAAGTTAAAGAGACGTTTTGTGTCAATCGTTGACAATTCACTGGTATTATCGAAGAAATGATTACCGAGAAAGTTATTCCTTCTAATGGAGAGTGTTGGACATGTACATAGAAGGTGTTGGACTGTAGCCTATTCCTCCTCGTCCATGCAGCTTCTACAGGAGTCATTTGTGTAGACCCCTAGCCTCAGAGCATGTCTTCCTATGAGGCAGTGCTCTGTTATAACCCAATTGTAGAGCTTATACTTTGTATGCTCAGGGATATCAAGCCTTTTGACCGTTTTAAGTCTATGCTTTGCCATGGTACTCTGTGACCATCTAGCATTTGTTGATTCTACAGCATATTGTTTGAGAAGATATTTGCATGTAGCAAGTGGTGTTCCTATGTTATGTTTTTGTCTAACATTAGGCAGAAGTTTTTGGTGAGCTCATCAGATTTGCAATTTCCCGGAATGTCTCTGTGGCCCGGCACCCAAATGAGGTGAATATTAAACTGTTCCGTCATCTCATTCAGAGATGCTCGACAATCGTGTACTGTTTGAGAGTTTGTGGAGACAGACGCGAGAGATTTAAGAGCAGTTTGGCTGTCCGAGAAGATTCGTTTATCCTTGCAAGATATATCGTTTTCTTCAATCGCCATTTCTTCTGCCTGGAATACACAACATTGATTGGGAAGTCTATAGGATAGACTGAGATTTAGTTGTTCCGAATAGATACCACTTCCAACTCCGTGATCGGTCTTTGAACCGTCTGTATAGCAGTGTACCGTATCGTCTTCCAGGGGTCTCTATTCTTCCCAGGAGGATCTTGAAATGATGGACACATAGAAGCTTTTACCAAATACCATTTTTGGGGTGGAATAGTCTAAGCGATTTGGGATGGATCTGAAATTGTCTAGAATAGTAGTATGTCCAGTATTGTTACTGTTCCACGCCTTACACATGAGTTGGCTGCCACCATTTTGGAGAAGATGTCAAGAGGTGTTAAGTTTAAAAGCACTTCCAGTGCTGCGGTTGGTGTTGAGCGAAGTGCTCCTGTGATGCACATACCTGCTGACCGCTGGACTTTGATGAGCTTATTTAGATTTACCATCTTGTCCGGTGCGGTCTACCATACGACAGCTCAATAAATAAGTATCGGTCTCAATACAGAAGTGTATAGCCAGTGGGTTATTTTTGGGGAGAAGCCCCATTTTGATCCTATGGCCTTTTTACAAGTAAAAAGCGCTACAGTAGCCTTTTTTACTCTTTCATTAATATTTGCCTTCCAATTTAGTTTTTTGTCTAAAATGAAGCCTAAATATTTAGCTTGGTCGGAAAAGCTTAATGGTATTCATTTAATCTTGAGTGGGCTAATCTGAGGAATTTTATACCTTCTCGAAAAGAGTATTAATTCTGTTTTATGTGGATTGACGTCCAAGCAACATTGCTTAGCATATTTTGTTAGCCTATTTAATACATTTTGTAGGAGTTCCGAGAGAACTTGGGGGTGCTTGAGAGATACGGATATTGCAACGTCGTCAGCATAGGCAATCACCTTTAAACCCTCTGCTTCTAATGATGTAAGTAGGTCGTTTACTACCATGTTCCATAAACGAGGCGAAAGGACCCCACCTTGGGGGGTGCCTCGATTCACCGATCTGGTGGTAGTATAACTTCTCATGCTAGAAGTTATTGTCCTGCTCTTGAGCATGAGACTTATAAGATCTATGAGTGATTTCTCTAATTTCAGCTTATCCATTGCTGCTGTGATTGTCTGGTTACTGACGTTGTTGAAAGCTCCTTCAATATCTAGGAACGCTACCAGGTTATATTCTTTGTATTCGAGGGAATGTTCAATAGTACGTACCAGTGAGTGAAGTGCTGACTCTACTGATTTTCCCTTAGAGTAATCAGGCTGAGCTGTGGAAATGAGACATGGTTTTAAGTTATGTCTGATGTAAATTTCAATCAATCTTTCCAAGGTTTTAAGAAGGAAGAATGATAGGCTGATTGGTCGTAGATCTTTAGGGTTAACGTGGGAGGGTTTCCCTGCTTTAGGAATGAAGACTACTTTTGGCATTCTCCAGGCTTTGGGAATATATCTGCTCGTGAGCTCTATGAGCAGAAGAGGCGAGAGGAACGACGACTTCTCTGAAGGAAAAAGAGAGGGCATGAGAAGCGTGCGGTCGGCTTGAATGCCGAACTCTTTAAAGCAGCTGGAAATAAGTTGGTTAAGAGCATGCACCAACTCCTCTCTAAGATATGGTCGAAAGAAAGCATGCCCGATGAATGGATCCCCAGTATTGTTTGCCCGATCCTGAAAAAAGAAGACCCTCTAACTGCACCATCTATAGAGGAATCAGTCTACTTAATATCGCCTATAAAATCTTCTCTGCCGCAATATGTGAACGTCTAAAGCCCATCGTCAACAACCTGATAGGTCCTTATCAGTGTGGTTTTATACCATGAAAGTCCACAGTTGATCAAATATTCACGTTACGGCAGATCCTGGGAAAAACCCAAGAACACCAAATCGACACCCACCATCTTTTCATCGATTTCAAGGCCGCATATGACGGCATATACAGGGACGAGCTGTATAGAGGCATGTCTAGTTTTGGCATCCCTGTCAAACTCGTCCGTTTGTGCAGGATGACCATGGAGAATTCACGCTGCTCCCTGAAGGTTGCAAACAACTTAGCAGAACCAAAAAAGGTTTTAGACAAGGTTATGCGCTGGCATGTGATTTTTTTAACATCGTTCTTGAAAGAATAGTGCAGAGCTCACACGTCAACACTAGAGGCACTATCTTTCAAAAGTCTGTCCAATTACTAGCATATGCTGATGACATTGACATAATCGGAAGAACTCAGCGAGATGTCAATGGAGCTTTTGTGAGTATTGAAGCAGAGGCTGCGAAAATGGGTTAAACGTTTAATGAGGACAAAACAAAGTACATGCTGTCGTCAAGAAAGAACATACAACACCGACGTCTTGGTCAAAAAGTCACCATCGACAGACGTAACTTTGAGGTAGTCAAGGACTTCGTCTATCTAGGCTCCGCTGTAAACGCAGAAAACAACACCAGCGCTGAGATCAAACGCAGAATAACTCATGCTAACCGCTGTTTCTTTGGACTAAGAAAGCAATTGAGTGGTAAAGTCCTCTCTCGAGGGACCAAAGTGTTGCTATATAAGACCCTTATCATCCCCGTCCTGCTAAACGGTTCAGAAGCATGGACTATATCAAAAGCGGATGAAAGCACCTTGGGTCGGTTCGAGAGAAAAGTTGTTCGTGTGATCTACGGTCCCGTATGCATCGAAAGGGAGTGGAGGAGAAGATGGAACGACGTAGTCTTAGCCAGAAGAGTAAAAGTCCAACGACTAAGATGGCTGGGTCACGTAGAGTGCATGGAAACCAATGCTTCGGCCCAGAAAGTCTTCTAATCCACACCCACAGAACAGCGCAGTAGAGGAAGACCGCGGATCAGGTGGCGCGCACAAGTGGAAGGTGACCTCACCCCGCTTGGAGCGCGAAACTGGAGACATCCATCTAGGGACCGAGCAAGATGGAGAAGTTTTTTGGGTGAGGCCCTAGTTCACACAGGACTGTAGCGCCACCTTAAGTAAGTAAGTAAGGTGGTCTAGATCGAGAGATAATGTAGTTCAAAAATTACCCTCTTGGTTCAGACTTTCGACATTTCAAGGTCTCTAGAATCTAAACCAAAGGAGGATCCCCTTATTGATTTCTTAGTAGGATCTAAAGTGTTAGTAAGGGACCGTGCATCTTAAGGGTTCGAGCCTCTCACTTTGTAGCGGACATTCGTCTTTTAATTCTCAGCTCAAACGCTGTAATTGTTTTTGATAACTGTTATACCTGTAAATGTTTCACTTGGTGTAAACGGATAATACTAAACGACGCCGAGCTGGTTAGAACAATTACAGATCATAGTCTTCGACACATGAATATTTGGTTTCAACATTCTTTTTTTGCGTTTCGGTTATCGTAATGAACCCATTCTTTGTCACAATGCGATACTCAAATCCTTCCCTTTTTTG
Source organism: Eupeodes corollae (assembly GCF_945859685.1). Classification (NCBI taxonomy): domain Eukaryota; kingdom Metazoa; phylum Arthropoda; class Insecta; order Diptera; family Syrphidae; genus Eupeodes; species Eupeodes corollae. The sequence continues at coordinate 95,487,799 of NC_079149.1, forward strand.
CCTTCCAATTGTTCACAAAAACTTAGACACCACCGCTACTTCAGCTGCTGTTTCACTTGTTGTCAAAAATAAATCCAAACCTCTAACCATCGCAGCTTATATCGTACATAAATATATTTGTTTTGAAAACTGTTTTAAACTAGTTTTGAACCTAAGGTAAGTAAGCATCGTGGGCAATGAAAGCAAATTCTTTGAAAAAACAGAACTTGTGATATTGGAACTTCAAATATGATTCAAGTTTTTACCTTTAAATAAGTCGTATTGCTCCATGCTATTCAAGCCTTACTCATTTCTTGCGAGCTTATAAAACAGTGAACTACGAGTATAAGATCTTTTCAAACTTTACAGAAATGTTTCAGCTCTAAAATACCAAAATGAGATGACTTGGGTAGCACTGAAGTTGGAAATATTGGGTTTTGGGCTTAATTATAATTCAAGACCAGTTGCACCTCCACTGCGCTGACGTCTCCATTGTGTTTAGATGGTAGGCCATTTGGTTTTCATCTTTACTTGATTCAAATTAAATTCTTCCGTCATCGAATACAAGTGTGTAATAATTGTGGACGGTCTATAATGAGTATAGGTTAGGTACATATAGATTAATGAGTCTTTTGTACACTCCAATAAATAATTCTTTTTATCGATCACCAATTTAAGAAAATAAAACATCTCTGATGATATCAGAGTCTTTTGCACTCTTGACTTAAGGGTACGCCCAAATCTTATCTTCATCTCCATATATTTGTGTATATCCTTTAACTGCTTAGTGCGTCTGGCTATATATAGAAAGAGAAAGAAAGAGAGCCCTATAGGGCAATTAAAAGATCATTAGATCACATACAGTGAGGTACCCCACGCGTGCGGTACTTAATGAAATTTATCGCTTAGCGTTTGGCACACCGCTATAAAGTAGGTAGTTGAACGCTTGTCGACGCGATGTTTCATTGTTGCCATTGTATGATGTGTTTCTGGGCAATTAAAGCCCACATTGGGGCACGTTTAATTGAGGCACTGCACCATTCACCACTACCACCATCACCACCACCACCGATTACCACAAAGTCAAGTCAGTGTTTCATCCTCCATCATCATCATCAGAGCCTCATACACAAAAAAGGAGGAAATTTAAAGCATCATCGCTGTTAGATACGTACATAGATAGGACTTGTTGTAGATGGCTGATTCGAACACCGTATGCCGCTCGCCTCTTGCGTTTTCAGATAAATGCATGAGATGAAAGCGCAGAGATCAGGTTACTCTATAACAACCCGGTCGGTGTGATGCTTGGGCCGATAAGGGGCAAAGAAGTGGGGAAAGGGCTGTGGTGGTGTACTGGTGTCTCAGTGCGAGATGTGAGATGCGGACAGCATCTAAGGTTCGTTAATGGCCAGATAAATGCAATAAATAAAACGCCTTGCAGATTATTATTAATAATAAATAGCTGTGCACGCGCGCAGGCTCTCGCAAGCGCAAGCCACCAAATCCTAAACCTATATAGCTTCTAGATGACGAGGCTATAGTCGACTAGCGACGACGACGACGACGTCCCCATGGCACGCATAAACAAATAAGATTTGTGTTCCACTGAGGTTTCCTTTTTTTCAAAGTTGTTGCCCAGACTAGCAAATCGCCATCTCATGAGAGACGCCATGAGAGACGATTTTTCGTTTGATGTACCGAGACCGCCCAAGTTAGATATGATGCTGTGCTTTGAGATCGAAGGGGGTTTTTGGGAACTCGCACCATGACATGCAATAAACCGCTATACATAAACCGCGGCGGCCGGCCCAGTGCAGTCAACCACCGAGCATATCATCGACTTCTTCGACGACCAGATAGCTCTATGATGTCAATGCTAGTTTTTTCTTAAACTTCTTACCCATAGATAGGCACCTATAAAAAGTTTGGGAGTGTCTGGAAGTTTTTGAAGTTTATGAGATGAAGGAAGCAAATTATCCTGCAAATGGCAAGCGATTTCGATCAGAAAAGTGATTTGTGTTCATAGTTGACCGAGTTAGCAGTTTGGTCAACGCGTGGGAGGTATAAAGTGCACTTCGCATTATATGCCGGTATGGAATTTCAAATACTATAAACAGTTTAAAGAAACTGTCAGTATGATGATGAAATCCAAGGTTGGGCAATTATTGCATTTAAAGTTTGATTTGTAAAAATTACCAATCAGAAGGAAAAATGTAGCTATAGTAGGTTATTTGGTCTTTGAGGGGTAATCGATATTTAGGATCCGTTAAAGAGTTAAGTTGAGTTGAGCAATTTTGTATTAAATAACTGTGATTGATGTTTTGATATCGAAAGCTTATATTTTTGAAAAACAAAAATATAAACAAAGGAAGGAAATTTTAAATTTCCAATTGGGTTTTTGGTAAGTCATAAACAAGTATTGGACTTATTTTTTTTAGATAATCCCTATTAAATGACCTATTAATAGGTTATTAGCTACACGGCACGTTTTTAAAAAAAATCTAAATTAGATATTGGCAAGTCTTCGCCTGTTAAGAACATGATATTTAAAGCTTAACTGTCTTAAAATTAATTGAACTTAAGGCAACATTATACCAGCAAAGTCTTTTGAGCTGACCTTAAGTCTTTTTAACTTATGAAAGTATTAAGATTGTTTTTGTTTATCAAAAGCCTACACTAATTTACATTTACAAAGATAAGAGGGAAGAAAAAAGTGAGCGGTACCGGAAAAAATTGATTTTCAACTTAAAAACAAGGTTTGCTAATAACCGTGACGATAGCACAAATATGTTGGTTTCATTCGACTTGAATTTTTAGCTTCTCGAAGTTTTTGAGTATAACAACACAGCTTCTTTAAAATACAACATAACTCTTACAGCTCTAAGTCAAAAATGATGATCCAAAAGTTATTGCAAGACGCTCTTGAAATTTACTAAAAGACGTTTAGTGAATTGTGATAGCAAAAAATTAGTTTTTCTCAAATGCATAGACCGATATTACCTGATATCAAAAATGTTGATCCGAAAAGCTTTGCAAGCGCCTTTCTGTCTGCAAAGCACTATCAAAGAAAAGGATTACAAAATTCAAACTGTTATTTGAAAACAATTAAAAGTTTCGGCTCAGAGATTTGTTAAAAACTAGACTAGGTGGCACTGCAGTCCATAAATAATGAGGGCCTAGTGACTTAGAACTCTCAACCATGATAAGAATTATTCTTGGAGTAGAGTAGAGGTAGTACTTTAAAAAAAAAAAGTTTATATGTGGCACAGGTAGGAATTGAACCTTAGACGCATGACAGTCCTACGCACTAACTATCACGTCAAGGGTAACCAGGTTCTGGTGTTAATAACGCTGAAAGTGTACCTGATAAACAGAAGAAAAAGTCTAAAAAAAGAAGCCGAGAAAACTCTGTGCTTGTAAGAAATTCTACCCCTCCCTCAAAACGAACTAATGTTAACATCACCCAATACTTTCAGATCATACTGGGACTCCTCATGTAACTCCAATTCTTGACTTAAATTCAGCTTCCATTAGCGACTCCGTTACTGGAACAGTAATAAACAATTCCATCCCTATCAAAGCTGTATTCAAACCCAAAATAATTTCTATAGCTTGTCTAGACCCACTAACAACGCCAGAAGATATAACTTCTCACTTAGTTTCGACCAAGAGCATAGCTTGTAGCACATCCATTAGGTGTACTAAGGTCAATAAACCAAATAGCTTTGTTTCTTCTTTTAAATTAGTAACGAATCCTACGTTCTTCGATTCAATTTGCAATAGAAATGTATGGCCCCTAGAGACTTTATTCAAAGAATTTACAGAAAGTCAAAAACAGGGTTTTTCTTTGGAAACCAAGGAATAAAGTCAACAGACTTGCCCTCTTCTACAAAAACGTAAGGGACTTCGTAGCAAGACTGCTGACATTTTTCTCATTTCCCAATCATTTCCACATGACGTATTCGTTTTGACAGAAACTTGGCTTAATTCAACCTTTTCCGACACAGAACTTTTCAGCCAAGAGTTCGAAGTTTACAGAAATGATCGTCATGTTGGTAATGCAATGGATTTAGGTGGAGGTGTTCTTATAGCGGTAAAAAATACATATTTCTCTTCTTCTGTATATTTTCCATTTGAATTATCAATTGAACTGGTATGTGTGAAGATAATGGTACAGAATAAGACTATTTTCATTTTAATCGTTTATATTTCCCCAAAAAGTTTAGAGTCTGTTTAACACAACTTAGCATTAGACTTTGTTATCAGTTTGTCCTGCTCGTACACCAATATTTTACTTGTAGGGGATTTTAATTTACAACACATTGACTGGATTCTTTCCGAAAACGTATCCTGCCTTGAAGCCTCTCCTTCTTCATCACAATTGGAACTATCTCGTCTCGATAAAATCATTCTTACTGACTTACAGCAAACAGTATTTTCTTCTGACGCTATTAGTACTTTTGTTCTAGAATCTAGATCAAGAATTACTGATATCGATCAATACCAGTCCCCCCTTGGACATTTTTCTTGACTTAAGTAATCACCTTACTGAACACAGTAATTCTTTTGAAAGCTTATATAATTTTGACTTCAAAAGAGCTAATTTCCAGTTGTTGTATGAAGATTTGACCATTTCTGGAATTGCTGATACTTTAGCATTTTCTAATATTGACGAAGCAGTTTCAATTTCTTATAAGATCCTTAATGGTTGTTTAGAAAAAAATCTACCTTTTAAGAAATCAAGAAATACTGACTTTTACCACCCTTGGTACACGAAAGAATTGTGTTTACTTCGAAACAAAAGAAATAAGGCATGGAAAACTTTTCTCAAAACTCTGTCTCCAATCAACTTCTCTGTTTATGTTGAATTCTTTAATGAATTTAAGTCTCTTTCTAATTTTTTATACGCTTGTTATGTTACTGATATGGGCACCTCTTTGAAATTTTGTAAACTCGAAGAAATAACCAGATGGCTTTCCAGTTAACTTCACTTACAAGAACCTTTCGTTAGATAAAACTTTTGGTATCTGTAACGCTTTCGCAACAAATTTCCTTGAGTCATTTGTTAATAGCTCTCAAGAAGTTGATTAAGTATATTTTCTTAATCTTCACACTTTTTCGCAAACTAGCTGTAGTCACATATTTGTGCTACAGAGTACGGTCCTTGATCTTTTATCTGCTTTGAATGATGACTGCTCAGCCGGTCCCGATGGTATTCCTCCGATAGTACTAAAAAAGTGTAGTAATGCTTTAGTTGAACCCCTTACGTTCTTATTCAAACTTTCTCTAAAAACAGGCAAATTTCCCAGTATATGGAAGAAGTCATTTCTAACTCCAATTTTTAGGAAAGGCAACGAGGCGGATATAACAAACTACAGGCCCATTGCAAAGCTTTCTTGCATTCCTAAATTGTTTGAACAAGTTGTTTGTGAAAGTGTAGCAATTTTTAGTAGAAATATCATTTGCGAAGAGCAACATTCTCAAACATATGTTCAAACGCTTTAGAACAAGGTTATGAAGTTGACTGTGTATACACTGACTTCTCCAAAGCTTTTGACCAACTTAGCCACGGAATTATTTTATTTAAACTTAAGGCTCTTGGTTTTTTCAACCATTATTCTTAGCTTGGATTAAGTCATACCTTGAAAACAGATCCTACGATTTGAAATTTAGAAATTGTCATTCAGAACCTTTTGTTGTTCAATGTGGGTGGTGTTCCCCAGGGAAGCCATCTTGGCCCTTTTCTGTTCACCCTGTCTATTAATGACGTATCGTCATGTCTATGTTCAAGTGAAGTTCTCATTTTTGCTGATGACATGAAAATTTTTAAGATTATAAAGTCCACCCATGATCGTATCCTTTTACAATCCGACATTGATACTAAAAAACGAATTGTTAGTGTAGTGTATTTGATTATTGTGGCACAGTTCCAACTTAGAGTTTACACATGACAAATAAATTCAAAACAAAAACTAAAATCGCGCGATTTTTAAAAATTAAACAATTAGTTTTGATTGCAAAATCGGGATGATAAAAAATGGCTTCATAAAAACGGGATAACAAAAAGCGGAATTATAAAAAATCCGGATTATAAAGAGCAGGATTATAAAAAATGGGATTTTAAGAAACGGGAATATAAAAACCGAGATATCGAACCCAACCTGAATCGTAAACTTGAAACGAAAACTTAATTTCTTTGCTGAACATCTCGAAAAGCTTTTAAATATTTCTACTGAAAAGCTCAGGAAAATAATAGAAGAAAAAAGACGAATTCCGAACAGTTTGGAAGTACATCGAATTACGGAGGGAGGTGGTGGAAGAGAAGAAAAGATAAGTGTATAGGTATGTAGAAAAGGCGATCTCAAGGCAACATAGCCTGAGATAGAATTAGCGCTGTAGTACGTCGTTTTGATACCAAAAACTCGATTGACCTGTGATGGAAAGGGACAGATTGATAGAGAAGCTTCATAGCGATTATGTTAGAGCCATTTTGTCGCATTGAGAAAAAAGATTAGGTCTCTAATCTTTGTCTCAGATAGTTCATCAAGTTCTTGAAAGAATGCTTTCCCAAAGTACAAAGTATTTCATTCTAGTGTTTGCCAAAGCAGGACATTTGCAGAGGAAATGGATTATGGTTTCACTTTCTCTTTGGTCACTACAACTACGGCAAAAGGTGTTGTAAGAGATACCCAACTTCTCTGCATGAACTCCTATAGGCCAATGTCCGGTACAAACCGCAACAATCCTTTTTACGTCCTGCCTTGGCCTGAATAGAAGATAGTTTGTACGGGTTTTATTATAGGTGGGCCATATCTTCCTAGATATAATGCAGTAAGGTAAATTGCTCCACCTTCGGTTTGATTCAGTTTACCCTTTACCCAGAAAAGATTTTACCCTTCATAGCACTAAGAGGAATGTTAACCATTTCCGAGCTCATCAGCCCGTTCATTTCCCACAATACCACTATGGCTCGGAACCCAGATCAGGGTGACACCGAGGTTAATATTCAGGCTCGCAAGCTCATCGCGATATTGCTGGAACAATTAAGATAAAGATATGGCCGAGTTAATGGCTTTGACAGCTGCCTGACTGTCTGTAAAGATAGCCGGATTTCGGTTTAGGTTTGGGCTTTGTTTAAGTATCTTATACATGCCTCCCTTATTGCCAGCAGTTCAGCCTGAAAAACACTAGCGAAATCAGTAAGCCTAAAGGATTTGGCTACATTTAGGGACTCAGAAAAGATTCCAGAACCAACTCCGCACTCCATCTTTGAGCCGTTAGTAAAGATGGTTCTGTCAAACCTTTCGACACGATTTCATCCTCCCAATCTTCTCTTGATGGGAAAATAACCTTAAAACCCTAACTATGGCTCAAAGTAGGAGTGCAGTAGTCAGTGTCTACCGAGATAATATCTGAGGGAATCAATTTCGTTATGTTGCTGTGACCATAAAGTTTTGACAACCAGCTGTTTGATTCCTTCAACCTAATAGCGCTGCAAGAAACTATGTATTTAATAAAAAGCTCGATTGGTAGAAGATCCAAAATAACGTTTAAGGCGTCCGTTGTGTAAGAACGCTTGAACCTGTGGTGCCCACGCAAGCTGTTCTCTGAACCTTCTTTAGATTATCAATTTAGTTTTGGTGGTAATGAGCAACAGTTCAGTTTTACTTTGGTTAACTCCTAGTCCACAACTCGTGGCCCAGCTGCTAAATTTATTCAAAGCTGACTTCGTGATTTTACTAATCACAGAGGTGCACTTTCCTTACACCAATAGCACCAAATCATCGGCATAGGCTACCGCCTTCACTCCACATCTCTCTAATTTAACGAGAATTGTATAAGATAGGTGTAGCTCAAGCCTTTGATAAGATTTGGCACTTGGGACTTGAGTACAAATTTCGTATTGACCTTTTAGCCAGTATTACGAAATATTGGAATATGTTAAAACTTGATGTTATAACCTTAAGGCAACAAATTGGTACTAAGATGAAAAATTGCTTTTATACCGTTTTGCGTTTTTCTGTTTAAACCGTTTTAACATAAATGCTTCAGCATTTTTTTACTGGGCCAATGTAAGGCAGGTGAAGATTAACAGGATATTTTTTTGAAAAATAAGTAAAATACTGAACATTTTTAAACTGAATATCTAAGTCACGGATGGTATATTCGGGAAATCATTACGTAACGCATTTCATTGAAAACTACTTCTTGATGAATTTACGTAGCCTTTAAAGCCTTAAATAAGATTTTTTTAGTATAAAAGGTTGTATCTCAAAAATTTGACGGAGATAGATCGATTTTGAGGTCGGATTCGAACTAAAGCAATCATCAGTATGTACCTAGAAATACGTCTGCTGTAAAGTCATACGTGCGTCGATTTGCCGAATTACTTAATGAATTTTTAATTATAACTCTATGCGTCTCTACCACTATAAACCTTCCATACTCGAAGGATATGTTAAGTCGATACAATATTTTGTTTGTTAGACTGTCTAAGTTAAGTGGGTGTGTATCCATATCCAGTCTCAAGACCCATATCATCACAGATGCGATGTTCTCAGTTAGCATATCGCTATTAAATTATAGGTCCCGCCAACGTCTTCAAGTAAACACACGCGTCATACCGTTCATTATCATCTATCTCGATTTCTGTTCCTTCAAATAACAACAAAAAAAACCAAAGGACTCTTCGAAAAAAAACATCAAACATCGGGAAGTGTTATCCACTTCATAAACTCACAGATCGTATAATATGCACTGCTACCGCTTGTGACGATGATGATGATGGGATTCCTTTCGATTTCTCTTAAACCTACCTGTCTTCATTAAATCAATTGGCAAGACACCGCCACCGCCGGCCGCCGCCGCCGCCACACTGCTCCGCTTGAAAAGGATATGCATCACAAGAAGTCCTGCTGAGTCTGACTTTACGTTCGCCATCAGGTGTCGGAATTGTAAATTAAAGGTTCACCTTAACCTGTCAGCACAACGGTATTCGTACTTCATTATATAGGAGTGTGGACCTGTGTACCTATATATCAGCTCGTATAGAAGATAAAGTGAATTAGGATATAAAATTGAGTTGATTGCAGTAATCTTGGAGTGTATTATTATCCTGTTGGCTCATTAATAGAATAACAATGACCATCATAGCCACACCGTCACTACGCCATATGGTCAAGTGAAATGGAAGGAGTCTTGCACCAACCAAAACGATAATGTTATCCACGAGAGCCCGATGCAGATCCCGATTTGATAAGCCTTGATGAGGATTTTCTTATGGACAGCAGCAGGCATGGCACCGTGCGTTATACACACGCGAGTCCAGAATTTTCGTCCTTCGTTAATTGAAAGAGAATGATCCTTGTTTTTTTAATCGATTGTGTTATGTTGTTTTTGTTTTTGTATTTTCTAGTTTTATGTTTAGAATGGTGCTAGAAAACAACAGTTGTTCTAGCACTAGCCAAGATGGGTTCATTATTGGCTATCCATTTTGGTCAGTACCTTTAGTCGCTGTCTATACACAACTTGACTCTGACAGGAACATAGTAATTATCCTTTTAACATGGTGCATTCCAGAAAATTTGGTATTTTGTATTTTTCATTTCTAGGTTTTTCCTAGAATCCATAAGGGTTGAAGATGGGTTTTCGCTAATTAAATAATTTTCGAAAGAAATGCATTCATATTCGTTTACGAGTTAATGTAGAAAAAGGGGTACGAAAAGGGTTATTATTATTTGCTGGTCATGGGCAATTTGACAGTTATAAAGTCAACAAGGGCTTGAAAAAACAATAAATGAGAGAACAAGGCTTGAGTGTGGTACCGTATGTTAGTTTTGTTGCTGATTAAAATTGAGTGATTCTAATCAAATTACATACGTTTTGAGGGAAGGAATGATGAAAGGGTTGGTTTTCTTTTTTTTCTTCTAGGAAGTGATGATGTTGTAATGATGGAAAACAAATACATATTACGCCTTAATTTAGGTTAAATATAGTCAAGTTTTTGAACATTTTAAAATTATAGGTTATTAAGTATTAATATAAGCAGATTTTGCATCTAAGCCAGGTCGAAACGTTTTACAAAGAGAATCATCTATTGATTTCATTTTAAACCATAAGTTATTTTGACTCTAATACCTTTTTTTTCGTAAAAAATATGGACAGAAATTTAATGTCGGTTGATCAAATTTTGGAACAATACTTTTTGTAAGGAAGTTTTGACTATAATTAAGCACCCATCGCTCCTCCTTCTTTTCGGAAGTTTGTGCAAAGAATTAGTAAGACTGGTAGGCTATTGCACAACACGTATGGTTACTGTCATGAGTATTGTTTCTATTCGATCAGAAAAAAGACTCTTATCGCAACTGGACTTAAGCAACCGATAGATAAGGACCAATCTATGAAAGATCGAAAAATTGTACAAATTGAAACACTATTTATAATCTTGGTCGCAAACGAAACGCTATTTTTTGCGTCAGAACACTTCCTCAATCGATTGGCATTTGTAATTTGTGTGTATCCATTTCAAAAGATCTATCTGGCACCAAGATTGGTTCTAGGACATTTCTTTGCGGTACACCTGCTTAAAATTTCGTAAATTCCGGGTAATTTTAATCTAGCTCTTCTCCAAAGAGTCTGTTAATTTTTCAGATCGTAAAAGAAAATAACACCAAATCACGAGACAAATAATAACTTTCTGCTTGAAGGTTTAACGGGAACTACTCTTGATTTCGAGCATAGCAGTTGGCAAAAGACTTAGTTGTTTTCATCAACTGATCTTAAGTACACGCATGATCCGAATGTATTTAAACTGCTATCCGAAAAGGCATGAAGCTCAATTGTTTTGGCGGAAGGACGAAGGACATATCGTGGAATATTTAACTTACTCAAATCTGAAAACTGGCAAATGTAATTTATCCACTTTTGAGCCTTTTCAATATGAAGCTTATCATCCCAAGTCATGTTTAACTTCCATAACTCTTGTAAGAATAGCTTACCAATCACTATTACTGGTCCGAGTAAACCAAGAGGATCGAAAAGTCTTGCAAGATCGGCCAAAACTGTTCGTTTAGTTATTTGTGTGTTAATTTTACTTATCTTTTCGTCATTAAAGCAGAATTTGAAAACATCTTGTGAAGGATCCCATATTAATCCTAAAGTTTTAATAATCTCAGACTGATGGAATGTTACTAATTTCTCTTTATCGTCTTCAGAAATTTCTTTTAAAATCATGGGATTATTGGCACAAAACTTTTTTAATTCAAAGTTACCTGTCTTGAGTAAGGAAATAATCTCGTTGAGTAACTCATGAGCGTCATCAATGTTGTCTGCACCGGCCAAACAATCATCTACGTAAAAATTGTTTTTAACGGCTTGTGAAGCTCTATAAAATTTGTCTTGTTTGTCATCAGCTATTTTTACAAGACATCTAGTTGCTAAATAGGATGCAGGTGCTGTGCCATAGGTTACGGTATTTAATTTATAAAGTTGCAATGGCATATCGGTTTTTGATCTCCAAAAAATAAGTTGGAAGGCTTGATCTTCTTCTGACAATAAAACCTGGCGATACATCTTGGTTATATCTGCGGTAAACACATATCGGTGCATCCTGAATTTAAGAACTATTGAAAATAGATCCGGTTGAACTGTTGGCCCCACCATAAGTATATCATTAAGTGAACGGCCAGAAGTTGTTTTGGCTGATGCATCAAAAACTACCCTCAATTTTGTTGATGAACTTTCGGGTTTCATGACGCAATGATGAGGTATGACGTAGTGTACCCTTGGAATGCTACCCTTTTTTAATGGTGTCATGTGACCTAATGCTTCATATTCTTGCATGAAGCTGATGTAAGATTTTTTAAGTTCTTTATCCTTGTTCAATTTGTTTTCCAATGAAAGAAACCTTTTTCGTGCTGATGACAGGGAGTCCCCTAAAGATATGATAGGATTCTCTTTAAATGGTAATTTAACAACAAATTTACCTTCAGAATTTAATGTTGTGTACTTCTTGAAATATTCTTCGCACTGGTGTTCTTCCTCACTCTCAGTAGTAATGGGAATATCATGGCTTTCTGTTTCAAAGAATGATCGAACAAGTTTGTCCAATGACGTCAACGATGGCTTTGTTACAATATGGCAATGAGAACTTGAATTTGAAGCTGAAGCGCTTCCCGCAACAACCCAACCTAACTTTGTATTACGTAAAGTTGGTAGATCTCTTGAAATCCTGTATTCTCCAGGCATAAACAAATCAAAGAAAAGTTCAGCTCCCAACAGCATGTCAATTTGATTAGATTTGCAGAATGAAGGATCTGCGAGCTGGATGTCATTGGGAATTTTCCACAAGGATATGTCAATTTCCTGGCTGGCCTGGTAGTCACTAATGCGAGACATGAGGTTCGTTTCAATGATTGCTTTATACGCCGAGGTACGCGACTCGAATGTAATTGATGCCACAAACTCCGACCTGCATTCTTGTGCACCTATTCCGCTGATAGGAGTATCCTTGCGATACTTCTTAATTCCCAACTGTTGAATAAGCGATGTTGTCACAAAGTTTAATTGGGATCCAGAATCAAGAAGAGCTCTGCATGGGACGCGAACACCACAGGACGATATCACATTGACCACTGCTGTTGCCAAATATACGTGGCGTTTCTGGAAATGAGTTTCTGCAGCTGCGTTATTGACTACCTGGTTTACTTGGTGTGGAGTGTTGCTTGAGGTTTTTTTATCACCCCACTGACTCTTGTTAACTGCTTGAGATTTTTGAATTTGCCGATGAAGTAACGTGTTGTGGAGCATGTTGCATTTTTGGCATTTTCGCGATACACATGATTGCTGATAATGGCCTTTCTTAAGGCAATTTCTGCACAACATCAGCCTGTGGACAGCTCTTCCTCATTCTATACCTGAAAGAGACAAGAATTTATTGCAATTGTATATACCATGTTTACTTGAATTGCAAAAATAACAAATAAGTTCCTGTTCGCTTTTGGGCGCAATGTCGACAGTTGACTTTATCCCAGTATCGTAGGTGGCCTCTAGACTTTGATACCTTCTCCTCTCATCTTTGGGGTTAATGGCCTCTAGAGTCTGGAATCTTGACTCAATAAACTTCAGGAACTCTTCAATGGTAGGACTTCTTCTTGGATCCTTAATCGCGAACTCAAATTTTTCCCTGCTCTCTCTGTCCAATTTTTGCAATAGAAGATGAACAACTATTGGATCCCAGCTTTCAATATCAACATTAAGGTTGGTGATAACTTGCAGACACTCCTTCGTGTTGTCGTGTAATCTTCGTAAGCTGGAACTTGTCGCTGTAGTAACTGACTGCAGCAATAACTTGTTTAATTGTGCAGTCAGTAACAATCTTTTATTGTTGAAGCGTTCAACAAGGACACCCCAAGCTACCTCGTAGTTATTATCCGTAGGCTTGAAATTTTGAATTAGTTCCTGGGCCTTTCCTGTAACATTTGCCCTCAGGAAATATAATTTTTGTGCTGGTGGGATAGGTTGATCATGAATCATTTGTTTGAACAAGTCATGAAATTGCAACCAATTCAAGTATTCTCCATCAAATTTAGGAAGCTCAATTTTTGGCAGCTTCATCATTATATTAAGAGGTTTTTGCTCAATTGATATTTCTTGGGATGGTACGGTGCTTGTTGCTAACATCAATAACGTCTCCTCTAGCCTCTCTTGTATCTCGAAGTAGTTCACTACTTCCTCTGTATCCTCGTCCCAATTCTGCTCCAAACTTTTTAATTTTATTTGGCGAAATTGTAGAGTTTTATTCAATAATGACTCCTCATCGACTTTGTCCAACGATCTCTTTATTATATTTAGTATTAAATGAAACCGTGTCTTGTGGTTCATCTGAGTACTAAATATATTTTGGGATTCCGTACTTGTATTTCGGATACTTCTCTCTTGCGGTTTTGGAATTGCTCATTTTCCTGCTGGAATATCCAAACTAAAGGTCTGAGTTTCTTCTTGTTTGCCCTTGGTATTTTTTTCTTGATTTATTGCCTTGCCTGACCCATCTTCAATTTCTTCAGTGATAAGAAGTCGACGTCTTATATCACTCATAGTGAGCTCCGCAGCCTTACGCACCAGTTCGAAATATTCCTTTTTGAAATACTCGTGATGAATGTGTTCCGAAAATTTGTCTCGGAATATGGTATCGTTTTTCTTAAATTCCTCCCACAAATTCTCCAACTGACCCTTGTTTAGGTAGTCGAATGTCTTCCTAGTGGGACTATCCTTATTATAGTTGCGGACAATGACACAAATTGATTCACCTATTTGTTGCTGTTGAGCCGCAATGTCTTCAATGGTTAAAGTATTATCGTTGCTTGCCAGGGTTATATTTAGTATAAGTTCGATAAAATAACTTTTAATTTCACTACAGGCCACTAAAAACTCTTTTTTAATATTGTCCTGTCACGGTCGCCAATGTTAATTTTTCAGATCGTAAAAAAAATAACACCAAATCACGAGACAAATAATAACTTTCTGCTTGAAGGTTTAACGGGAACTAAAACTTTATTTCTTAAAAAACTATACAGAGCCAAATAAAGAAAGAACAGAAAATGCAACTTTGCAATAATATGCAAGCGTGAGAATTAATGAAAAAATATTAATACACAAAGTGAACACGAGAACCATGAACTACAAAAATTTGAAATGGTCACACGCTTGCATAAATTCATAGCAACACAATTATTATTATGTTTCTTGACCAAATATTAAATGAAATTTGAAGTTTAAAATGAAATTTAAACAGAGTCCCTTCGCAAAATATTCCAGTATTTCGTAATACTGCCTTAAAGGTCAATACGAAATTTGTACTTAATTCCCAAGTGCCAAATCTTATCAAACGCTTTAGGTACACCTCTCTTTTCTCCTCTTCCAACGCCTCCGTAGTTTGATGTACTCCAAACTGATGGTTCGGAATTCGTCTTTTTTCTTCTATTATTTTTCTGAGCTTTTTCGGTAGAAGTATTTTAAAGCATTCTCGAGATGTTCAGAGATTAAGTTTTCGTTTCAACTATACGATTTAGGTTGGGTTCGATATCCCGGTTTGTATATTCCCGTTTCTTTAAAGTCCCGATTTTTTATAATCCCGCTTTTTGTTATCCCGATTTTGCAATCAAAACTAATTGTTTAATTTTTGAAATTACACCGAAAAAATAGTTTTTAAATCCTGAAAACCCACAAACCATTCAAGACTTTATTTGTGTAAACGTCTGCCCATCAGATGATTCACTTAAAATGGTAATGGTTTTCAAAAATTACTTTGTGAAATTTGGTCCCGCTTAAGCTGGTTTTGACTTTCTTTAAAACGTTACCCTGATAAAGAATTCTCTTGACTTGACTTTGAATTACTTTAAGAAAATTTTTTAAAACCTATGGAAATGGGAATCTCTTCAAAATATATTCAACCATTTTACAAATTCCATTCACCATTTCACTAGAATTCTTGAATCTATTTAGTGAATTTAAAAAGAACTTGTAAGTATTTCGTTCACTTCGGCAAATAATTTAATTAAACTACTCATCAGTTGATTTTTAGAAGTTTAAAGAACAACAAACGGCGCAATGTCAAAGGACGTGGTAATGTTAATATTTTTTGTTCAATGAAAATAACTTTCAAGCTATATTTAAAGAACGACACTTTATTGAAACTCTATAAAATTTAAAGAAAACCTAAAAACTAAATCAGTTGTAGCATAAAATCATAACTTATTTATACAATACAATATTCTTGAAAGATGCAACTTACCCGTGGTTTTTATTTCTATCAAACAATCATCGTCCTTCCTTCTTCAAGCAAACATTTAAACAGCTTTAATAACATCCTGCAATCTTAAAATTCCAATGATTCCATATCTGCCATTCTTTGCTCAATCACCAGCTGATGTCTAGCCTGCGCTCCATAACCCTTTCAACCAGCATAATAATCTTCTATACAATACAAAAAAGAAGGGAAGTCCTTGAAAGGTAAACGTTCCTACCTCTATACTTTCCTACTTGCATCAAGCACGAAATGCAGAAAGCAGGTGAAAATTCTCTTACAAACAATACGCGTACCAACTGAAGGCACATCTTTGCACAAATCCTAACCTTTAGCCATTTCCCCCTTTTTTCTTCTTGCTAACGGAAAGGAAAAGTGAATAATTCCGATAAGAATGTTTGTGCAGTGCAAACATTTCTATACTCCTCGACACTGCACTCGCCTGAGGTTTTGCAGGTTATGATGAGTTTTCCATTCAAAAGACGACGAAGAATAAGAAAAGATCATTTGCTGTTGTTTCTGACACAAAAAAGAATACTAATAACCCATAAAGGAACACCCGCACAAGTTAGAATAGGAACCTATGCGTATCATCTTTGTTTGTGATCCTCTTGAAAGGATGACGGGTATCTGTCGCTACCTATACCCAATCAATCCCAAACCTAACGTTGATATAGAACGATATGAAAAGGTGCAGCTTATGCAATGCTTGGCTCCTTGTCAGAATCAAGCAACACACCTGCGTCAACTTCAATATCATCGTATAGCCCCGATCTCGATATGTTTTCTTGCCTTTTCAGCTGATACTTCATACTCCTGCCATTACACTCCGAAATAGAGAAGGAAGGCGAGCGGTTGAAAGGTTTCAAGCAGATCGCTTGTGCCATATTCTCATTCTCAATCTTCAAATTGTTGAGGTTACCTATCGTAACCCTGATAAAAGGATATTCATTACTTCTAGTCCTGTGAGTTCTTTCTCTTATCCTTCTTTTTCTTCTAACGCACTTAATACTTATGCGCCTGTTTGTCTACGTCTACGTTTGCGCGTCTTTGATCTTTGATACAGAAACTGTCCTTTCAAGACTTTTCGATTTTGAGTTCTAAAACAATAATTGACAGAAGTATTCAATACGCTTGACTTCGCAACTTTTGTTAAAATTACCGCATTGTTTGGACATTTATTGTTCGAACAAAGAAAAGAAAAGAAGAAATCAGATCAGATCATCAATTTAAGGAATTGCGGCATCAAAAGAATCTGCTTTCTTTTAGGAATGTGTCACTTTCGGCAAAACTGGACTAGATTTTACTCTCAATGTGTTCGAATGTACGGAGGACAATATTTAGAACATTAAAGGTGTTGGAAATTCGTCCTTTTTTTGCCAGTTTGATTTTTTTTTCTAAGAAAATCAACATTTATTTTCAAGAAATGAAACTGAATGAATTGTGCTCTTGATGGTATTTTAGTTCAATCATTGTTTAACTGAATGACGTAGGTGTTCGCTGATACTTGCATCTGCCATGAAGCAGTGTTGTAGTCCATTAACACTTGTTGTTTTGGTGATCTTGAAATTCCTGGAAGTAGTTGATAGTTTTATCCTAAAAAAAACTAATTCAGAATGTTAAAAAAAAAACAGATTTATCATTATTCAAAGATTGTGAAGCACGGCACCTAAACGTTTAACTCACAATTCCTATGGGCAGTTCTTACCTAAGGAGAGCCAGAGCTAATTTTTGATGAAAAAGTACTGATTTATTGAGTTCTTATTTACAGCTTAAAACTTTAGTCATTGCTAATGTTTATGAATATAGCATCAAGTCCAGATATGAATTTAAAAAAATCAAAAATACTTGGTATATTTTGTTTTTGAGTTAAGTTAGGTAAGGTTAACGCTGCTGCGGATTAGAATCCACACACTTAGGCCAAAAGAAAGACCCATTGTGATACCACATGAATCTAGAGAATTACTTATTACTAGTCGAACCATTTTGAGCTTTTTATAAAGCGAAGAAGATATTTGATATCCTTTTTAGCTAGTTCGCTGGGATTATCGAAAGAGTAGTCTCCCAGATGAAGATTGCATCTTAGTGAGAGAGCAGGGCAAGTGCAGAGAAGGTGAGAGATTGTTTCGTCGTCTTGCTCGTCCATACAGCTCCTGCGGAAGTCATTTGATACTACACCAAGTCGTATTGCGTGTCTGCCTATAAGACAGTGTCCCGTAGGACACCTATTAGGGAGCTAATATGAAGTCTGCTTTGAGATAACAAGTCCTTAGAGCGCTTTAGGTCCAGTGAAGGTCATATGAGTTTTGTGGCTGCCCGTATTGGTAAATTGTGTCACCTAGAATTTGCTATCACAAAAGCTGTTTCTTTAAGCATAAGTTTGCATGTAGCTATCGGTATACCAATCTCCCCCTTTCAGGTGAAATAGGCATGACGGTTCCATTTTGAGCGAGTTCTACGGCTCTTCAATTTCCCGTGATATCTCTGTGGCCCGGCACACAACATAAATTAATGTTAAATTGCTGCGCCATCTCCATAAGAGACGATCGACAATCGAGGGCCGTTTGAGATTTGGTTGAGACACCGTCAAGAGATTGAATAGCAGCCTGACTGTCAGGGAAGATGCGGATATCAGAAATTGATATCGCGTTTTCTCTTAGCCAGGAGAGGTCCTCTTTGATCGCTAAAATTTCCGCTTGGAAGTTGCTACAATGATTAGGGAGGTGGAATGAGATGCTTAGATTAAGCTTTTCTGAGTACACAACACTACCAACTCCCTCATTTGTCTTGTATAAAAATGAATACTTTTGTTATCCAGGAGTTTTATTTGTCTTCCCATTTATCTCTGGATGGAATGGATACCTGGAAGTTTTTTCCAAATAGGGGTTTAGGTATAGTGTAGTCTATGTACTTTGGTATAGAACCAAAGAGGTTCAAAATGATGGAGTGCCCCAAATTGCTGTTGGTCCATTGAGATGAGGCGTCGAGTCTAATTGCTGTACTCGCTGCTACTTGTTTACTGAAGATGTCGAGGGGTGTCAAATGGAGGAGAGTGTCTAACGCTGCTGAGGATGTCGTTCTCTATGCCCCGCTTATGCAGAGACATGCATTGCGTTGTGACTTTCTCCAGGGCAGTCCACCATACTGCAAACGCGTACATAAGCATTGGTCTGATGACCGATGGTGTATAGGCAGTAGGTTATGCGAGATTGAAAACCCCATTTGCTGCCTATGGCTTTCTTGCAAAGGAAAAGAGCTGCTGTAGCTTTTTTAACTCTTTTCTGTATATTAAATTTCCAAATTAATTTTTTGTTCAATATAAGACCAAGACATTTGGCTTCATTGGTAAAAATTAGTGGTACACCTTTTATTGAATGAGGTTACATTTCTGGTATCTTGTATTTCCGTGTTATTTATTTCCCCAACTTATAGTTGATGATCCTACTTTTTAGCATTAGATTAATCAACTCACAGATTTCGCATTCGACGTTTAAGGTCGTCATATCAGAAGTGATAGCGGATGTGTCAAAATTGTTGAAAGCGCCCTCAATATCCAGGAAGGCCACCATTGTATATTCCTTTTGCTCTAGGGAGTATTCGATAGTTCTTACCAGAGTGTGCAAGGCTGTTTCTACCGATTTCCCTTTGCAGTAAGCATGCTGAGACATTGATAGTCTCTTATTAATGCTATTACGTATATGGATATCGATCAATCGTTCCAGGTCTTTAGGGTTGGCATTTGATAACGAAGAGGATCCTAATATTTCATCTTCTTTCTCACTGGGAAGAACTTTGTCGTTTAAGTCATCGATCTTAATTAACTTTTGACGTTTTCAGAAGAAGACTGTGCTGCGACAGAAGAGGGCCCCGCTACATTCTCATCCACATCCAAGGATGGGAGGGTGATGATAGCACTGGGACCCCCTATGTCTTGCGACAAAGCCTTCGAAGGGGGTTGTGGAGGCTCGCATGAAGCGTCTTCCTCATCTTTTTTATAAACTCGGAGCGTGACTGACTCGAAACCGTATCTTATCACGCCCTTAAATCGCACCAGGGATGCCATAGAGTATTTATTGATTACGATAATGGCACTTCGATAAAGACCCTTTGGCTTCTCCAGTTTCGCGACCTTCCAGTCGTGACAAGATAGGTTTGGGTTGCTGATCCTGATCATTTCACTAATGTCATCTGGGCAAGAAGGTTCTTTCGGGATCCATGCACGAGCTCTCGGCCTGCAAAGAATATCTTCCTTTGCAACGACCTCGAGTTTTGCGCCTGGCCAGACTTCGCCCAGCATGCCTACAGCAAGCGTATAGAGATCGCGCGACCTTAGATCGTTACAAGCGATGAGTTTGACATGACCTTGATGCCAACCCCAATCGCTTGTTACAGGTGGTGGACCCGGATGCTCTCTCATGACTTTGAAAAAACCAATTCAGGCTACAAGAAGTTGTTGATCATCGGCCTATAGCTAACAGCGTTGACGGTAATGGCCTGGCCAGAATCTTTTTCGAAGAAGGACGAACCTATGAAGAACTACGAATGGGATTGATGTCGTTCCAAATCCGAAATTTCACTTACGCACGTACACATTCTTCCAAAAATGGGCTATATCGCTTAAGGTGCTTTTTCTAAAATTTGCTTAAATCCAATAAATAGCGAACACACGACGACGTTGCGTGTGATCTTCAGTTGGCACTACTTTATATAGAACTTAAAGTTTAAAACAAATAGTTATCAGATTTGAAGCACAATTCAAAAGCAAATTAGAGTCGACAATAAATCGCAAATGAGCGCTGACCTAAACCAAAAACTCTCTATTGAAAAAATCTCTATTCAGGGTTAGCAGATTTTACCACAAAATTTTTACAATTTCACTGACAGATGGTTAGTTAATTAATTCTCATTAATTGTTATGTCTTAAAGCCCATTGACACATTTCATAATTGCTGAAAATGACAAACAATGATTTTTTTTTTCAAACGAAATTAAAAGATCACATGATTATCTGAATAGTCAGGTTATATGGGACCCATTGTTTAGAAGAAGATTAAATTACTAGAAATCAATGCTTCCGTTTTTGAATAATAAGTTTAATACTAAAAAAGTAGTACCTGGGCGTACTGTCAGAGGTTTTGGGTTCAAACCCTGCCTGTGGCATCTACAGTTTTTTTTCACGAGTTCTGCTTCTTGCGAGAAATTGAAAAATACTCCAAGAGTAATTCTTGTCATGAAAAGTTCTTTCTCAAATTAGCCGTAGCAATGGTTGAGAGTTGCAAGTCACTAGGCCTCTTGTTCTCAACGGACTATTGCACCCCTAATTAAATACAAAAAAAAAGTAGTTTTCAAAATTATTTAAAAATCATTGCAAGTTCTACCAATGACTCTAGAAAAAGTCACTGTTCGGCTGCCGGATTTATTGGCCTTATTTCTTCAAAGATGATGCAAAATGCAACATTACGATGAATAACGAGCACCACATGCCGTTAAAGTTGCAATATTTTCCTCAGTTCGCAGTCTTCGCAAGGATGTGGAAAATTAACTTTTTTTTGCGCAAAATTCAAGAATTTGACTTGCATGACATTTGGGCTATTTGTTTTAACAGGACGATGCTACATGAACTAAAGCACTCACGTCAAAATGCACCAATTTAGGGGAAGATTGAGGTGCGATTCAAAAAATCTAGACTTTTTTTTGGGGGCTATGTTAAGGGTCATGTCTATAGCGAAATGTCAGAAATATTATGAATAAATTCGAGTAAGGGGTTAAGCCATTTGAAGCGAAGGTATTGCCAACATTAGCTCGAAATGATCTACACACATTGAATGATATCGACCATTAGGTCAATTCAAATAAAAGTTTCACGCATTTTTCTGAATTCCTATATTTTTTTTAATTGTCGATAACTCCTTAAAAAATCGTCCGTTCTCAATCCGTTATTAATGATATTTTTGACGTTTGTACATACATCTACCTTGAACCTTTTTTTCTTCCTCAAATACATTTTTTTTTACGAAAAATTGATTTCTTTAAGTTTAAATTTTTTTTACAAGATTGGTCAAAAATATTAATCAAAAAACTCATAAATATTCTTCCACGTTCATTGCCGCATTGTTACTTGTGTTTTGAGTGCATCTGCAGATTGATTTAAAAAAGTAGATCAGACTAAAATCCTTTTCAAACGAAAAACAATTGATGCAACAACTTCCGCTCCTAAATCCAGCTATAAAATAGTCACATCGGATATGACAACAAATCCAAGTTCCTTATCCGTTTGATAATCCTTTAAGTAATCTATCGTGAAATTGGTTCTTTCATTAAAATTCAGGTAGAAATATCGAAAAAAGAGTTGTAAATGACGTAAACAAAAACTGCAAGTCTAAGCAAACTTAGGTAGATAGTAAGACTTCCTGAAAAACCCCATTTTTCAAAATAGAAAAACCCCACCATCAAATCAGAAATACCAAATTTGTTTTCAAAATTAAAAGATTTAAAAATTTAATTTTTTCAATATTTATTTTTTATTTGATTATAAAAATTGTTTCTTAAAAAACTATTGTAACATGATTCATAATAATAAATATAAGATAAACAATATCCAGGACTAGAACTTTCACGTTCTTAAACTTTTAATTTTAAACATAATTTAAATTGTTATTTTTGAAAATTATAAAATAATAATAAATTAAAAAATTAGCACCAATCAGTTATGTACACAGAAGTCTTCTCGGTAGTAGCGGTTTTTTTCAAGTCTTATTTAATTTTTGGTATTTTAGCTGTATTCTTCTTCTTTTCCTTCTTTTTGTCTTCCTCTCTCTCCTCCCCGCGAATTTCATCTTTACATAACTAAGCTCAAACAATTGTAATTGTACAATTGGAGTTAGCATGCTTGTTGAGTAGCGACATCCTTGAGAAGGACTTATTGCAGACGTTACAAACGTATTTCTTGACATCCACATGAGTTTGTTGGTGAGCTCGTAAATTTGAGCGATCGGCGAACGAACGGTTACAGTCGGAACATTGGAATGGCTTCTCGCCGGTGTGGGTCCGGATGTGTCCCTGTAGCAGCCATGGTCTGGAGAAGGCCTTGCCGCAAATGGGGCACTTGCAGGGCAGAGTATGAGTACGAATGTGCATCTTGAGAGCTCCCATGGTAGTGTACACTTTGCCGCACTCCTCGCAGGAATGGTGTTTCTTCTCCTGGTTGCAGTGGTATTGCTGGTGTTTGGCCAGACCGATCGAGGTTGAGTACATCTTCGAGCAGACGTCGCACTTGAAACGGTAGCTTTTCTGGCTGACAGATGTGGCGGTTGGGGCTTCTGAGAACACATGATAGAGGGCAGGAAGTGGAATGTCATTTCGAATTGATAAATCCTCTGGCTCCGAAAACGATGACGAAGATCCAGGACTGGAAGGAGGAGTCATGTGATGGTAGTTGTAAACTGGTGCTGGGACTCCGTAGTTGCTGAAGTTGTTCCACACGGCTGTCATGGGGTTATATTGGACGTATTCATTTTTGTAGCTGATTGGGCTGACACCGCGGAGATGGATATTCGGGTAATCCCTGTCCGAGCTGGGTGGGCTGTAGGAGTTATCGATGTAGGAATTCCGCGATGTTTCACTGCATGAGGGTGATTCTGGGCGAGTGCAGCTGTAGAAGTCCGATTTGGTGGTCAAATTTAAGGCAAAGTTACGTTTGGCTTCGCTCTGACACTCATCTTCGGCCTTGCGCTTGAGTGATAAATCCTGTGGCTCGTTCTGGTCCTGTGCAATTTCGACAGCAGGTTCAACGTAAAAGACTGGACGCTTCTTGAGTGGGCACGTTTTGTAGTTATTCATTTTGATAAAATGTTTCTTAAAAATCTTCGTCGTCAGTAAAAAAAATATCCAAATTGTTCGAAAACTTAACTTCTTCTATAGATGTTTACACCTTGAGCTGTTGGCTGTGTATGACAGGTTTTGAATTCAACACTCCCTTTTATACTACATCAACCCTCGTTTTCAGTTTCTTTTGTTGTTGTTGTGTTCCTTAGATTTTGACCTGCAGGAACATATGCACGAATATTCTCCCAGAAAATCCCTCACATGGCATTTATTGAGGAGAGATGCATTGGGATTGGGAATATTGGAATACCAGACCATAAAACGTATGGCACCCCTTAGAAAATACGAAAAAACCAGTTGTCAGTTGTCACACATAGAAACCATCAGCAGAGAGTGCAGCCGCAGCGCAGCGCAGGTATCGCTCCGCTCCGATCACAATATGGATGCCTATTTCCGTAATTTACGGATACTCGACGCGTGAAGTTCTTTCATTCACCTTTTGGTTGAGTTCGTGGACCGTGAAAAACGATGTTCAGAAAGTTGAATACATTCCCCTTCGATATTTTGTATTTTAGGGATTGGTTGGTACTTGGTCGGTTGAAAAATCTTTTCTTTTTTTGTTGCCCCTTCTTGGTGGTTTAGAGCCAGCTGAAGACAAGGTATTGTGTTGTGATCACTTGGTTTTGAGATCGAGCAGTTCTCTAATATCTCCTTCTCTTTCTTTCTTTTAGCTCAGGTATTTATGATTTGTGTAGGTAGACGATAAAGGTACCTTTGAAAAAATAAAAGGAAGCTGCATGTTTCATTTCCATTTTGGTTTTGTTATTTTCAAAACAATGAATTTCCGATTAGAAGGGGAAATGAGAGTTTAGAGAATTGAAAAATATTGGTGGTGGTTGGTCTTGGTTTGGTAGTGAATCTGATTAGAAGTCGAATGAATGAATGAAATGTTGATGAACTTTTGTTCTGCAAAAGGAAATTATTTGGTATTGAATGATTTCCATTTCAAGGCGAGCAGAGAGGTCACCACATTCACAATTCAGCCGTCATCTAGGATGGTGGATGAATTGAAGTTTCGATATTATTTCGAAAATTTGGAAAATATTTATGTGCAAACAATTCTTGGTTCTATCAATTGAAGTAAAGTTTAAATATTTTGTTTTGATCCTTAAGAAGCACATACCTAGGAATAACTGAGTACTAAATTTGTATGAAGGTTAGGAAGGTAAAAACAGGCCACACAAAAAATGAAAATTTTGTTTCAAAGTGTTTTCAATAAAAAGTTCTATTAATACAAAATGCACACTTAGATTTAAAGCCTAAGGAAGTGCAAAAAGGCTGAGATTTCAACATAAAAGTCTAACAACATTTTGTTGAAGATACAAAAAAGTTGTAAGTGAACATATTCCCTTGGTCTTAATATACTTCAGTCGGAAGCAATTTTTTTACCAATGTTTAATTATTTTTGTAGGTTTTCGTTATTTTTCGTAAGAAATTGTTGTGAATTGAATTTTTCTTAAAACAAATCAACTTAAAGCTAATTTCAATATTTTGCATATGAAATAAGATACGTAAGTTCGATTTGAATATATGCTTTTTTTACTGAGATATTTAAGTCAAAAACCATTTTTTAGTAGAATTTTTAAAGGTATATTTGCCTTTTTAAAAACATGCTAATATAAGTTTTCTCAGATGATAAACGTTTGTTAAGGGCAGTATTTTGTATAGAATGAATTAATTTGAAAATCTTTTATGATTCGCGCAATATTCGAGTCAAAAATCAGTTATTACCAATTTTGAATATTTTTTTGTAGATGTTTAGTTTTTATAGACAATACAACTGTCATTCGGATTTTTCTAAAGATTTGAACAAATGTTAAACACAATATTTTGTGTATAAGATAAAATTAGTACTAAGCCAATATCTTTAAGTTTTGCAAACAGAAGTAAACCACTTACTCAATTTTTTTGGGAGTCGTTTATGCATCTTCTGATATTAATATTTGTAAGACAACATTTACTTTAGTCGATATCTCTGACGGTTCTCGAGATATGACCTACGAACGAACGTACCTAAGCACACTTACACGAAAAACTCTTTAAAAACCTTTGATTTAAACCTTTGATTTAAATAATAAAGTTGACTATAGGTTTGTCCGTTGGGTATTTGGAGAAACTTGTTACGGATGAGGCTTTCACTTCCAAATAACTATCTTTTCTATGTCTGACAACAAGGGCACGCCCCCAAAAAAGTGATTTTCAAAGTTGCAGATGCCTGTACTCAATGCCTTCTTAAAATAATAAAAATAAATTGCGTGGTGCAACAGTCCGTTGAGAACTAGCGCCTACTGACCTACAACTCTCAACCATGTGTGCGATTAATTTTGTTAGGAATGGAAGGGACTTACAGTTTTAAGCCGAATCCGAACGGCTAATTTGAGAAAGCACTTTTCAGGACAAGAATTGCTCTTGAAGGATTTGTCAATTCCTTCCGCAGAATTTTTAGATGGCACAGGCAGGGAATGAACGCAACACCTCTGGCTTGACATTACTAACCATTATGACAGTACCAAACATTATGCCACGGGTACAACATTGTCTTCTGATTGCGAACTTTAAAATACAAGCATCGATGAATTAGGGAGTCATAATGTTTTTGCATTGCATGTAGAAATTCTAACAGAACATTCAATTTTTGTGGAAAACAATATTAAATATTGACTGTACATACATTTTTTTTATTAATACTTCAAGACATTTTACTCTTAATTATTAGCACAATGTTATTAGTTATTATATTGAAAGCTTAAATAAGAATCCGTTTGTGTGATGTTCATATAGTAGGCATGTGCATTCAAGAAGACACAAGCGTTCACAGGTTTTTCTCAAAACCCACCTCTGTCTATCAGCTCCTACTCTCTCCTCCCCGTGGTGAACATTGGGTGACTAGTACCTCAACTGGAGATTGGTTCCAACACCAGTCGAAAGTTGTTTTGGGCAGCAAATAAGGTAGGGAGGGAGAGGTGTTTCCACTAAGGCACCTCTACTTATCCAGACGGCAGCGGACGAATTTCCGCGTCTACAGTTCCAGTAAGGTTGAACTACTTAGTGAACACCTTATAGGGCTTCTTCCACATATTTGGAGCCCAGGCCTATAAGGAGCGGTTTTATCCGGCTCCCCATCCTTGGAGTTATTCTTAGGTTGTGGCTCTCCGGGCTGGGGGTTGTGCCGTCGGGGTGACTTCCTGGCCACGTAAAAGCCTCATAGTTGCGAAGTACCAACAAGCCTCAGATACGGACAGATTTACAGTTGACAACCAACGCAAACGAATTAAGGACAACCAACTTCGGATATGCAAGTGGAATGTTAGGTGCGAAGAATTAGCATATGCCCTAGACTGCTATAAAGCAGACATCACCGCCATTCAGGAAATACGATGGGATGCGCCGGGCATAAAGAGGATAAAAAACTGCGATACTTACTAAAGTGACTGCTACCACGAAAACCAACAGCGTTTATTTGGATGCGGATTTGTCATTGGAGCCAGACTAAGGCAAGAAATTTTGAGCTATAGGTGCATCAGTGAGCGCCTCATGACCATACGCATCAAGGCTAAATTCGGCAACATTAACCTGATATGCGAGCACGCCCCCGCCCCCACAGAAGAGAAAGACGACAACACCAAAGATATGTTCTTCGAGCTCTAAGACAAAACATATGAGCAATGCCCTAGCTACGATATTAAAATAGTCCTCGGCGATTTTAATGCCAAGCTAGGAAGGGAAGACATCTTTGGTGGAATAATCAGGAAGAACAGCCTGCACGACAACGCATCCGACAACGGATTCAGGCTCATAGATTTTGCTGCGGTCATGGTAGCGAGTACGTGTTTTAAACACTTCAACATTTACAAAGGAACTTGGACTTCTCCAGATCAATCTACCGTCAACCAGATTGACCATATTGCGATAGACGCCAGACACGCTTCCAGTATCATGGATGTCCGAACTTTCCAAGAAGGTTACATCGACTCGGACCACTACCTAGTTGTAGCCAAGGTAGAACTTCGGGCTTTTAGACCCAAGACGAAACAAGGAGGTGCTGGGAGAAGGTACAAAGTCGAACAACTACAAACGCCAAATCCATTTTCGATCGATTTACAAGCAAACTCTCCCGAAATTCTCTGCCGCCAACATAATGTATTGAAAACCAGTGGCAACATTGCCAAGGTGCAATCATAGAAGCCGCCTCTGATGTGCTGGGTTTCAAACAGCCACCAACAAGGAACCCCTGATTTGATAAGGAATGTCGGCAGGCAAATGCAGCCAAACATCAGGCACGCAAAGCGGCGCTGCATAAAAGGACAAGAGATGCTCATGAGCTCTATGAGCAGAAGAGGCTAGAGGAACGCCGACTTCTCAAAAGGAAAAAGTAGGGCATGAGAAGCGTGCGGTCGAAGATGTTGAGAGGTTTAAAAGCAGGAATGAAGTTTGAAAGTTTTATGAACAAGTGAAACGAAATTCACAGGTAAATAAATCTAGAAATAAAAGCTGCAAAGACGAAAGTGGCAACAACATAGTGGGACCGCAAAATGCTGAGGATATGGAAGGACCACTTCTGCAGACTGTATGGCAGGATGATTCATTCAACATAGACGACAAAAGCCAACAATCCCGTCCTCCCGACTTAGACGAAGTAAAGATTGCCATATCTAAGCTGAAGTCTAATAAAGCTGCTGGCGCTGCTTGAATGCCGAACTCTTTAAAGCATCTGGAAATGAGTTGGATAGGAGCATGCACCAGCTTCTTTCTAAGATATGGTCGAAAGAAAGCATGCCCGATGAATGGATGCCCAGTATTGTTTGCCCGATCCTGAAAAAAGGAGACCCTCTAACTGCACCATCTATAGAGGAATCAGTCTACTTAATATCGCCTATAAAATCTTCTCTGCCGCAATATGTGAACGTCTAAGGCCCATCGTCGACAACCTGATATTTCCTTATCAGTGTGGTTTTATACTAGGAAAGTCCACAGTTGATCAAATATTCACATAAGCCAGATCCTGGAAAAAACCCAAGACCATCAAATCGACACCCACCATCTTTTCATCGATTTCAAGGCCGCATATGACAGAAGCTACAGCGACGAGCTGTATAGAGCCATGTTTAGTTGTGGTATCCCTGCCAAACTCGTCCGTTTGTGCAGTATGACAATGAAAATTCACGATGCTCCGTAAAGGTTTGAAACAACTTAACAGAACGTTTCGATGTCAAAAAATGTTTTAAACAAGTTGCTGTCATGTGTTTTTTTTAACATCTTGCTTGAAAGAATAGTCCAGGGCGCACACGTCAATACTAGAGGCAAAAGTCTGTCCAATTACTAGCATAATATGATGATGACTTTGATATAATCGGAAGAAGTCAGCGTGATGTCAAATGGGGCAAAAATGGGTTTAACGGTTAATGAGGGCAAAACAAAGTACATGCTGTTGTCAAGAAAGGACCTACAACACCGACGTCTTGGTCAAACATCACTATCGACAGACGTAATTTTGAGGTAGTCAAGGACTTCGTCTACCTAGGCTCCGCTGTAAACGCAGAAAACAACACCAGCGCTGAGATCAAACGCAAAATAACTCTTGCTAACCGCTGTTTCTTTGGACTAAGAAAGCAATTAAGTGGTAAAGTCCTCTCTCTAGGAACCAGAGTGTTCCTATATAAGATCTTTATCATAGCCGTCCTGCTATACGGTGCAGAAGCATGGACTATGACAAAAGCGGATGAAAGCACCTTGGGTCGTTTCGAGAGAAAAGTTCTTCATGTGATCTACGGAACCGTATGCATCGAAGGAGAGTGAAGAAGAAGATGGAACGACGAGTTGTACGGGCTGTACAGTGACGTAGACTTAGCCAGAAGGTAAAAAGTCCAACGACTAAGATGGCTGGGGCACGTAGAGCGCAATGCTCCGGCCCGGAGAGTCTTCGAATCCACACCCACAGGACAGCGCAGTAGAGGAAGACCGTGGATTAGGTGGCGCGCACAAGTGGAAAGTGACCTCACCCAAACTGGAGACATCTAGCTAGGGACCAAATTACATGGAGAAGTTTGTTGGGTGAGGCCCTAGTTCACACAGGTTCTAGCGCCACCTTAAGTAAGTTGTTGTGTTAAATAATAATTAATTAACAATTTTATTTAGATTTCGATCAAAATCAATTTTCTATGAGCAATTTTCTTTTTTGACACATGACAAAGTTTGGGCTTGTACACATTTAATTAGCAATTAATAAGATAATAATTTAAAACTTAAATGGAGAAATTGTTTGGACGAAATTTATTGTTTATTTGTTTTTAAAGTATGAGTTTAAAAGTTATTTGTTCCCAATACTATTTTAGGATACTCGACCATTTTTTATTTAAGCTCTCAAGAACGATTAATAAACTTAAGTGGTATTTTTTTTTAAATTGACTTCAATTATTAAGGCTGTTAGTTAAGGACAGACAAATAAACTAACTTGGAATTTCGGAGTCCACTTTTTGGAGTTTTTTCCAATTTTTATTTTATGTAATTGGCTTTTGGAAATACATCCGTATTTTTTTTAATTTCGACCCTTAATTTTTTTAATATGTATATAATGTATTTGTGACTTTCTTTTTTTTTCAATTAAAATCGAAGGCAATGAAAGTCAGGCATTTTGGATTGTATCTTTCATGTAAACATGGTTAGAAAAAAACATATGTTTTTAAATAATTTTAACCACAGAAAAGTTAGTTTTTTTTGGGAATAGATGAAAATAAGTCAATATCTAAAACATTTCAAAAAAAAAGAAAACAATTTATAGTCCCTGAGTAGATACTATCCATACAAAATAAGATAAATTGAAGTATTACAAAAATAAAACCAAATGTCCTTGTTCCATAGTTTCAGAGTCCATCAGTTTATAAATAAATATAAAAAAGGATTTCAAAGACATACTTATTCTTCTATGTACTTACGGTAGGCTGAGTTTATCTTCTGTTTGCAGTAAATGTTTTCTTAAAACAAATACCCAACACAAACTTAACACATAAGATCGTACCTTTTTTCTGTGTTTATTTTGCCTCCAAAACTTCTTATCTAAAAATCCAATGAAAAAGTCACAACTTTCAATTTGGCTAAGCCTCTCTTTTTCACAACATACGGCGACCGACCGTCGTTGGTCGTCACGTCATCAGAAAATCATCTGATGGAATATCCTTTTAGATAACAAAAATTAACATAAAAATAAACATTCCTTCTGAGCTGCGTGTCTCATAAGCAAAACCCAAAAACTTATTCCTTCCGAATATAATATGAGGTATTTCCATTATGGAAAAACAAAAAATCCGCGTATGTTTTCCAAATTAATTTTATTTGGTTGCTTAAAAACACCAGAGCTGAACACAAAAACAGAAACATACAAACACGAAAAATGAGGGGTGAGCGATCAATGATCATCACCACTGCAAGATCATTTAATTTCTGTACTTTCCTGGAGTTCGGATTTCCCTCCATATGAGAGAAATCCCATTCGACTAGTATTTTCCCAAAAAGGAGCTAAATTATCCAATTATACTTCGTGTGTTCTTAGCGTGAGTGTAAGTCCGCGTTATATGCGACTTCTGTGGTATACTGGTATTGGTACTGGTACTGGTACTGATGCGCACATGTCGGGCAAACCCTTAAAACCTACAGCGTACTTTCTGGGGATTTATTAAAAATTTCCTCACGCGATATTACACTTACATATTATTTTCTTTTTTTTTCATATATCCATCAAGGATTCATGGTCCATTGTCTACTACCTGGCATGTTGTTTGGAATGGAAAGACCACGAACTAATTATGGATTTTATAAATAATAAATTGGGAAGTTATGATTACAGAAAAAAACCGAGTATAACCTAAAGCAACATGTGTTTATTAAAAAATAAAAATAAAAACTAACATTTAATTGTCTGGTAGGGCTTAAAAATTGATGTTGGAATTTTCGAAAATAGCATTTTGCCGATTTACAAATTTGGCACAATGTAAAATGTTTTCCGGTTTGACAATTTTCATCTTTAAATTGATTTTATTAAATCGAAACTAGATTTTTGGAGCTTCAGCTTTGTAAACTGTCAATAATTTTAAAATAAAGGCCTTGTATCGAAATATATGGACCAACCACGAAAAGGGGACAAAGGTCACATACATCAAGTTTTGATAAAAAAACTTTGATAGAAAAGACAAGATTATTTTGTATTCCAACTTTAAGCGGCTTAGAATCGAAGGATCAAGGATGGATCTTACAATGGATATGATATCCTGTTGATTTAATGGGATTTAAACAAAGACGGTTCCTTTTTGACCATTGCAGAATGAGGTGTATTAAAGCTCATTTATTAAAGCTAAAACATCATATTACGCATAGTCAATATATAAACCATCATACAATTTCTTTTTAATTGTGACGAATCATTTACATGTAGTGAAAAAAGTAAAGGTCCTAGGACAGATTCCTGAGGAACTTCAGCAGAGACATTTATAGTATATAGAAAACCGTTCGTTTTTAAACCGATAAAGTACAAATGAATCAGCGTACAAGACTCTACGGGGGAGAAACAATTATTTCTCGGGATGACTACAATTTTTTCAAAGTTCAATAACGTTAACAGTGTCATTTGATCATTTCATTGTATATTACGATGCTTGTTGCATCAGTCAGAAAAACAGATTGGTAGGGACGAGGTTGTTGATCCATACGGTAATCCTGTAACTGTTTGAAAATAGTTTTTTCAAATACCTTTGAGAAAAACGGGAGGATGACAATGGATCAGAACTCTGTAACATTTTAAGGTAGGTAGAAATGGCGATCTCAAGGCAACCTAGCCTGAGATCCAATTAGCGCTGTAGTGCGCCGCCATTTTGATAACAAAAACTTATTTGACCTGTGATAGAAAGGGAAAGATTTAGAGAGAAGCTTCATAGCGATTATGTTAGAGCCATTTTGTCGCATTGAGAAAAAAGATTAGGTCTCTAATCTCTGTCTCAGATAGCTCATCAAGTTCGTGAAAGAATGCTTTTCCAAAGTATTTCATTCTACTGTTTGCCAAAGCAGTACATTTGCAGAGGAAATGGATTGGTCACTATACCTACGGCAAAAGGTGTTGTAAGAGATACCCAACTTCCCTGCATGAACTCCTATAGGCCAATGTCCGGTACAAACCGCAACAATCTCGGCTATGTCTTGTCTTGGCCTGCATAGAAGATCGTTTGTACGGGTCTTATTATAGGTGGGCCATATCTTCCTAGATATAATGCAGTTGCGTAAATTGCTTCACCTTCGGTTTAATTCAGTTTGGTAGATAGAAAAGATTTTACCAACAGGAATGTTACCCATTTCCGCAAGTTAGCTATGGAGGGCCGATCCTTGCCTGGCTAGCTCGTCAGCCCGTTCATTTCCCAAGATACCACTATGGCCCGGCACAGAGATTACGGTGACACCGAGGTTAATATTCAGGCTCGCAAGCTCATCGCGACATTGCTGGACCAATTAAGATGAGGATGTGGCCGAGTTAATGGCTTTGACAGCTGCCTGACTGTCTGTAAAGATAGCCGCATTTCGGTTTTGGTTTGGGCTTTGTTTAAGTATCTTACATGCCTCCCTTATTGCCAGCAGTTCAGCCTGAAAATCGCTAGCAAAGTCAGGAAGCCTAAAGGATTTGGCTACATTTAGGGACTCAGAAAAGATATCAGAACCAACTCCACACTCCATCTTTGAGCCGTCAGTAAAGATGGTTGTGTCGAAACTTTTTGACACGATGTCATGTCCCAATCTTCTCTGGATGGGAAAATAATATAAAGACCCTTACCAAGGCTCAAAGTAGGAGTGCAGTAGTCAGTTTCCTCCGACATAATATCTGAGGGAATTAATTTCGTAGTGTTGCTGTGACCGTAAGGTTTTGACAACTAGCTATTTGATTCCTTCAGCCTAATAGCGCTGCAGGAAACTATGTATTTAATAAAAAGGTCGATTGGTAGAAGATCCACAATAACGTTTAAGGCGTCCTTTGGGCAAGTATGCATGGCCCTTGTGGTGCACACGCAAGCTGTTCTTTGAACCTTCTTTAGCTTATTAATATTATAGGTTTTGCTTAGAGCAGGCCACCACACAATCCAACCGTATATTAAGATTGGAGGTCCTACGGCTGTGTACGTCCATAAAATCATCTTCGACTGAAGTCCACACTTTTTGCCGAAAGTTTTGCTGAAGGCGTAGAAGGCAACACAGGCCTTCTTAACCCGTACTTCAATATTTAGTTTCCAGTTTAGTTAAGGGTCGAGTATAACTCCCAAATATTTTGCACTGGAAGACAATGATAGGATTTGACCGTTGAGTCCAGGTAGCGTGAAGGGCGGTACTTTAGTTTTGGCGGTAAAGAGCAACAGTTCAGTTTTACTTTGGTTAACTCCTAGTCCACAACTCGTGGCCCAGCTGCTAAATTTATTCAAAGCTGACTCCGTGATTTCACTAATCACAGAGGTGTACTTTCCTGACACCAAATCATCCGCAAAGGCTACCGCCTTCACTCCACATCTCTCTAATTTATTGAGAATTGTATCCATGACCAGAAGCCATAGAAGAGGCGAAAGGACACAGCCCTGGGGTGTTCCCCTTCTTACGTGTTT
Source organism: Eupeodes corollae (assembly GCF_945859685.1). Classification (NCBI taxonomy): domain Eukaryota; kingdom Metazoa; phylum Arthropoda; class Insecta; order Diptera; family Syrphidae; genus Eupeodes; species Eupeodes corollae. The sequence continues at coordinate 95,522,089 of NC_079149.1, forward strand.
TGTTGTGATTGAATTTCCTAGAGTGGCTCGAATCTTCCTACCACTGAGCATAGAAATAATCCATTCTCGAATGAAGTCTTCTACACCGAACTTAACGAGCGATTCTTCTATGGATTCAGTAAGGACGTTGTTAAAAGCACCTTCTATGTCTAGGAAGGTGGCAAGAGTAAATTCTTTATAATGGATTGTTTATTCTACAGTATACGCACTACCTAATGCAGGGCAGCCTCCATTGATTTGCCCTTAAGATAAGCATGCTGAGAGCTTTCGAGAGGTCGTCCAACTAGGATTTCTCTAATATGGTAATCAAGAATGCGCTCCAAGGTTTTAAGCACAAAAGATGTTAAGCTTATTGGTCTGAAATCTTTCGCGGATTCGTGCCTCACCTACCCACTTTCGGGATAAAAACTACTTTGACCTGTCTGCACGACATGGGCACATGTTTGAGAAGGAGACATCCTTTGAAAATTTGTTCCAGCCATGGAGCTGCCACATGATGCAACTTTTGAAGCATAACTACGCCATCCATGCCAGGGGTTTTATATGGAGAAAAAGTGTTGATGGCCCACAAAATATTTTCTCTGGTTATAACGGAACTGACTTGGTCCACATGAGCTACGTTTAGCTCTGTGGTTTCAACCGGTTCGGGGTTATCACTCTCACAACTCGGAAAGCGCGTCTTCATCAGTAGCTCAAGAGATTCGGCTGGAGAGGCTGTCCAGGTTCCATCAGGCTTTTTTAGAAATGAACTATTACAATGTTCCTTTGATAAATTTTTACTGAGCCTTGCGGAGTCCTTTATGTCTTCGATTGATTGACAGTATTCTCTCCAGCCTTGTCTTTTGGCTGATGACGGGGCTTGCTTGAAAATTTTAAGAGAGTCTTTATACGGTTGGTAAAACGTATGTTTGTGGCAGATATTGAGAATTGTCCTCGTCATTTTCCTAAGACTGGACAGTTCTTCATTCCACCAAGAAGGAAGGGTTTTACGGCTATATTTAACTGGGCAAGAGACTCTTAAAGCTTTACTTATAGAAGTTTCAAAGGTTTTCACCTTTGATTCAAGTTCTCCTATCGTATTATTAGACAGATGAAAAAACTGTTTACAACCAGTTGATTGCTTTTTAATTCGAGAATCAGAAGTTGGGATAAAGTTTAGGGACGTATGTGTGAAAGAAAAGCTTTCGATCTTGTTCACATGCAGTGATATCGCGAAAGTTATTCCATAATTATTTCCATTTTTTGTGCTGGTGGAAGATTTTTTTTTTTTTGCCGTTAATTACGAACTCTTACGTGTACCGCCTCCAATGACTATAGGCGGCATCCCGACGACGACGTGACATCATATAAGTAATGTAATCTTGCACCATACAGCCAAGGAAGGCTACTATTCTTAATTGCATGGGTCTTTGAAGGGACTCGTTGATTTATATTTTGATGCAAAACACCTTTTTGGTCATCAAAGCTTTGCATGCTGTATATTAAGTTCCAGTTTATTAAGGGTTTTTCAATAAGGACGCCGTCCTACTAGAACCACATGTCGTCGAGGTTCATATGGTTCAATTTAGGCTATAAGAAATTAGTTATCATCGTTACGTAGCGCTAGCTGTTGACGGTGACCGCGTCACACTTCGTTCTCAAAAAAGTACGGACCAATTATGCCGGCCCAAAGTCCACACCAAACGGTAACTTTTTGAGGATGCATTATCACCTGGTGAAGCTCGCGTGGGTTGCTGTCGTCCCATATACGGCAATTTTGCTTGTTAACAGAGCCATTCATCCAAAAATGCGCCTCGTCACTAAAGATGATTTTTTTTCCAAAATTAGGGTCCTCTTCCATACGTTTCGAAGCTGGTCAACGGACAAACGGCGTTGTTTATGGTCATGAACTTTGAGCTCTTGGATGGGGTCATATCCCGACGCAAAATTCGCCAAGTTAAAGTCTGCGAAAATTCATTATCAATAGTGAAACACCCCTAACTCTAATATTTTTTTTGTTGTCTTAAAATAACTTCAGAACCACAATTTTGAGTCGAATCTTTTTAAAACTTCGAATTAATCTTTTAGCTTACCATAATACAAAATATCTAATAATTGAAAGTTAAAAAATGTTTGTTTTTCAGGCTTTTTACGGTTCATGAAAGATATCAATTTACTGTCTTTTTATGATTTGATGAAAATCCAATGGAAATTCCGAAAATCATATATATATTTTTTTGCTACATCTGAAAATTTCCAATTTAATATCAGGGAAGACCAGGGAATTTCCCCACTCTCTCCTTTATAGAAATATGGAACAACAAAGTATTTTCCCAATTAAATTCCAAATAAACCCAAATAATACAGGAAATTCGAAATTTCCATAAATTTTTATGATTTGTTTGGGAAGTTGACTGCAATAAAAAGGATTAGCTGATAGACACTTGTTCGATAGCGGACTTTTTCGGAAATCCCCAAAATAAAGGAATTTCAATGAACAGGTATACAAAATTGGCAAGTATCATAAAATACGCTTATATGGAGGTTGCAGATTAACAAATTGTTTGCATCATAAGGACCTAAAACAGGATTAAAAACAGTTTCCAATAGCTACTTCTTTTTCAAAATCTTCCGATCATAACCTTCAATATTGATCTAAAGGTGACGTAACATATTTTTTTTTTTAGCAAACAGGTGTGTCTGTTTGTCTACTGAATATTTCTCGGAAGTCGTCCTTTTTTCGACTCAAATAAAAGAAAATAACAAAAATGCACTAGCACACTCCGCACAAAAGGCGATCTTTGTTGATCCTTAATTTTGCACCTTGTCGATGTGGCAAGAATGATTGATCGTAAACCTACTACATTCCATCTAGAATAAAAACTGTCAATATCAAACATTCAATATACCCATAAAAAACTTCAATTCATTATTTTATTTTTTGACAAAAGGATATTTTTTCCAACGTGATGCTGTGTGAGGTTATTCTTCATTGATTATGACCTTGCCACGGGCCGATAAAACTCCATATTTCTTTATTGCACAATACCTTTGATTCAATAAAATAGGAATACTTACTCGCAACCCCCGCATGTAACATTATGTTCTAGAATACCATCAGGGGATGCTGCTGGATATATTGGTACGAGCATTTTGAAAACCGATGAAAGGAATTGCTTCCAGGAATCAGAGGTTATAGAGACACCAGTGGTGCTATGTTGATGACAATAGAAATAGATTTTCTTTTTATTAATTTCACCTGGCCAGAAGAATCTTCTGTTTGGAAACGTATTGAATGTTTTTTGTCTTCCTCCTAAAATCAATCGAGCACCGAAAAATGTGGACGTTTTTGTATTTATCCCCCATCTTATAAAAATCCAGGATCTTGAATTTAGCGCAAGAAAGAATATAATTGATATAAGCACCTGGCTCCGAGAATCCTGATCCAATCAAGGTAATCTCTCGTCCCTTCTTTATAAATTGACAAAGGTTATTTTTTAATATCTATAATATTTGTCGCCGATATCTCGATACCTGTCCACACTCTGTTGAACAGATCAGCGATTGATATAAACGGAAGTGCGGAAGCAAACACATTTAGGTAATATTTATATTGACGATTCATTAGCCATCAGGATACTCGCCATATTCACCGTCAGAATGCCGCCGCCGCCGCCACACACGCGGCATTAATCCTTTAATCTTATTTATCGCTGCTGATATTATTTTAAGGGTGCGGGTGGTATTGGCTTTGACAGACATCCCTTACTCTAATGGCTCTCGATAAAAATTCTTCATGGAAGCAGACGGATATATTTTGCAAGTGTCTCCGTCATTAGTTTATTTCCGTGGAGAATAGTTTAGGTTTAGGGGTTGGCATTGGCACTTGGCGAAGTAGCGTAGCACCCCACTTAAATTAAATATTTCTGATTTATTCAACAACTATAATGGAGCTTGAGTGGTGATGTGTTTGAGTTTGATGTTTTTTTAGGTTTGACGCTCCCCAAGTTTTGAAGGTCTTTGTCGGCATACGTCGCCCTTAAGCTAATATACCCTGGTTTCATAGCTACTCAACAAAAATGCGATGGTAATTTAAATGTTTATTCAAGTGATTGATAGTTTGTTATGGTTGTTGGTTATTACTTTTAGTATTTAATCGCAGACATATATTTAAATTCTATCTGGTTCAGAGTTCTGTTTATCAGTGTTACACCTTATTATCACCAATTTCACAGTGATATTCCGAAGCATGTACTAAATTTGTTTGGAATTTTATCTTTAAATGGAATGTTAATCCATATACTCAAGGCTAAATGTTGAGAGTTAATCGATAAACTTATTCACACTATGTATGTGATAATTCTGAAAGTATTGAATTATAATAAAAAAGGCTTAGAAGTTCTTATATGGCTATAGTAATTAGGGTGGTAATTATTGAGTACCTATAAATCGAAGAGGCTCGTAAAAATATCCCTAAAAAGATTGTTTGTCAAATACGATTTTGCATTTAAATACAATAATTTAATAGCTTTTTTCGGTCTTTGTAAAAGGATTTTAGATTTCATCAACTGAGAATCTAAGTTAACCTAAAATTCTTCCAGTTAGGAATTTTCAAACTTTGATGGTTTCATTATATGTTTCACTTACAAACATCTTCGGTTAAAAACAAAATATTCAAATAACTGAATCGTATTATCAAAATGCTTAGAAGTCAAGAAAGTTTATGACACTCTTAATCCATTTTATATCCATTTGCAGTTATTCAGGCTATTGTGACCAAATTTCTCACCTTATTTTAATTGTTGGACATAAAACCACCAATGCTCTGAAGTAGATTACGAATTGAGAAAAATATCGCAGCTGTATCAAAAAGTGAAAGTGGTAAAGTTAACTATCGATTGGGCGCCGTTAGCTGCAATTGGGAGTCTGTTATTTAACTACATTATGGCTCTTGAAAAATTTACCAAAGATCCAATATATTTCAAAAATTTGTGTTCAGGAACGAATTCGTTTGTGGCAAAAATATTATGTTTGGAATGTAGGGCAGATAAAAGCATTGGAATAGCTATCAAATCATCCAGAGAAATTCACTGTTAGGTACGAATTATGGGCTGGGGGAATCATTTGATCTTATTTCTTCTAAGACCATGCAAATCACAACGTTGTGTTTCAGCAACTCGGTACCACATTCCATACAGCACCCAATTAAGAGGTGAATTCAGCGAACAGGTTATTTCACGATTTGAGTCCGGTCAATTGCATCAATGAGCGCCTCATGACCATTCGCATCATTATCAACATTGGCCTGATATGCGCACGCCCCACAGAAGGGAAAGACGACAACACCAAAGATATGTTCTTCGAGCTCTTAGACAAAACATATGAGGAGTGTCCTAGCTACGATAATAAAATTGTCCTGGGTGATTTTAATGCCAAGATAGGAAGGGCAGACACCATTGGTGGAATAATCGGGAAAAACAGCCTGCACGACAACACTTCCGACAACGGATTCAGGCTCATAGATTTTGTTGCGGACCAAACGTCATGGTAGCCAGTACGCGTTTTCCACACCTCAACATCCACAAAGGAACTTGGACTTCTCCAGATCAATCTACCGTCAACCAGATTGACCATATTGCAATCGATGGCAGACACGCTTCCAGCATCATGGATGTCCGTTCTTTCCGAGGAGCTTACGTCGACTCGGGCCACTATCTCGTTGTAACCAAGGTAGCACTTAGGATTTCCAGACCCAAGGCAAAACAGGGAGGTGCTGGGAGAAGGTACAACGTCAAACGGCTACAATCGCCAGAGATCGCCAAATCCTTTTTCGACCGAGTACAAGTAACCTCTCTCGAAGTTCTCTGCCGCCAACAAAATGTATCGAAAACCAGTGGCAACATTGCCAAGATGCAATCAGAGAAGCCGCCTCTGATGTGCTGAGTTTCAAGCAGCCACCAACAAGAAACCCCTATTTTGATGAGGAATGTCGGCAGGCAAATGCAGCCAAACAACAGGCACGAAAACCGGAGCTGCACAAAAGTACGAGAGCTGCTCATGAGTTCTATAAGCAGAAAAGGCAAGAGGAACGTCGACTTCTCAGAAAGAAAAAGAGAGGGCATAAGAAGCGTGCGGTCGAAGATGTTGAGAGGTTTAAAAGCAGAAATGAAGTTCGAAAGTTTCGTGAACAGGTGAAACGAAATTCACAGGTACATAAACCTATAACCCAAGGCTGCAAAGACGAATGTGGAAACATCACAGTGGAACCGCAGTCAATGCTGAGGATATGGAAGGACCACTTCTGCAGACTGATAACGGCGACGACGATCTGAATTCCGCTCTCAGGCAGGATGATCCATTCAACATAGACGACGAAAGCCATATCTAAGCTGAAGTCGATGGCTTGAATGCTGAGCTCTTTAAAGCAGCTGGAGATAAGTTGGTCCGGAGCATCCACCAACTTCTCTGTAAGATATGGACTTAAGAAGGCATGCCCGATGAATGGAACCTCAGTATTGTTTGCCTGATCCTGAAAAAAGGAGACCCTCTAAACTGCATCACCTATAGAGGAATCAGTCTACTTAACATCGAATATAAAATCTTCTCTGCCGAAACATGTAAATGTCTAAAGCCCATCGTCAACAAACTGATAGCTCCTTATCAGTGTGGTATTAGACCAGGAAAGTCCACAGTTGATCAAATATTCACATTACGGCAGATCCTGGAAAAACCCAAGAACACCAAATCGCCACCCACCATCTTTTTATCGATTTCAAGGCCGCATATGACAGCATCCACAGGGACGAGCTGTATAGAGCCATGTTTAGTTTTGGCATCCCTGCCATGCTCGTCCATTTATGCAGGATGATCATAGAGAACTCTCAGAACCTTTCGATGTCAAAAAAGGTTTTAGACAAGGCGATGCGCTGTCATGTGATTTTTTTAACATCGTGCTTAAAAGAATAGTGCAGAGCCGTAACGTCAACACTAGAGGCACTATCTTTCAAAAGTCTATCCAATTACTAGCATATTCTGATAACATGACATAATCGGAAAAACTCAGCGTGATGTCAATGGGGCTTTTGCGAGTATTGAGGCAGAGGCGGCAAAAATGGGTTTAACGGTTAATCAGGGCAAAACAAAGTACATGCTTTCGTCAAGAAAGGACCTACAACACCGAAGTCTTGGTCAAAACGTCACCATCGACAGACGTTACTTTGAGGTAGTCAAGGACTTCGTCTACCTAGGCTCTTCTGTAAACTCAGAAAACAACACCAGCCGAGATCAAACGCAGAATAACTCTTGCTAACCGCTGTTTCTTTGGGCTAAGAAAGCAATTGAGTGGTAAAGTCCTCTCTCGAGGGACCAAAGTGTTGCTATATAAGACCCTTATCATCCCCTTCCTGCTATACGGTGCAGAAGCATGAGCTATGACAAAAGCGGATGAAAGCACCTTGGGTCGGTTCGAGAGAAAAAATCTTCGTGTAATATACGGTCCCGTATGCATCGAAGGGGAGTGGAGGAAAAGATGGAAAGACGAGCTGTACGGGTTGTACCGCGACGTAGACTTAGCCAGAAGGGTAAAAGTCCAACGACTAAGATGGCTGGGTCATGTAGAGCGCATGGAAACCAATGCTTCTACCCGGAAAGTCATCGATTCCACACCCACAGGAGAGCGCAGTAGAGGAAGACCGAGGATCAGTTGGCGCGCACAAGTGGAAAATGACCTCACCCAACTTGGTGCGCGAAACTGGACACATCTAGCTAGGGACCGAGAAGTTTGTTGGGTGAGGCCCTAGTTCACACAGGACTGTAGCGCCACCTTAAGTAAGTAAGTAAATAGGAAATTAACGTGGTATAGAGGCTCCATATAACAGTACAATATTATAAACGTGGTCGGACGAGACTAGAATAAAGAACTTTAAATGTATAGGGGTCTTTAAAATCTTTTGAATTTCAAAAAACAAACCCTAGCATGCTTTTGAGATAGCATGGTCTATGTAATTTGAAAAATCCATTTTAAAATCGAAGATTACGCGTAGGTCCTTATGACTATTAAGTCTTTGTAAAATGCTGTTTTAAAGTTTACAATTATAATATAATTTACTGTGATTTCTAGAAAATGTCACAACGCTACATTTTTTATTGTGAAAATATAGCCCATTGAAATTACACCATTTAATTAAATTATTTAAATCAATTTGAAGTTTTTTTTGCATCGTTAAGTGAATTTGAATATTTTAAAATCGTCAGCAAATAGAAGACTGTTAGAAAAAGTAAGATGTAATAGTAAGTCGTTAATAAAAATGATAAAAAGAAGTTTAAGACGAATAAAAATTAAATTTTGTTGTTGTACGACTTGAACAATATTACAGAACCTTTTGACCTTACAACTTTTTTGGGTTTAATGACATTTCAAATAAAAAGAAGCGTTCGTTCTAAAAGTGCCATGTTGCCCATGTTGTTTTTCAGCAAGGTATAAAGTATTACTATTTAATTTGGTCTACTCTCTACATATGAACGCATTCCAAGATTCCAACAGCTTTCACGCAGTAATATAAGAAATTGTTCTGAAACGTAACTTTTTTTCCAAAATATTTTTGTTGCCATTTGTATTAATACGAAAAACACTTCAAACATTCAAAAACCCAAAAAATGTGAAAGAATTTTCTGGCTTTTTTCACGTGGTTTTTTAGGACTCAATTTTCGTTGGTCTATTATTAGTATAGCTATCAGTCTGATTAGGTACTCGTAGATTTGAGCTGACGCTCGAAAATATTTTGATTCTAAAGGAGTGAATAAAACTTAAAAATTGTAGAGCTGAAAATGTTTGGTTCTTGAATTTAAGGAAACAGGTGCATTTAAGTACATATTTTCTCGAAATATAAAATAAAAACAAATTAAGGTAAACAAATAAGTTGGAAAGAAACTTTTGTGTGGCAGTCACAAACTACAAGTTTCAGAATCTCTTTTCACTTCAGTTCTCAAGACATTCAAAGCTTTTATAACCATTCATATGAAACGTGCTTGGTGTTTGTCAATTAGCCATTAGATCAACAAAAGTGTCACTTTTGTTGTGACATTTATATTGTGAAGTTCGTGTTTCTATCTCAAGTCTGGAACATCTAAAGCAAGTTCAATTCAAAAAGTAGAATTCTTTAATTTTTTAAGATCTTAAAAGTTTTATTCAACAGGAAAGCAACTTTGAAAGAAATATAATGCATTCCTTTCTGAGATATCATGAGCTTGCACTGAAACAGAAAATTATTGAAATTGGTTGATTAGTTCTTGAGCAAACTTAAAAAAAAACGTTTCTATTAAGGGTACCAAATTCTGTTTTTCTTGTAGACAGAAGCCGAATTAAGAGAAAAATAGATAAAGTTTTAAAAAATCAATCGGCTCATTTTTGGAATTTAAAACCATTTTCCATTTAAAACCAAAAAATTGGCACAATGGCTTAGTCTGTAGGGGCCAGGACGGAATCGAGGGAACCCAGTTTTTTACCATCGTGATGTAATGTTTGATTCGATTTTTATTACGAATGCAATACTTGCCATATAGTTCCTATGTAGCGCAAATAAAAATCACTTCAATGTTCAGGAATTTCCGATTTTATATTATGTTCTTGGCCCATTCCTCAGTTAAACATGGTACATTTGGCAACAAAGTTTTAGGAAGTAAAATAAAAATTTTGTTTTCACATAAATAAAAAATTTAAAATAAATGATTCAAAATGTACTGCCGAAAACAATAATTTTGTCTCTGCAAGTGATTTTAGGCCAACATATGATTTTACCTTTGAGCCTATGAAATATTAATAGCATGACAGATTCTGAAACACTTATCCGTAAATACAATTTTATTTCCTGTCCAATCTGGTTCCAAGTCTAAACATAGTTTTCCTACTACTCTTCTTTGTCTGCTTGATTCCTCCAAGGCTTTCGACAATCCGCTTGGTATTAGAAACTCAAAAGAGGGTTTTCAGATATGAAACTTTTTCAAAAATTTTGCCTTTACGGATTGCAACAAATGATACAATAGTGAAACCTATGAAAAAAGGTTTTTTAACTGAAATGAAAGTTTTCACGAAAATGGTCATGAATGTTTGACGTATATTATTATTTAAATGAGTCTTCATATTATATTAAAAGCTACATAATATATTCGTACACCTTTGGAAAATTACAAAACATGAGTAATAGCTTGTTGTTTTTTTGAATACACCCGATTATCCATAATCACAAATTGTTTACTTCAAATTATTATTGTTATTAACTTCATTTCCTTTCTGCGTTCATAATCACTTCCTTAATGACAATGATAAACAAATCAAGTAATTAACGCACTAATTGTTAAGAAAAACACTTCCTGTTTTGTTTGGCTATGCGATAATGCCTCATTCACCAAAACAAATGCCACCAACAAGTACCAACTCGAATCCTTGGGAAACAGGTAGTTTACCATAACACTTGACGATGACTCGTGTTTCGAAGGATCTATATAATCACACAGGTCACAGGAGACCTGTTGTTCAGTATTTTTGTGTTCATCCTGTTTGTTTACTTGTGTCATCTGAAGTAGTCAGGTGGTGATTATGTTAATACAAAAGTAACTACCTGTGAGTTCGAGATGTCCACAGTGGGTGCTCAAGTGTTTTTGTGGGTTTACCATAGATTATACTGTTTTGGCTGTTTTTTGAAAGCGAGTGATTTTGTTAAAGTGGATATTTAGACGAAGCAGCAGGTTCAATGATGCTAATGATGATAATGGCAAGTGGTTATTTGGTTTTTAGCAACAAATTTTCCAATCTCGTACTTTAGGTAGGAATTTAGTATGGGTACTGTTTTTGCTCGAAGGAAATACCAAGTCCTTGTAGCGAACACTGGGAAATATGTGAAATACGAAGTATAGAGAAAAGATACCGAACCTAGACGCCGTATGTGTTGCGCATTTTTGACATATGCGGTGTTTTTCCAACATGTGAAGTGTTAGAAATGTTGTTTTTCCACGAGACGACACCTTGATTTTGGAAAAGGTATAGAACTAAAAGTATACATAACCACGTGTTAAAAGCAAAATACATATGTTTTGTAAGGATCTTCTGATCCCTATAGACACCATGGCGCTAGAGTTTTAGAGAAGATTTTTCAAATTTCTATTTACCTTGGTGATTTTTCTGCTTTCTGTTCGTTTTTATGATGGGTAAAATTATTGTGTAGCCGATAGATCTGTATATTATCCTATTTAAACAAAAAGGACGACAGAGCGCCTTCGTGAAATCCGTGGGAATTACTAGTATTTGCTAATATTATTGTTCGGTCTTTTTCCATCAGTGACTTAAAGAATCAGCAGGGAGGCTCAAAAGAAGTTTCTAGAAGAAAAAAAAATACAAATATTTTGGAACGTGTTTTACTTCAGTTTGTTATGGTAGTTAATTTGGAAAATTTAAACCAAATGTTTTGAATAGCGATTAGTTGTTTGATGGAAAAGAGGTATTTCGAATAACATTATCTTTACATTTTAGATTTCTTAGAACTGAGCATATTTGTCCGGGTATTGGTCATTTTCATCTCTTGAAGAGTGATGAGACGCTAAGAGTGTACCAAGAATTTCAATACGACTTTGCGAGTTTTTCAAACGTTTTTTACTCTCAATTTATTTTCAATACTGAGTATGATCTAAACTCATGTAAGTTTTGGAGATATGTTTAAAGTAAACGTAAATTTGATAGATATTAAGCTTATGTCACCTTTTAAAATTCTTCAAATGGTTCAATCGCTGCCATTTCTACAGTATTGTATTGTATAGTTGACATTCAATTCGCTGTCTATTAAATCAGATGAATTTCGATTTGGTGAACGCACACCGAAATGACTGAGTGGAAATTTGGCAATGATAATGCAAAGATCCTCAATGATAATCAATGCTTCATTGTACAAACCTATTCTTAGACCTACCGAATGTATGTGCAAAATTTCATTAAAATTGGTTAAGTCGTTTCGGGGGAGTTGGCAACTAACACTGTGACAGAATAATTGTATATAGTAGATAAATAAATACATTTTTATTTTAACATATTTTTTTATTAATGTAAGGTCGAATAAAGGTCTTTCCGCTAACAGATTGGTTAGAATATTTCTGAGTTTAGAATGAAGCTTTTTCATATTCTATCGCTTTGGTGTTGCAATTGCATTTTCTAGTTGAGCTTCCATTTTAACTTTCTCCACATCATTCTTCGAAAGGAAGGATATGTTCTAGACTGGATATATAAATAATCCGGATCCTTTTTCGAAACATTAAAGTCCATGCAAGCGCACTTACCACTTAAATTTTTTTCAAAATCGTCATCATTTTCAGGAATTTGAGTAACTAAGTAAAAATTCTAATTGAGAAGTATAGCAACACTGAGTGACATGTTAACTTTTTTATTTTTGAGAACACTAGTGAGTTCTATATAGATTGTAAAGTTTAAGATAAGAATATCATCATGTTTCGATGAAAATTTAATTTGAAAATGCACAAATGTAAATACCTTTGGCCTTGGCACGTTCCGCCAGCATCTTAGCCAAATTTATCATATTCAATCTTCTAAGAGATATTTCAAATGCACAATTTTTAAAGTGTGCACATTTTTTGACATTTTCAAAATGATTTGAATTTTAAGTCTATTAATAGCATTTTGAAATACAGAATTTTGAAAACAGAGCACTCTTTTAAATTTATTAATATATAATGTAAAAAAAATAAATCGTGACTTTGGTATATTGGCCTTTAAACAAATATTTTCAAAAAGTTTTTTTTTTCAATTTTGCTGATGTACAGATTTTTTTTGACAGGAGGAAATCTTAAAAGGACGCTTGGCAGTATTCGACCCTAAGTAGTGTGGGACTCTTAACCACTAAAACCAATCTTGAAGGATCGACTTCAGATTTTTCTTTCTTAACTTTGTACAATCACTTTGGGGGAAGTTTAAACTTTTAATACTTTCCCATGTTTTTTTTTTTTAAACCATAAGCTCATGAGGCTTGGTTCTTCTTAATCTCCGAACATGGTTTCTATTATTCAAGACGGACTCAATTTCAGAATTAGTATGACTTTGCAGTCTCTGGTTGTGCGTTACAGCGTATTTTTAACAACTTCTGTAACCATTTCTATTTGTAAGTCACGATGTAGATCGGTATTTCTTATGTTCCAAGGTGCATTAACTATTCCACGAAGGACTTTGTTTTGGAATTTTTGGATGATTTCGGTATTTCGGTATAAACAGGCTTTAGTACTTGATTATACAGCATTATTTTGTTTTGGATTGATAAATCAGAGTTGTTACCAAGCAACCAGTACATTTTTCTATATTTCAAGTTTAGTTCTTCTCTTTTCTTTTTAATGTGCTCTTTCCATTTAAGCTTTGCTTTGTCATTCCAAGGTATTTGGCCGTATTCGCGTAAGATACAGCTTGATTATTAATGAATATTGGAATATAGCTTATCTTTTTATTTGTAAAGTTTATATGTGAAGATTTTGTTCTATTGAGTTCGATACGCCATTTTTCGACGGCATTTTGTAGTTTTACTGCTGCCTTAGAGACACATTTGTCGGTTACCAAAATTGCGGTATCATCTGCAAAAGTAGCCATTATGGTGTGATTACCAACTGGAATATCCCTTGTGTATAGTAAATACAGGTTAGGACCTAGGGCACTTCCTTGTGGTACACCGGCTTCTATTTTCTTCAATTCCGAGTATTCTTGATCGTACCTTACTCTAAACAATCGGGCTGAGATGTACGATTTTAATATTTCAAAGTACTGCCTGGGAAGATCCCTTTGCAGTTTGTACTCAAGTCCCTCATGCCAAACCTTGTCCTTGTCAAAAGCTTGAGCAACATCTAAGAAAATAGCTAAACATACTTGTTTTTCTTCTAATGCTTTTTCTATTACATCCGATATTCTATGAACTTGGTCTATCAGGGAATATTTATTTCTAAAGCCAAACTGATGGTTTGGGATTAACCTTCTTTCTTCTATGATTTTGCTAAGTCTCTTCAGAAGCAGTTTTTCAAAAACTTTTGCCATAATTGGTATAAGCGATATTGGTCTGTAAGCCGTCACTTCTGTAGGTGGTTTACACATACTTTTTATTTCTTAAGGTCTTACAATTGGTATTTCACTTTCATATATCTTATCAACAAATTGTAAGCTATTTTCAGCAGCGTTCGATGAGTATAGCTTAAAAACATTCGCAAGATGTTCAGCGAAAAGGTTAGTTTCTTCTTTCGGGTTACCGATCCATTTCCCATCTTGAGATTTCAAAGGCGAGTTTCGTAACTGCGGTCATTTCAGGCGCTTGGCTGCTTTTAATATGATTGTATCCATGGGAGATCTTAAATTTATAAAATTTAAAAGCCTTTCTCTAAAAACACTGCAGCTTGTTTTCTTACGAGTACTTACAAGCTTATTTTCTTACTTACAACTTTTAGCTACGAAAAAGTCAATAACGTCTGGTATGTTGTTAGTATCGAAAGGCCAGTAAGTTGGCGACCTGGAGGAATAAAATTCGCAATTGTATTTACGGCCTGCTTGGAAAGTATTTTGCCTTTTGTTGATATAAGTCTTGAACCCCAATGGGTGTGTTTCACATTGAAGTTTCCACTAACAAGAAAGTTATTCGCAAGAAGATTAAATAGATCTGTATAGTCATCTTCTGTCGGGGAGCGCCTTGGTGGACAGTAAATAGCTGCTATCTTAAACTCTTTCTTTTTCATACCAAGACTAATAGTTGTTACTTGCATATTTTCACTAGTAAACTTGGCTCCTTCATATTGTTTTAAGCTTTCTTTTATAAGAATCGGCGATCTACCTCTGGCCTTGTCAGCTGGATGTGGAGCGTGGTAACATGAATAGTTTTCTATTACATTATCTAGACTTTGCCCATTGGAGAAATGAGTTTCGGACACCAGGCAAATATCGATATGTTCTAGATCTAAAAAGATTTCTAATTCGGATGAATGTTGTATTTTATTCATTGTTTTTTAAGAGCTACTTTTTCGCTTAGCAGTTTGATATTCAAATCCTGTTTATCAATTCTTTTAAGAATAAGTTGTAGCATTTCTTTTATGGAAGTCTCTTCGTTCTTCCGCACATTTTTAACAATCTGAGAATAGGTTTTCTTTTCATCGCTTTTACCTTGAACAGCCTTTTTAGGCGATTCCTTCTTAGTATTGTTTTCAGCAGTTAAATCGGTATTTACTTTGTTTCTGGGTTTGTCTGATGTATTTTTGCTTCTGAACTCTTGGAATTTTCTGACAACTGGCAGCCTCTATAGCTTGCCGGGTGATTACCCTTGCAGTTCTCACATTTTGCTTTCTGATTTTGCTCATAGGACAATTTTTGTTGCATGTTTTCCTTCGCACAAACTCTCGGTTGCAGTATTTTTGGGTATGACCAAAAGCTTGGCAACGTTTGCACTGCGGAACAACTTTATATTTTCGGAGTGGTTCAATTTTAACAGCTATGTCCAAGATTGATCTTACTTTATAAATCTCCTCGAGACTTTGTTTGCAGTCAAAAATAAGCATGAATAAAGGCAGTAACCTCTTACTTGTCATCGATTCTCCAGAGAAGTTTTTAATTGTCTCATTCTTAAATAGATTGACTGCATCAAGGGCTTGAAAGCCTTTTTGTTCAAGATCTTTTACTAATTCCTCGGGCGAGCACGAGGAATGGAGACCTCTGGCAACTACGTTAAAACATAACCGCTAAACTAGATATATAATTTTTTAAAAATTTTAGCTTCGTTTAGAAAAAGAACTTAAGTCGAGAAAGCTTATTCAAAACCAAAATTGTGGTAACTGTAAACTTCAGGTTGAGAAAATTAAATATTTTCTCTATAATTAGAAATCGCAGTTTAATATAATTTTCGGATAAACATTTATTTAATTTGACTTAAGCTTTTATTCCCCAATATATTCTTTTAATAATGAACAATGGTTTTAGCCCAACTCAAGAAAGCTCAGTATGAAAAAATCAAATAAACGTTAAAAAAAATATATATTTTCCGAGTTTTCCAAATCATTTTTTTGAAAAACTTACTTTAGCTATAACTTTTGTTCTAAGAAAGGTACAGCCTAATAATTGAGTGGAGCTAGAAATCCATATTTCGAACAGGAATACCATAAAAAGTGAATTTCGACATTAATTGACTTAGGTGGTTATGGCTTGTGACCACTGATATTAAGTCAAGAAATATTGTTTGATAAATTAATTTAAATTGAACTTGACGACCGTTTCGTTATGTGAATTTTGACATATCCAATTTTGGTGTACCTCAAGAGAGTTGCTTTGGTCCATTGCTTTTTATTTTATTTATTTGCTGCAAGAAGATCGTAATGAATTTTGGAAATGGTGAAAATGTTTTATATTTAATACTGACTAATGTAAAAAATTGTGTCTTACACATAAACGTAATATAACAAATTATGTCTATATGTTGAATTCGTCACGTTTGATCGGAGAACCCAGTGATCTTACCTTGTGGTTTTTTAGACTCAAAATAAACATTTGCTGATCAGTGTAAATATATAAAATGTCTTACGAAACCCTTGATTTCGCCAAAATATCTGTGATACATATGTTATTAAAATTCTAAATTAATTAATTAGTAAATTTAACAATTGTTCCATACTCATTAACTTTGCAAATAAAAATAAGCTTTATATTTATTTAATTTGTTGAAATTATGTAAGTTTTAAGTTTTTATTAGAGCAATTATTGTAAACTTAAAGTAAGCGCATTTAATTAATATAATATAAACATATTATTAAAAGAATATTAAATCTCGATTAATTCATTTTCAAGGCCTTTAAAGTTGTAAGATACAAATCATGAACAATATTAAAATATTCGTCTGTAAATTTTCTGAAAATTCCAAATTATTCTTTTTTTAAATTTATTTTACCGAAATTCCTAGAATCACCGAAGTTATTTTTATTTCCAGGGAATCCCACATGACAGAGTCTCCATTTACAGTGCAAGCGCAATAACCCTCAATATCCTTGACAAAGTAAGTACAAAGAATTAATTTCAAGCCATCACTAAACTCAAACTGTACTAAACTCAAAAAAGAAACCAAAATGTGGGTTTTTTTTGTGAATTTCTCTAGAAATCAATCTACATCTTTTAACCCAAATATTAAAGAAGCAAAAAAAAGAATAAAAAGTATTGCCCCACAACGCAACATCCGATTGCCCCAGAAAAATAAAGAACCCGAAGGTACTCCATAAAGGTATGTGCATATATGTATGTTTTTTTGTATATGCACCATTCGTCAACTATATAAACGTCCCTTTGGACTTCGATTTGAAGAACAAAAAGAGTTTCACAATCAGATGCTTCTTCGGTACAATCGACACAATCTAGATTCATTATTCAAATGATCTTCGATAGCGATTTCGGTGTTGATCCACTTTCCATGGAATACAATATCTTAAATTTGAGATTCGATTTATTTTTGTCATTCACTTTATATGGGAAGTTCCTCCATTACAATTACAATATAATGTGTATGACCTATGAAATGACTTGACTTGTGATTGTGACAGCAGTAGTTTAGTTTTGTCACAATTATTCCAGATCAATCGGTGCTGATTTCGATTTGTCAAATGAAAAATAAACATTCTCAGCCTTAAATATTTTGACTTTAATTATTCTCGGACTACTTTCGAAAATTCCATGTTCGGTATTGTACCGATTCTTTTTGTGTGGTAAAGTTAAGGTGAGATGAAATCTTTTGCTGTTAAATCATGTGGTGTCACAAGAACTCTTGAATAAAAGATTGATTTTTTGAACTCTGTTTTGTATGTGACACTGCATTTCATTGTTTTACTCTTGTCATCAATTTATTTGAATAATTTGAAGGAATCATGTTGTTTATCTGATGGTGTGGTTCTTAATATCAAACGCCAGCTGCTATATTTATGTAATTTAATGCACTCCTCAAAAAAACTGTTTGAATTAAAATGCTTTCAAAACAAGTCCGTTAATTGAAAATCAATCTTAAATTGAGAAGGCTTTTGCTGATTGTTTTTCTGATGCATGTTTTCTAAACGACTGACGACGATACATTTTTTAATATTCATTGGTATAGAAAAATTCGGAATGTAAATTTGTCTGTTGTCTCTCACCACACGTTCATGTAAGCTGCTTAAACTTAATATTTAAAAGTACAATTTCTCTCCTTTTTAAACAAACCTGGAAGCAAATGTTTCCTAAAAGTAATTATTTAATTGAATTGCACTTTTCCGATGAGTTTCAATAGCCATAGTTCAAACGTAAGGATTTAGAGATACTACTTTTTTAAATTCGAAAAAAAATATGTGAGGTTTTGAGGCTTATTTAAATGTATGAAGTAGTTTTTTTCTAAACAAAACTCGTCAAAGTTTTACATATCTTTATTTTCAATCTTCAATATTCATTTTAAATATTTAAAGTATTTATAAAATTTCGGAAAATCTTCATAAGTTGTTATATATTACATGTCTTCCAAAAATTAAAAAAAAATTATCATGCCACGGGTTTTTTTAATTATATAAAATATTAACAAAATGTTGGAAACGGGCATATTTACAATTTGAACAGGGATCGAAACCAGCAGTCAAAATTAAATCCAAGATTAATCAAAACTTCTCATAGAGTCAAAATGAAATGTGGTTAGCTATCCAAAATTTCAAAAACAAAATAAGTTACTAAAATGACTTTAACTATATCTAGAAGACAAGGATTTGTACTTTGCAAAATCATCATACAATTGTTGTTAACTAAGGCTTAATTGGAAGGCAAATATTGATGAAAGAGTAAAAAAGGCTACTGTAGCGCTTTTTACTTGTAAAATGGCCATAGGATTAAAATGGGGCTTCCCCCCAAAACTAACCCACTGGCTATACACTTCGGTAATCAGACCGATACTCATTTATGGAGCTGTCGTATGGTGGACCGCACTGGACAAGATGGTAAATCTAAATTAGCTCATCAAAGTCCAGCGGTCAGCAGGTATGTGCATCACAGGAGCACTTCTATCAACACCAACCGCAGTACTGGATGTGCTTTTAAAACTCCTCTTGACATCTTCTCCAAAATGGTGGCAGCCAACTCATGTGTAAGGCTTAGAGCCACCTCTCAATGGAACAGTAACAATACTGGACATACTACTATTCTTGACAATTTCAGATCTATCCAGATCGCTTAGACTATACCACCCCAAAAATGGTATTCAGTGAAAGCTTCCATGTGTCCATCCCTTCAAGATCCTCCTGGGAAGAAGAGAGACCCCTGAAAGACGAAGCGGTACACTTCTATATAGACGGTTCAAAGACTTATCACGGAGTTGGAAGTGTTATCTATTCGGAACAACTGAATCTCAGTCCATCATACAGACTTCCCAATCAATGTAGTGCATTCCAGGCAGAAGTAATGGCGATTAAAGAAGAACTATCCTGGCTCAAAGAAAACGTTATATCTTGCAAGAATTTACGAATCTTCTCAGACAGCCAAGCCGCTCTTAAATCTCTCGCGTCTGTCTCCACAAACTCTCAAACAGTCCACGATTATCGATCATCTCTGAATGAGATGACGAACAGTTTAATATTAACCTCAAATGGCTGCCGGGCCACAGAGGCATTCCGGGAAATTGCTAAGCCGATGAGCTCGCCAAAAACGGAACACTTCTGCCTAATGTTAGACAAAAACATAACAAAGGAACAACATGCAAATATCTTCTCAAACAATATGCTCTAGAATCAACAAATGCTAGATGGTCACAGAGTACCACCTGCCTAGCAACTAAGCAAATATGGCCAAGCACAGACTTAAAACGGTCAAAAGGCTTGATATCCCTGAGCAGACAAAGTATAAGCTCTACAATTGGAGTAATAACGGGACACTGCCTCATAGGAAGACATGCTCTGAGGCTAAGGGTCTACACAAATGTCTTCTGTAGAAGCTGCATGGACGAGGAGGAAGAGGAAACAGTCCAACACCTTCTATGTACATGTCCAGCACTCTCCATTAGAAGGAATAACTTTCTCGGTAATTCTTTCTTCGATAAAACCAGTGAACTGGCAACGATTGACACAAAATGTCTCTCTAACTTCATTAAAAGCACAAAATGGTATGTTTAAGTTCATTGCTCTCCCATGAGTAACCTCATTAGTGGTATCACAATGGACCCTTGAGGTCTACGTGCGTCAAAGACATCTGGACAGTCACTCCAACCTAACCTAACCTAGGCTTGAGAACCCCGTTTTTTGTTGATTTTTATCATTTTTAATGGATATATTTTAAAAACCTGGTATGATAATAAAATTTGATGGTGAGATTCAAATTTTGGAGAATACGATTAGTTTGGGACTCCTATTTGGATTAAATCTTCTACGTGTTACGTGACTTATTTAACGTCTTCAGTAATACAACATAATTAAAGAAATGAATTGAGTAATACAACTAACTCTAAATCATCCAATTTGATTGTTCTGTTCAAAATTAGTACAAATTATTAAATTTTATTAAGTTAAGGGTTCACCATTATATTTTAAACATTATTTCCGGCAAGTGGCCACCCCGTCTAGCTTAAATAAAGTTCAAATGAGAGGCTTTATTTTAGAGAAACTGTGGCCATAAATCAGCAAGAACGTTTGGTATATGTTTTACCAAGTCATTCGTCTCGGGCGTAAGCAAGCGAAAAAAAATATATCCTAGCGACCACGCCACAGGCCTAAAAGTTTACTCCACTAAAGTTGGGACTTCACGCTGACCAGACCAATTTAGAATGTTATTGTACTAGTACTAGTAAAAAGTATTTTTCTTTCCAACTTAAAAGTTTCTCTTGAAGTTAAAAATGCAAAATTTATGACATTGACAAACGTTACTGGTTATATTCTCTACCAAGTTCATTTCGGTATAATAAGGCTACAGTGATAAAATCCAAGTCGTTCAAAACTGGTGCTGTTTTCTCCATTGAGCATCTGGATTATTTCCGCTTCTGTTAACCAAACTTTCCCAAGGAAAGCCACCCTAGATTCCTTATTAAACCCGTACATTTGCCCAAGAAGGCTGGATGTTTTATCACTTCCTTAAGTTGCAAACAGTACATAATGATGATTAGTTCTGGTCAGATCCGTTTCCATTAAGCTTGATTAAATCACATCTTGCCTTAAAAACTCTGGTGATCTTGTTCAGTTTTAAACCAACGTTAATCTGTCGTCTTAAATAATCTAGACGTTTGTAAATGTGCGAACTGCTCTCAGATGTCCTTCAATTGCAATCAATTTGAGAAATAGATCTCTCATCCCAACGCAATCCAAAATATCATCATCAAAGATTGTTCAGTTCCTTAATCCAGAACAATTTTTGCCCCGAAAGTATTTTTGTAAGCTGATGCGGTAGTCTAATTGCACTGTATTCAAATATTGTTTTTGATATATATCTGAGGTGAAGATCAATTGTATAGTAATGTGCTTCCTCCGCCCCAGTTGCCATTGCCAAAGAGTAGTTTGGAGTAATTGTAGGCAATTTTAAAATTCGTTTCAAAAAATAGTGTTGAAGTTTAACCACTTCTTCGAACAATTCAAAGCCCCAGATCTGAGCACCGTAGGTTTGAATAGCTCTACAAACCGCCTGAAATAGTGTCCATTTGGTTTTTAAGTTGATATTTCTCTTTGCTAGCAAGCCTTTCCACGTCGAGTTTATGCTGTTCTTGGCTGCAGTGTTTCTCTTTTCTTCGTGCTTTGAAAACGACATCCTTGGTGAAAGTAAAACTTCTAAGTCCTAAGTAACTATAGCTGGAGACAATTCGAATTATAAATAAAAATTGGGTGGCGCAACAGTCCGTAGAGAACCAGGGTCTAGTGACTTACAACTCTCAACCATTTCTGTGTGCGAGTAATTCCAGGGATGGAGGGGTCTACAGTTTATGCGCCGCGCCGTATCCGAACGGCTAATTTGAGAAAGCACTTTTTATGAAAAGAATTACTCTTGGAGAATTTGTCAATTCCTCGCAAGAAGGAGTACCCGAGAAAAAACTTTAGGTGGCACAGGCAGGGATCGAACCCAAGACCTCTTGCATGACAGTCCAACGCACCAATTATCATGCGACGGGTACTACGGACAATTCAAGATCTCTCTCCATTTAATGTCCAATTTTCTTGGCTCGATAACCACCACCGTTATCTCGGATTTAGATAGATTTACTTCTAGGCTCCATTTACTGCTGCAGTAACATTACAGATGCGTTATCATCTGCTGAAAAACATCATCCGCCAGTATAACCATATCGTCTGCAGAAAGCAGCAACCTTATGTTGAATAAGTCAATAAAGAGTCCTCGTTCCTAAAGATTCATGCAAATCGTTTACAGTGCGAAAAGCATCGGTGAAAGCAACCATTCCTGTTTGACTCCAAAAATTGTCTCAAAATATTCCTATAATAATCTTGGACATACAATTCATAAAGGAGATTCTCCTGTAATTACTCGACCGATTTGTATCCCTTTTTTTAAATATTGAAAGATAAATGTTTTCACAAGGGGTTCTTCTACTTTGCAGTCGTCCTGCTACCAGTTCCTCCAAGGAGACATCTGTTGCATTTATGAAGAATTCATAGGTAATCCTGTCCACTCCTGGCGCTTTGTTTAGTTTAACTTTTTTTAGAATATACTACAGTTATAGGCATATCCAGATCCCTATCCTGAATTAAGTAAGGTGCGGTGCATGCAAAATCTGATTTTCCGTTTGATTTTGGTTAAGAAGTGAACTATTTATAAACTCATTAGCGGAAATTTGAGGGAATATTTGATGGCAGAAATTTGAAGGAATATTTGATGGCGGAAATTTGAGGGAATATATGATGATCTTGGTTACGTATTTTCTTGATTGTTGTTTGTGTACCTATTCCTTTTAAAAATAGTCTTATATTCTTTTTTAGCTCGTAGATAGTTCTCTTTCGCTTCGTGGTTTTCCGTTTTACGAAAAATTTTGAGTAATTTTTAATTTTTTCCTGGCTTTTTAGCAATCATAATTGTACCATTTATTCTTCGGCTTAAATTTAGAGCTTCTCTGATCAATTGTTGGGTTCTTTATTAAATCGGTTAAGTCCTTTAGCTCGATAGGATCCTGAATTATTAGAGTTTGCAAATTAAAATAAAAAAGAAGCTGGGGTGCGACCCACACTGATAACTTCCCATCCCGTCTGTCGATTTGTCTTGCTAAAAAGTTTGTCTATGTACTCGTATCAATTTTTACCAAATTTGCGTGCTATTTTTTGTAGATTTTATTTTTTATGAAAAAACGAACTGTTAGATTGTTATATAAAAATTACTGAATATCGAAAACAATATTTTGTGTGAAATAAAATAAGTTTGAAGCCATTTTTTTTAATTTTTGAAAAGATATTTGAGTCGAAAGAAAATTTTTACCAACTTTTATATTTTTTTTTAGGTTTTTAGTTTTTGTAAAAAAACTGTTGATTCATTTTTTCTCAAAATGTGTCCTAATGTTAAAAACAACATTTCTTATAATTAAAAATTAGTTAGACGCTATTATCTCCAATTTTTGAAAAGATATTTGAGTCGAAAATCAATTTTTACCAACTTCTGTAAATTTTTTTTCGGTTTTTAATTTTTTGGAAAAAAACTGTAAATTCGATTTTTTTAAATTGTTCTGAATGTTGACAACAATATTTTTTCTAAGAAAAAATTAATTGAAAGCCAAAATCTCAAAGTTTTGAAAAGATATTTGAGTCCAAAATCATTTTTTACCAACTTTTGTTAATTTTTTTTCGGTTTTTAATTTTTGTAAAAAAACTGTCAATTCGATATTTTTTTCAAAATTTTACTGAATGTTGACAACAATATTTTTTGAAAGATAAAAGTAAATTTAAGTCAATATCTCAAAGTTTTGGAATGATATTTTAGTCAGAAATCAGTTTTTACCATTTTTTATTAATTTTTTTTAGGTTTTTATTTTTGTAAAAAAAACTGTCAATTCTAATTTTCTCAAAATGTTATCAGATGTCAAAAACATTATTTTTTGTTGCAAAAACTTGTTGATGAAATCATATTTTAGTCGTAAAATTTTTTTAACTTTTTTTGATTTATAAAAAAAAACCGTTAAATGGATTTTTTCAAAAAATATACTTCTTTTATATCACGTTACAATAAATTATATGAAATTTAATTCAAGTCTCGTTTTTGGTTGGTAAGATATTTAGGGTTAGCCAAAATGTTTTTTTTTTTTGCTATGGTAAAAAAACCACCCACGCAATTTTCTTGAGAGCCCTTTCTGCATCTTTCTGCCTTATTATCTGTTATCTGTATAAAAAAATTTATTTGAAATCGATATTTTCTCTGGTTCTTGAGCTATGGACGACGAAAAAAACGTACGGACTTACGAACGTACGTACACACGCACGCATACAGAAATCTTTCTAAGAATCTTTTATTTCGACTCTAGGGACCTTGAAACGTCGAGAAATGTCAAAATTTTCAATTTGACAAATCGTACCCATTACAATAACTTCCTAAGGGAAGTTAATAATACAAAAACCAGGTAAAAATTTATTTTGAGTCAAATATATTTTCAAAATTTAAAAATATTGGCTTCGAGCTATTTTTATCTCATAGAAAATATTGTTTTCGACATTCAGTCATTTTTTTTAATAATCATACAATCTGTTATTTCATTTAAATTGAAATCTACAAAAAGTAGTACGCTAGATTGGTAAAAATTGATGTTCGGTTTTCGATATCTCGTGAGTAATAAAGATTTTGACATTAAACTAATTTTAATTATGTATGTATTTGTTTATATAAGAAATAAAAACTTTTAAGAAAGGGTTCTAAAACTGGTAGCGATTAAAAATCTAGTTAACAAAAATAGATTTGGAAATCAAACAATTTGATCACATTCAAATTATTGTTGGTAATTTTGAAATCTTTTAGAATAATTCAACTGAAAACTTTTTTTACAAAATACGAAAACCTACAAACCTTTTAAGCAAGACAAATCGACAGACGGGATGGTAAGTTATCAGTGTGGGTCACATTCCAGGCTCTTTTTTTAGTAATAAATTTGAACGATCTTTGAACTTTGTTCAGGAGAAAGTTTTTTGAAATGGCAAAGGAAACTGATCATAAAGCAAGCAACAGCTGTCAAAATGGCCAACAAAAAAATATTGCCAGATTGAAAGCCACACGTCTTAAAAAACGCTCCTTGTATTACAAAGAAAAAACTTACTTTATTAAGTACGTTCTTAACCATAATTCTTGTTCAAAATTCGTTGAACATCCTGCAATACATATGCATACCTTTAACATTTATCAATGTCAAAATACTTTTTGTTGCGTGTGTCACCTTGATGCTCTAAATTGATGTTATATTTTTTGAAAACAATTGGCGAAACTCTTTTATTTAACTTGATATATTAAAAGTACTTTTTAATTTTATAAACTTTTTCTTATTTTTCCTTGTTGTAAATTGTATGCTAGTCTGTTTTCTTATAATATTTTGAATTTCATCAAAATTCTTGTACGATTGTCAAAGTTGCCCTTGATTCGACATTCAAAATCCCAAGTTAAAAAAATTCCCATATAGCCATTTCATATACGTTGTCACATGTTCATTTAAACATTCCACATGCATGTTATATTGGTAGGTAATTATGATTTTATTAAAATTGGAAAAAACACAAATCCACGCAAGGAATTTCCTTCTGAAATTCGAAATACCCGCACATTTATTCCAACACAATTTTTTCGCGCAGGTAAAACAATAATGTCCAAAACTATCAAAATCCATTTAGTAAATTCCAAAACAATCCATAACCAATGCAACATATGACATATAGAGGCTAAATAAAATTCCGATTGTTGTACCTAACCTATACGTCTTACATGCATACCATGCCAAAGACACATGGCTTGGGAAAACGTAGGAAAAGCTAAACCCTGTACACGAACGCGGCGGATGGCGCTAACTGGTCATTGTTGTTTTCATAAGCAAAATATTTATGGTGGGTAAATTGAATTATCCTTAGGCTTGAAATATGTATACGGAGACTCTGGGATATCCTTATGCAAACCGTGGGATTTATTTTTGTTTTGGAAGGACTCGTTTGTTGTTTTTCGATACAATAAGCCCATTTGGCGTTAGTTAAATCTTGTTTGTGACTCGAATAGGCTTATTGGTTACTTATTTCAAACATAGGCGCGGAGTTTAAATATTGATATTTTTTCTGTACGATAAGAGTTGTAAAATGGATAAGTCCTGGATTTCCTCCAGTAAAGTACTCAAAATTACTAAATTTTATAGTAAAGGTTAGTTCAAAATCTAATCTTCTATTTCTTCAAAAAATATGGTAAAATTCTTTTAACAAAAAAATCCAGACTTGAATGTTGAAAAATTAAATTTGACTGGTTTTAAAAATTGCCTATAAAAGGTGGGGCTTAAAAAATAGAGCAACTATCAGGGTTTAAAAAACTTAAACACCAATCAAAAATATCAAAACGTTCCCATATTTCATTAGCAGTGCTCTATTTCTAACTATTGAACTGTAAGCTGTCAAATTGATATTT
Source organism: Eupeodes corollae (assembly GCF_945859685.1). Taxonomy (NCBI): domain Eukaryota; kingdom Metazoa; phylum Arthropoda; class Insecta; order Diptera; family Syrphidae; genus Eupeodes; species Eupeodes corollae. Next base: position 95,548,682 of record NC_079149.1, read on the forward strand.
CTTAAGTATCGTGAACGGACCCTTATAATGGAACTGTCATTGTCAATCAGTAAAGCAAACATTTTCATTATGGAAAAGAACACGAACGAGCACCGTTTTATATAAAAATGTCTACCGATGTTCAGAGTTGGTAGACGCAACACGCAACTTTAAGAACGTTAACTCCAATTTTTGCTCGTAATTTTTTGCCCTCCACAAAAGGAAATAAAAATATGAGCTCAAAAATTTGTTTTTGCATATCTGTTGCGTGATGTTGGCTTGTCAGTAAGATAACGGGTTGGTCAAAGTGTCGAAAACATCACTGTTGCTAGGCGAACGTAGTAAACGATCCAAATCCTTCAATTCTATGGCGTAAGATTTGAGCATCCCTAAGGCCACATTATGGCATATTTTGCGTAAGAACCCATATTTGTGATTTCATCTCACATAACAGTGCAACAAATCTTTCCATCGTTTTGAAAAAAGTAAAATTATTGCATTTGATATTTCAAAAAATATTTCATAGGGTTTGACATCATATTTCAAAAATCCTCACTTTATTACTTACTTACTTACTTAAGGTGGCGCTACAGTCCTGTGTGAACTAGGCCCTCACCCAACAAACTTCTCTATCTAGCTCGGTCCCTAGATAGATGTCTCCAGTTTCGCGCTCCAAGTTGGTTGAGGTCACCTTCCACTTGTGCGCGCCACCTGATCCGCGGTCTTCCTCTACTACGCTGTCCTGTGGGTGTGGATTCGAAAACTTTCCGGGCCGGAGCATTGGTTTCCATGCGCTCTACGTGACCCAGTCATCTTAGTCGTTGGACTTTTACCCTTCTGGCTAAGTCTACGTCGCTGTACTCTCCTTCAATGCATATGGGAAGGGAGGAAGAACTTTTCTCTCGATAGACCCAAGGTGCTTTCATCCGCTTTTGTCATGGTCCATGCTTCTGCAACGTATAGCACGACGACATTGACATCACGCTGAGTTCTTCCGATTCTCCGTGGTCATCCAGCTAGACATGGCTCTATACAGTTCGACCCTCTAGATTCTGTCATATGCGGCCTTGAAATCGATGAAAAGATGGTGGGTGTCGATTTGGTGTTCTTGGGTTTTTTCCAGGATTTGCCGTAATGTGAATATTTGATCAACTGTGGACTTTCCTGGTCTAAAACCACACTGATAAGGACCTATCAGGTTGTTGACGATGGGCTTTAGATGTTCACATATTACGGCAGAGAAGATTTTATAGGCGATGTTAAGTAGACTGATTCCTCTATAGTTGGTGCAGTTTAGAGGGTCTCCTTTTTCAGGATCGGGTAAACAATACTGAGGTTCCATTCATCGGGGATGCTTTCTTGGGACCATATCTTACAGATAAGTTGGTGCATGCTTCTAACCAACTTATCTCCAGCTGCTTTAAAGAGCTCGGCATTCAAGCCATCCGCTCTAGCGGCTTTATTAGACTTCAGGTTAGATATGGCAATCTTGACTTCGTCTAAGGCGGGAGGACGGGATTTTTGGCTTTCGTCGTCTATATAGAATGGATCATCCTGCCTGACAGCGGAATTCAGTTCTTCGTCGCCGTTATACAGTCTGCAAAAGTGGTCTTTCCATATCCTTAGCATTGACTGCGGTTCCACTATGATGTTTCCACTTTCGTTTTTGCAGCGTTTGGTTCTAGGTTTATGTACCTGTGAATTTGATTTCACCTGTTCATAAAACTTTCAAACCTCATTTCTGCTTTTATACCTCTCAACATCTTCGACCGCACGCTTCTCATGCCCTCTCTTTTTCCTTCTGAGAAGTCGGCGTTCCTCTCGCCTCTTCTACTCATAGAGCTTACGAGCAGCTTTCGTCCTTTTATGCAGCACCGCTTTGCGTGCCTGTTGTTTGGCTGCATTTGCCTGCCGACATTCCTCATCGAACCAGGGGTTCCTTGTTGGTGGCTGTTTGAAACCCAGCACATCAGAGGCGGCTTCTCTGATTGCATCTTGGCAATGTTGCCACTGGTTTTCGATACATTGTGTTGGAGGAAGAGAACTTCGAGAGAGGTTACATGTAACTCGGTCGGAAAAGGATTTGGCGATCTCTAGCGATTGTAGCCGTTCGACGTTGTACCTTCTCCCAGCACCTCCCTGTTTTGCCTTGGGTCTGGAAATCCGAAGTGCTACCTTGGCTACAACGAGGTAGTGGTCCGAGTCGATGTTAGCTCCTCGGAAAGTTCGTACATCCATGATGCTGGAAGCGTGTCTGGCGTCGATCGCTATATGGTCAATCTGGTTGACGGTAGATTGATCTGGAGAAGTCCAAGTTCCTTTGTGGTTGTTGACGTGTGGGTAATGCGTATTGGCTTCCATGACGTTTCGCCCCGCAGCAAAATCTTTGAGCCTGAATCCGTTGTCGGTGTGGTCGTGCAGGCTGTTCTTATCGATTATTCCACCACAGATGTCTTAACTTCCTAGCTTGTCATTAAAATCGCCTAGGACTTTTTTAATATCGTAGCTAGGGCACTGCTCATATGTTTTGTCTAAGATCTCGAAGAACATATCTTTGGTGTTGTCGTCTTTCTCTTATGTGGGGGCGTGCGCGCATATCAGGCTAATTTTGCCGAATTTAGCTTTGATGCGTGTGGTCATGAGGCGCTCATTGATGCACCTATAGCTCAAGACTTCTTGCCTAAGTCTGGCTCCAATGACGAAGCCGCATCCAAATAAGCGCTGTTGGTCTTCGTGGTAGCAGTCACCATAGTAAATATCGCAGTTTTTCATCCTCTTTTTGCCCCGCCCATCCCATCGTATTTCCTGGATGGCGGTGATATCTGCTTTATATCGTTCTAGAGCCTCCGCTAATTCTTCGGCCGCACGTGGTCTGGTAAGGGACCTAACATTAGACGTGCATATCCGAAGTTCGTTGTCCTTTATTCGTTAGCGTTGGTTGTCAACAGTAAATCCGTCCGTATCCAAGGCTTGTTGGTGCTTCGCAACTATGAAAGCTTTTACGTGGCCAGGAAGTCACCCCGACGCACAACCCCCAACCTGGAGGGCCAGAACCTAAGTATAACTCCAAGGGGTGGGGAGCCGGATAAAACCGCTCCTTACAGGCCTGGGCTCCGAATAAGTCGAAGAAGCCCTATAAAGTGTTCACTAAGTAGTTCAACCTTACTGGAACTGTAGACGCCACCGTTGATTCCATCTCGGGAATTCCTCCGCTGCCGTCTGGATAAGGAGAGGTGCCTTAGTGGAAACAGCTCTCCCCACTTCTCTCGTTTCCTGCCCTCAACAACTTTCCACTGGGGTTGGAACCCAATCTCCAGTTGAGGTACTAGGCACCCGATGTTCACCACGGGGAGGTGAGAGTAGGAGTTGATAGACAGAGGTTGGTTTTAAGAAAAACCTGTGGACTCTTGTGTCCTCTTGAATGCACATGTCTACCATTTGAACATCTTACTTCATTACATTAATAATTATATTTTGGACCATTTAATACAAATAGTATTGATTTCAAGTCTGAATAAATTGTAATGTGCCCCAGGGCTCTGTTCTGTCTCCAACACTCTTTCTCATTTTTATAAATGATCTTTGTTCTTCAACTTTATCTACGACACTTATATGCATCCAAAGCTTGAGTATATCTCCCATGTCCAGGCTGGTGTTCCTGCAACTTTAGCCTCTTGGACATTATTGAACGTAGAGCAATTAAATTTATTGGTGATTGTCTTTTAAACATCGTCGTAAAGTTTCTTGTCTCATTTTTTTTTTAACGGTTAATGCTCTAGAGAAACCGTCAATTGCATTCCTCCCTTTAAACGATTCAAATGTAATACTCGAACTCACGCTTCTATGAATGCTCATCAGTTTACTCTCGAGTCCAACTTTAGTCGTACTGTTAAGTGCAGAGGATCTTTCCTTAGCCGTACTACCCGAATGTGGAATGTCTTACCACACTCTGCCCTTTTCAGTCATTGCAATATTCATTAAGGTATGTGCATCGCAAATAGCGCTTGGAGTTTGACGTTTGAGAAAACCTTTTAAAAATAAGGCAGAAAATTCCCTACAAATAAAGGGTTTTTCAATTGGAGTGGGTAGATTTTGCGTCCTGTGGCGGCAGTGTATTCCTCGACATGCACAGGAACTCGGCCTTTCGCAGACTTCAACTTGGCGAATTTTTCGTCGGGACTTGGGCCTTCACCCGTACAAGATCCAACTGACCCAGGAGCCTAAAGTTTATGACCATAGACAACGCCGTTTGTTCGCTGACTGGACGTTTGGAAGAGGACCCCAATTTTGACCGAAAAATAATTTTTAGGGACGAGGCACATTTTTGGATGAATTACGCGAGGTTCAATATAGCATAATGTAGCCTCAAAAAGTTACCGTTTGGTGTGGATTTTGGGCCAAAGAGGTGGGGTAATTGGTCCGTTCTTTTTTGAAAACGGCGTTAGTAAAGCGGTCACCGTCAACCGCGAGCGCTACATAACGATGATAACTAATTCCTTAGGGCCCAAATTCAATCGTATGGACCTAGACGATGGTCCCAGCATTACGGAGCGTGCTATGTGCCACAATTGACATTGACAACATCTACCCGCCCTTTTTGAAAAACCCTTTACATGACATGATTTCATCACTTTTAACAAATCATGACTTAAGCTCTTCTTTTGCGTACAAGTTTAAAGTGTTCAACACTCTTTTAGATCATATGGTTCGCACGTGTGGCGTCATGTCAGAAGCATTTGTTTTAGAACAATAAACATCACCTTTTTTTTCTTCTACGTGATTGTCTACAAAATAAGCAATTCTACTACGGATACGGAATAAGGCATATCGTATGTAGGAATGTACACAAATCGGAGTATTCAAATTCAAAACGATTGTTTTCGAATAATTGCAACCTAGCATGAGGCCACATTGCCGCGCCGGGCACTCCATCAACAGTTTTTCTAACAAAATATTTACCTATCGTCGTGAACAGGGCTTCTAAATAGCCTTCAACTTGGCATGTGTTCCAAAACTAACAATCAAAAACAGTTGCGTCTGAAGAATACCGCGTCTGTCTGTCAGTCTTAGTTTAAGACGACGACGCCATAACCAATCTTTCACATTTATGTAGGTATCAAATCAAAATGTGCATTTTTTCCAAAAAGACCCACAACCAAGACTAGAGGTATTTTTGAAATCAAATTTATAAATGCAAAAACCCAAAACACACAAAAAATTACTCAGCGTTTATTCCATAATGGATTTAATTCTAATCGGATCGAAATTCACCACTGGTGGATAATTTAATATATCATTTTTGATATGGTGCACTGATATGGTGCATCCCATTTGCATGTACTTTCGAAGTTCGGTTCAAGGACCCCCACATACAATGTATACGATTATCATGGTCAAGTCAGCTTAAAAAATTCAGCTATAGACTATACATTTTGTTTGCATTTTGAGAAAGCTTAGAAGATTCAATTGATTGAAGTCAGTTTAATATGCGATTTGGTTTTGCTTTGATGCGACAGATTTGGAAGCGTGAGAGCTGGCTTGGCCATATTATGGTGATGGCATGGCGCTTGGCGCCTTAAATCTTTTGGCTTGTTTTTTTGGGCAAATAGACACACGTCCTTGACTTCAATAACCTATAAATGAGCTTGGTGAGTTGAATTTAATTGAATTTATTGGAGGTTCGAAAAACACTTAGCTAATAAACATAAACATGCATTTTATGCAATGCTTTTGGAACTTTTGGATAACATGGAGAATAAGTGATGAAATCCATCAATCGGTTACATCATGCATTTTCGACGTTTAGTGTTGTTGGAGGATTTTGAAAGCCACGTGTGTGTTTGAAAAAATTATGTTCTGTTCTTTAAGAAAGTGAATAACTGCTGCTTTTGTATTTATTGCTTTTAGCAGTTGCTATGCTATTTTGCCAATTTCCTTTTTCTTAATAACATTGGTTTTATCAATTCTTTAGTTTTGATAAAATTAAACTACATGTTTCTATACTGCGATCATAGGATTCGACTTAATTTAATATTCAAGTTTGGTAACTAATTTTAGGGTTTTGTTCCTAAAACAATTTAAAATAAGGGACGTAAGAGCACTTGGACGTCAGTTAGAGGGTGAGAAGGATTCACCTTTTAATGGGACAAATGCTCATTTCCATCCACTCCGAAAGAGACCTGTCGAGTAGAAAACATGGAAAAGCTTACGCAGTGATTTTGCCATCGTTGAGGTTTTTGTAGGACAATAGTAGAGATACTGTCTGGGACAGCGGTTTTGGAAATGTTTGTTTTTATAACTTTTTTTTTTGTCAGAACGAAATTTTCAAAAGACTCTTGTTAGTATTCGACACTAAGCTGTGTGGGACTCTTAACCACTAAAACCACCCTTCATCAGGGCCAATCTTTAAGGATCGACTTCAGATTTTTCTTTCTTAATTTTGTACAATCACTTTGGGGGAAGTTTAAACTTTTAATACTTTCCCATGTTTTTTTTAGACATAAGCTCATGAGGCTTGGTTCTTCTTAATCTCCGAACATGGTTTCTCATATTGAAGACGGACTCCATCTCAGAATTAGTATGACTTCGCAGTCTCTGGTTGTGCGATACAGCGTATTTTTTAACAACTTCTGTAACCATTTCTATTTGTAAGTCACGATGTAGATCGGTATTTCTTATGCACCAAGGTGCATTAACTATTCTACGAACGATTTTGTTTTTTGGAAGTTTTGGATGATTTCGGTATTTGTTTTCTTTGTACACCCCCATAATTGGATTCCATAGGTCCAAACAGACTTTAGTACTTGATTGAACAGCATTATTTTGTTTTGGATTGATAAATCAGAGTTGTTACCCAGTAACCAGTACATTTTCCTATAATTCAAGTTTAGTTCTTCTTTTTTCTTTTTGATGTGCTCTTTCCACTTAAGCTTTGCATCCAAAGTCATTCCAAGGTATCTGGCCGTATTACCGTAAGATATAGCTTGATTATTAATGAACATAGCTTATCTTTTTATTTGTAAAGTTTATGTGTGAAGATTTTGTTTCATTGAGTTTGATACGACATTTTTCGGTCCAAGCTCTCACTGTGCCGACAGCATTTTGTATTTTTACTGCTGCCTTAGAGACACATTTGACGGGTACCAAAATTGCGGTATCATCTGCAAAAGTAGCCATTATGGTGTGATTACCAACTGGAATACCCATTGTGTATAGTAAATACAGGGTAGGACCTAAGACACTGCCTTGTGGTACACCGGCTTCTATTTTCTTCAATTCCGAGTATTCTTGATGGTTCAAAGTACTGCTTGGGAAGATCCCTTTGCAGCTTGTACTCATGTCTCTCATGCCAAACCTTGTCAAAAGCTTGAGCAACATCTAAGAAATTAGCTGAATATACTTGTTTTTCTTCTAATGCTTTTTCTATTACATCCGATATTCTATGAACTTGGTCTATCGTGGATATTTATTTCTAAGGCCAAACTGATGGTTTGGGATTAACCTTATTTCTTCTATGATTTTGCTAAGAAGCAGTTTTTCAAAAACTTTTGCCATAATTGGTATAAGCGATATTGGTCTGTAAGCCGTCACTTCTGTAGGTGGTTTACCTTGCTTTGGTATGACAATTACTTCAGCAATTTTCTAATGGTGCGGGACATACCGGTGCTTAAGGCATGTATTAATTATATATTGGAGTTTAATGAAAGCTTTCAATGGCATTTCCTTCATAACCTGAGCAGTAATTAGGTCGTAACCTGGTGATTTTTTATTTGGTAGTTGATGTAAACACATACTTTTTATTTCTTTAAGTCTTATATTTGGTATTTCACTTTCATCTATCTTATCAACAAACTGTAGACTATTTTCAGCCGCGTTTGATGAGTATGGCTTAAGAACATTCGCAAGATGTTCAGTGAAAAGGTTAGCTTTTTCTTTCGGGTTACCGATCCATTTCCCATCTTGAGATTTCAAGGGCGAGTTTTGTAACTGCGGTCTTTTCTGGCGCTTTTCTGCTTTCCATATCGAAAAATCGGTTGAAGTTTCAGTCGTTAAATTTATTAGGAGTGAATCATTTTTGAATTTGTAAATTTGTTTTTTAAGATTGGTGCTTATACAGTTAAACGTTGTTTTATTATCTGGAAATCTAGTATTTCGCCATTTTCTTCGAGCTCTTCTTTTTTCTATTATCAACTCTCTTATCTCTAAAGGATATTTTATTTCATTTTGTCTTCTATTCTTCAGCGGCGTGCTGCACATCAGCAATAAATTTGTTCACTTCTTATTTACAAGCTTTGGATTACTTTTTTCTAGTACTGTTTTTATAACTAAAAAAAAAAATATTTGTGCCTCAAATATTTTGAGACGAATAAGTTAATTCTGTTAAAAGAACCTAAAAAAATTACCTAAAGTTGGTAAGCCTTAATTTTCCATTCGAATAGCTTGGCAAAAATTAAAGATATTGGCGCAAAATTATAGTGGAGATAACTCAACTCTAACACAATTTTAGTGTGATACTAGGTTGAAATCGTAAAATGAAGATTATTTAAAACCATCTTAATATTTAAACACTTGCATTAAAGTTAAAGCCATCAAAACCCAATTTTATATTTTAAGTGTTGCAATAGCGGGTATGGCATCTGTCAGATTTCTCACAAATTTATTTCACAATATGCTTTTGAAGGATGAAGATTTTCAACTTTTTGAAAATTTTGAGCTTTTTCGGAAATTATATAAAATTCCAAAATGCACAGAGCTGAACGATGAAGAGTTTTTTTTTAAGATATAGATCACTACTCGTCGCTCTTCATTTTTGTGGAATAAATGTTCATAAAAGTGTAATTTAGGAAAATATATTCTTTAAACAAAAGCATTATTATAATATCAGGAATGGGACAGTCAACTGTAGGGAAGATAGTTGCAAACATTTTAAAACGCGTTGCTTCGTTACTACCTCATTTTATTAATTTGCCCCCATTACTAAAGAATTTGACGAAGCCAAACAATACTTTTACAAAATTGTAGCCGTTCTCCATAATATATCCAAGGAAAGAAGTATATCATTTCTTGGTGCCGAAGGTTTAACACCGAGGCCATCACAAGCGTTAAACTTATCAAATGATTCCTTACAAATAACAGAAACAACTGGAAGGGCATTCTCTTTTGTTAATCAACATTTTAAAAAAAAAATTACTAAGGCACAAACGATCAAACTATAACAACATGATGCTTAATGCTTTTTGGCAACTGTCCCTAAATTTTTTGAACGAACCTTCATTGTTTAAGGGCCTTTCAATAACAGTTTCTTACTGCATTGGTTTAAGTGCGAAACTAAATACGAGTACATTAAAAAGCGTTCATAATTTAGCAAAAGTTAGAAACTTACGTTTCAATGCAATTGACACTTTTTTTTTACTAAAAACAAAAATTGACAAAAAAAACTATTAAAAACTTATTTTCGATAAATGAAGGTATTGACTTCAATGTTATTTTATATTATAATTTTATAGATAACTTTTATAGATAAATATTGTTGCTAACTTTTATTTAATTTTTTAGAAAAATTCAACTGACAATTTTCTTTAACAAAACACGAAAACCTACAAAAACAACAACAAACTGATTTGGAATATGTTTCGACTCTAGTTAAAGAAGAACAAAGAAAGATATTGACTTCAAACTTTATTCATCTTACCCAAAAAGTTATCCCTTTTCATTATTCAATTTAAAATCCGACCTAACCTGAAATTGTAATATTTTGTTTCCAATAATTTTTTTCATGAAGATGTCATAAAGAAGTCATAACACAATCTATGTACTTCTTTTCCATAAGAAATAGTCGTAGCTTAAAAATGTATGAGCAATTTAAAAAAATTCAAAATATTTAGTATGCTATGATTTTTGGGAAATTTAGTCAATTAGATGAAACTTCAATTTAAAAAGTAATCCAAATCTGAATCAGAGTTTCTGACAGAAATTATTTAACCATTTTTAATTTCTGAATTAAAGCGTATTGGTTAAATCACAACCACACGTTAGGTCGGTCGGGTTTTTGACAGACTTATTAGGTACCGACTTTACCAAATTTTTTGTTAACATCTGTCATAAAGCTTAACTTAAGAATTTGCAAACGTAATGTAGGTTCAAATCTTGAGCGAGAAGAATATCTACTCATTTTTTTAAATTTAATTCTTTATTTATTTATTTGCTTTATAAATTTAACAACAGAAAGAAAGAAAGTTCTGAAATAAAACAAAAAACTTGTAATAACAATAATATTGTCAGTTGTCTAAGCACGATAAAATAGAAAATGTATCTATTCGGGCGATAACATCGCGCTTACGATATTTACGATCTAAAGCCATGATTATGGTTCACCTATAAAGTGTACAGCTTCAAACTGCAGTGAAGAGGATCTTGAAGTCACTTAAGCATTGGATTATAAGGGATCTGACAAAAAAGGTTTCAATTCGAAATTTAACTGATATTTCGGAAACATTTCCTCTGTCGACATTTCACAAGTAAAAACTACACTATTATTCAAAAAAGATACTTGCTTTTATAACGTATTGAAATTCCTGAAATTAACTGCAAAAATGATAAATGATTTACAGTCAAAGTTCACAAAAACAAACCATTTTATGGTCGCCTGTTGAAGCACATCTTTTAGCCGACAAAAGTGCGATTAATGAAAAGGTTTTAAATATTGCTGTAGAAGTTAGTGACGCAAGGAATAGTTACTTTGTGCTTCGCTCAAGAACAACTGAAAACATTGATTGCTTAACCCCTTAGTGTTTTCAAAAACCAAGGTTTTGTAGATCTTTTAAATTACACATTCCACAAATTTCGGTCTTAAGGTTTGAAAGTTTAGTTAACTTATAAACTCAAGATGGTCGATATCTTGTTCGTATTTTCAATGTTTTTGGTTTAGTGAAACGCATCAAAATTGACCCGGATGTCATGATATTTGTACAACATTGTTTTTATTTGATTAGTAAATTCTTAAACTTTAATTAAAATCAAAAAAGGATGATTTTTTAATACAATTTGACCTTGACGCGTAGTTGAATGCACAACTGCTAGTGTGATGGAGTAGAACGGCTGGCACGATATCTCAGCTTCAAAACCTTGACACAACACAAAAAAAAATGTTAACTTAATTTTTAGAACGTTGATTAGGACAAATTTAGACACAAGCTTTTTTTGAATATTTGAAAATTTCACAAAATTGCAGCGATTAAAAAAAAAAATTTCATTTTTTGACCATGTTCTTCAAAATACTGTAAAAATCGAAACATTTATTTGGAAAAAAGCTTGAGTTCAGACCTAGCAAGATGTTTTGTAAATAAGTAACGCTTACAGATTTTGGATATCTTGTATAGTTTCGTCAAAATCGTGCCAACAGTTTTGAAAAACACTACATTTGGGAAAGCACATTTAAGGATTAAACACGATTGACAGAACCTACAATTCAATCAGCTCTGCTAGGACAGTACAGCTCTTCTTCCTCATCATTTTGGCGTTCAAGATCACCAATTTTTCACTCTCTACGCAAAATTCAATATATAGACCGATTCCTCTCTTCATTCGGAATGAAAGCCCGCCACTACACCTTCCTCTGAGCGACTTAAATATACTGGGCGGGGCCGGGTTCGAGTCTTGATATCTCGTCAGCCAGTATGCTTTCTATCAAATCCTTCACAGAGAATGTTTTTAGTTATGTCTACTTTAGAAATATGCAAAAAACAATTTTTTCAAACCGCGAAGGTAGGCGGCCTTTTTAAGCAGAAGTTCTTAATTCTCCGGAAATTCTAAAAAAAACGAATTTCCGGAGAATCGGGCTTGTTTAACCTAGTTTCTAATTATTAAAAATGATATACCTTTTCAACACGGACGAATATCATCGTCATTTAACATTTCAAAGGAGTTATTTCCCTACAGACGTTAACTTTACCCTATTTTTTAAACAGTGCTTATTTTGCACTTGTAAGATTGAATCAAAATAGTTTTGTAATACGTTCATATGCACAATAATCTGATTCTAAAAAATTCTTACTCACTTCCTTTCCGCCGCTCAGTATTTCCTTTGAATCTTTTTATACGAACCCTTTAATAATATGAACTGACCCTCTTTCCTCAATGGGGTCACTTTCGATTTCCTTAATACCTTGAAAATCACAAAATCAAGTCAACAAAAATAAAATATTATAAAACCTCACAATAATTTTCATTGTCTGATTCTATATTCTTTAAGTTAAACATCGAAAATTAATGCAGATTAGGGGGGACCGAAAAATTACCACACTTGTATTTTTTTTTCTTCTTTGCCTTAACCCTAATCTACCCTCAATTATAAGTACGGAACCTACCTTCTACCTACATTTTTACATATGTACATATATCGAACCGGAATCTCCACAAAAAAAAGTCGGTGATTTCAACTTTTAGACAAAAGGTTAAGAGTCTTATACATTGCATACCTATAGTAAGGCACTTTACATTTTGTTGATAATGTAGTTTGGTTGAGGTTTTAGTTCTTATACTTGTACGATCGACAGTTTATTTTTGTCGCGCACCTGGACAAAAAGTCTGAGGCAACACCACATCAACCATCATCATTGGCATTCCCCCTGGCTTTTTGAGTTCTTGTTCTTCTTCCCTTTAATGCAAATGCAATGAACACAAAAATTGGACAAAGGTTCTGATTGTCAATTATTGATAAGACTTTAAGAAATGATTGAAGTTCTAAACGTATGGGTACTTGCTTTCTGTGGCTAAAGTATTGGTTTGACGAAAAATAAGCTATTAGACAACAGGCTAAAATGATAATATAGCCAAAATCTGATCCCAGGGTTGCATGAGCTAGAATTATGTAACGATTACATAAAAAGCTTTAACTTTGTTTCTGTTTTGAATTTTGAAGCCAAAGCTGAATTTTAGTTGAGTCTTAGAAAGAGTCAAGTTTAAGAACCGAAACCGTACTGGTACCAATACTACAAGTCACGTTACGTAGATTTCTCGTAAGAGAAGTGGTAAGATTTTTGAATAGTTTGAGCAATTCTGTACGACGCCTGACTGAATTTCAAAACGGATTTATGCTTATTTTTTAAACATTTCATATAAATGGACTCACAATAATTATCACCTCCTATCGACTTATGTAAACAGAGATTGGAATTACCATCTATGATAAATTGTGGTTGTAACTGCGTTTCGACAAAAATTTATTTAAATTGTGACACTTTTTTTTCCTCTGATTTGAATAATGACGATCGCGATGTCTTGAATTATTGTGAGCCTCTGTTATAAGGTTTTGTGTTTTGTGATTGTTTGTCTGTCCGATGAGACGTGATAGTTTTGATTCCTAGAAAATGACTTATTCATTGAAAAATAGACCCTTGATCCTGATGACATTACCTTTGTTTTCTTGTTTTTGAAAAGTTTTGTATTGTGGGTGATTAATCACTGTGATGACCAAATAGAAGACTGCCGTGGATTAATCATGTATTTGAAAAGAAAGTGAAAGTAATACACGATGGATGAAGAATAGGGATTGATTGATGTTGGAGGCGCTAAGGGTTATCGGTCTTCTTCACATCACAACTTTGAATACCTAACAAAATTAAGGGTTTGACCTCTTTATTGTGATTTTTATCTGCATTTATTTACTTCAGAAGCATAATAATGAGACAAAGATTTGTGAAGTTCAAACTATCTAAAAGGCGAATAAAATAGCTCATTATAAGATAATGTTTGCTATGGTAACCAGTATTATTTTTGTTCGAAACTGATCAAAGTGTGAATATACAATTTCGGTCTATAATGTAGTTGAATTTGTTTATCTGATCGTACATCGATTTTTCCTGATTTATGAATTAAATAGCTTAAGACTGAATAAAATTTGTTTAGTAGAGATTTTTTTAAGCTACATTTATGTATTTAGTGTTGGTAGAAGATGTTTCAATGGTACTTAAATTTTTTATTCACTCTTCGTTTGTTTTGTTTATTTCAAAAATAACACATATAGAAAGTCTGAAAGAAAATTTGGGAAACAACAAAAGATATTTCGAGACTTATTTTGAAAAATCTTACGTTTTATACACAAAGTGATAGTTTTAGGGTCAAGTTTCTAATGGAAAAAATTGTTCCAATAATGACTTAACTTTGAGTTCACTTTAGTTCCAGTTCAACTTTATCCTGGCCTTCAGGCATTTTTTAATCGGTGAAGATCACTACCAATATACAGTTGTGTTCATAAAAATAGCACTGCTGGTCACATTTTATTAGATTGTCAATTATTTAAATGACGGAAATTCTTACAAAAAAAATTAACATTAGAGACTTTTAGCTTGAATTTATACCCTACTTCTTCCGGTGGACACACATTATTTCAAACTCTTTGGATAAAGAGTGTTCATAAAAATAGCAGTGCTCTTGATTTTGCAGGTAAAAAGTGTTAAAAATTCGAAAACTTATTCGAAAACTGCACTTGAAGGAAAAACCTACCAAAATATTCAATACATCCTAGGTGCTCAGCAAAAATGGTCAGTAACGCCTTCAAGTGGCAAAATAAACCGAAAACGCGAGGCCCCAAAAGGATGACTACTGAAAGTACTGACAGAAAAATTGTTCAGCTAGCAAAACAGATCCCTACCATAGGCTCTTGGAAAATAAGAAATGGACTTCAACTGTCTGTTAGCGCTGTCACAATACCAAGACAGAAGAAAGCAAAATCGTCCTTTTTGGTTCCAAGGGTCGTCGTTAATATGTGAGAAGACCCCAAAATGCAGCAAACGATTCAAGGTACACTATAAAAACAGGGAAGCATGGTGGAGAGAAAATTATGATATGGGTTTGTTTCTCATACTACGGGGTCAGGCCTATTTATCCCATCGGGGGTACAATTGATGCAACCGAGTATGTGAAAATTATCGAGGAGGTTATGTTACCCTATGCTGAAGAGGAAATGCCGTTGGTTTGGATATACCAACAAGACTATGACCCAAAGCATATGTCAAAAAATGCAAAATTATGGTTTGCGCAGAAGAAGTTATCGGGGTTGGAGTGGCCCGCTCAATTCCTCGAACTTAACCCCTTCGAAAATTTGTGGAGGGATGTTAAGTTCATAAATTAAAACCCAAGAATTCGAAAGAATTGTAGGAAGCAGTGCGTGATTCGTGGAACGCAATACCAATCGAGATTTGTCAGGTTTTATTGGACTCGAAGCCACGTAGATGCGAAGAAGTCATAAAAAACAATGGTTATTCAACAAAGTACTTATTGTAAGCTAACATTATTTCTATACTTTTATATAACTTATTACAGTTTTTCTTAGTTCTTAAGTAATAAATCCAGTACTTTGCCATGCACTGCTATTTTTATGAACAGCCATATTGTTCAAATGGTAGACATGTGCATTCAAGAGGACACAAGCGTCCACAGGTTTTTCTTAAAACCAACCTCTGTCTATCAACTGCTACTCTCACCTCCCCGTGGTGAACATCGGGTGCCTAGTACCTTAACTGGAGATTGGGTTCCAACCCCAGTGGAAAGTTGTTGGGGGCAGCAAACGAGAGAGGTGGGGAGAGGTGTTTCCACTAAGGCACCTCTCCTTATCCAGACGGCAGCGGAGGAATTCCCGAGAAGGAATCAACGGTGGCGTCTACAGTTCCAGTAAGGTTGAACTACTTAGCGAACACCTTATAGGGCTTCTTCGACTGATTCGAAGCCCAGGGCTATGAGAAGCGGTTTTATCCGGCTCCCCATCCTTGGAGTTATACTTAGGATCTGGTCCTCCAGGTTGGGGGTTGTGCCGTCGGGGTGACTTCCTGGCCAAGTAAAAAATACCTTTAGTTGCGAAGCACCATTAAGCCTCGGATACGGTCGGATTTACTGTTAACAACCAACGCAAACGAAATAAAGGACAACGAACTTCGGATATGTACTTGGAATGTTAGGTCCCTTAACAGACCACGTGCCGCCGAAGAATTAGCGGAGGCCCTAGAAGATATAAAGCAGATATCACCGCCATCCAGGAAATACGATGGGATGGGCGGGGCAAAAAGAGGATGAAAAACTGCGATATTTACTATGGTGACTGCTACCACGAAAACCAACAGCGCTTATTTGGATGCTGCTTCGTCATTGGAGCCAGACTTAGGCAAGAAGTCTTGAGCTATAGGTGCATCAATGAGCGCCTCATGAACATACGCATCAAGGCCAAATTCGGCAACATTAGCCTGATATGCGCTCACGCCCCCACAGAAGAGAAAGACGACAACACCAAAGATATATTCTTCGAGCTTCTAGACAAAACATATAAGCAGTGCCCTAGCTACGATATTAAATTAGTCCTGGGCGATTTTAATACCAAGCTAGGAAGGTGGAATAATCGGGAAGAACAGCCTGCAGGACAACACTTCCGGCAATGGATTCAGACTCATAGATTTTGCTGCGGGGCGAAACGTCATGGTAGCCAGTACGCGTTTTCCACAACTCAACATCCACAAGGGAACATGGACTTCTCCAGATCAATCTACCGTCAACCAGATTGACCATATTGCGATCGACGCCAGACACGCTTCCAGCATTATGGATGTACGAACTTTCCGAGAAGCTAACATCGACTCGGACCACTACCTCGTTGTAGCCAAGGTAGCACTTCGGATTTCCAGACCCAAGGCAAAACAGGGAGGTGCTGGGAGAAGGTACAACGTCGAACGGCTACAATCGCAATAGATCGCCAAATCCTTTTCCGACCGAGGTACGAGTAACCTCTCTCAAAGTTTCTGCCGCCAACACAATGTATCGAAAACCAGTGGCAACATTGCCAAGATGCAATCACGGAAGCCGTCCCTGATGAGCTGGGTTTCAAGCAGCCACCAACAAGGAACCCCTGGTTTGATGAGGAATGTCGGCAGGCAAATCCAGCCAAAAAACAGGCACGCAAAGCTGCGGCGCTGCATAAAAGGACGATAGCTGCTCATGAGCTCTATGAGCAGAAGAGGCGAGAGGAACGCCGACTTCTCAGAGGAAAAGGAGAAGGCATGAGAAGCGTGTGGTCGAAGATGTTGAGAGGTTTAAAAGCAGAAATGAAGTTTGAAAGTTTTATGAACAGGTGAAACGAAATTCACAGGTACATAAACCTAGAACCGAAGGCTGCAAAGACGAAAGTTGAAACATCATAGTGGAACCGCAGTCAATGCTGAGGATATGGAAGGACCACTTCTGCAGACTGTATAACGGCGACGAAGAACTGAATTCCGCTATCAGGCAGGATGATCCATTCAATATAGACGACGAAAGCCAACAATCCCGTCCTCCCGACTTAGACGAAGTAAAGATTGCCATATCTAAGTTGAAGTCTAATAAAGCCGCTGGAGTGGATGGCTTGAATGCCGAGCTCCTTAAAACAGCTGGAGAAAAGTTGGTTAGGAGCATGCACCAACTTATCTGTAAGATATGGTCGGAAGAAAGAATGCCCGATGAATGGAATCTCAGTATTGTTTTAAACTGCACCAACTATAGAGGAACCAGTCTACTTAACATCGCGTATAAAATCTTCTCTGCCGTAATATGTGAACGTCTAAAGCCCATCGTCAACAACCCTTATCAGTGTGGTTTTAGACCAGGAAAGTCCACAATTGATCAAATATTCACATTACGGCAGATCCTGGAAAAAACTCAAGAACACCATCTTTTCATCGATTTCAAGGCCGCATATGACAGCATCTACAGCGACGAGCTGTATAGAGCCATGTCTAGTTTTGGCATTCCTGCCAAACTCGACCATTTATGCAGAATGACTATAGAGAATTCACAGAACCTTTCGATGTCAAAAAAGGTTTTAGACAAGATGCGCTGGCATGTTATTTTTTTAACATCGTGTTTAAAAGAATAGTGCAGAGCTCACTCGTCAACACTAGAGGCACTATCTTTCAAAAGTCTGTGAACGGTCCCGTATGCAACGAAGGGGAGTGGAGGAGAAGACGAGCTGTACAGCGACGTAGACTTAGCCAGAAGGGTAAAAGTCCAACGACTAAGATGGCTGGGTCACGTAGAGCGCATGGAAACCAATGCTTCGGCCCGGAAAGTCTTCGAATCCACACCCACAGGATAGCGCAGTAGAAGAAGTCCGCGGATCAATTGGCGCGCACAAGTAGAAAGTGACCTCACCCAACTTGGAGGGTGAAACTGGAGACATCTAGATGGAGAAGTTTGTTGGGTGAGGTGTTTTGTAAGGTTTTATTTTTTAGTTATTCTGTTCAATAAACGTTAATTTTGTGTCTAGTATAGCACCAATGATTTGGATCATCTTGTAGCTCTTTACAATCCTCGATGGTGTTAATAATTCAAAATATTTTATCTGCATAAATTAGCGTAAAAGAATTATTTAAAACAAAAATCAAATCAAAAATAAATAAAATAAACATCAATGGACCAAGCTGACTCCCTTGAGGTACACCAGAATTAGCTTTAAATTGACATGAAGGGTTACTCTTGAACATGTGTAAATTGTCTGAAAAAGGAAAATCATTTTTAAAAGTAAAAACCTGCGCACTTGTTTACATTATCATAGCGGGATTTTAAAAGACGGAATTTAAAAAAAATCGGTATTCTAGAAGATGGGATTTTAAAAAAAAAATTTCGGGAATTTCTTGAAGGTGGAATTCCGATAAGCTCCCGAGGTGAAAATATGCTTCATCCCTAGGGAGGTTTTTCTTTGAAAAATGATCATCACTGTTGCCATTTCTTGAATATTCTGACCATTGACGATGCTTGAAATGACCAAGAAGCTTTAGTTCTTGAGTCAATTGCACCTTATAAGCGTGTAAATTCAAGCCTTTATGCAAAATGGTTATCAACGAGAGCGGAAAAATTGCAATTGGTGGCTATGGCGATAAGTTGAGGTAGACGGCTTCTCAGCCACACTGTCGCGAACAGTAGCAACATTTTCTGAAGTACGAGCTGTGGGATAACACACTGGTGCTTGTACATCTCCTTTAGGCCTTTTAACCTAAATTACTTTATGGTTCAAATTGAATCATTCTGAAATTGAGAAATATCAAATATCACACGGCCCTTAAAATCTAAAAACCCTTTATTCAATTCCTATTCATACGTTTTGGTTTAAAAAAAAAAAAAAAAATTGAAACAAGTGGTGGCTTTTTTCAGGTAGTTAAAAAACAGTACTATCAAAAACACTCTTTGTAAGGATACAATATTTTCTGTTGAGATATTTGGAGATACAATATTATGTCCTACATTGTTTTGGTTATAAGGAATTTTGGTACACAACATTCAAAGTTTACTTTGTTTTGAAATACAGAACTATGGCCAAACAGTATTATAGAGAATTTTGATCATAAAGAATTCTGAAAAATATTATTTCGACCCGCTCTTTAGTTATTTAGCTTAAAAAAAATATCCATTATATTCTCAAACATAAGCATGCTGAAAATGATAGTACCGATAATCTTGATAACAGCTTAGTTTTAAGAGGGTGGTTTAACAGTGAGCTTTATCCCTTTTAACCCTTTATAACAATAGAACCGAAAATTCTAATAGTTTTAAAGATGATTCAGGTATACCCTAGGGGACCCACTTAGGCCCGTAATTGTTATTTTGTGTTGCGATAATACAAATCAAAAACATGTGTATTCATCCCTCTCTCACTTTACTTCAGAAAATGAATTCCAGTATGCTTTTTATAATATCGGGCTTTATCATTTCTAACCTCAAAACCTCGATTAAATATTTGAAGCGAAAGCAATATAGGCACAATGTACCTGGCACATAGACTGAAACTGAGTTGCTACTTTACTACTTGCCGAAGGTTAAAATATAAATTTGTGTTGCAGGCATTTTATTCTCTAATTTGAAACAAATTCCGTACTAAGTTCCTCTTACATCACCATCAACTTCAACTCCGGATTGTGTTGGTATCGTCATTTTCAATTTTCAAATTACTTTACTCAATCAATGGCAAACAATTTAATTGTTATTTAATCCACGAAGCCCATTACCGCGTTCCCAAAAGCAAGGTAAGGTAGGCTTATAACTTAGCGCTTACCTCACAACCTTCAGCATTCCTTGCATAACCTTTTCGCTATGCTATACCATAGCATGCTGACTAAGACTGCGACTGCGACTGCCACAGACGTAATATAGGAACTTTTTTGTTACACTTTACTCTCAAAACATATTCGTACTCAGCGATCAAGAAGCAGCCACATTAAATAAAAACTAGAATCTCGGCGGCGTGATGCGGTGCAACCCGTATGACCCGATGATGGAACAACCAACAACCTCTAAGTCTCAAACAACCATCAAATAAAATTCACTAAAGTACCTTAATGGCCAGGACCAAAACATGATCGAAGCGATCGAAAGGTTTTTCTGTTTGTTTTGTTTTCCATTTCGATTATTTGCCTGCCTTAAAATCAGACTTGGTCAGGTCATATATAGTAAACCAAACCTCGAACATACGAGTGTATCCTAAGCCCGTTCCGTTCGTTTAAAAACCGGCCTCGAAGCTAGTAGTGGCAAGCGGCTTAGCAGCGCTGCTTCTGCAGCAGAAGTGGTAATAAAATCGATTATTGAAACATTAACCCAAAATGAAATCACTTTCGTTTCGTTAACACCTTTTTAACGATCGTTCCAGCATCACGATCGCGCGCGCTCTTTATTGCGTCAATTTTCGCGCAACCAATGTGTACTTACGAGTATATGCGCAACAGCTTAAGCAGTCAGCAGCCAGAATCGAAGGCGAAGCAATTCGGCGCACTTGCGTCTTGGCCTCAGTCTCGCCATGTCGCCTCGCTATAACTTGCCTCATTTTATCGTTGGGATAATTGAAATTTTATGTAAAACCGTCTTGTGATGATCCTAGGCCCGGCTAAAAACATCCTGGCAGACATTATAACATATCGAGGCACTCGTATACCGCCGGCCGTTTTAGACAGTCAGACAGACACATGCCAATGATCGGTGCACCATTTGTAAGGCGGTCTGGCCTCTGTGCTGCTGCGGCTGCCTGTTGCAGTTTTTAGCTGTTGCCAGCGTGAGGAGCTAAGGGGATTCAAATACGCTCAAGATGCCACCACCAATCCCTATCTCCATATAGCGGGCTATACTTACTTAAGATGAACTAACTATAAGCATCATCAGCTCGCGCGCCTAATAGCCTTATTGCACTTTAGTGCTAGTGTTTATGTTATTCGATCGGGGAATTAATTCAATTCAGTTTGTGCAGACTTAAGCAGTCGTTACACTTGTACTATTAAACAAATCAACATAAATATCGTGTCTTCACGATATTTGTGTGCGTTCGATTTGCTAAACTTGCTCATGCTCACCTCTGTGCAATAGTTAGGTTTACGTTTGGGTGGAGCGGGATTAATTATGCAGGGATGGTATACAAACTTCAAAATAGATTTTGTTGAAAGAAGATTAAAAAATCAATTTCTATCAAAATTGAGCTATCTTTATTAAGTTAAATGAGTTGTAGTACCCGTGGCATGATGGTCAGTGCGTTGGACTTTCAAGCCAGAGGTCTTCAGTTCAATCTCTGCCTGTGTCGTCTGAAGTTTTTTTTCACGTGTACTGCGAGGAATTGACAATCCTCCAAAATTAGTTCTTGTCATGAAAAGTGCTTTCTCCAATTAGTCGTTCGGGTTCAGCTTAAAACTCTAGGTCCCCTCCATCCCTGAAAACATTACTCGCACACAGGGATGGTTGAGAGATGTAAGTCACTAAGTTCTTATGTTTAAGCTAAAAGACTCATTCATATGATATTTTTGTACAGTATTCAAAAGCCACTATTGCTCTTAATTTTAAATTAGGGATGTCTTCAAAATTACTTTGTTCAACAATCTGAAGCATACGAGGTGGAAAATCACACTCACTTTAGTGTAACACACATAAAACAAAATTCTGTAATACTTACCTGACAATACAAGGAAAGTTCTGCGTTTTCTGAACAATTGAGGGAGAGATCCAAATCTCAGAGACTTGTCTTCCTTGGGTTATGCAACTACTAATTCACTATTAGTTCTATTTAAGGGGTTCATCATCTATTATTTGTTGCATACTTTTAAAGTGTAAGTAGGAATGTGTAATGGAAGCATCGGCTAATCTAATAAGAACTTGACAACTTTGAATTTAATTTATGAACGCACCCTTTCATCAACCATTGAACTGTCAAACGCGCACCGTCTGCAAAAAACTTGTAGGTACCGAGAATTTGAGTCTACCTATTCGTTGTGTGATATGGTTGTATCATTCAGACAACGGGTTATTCGATGTGTCAAAAACTATAACGCCGGCCGTGCCGTTCATGAGTTCGTAGTAAACGTGTAAAGCAGTCAATTCCACTGCGTTAAAAAGATTTTGGAATCCTAATTAGAAAGGCCTTAATAATTGCGAAAAGGTCTTGCTTTCAAGTGGAATAGGATACGCAACATTGCAAAATTAAATTTAAGACGGAAAACGAAAACAACGGATTGGTAAACAAAAATAAGTCAATTGTCAGTAAAAATATTTTAGTGAAGTTTCAATTTCGGAAATATAGGAAACAGTGGTTACAAATTAAAAAAGAGACTGGGATACGACCTACACTGATAACTTCCCATCCCGTCTGTCGACTTGTCTTGCTTGAAAGGCTTGTAGGTTTTCGTGTATTATGAAAAACGTTGTCAGTTGAAATATTCTTGTAGATTACTGTTTTGATTGTCAGGGTCCGGACCAATTCAACGTCACTACTAAAGGCATAACACTAGTAGTGAGGTTGTATTGTAAAGATCTTTAAATAATCTTATACAGTAATATACTTAGAAGTTCGTTTGTTTTGATTTTAAGATTTTTTTTATATTGCAATGAATGGTTATTTTAGAGTAGATTATAGTAATGTTCGTGGGCTAAGATCGAATTTTCTGTCTGTATACATCAACATTAATTCTAACAGACCAGCTGTTTTGGCATTGAGTGAAACCCAAGTAGGTGAAGATTCCGATCCTGCTGAATTTTTTATTAATGGGTATTGCTTAGTGCCATTATTCTTCTCACACCATGGTCTCGCCATATATATTAGGAATGATGTTGCATATCAACTTTTACCACAAAACGGTCATTGTACCAACTCCCTTTTTAATTTCATGTGGTTAAAACTTTCCGTGAATAAGCACATCATTCACTATTGTTTTCTTTATCGGAGCCCAAACCTGGACAGAGTTTCCACTTCTCAGGAATTTGATGCTCTGTCTGACTCCATACAAAGAATCGTCTCCCTGTATCCTCACACTGAAATCGTTATTACGGGCGATTTCAATGTTCACAATTTTTCGTGACTTCGCCATTCGGGCCAGACAACGCCCGAAGTACTGTGTGCTGAGATTTTTGCTGAGTTTAACCATCTTACTCAGCTTGTCAATGAGCCCACTCGAATATCAGACGTTAACGGCCGAGCAGAAAATACCCTTGACTTGTTTCTCACTTCTGATCCTGATAAGTACACGATCAGTGTATTGACGCCTCTATGCACATCGGACCACAGTGTCATATCTGCTAATTTCTCGTGTCAAACAAATCCAGTTAAAGAAAGAGTAGTACGAGAAAGCCAACTGGAACGGTCTCAATAATTTTTTCAGGATCTTTAACTGGTCGCTATGCTTCCTCGGTAGCGACGTAGACTCCAGTGCAGATATGATTTCTAGTATGATTCATTTGGGAATGGAAGCGTTTATCCCGAATAGGGTTAAAAGTATTAAACCCAAGGTTAAATCATGGTTCGATTCGAGCTGCAAAGAGGTTATCAAGGAGAAAGAGGTGAGCTTCCGGTGTTTTAAAGCCAACCCAACTGAGGAAACCGGAAAAAGTTTAAGCAAGCCAGGAAAGCCTCCAACGCCTATATTCGAAGGACCAAATTTTACATGATCAAAAATTACGGTGAAAAATACTGCAATGTCCCAAAGGCAGTAAGAATTTTTGGTCATTTGTAAAAAACATGAGGAATTCTTCCTCTTCCTCGGTTCCTACGCTTGTTGTCAATGACACTCCTTTAGTTAGCTCTATTGATAAAGCCAACTTATTTGCAAGGCAGTTCGCCGAAAATTCCACCTTACCAGATAGTGTCATGACTCCTCCAGTTCTTGAACGCGTAAATGATTCTATGGGACCAATCTTTTTTCGTACTCGAACTCTGGCGAGAGTTCTTAAAGATCTCAACATTCATAAATCTGCTGGCCCTGATGGTATCCCCGCTATTATTCTGAAAAGGTGTTCTTCCACGCTAGCAAAACCACTGCGTAAGCTTTTCCATCTATCCTATTCTTCTGGGCTCGTTCCGAGTAGTTGGAAAACTGCATTTGTTCAGCCAATTCCAAAAAAAAAGGAGAATCTTCTTCTCCCACAAATTACCGACCGATAGCACTAACGTCCCTTCTTTCTAAGGTCATGGAAACGCTGATTAATTATCAGCTTAAGAAATATCTTGAGGAACGGAAGCTTCTTAATGACCGGCAATACGGCTTTCGTAGCAATAGGTCCACTGGTGATCTCATGGTTCATCTCACCGAACAGTGGAACAGATCTTTACATCGTTTTGGAGAACGTAAGATCATTGCACTTGATATTTCAAAAGCATTTGATAAAGTTTGGCATCTTGCTCTCTTATCGAAAATGCGTGCTTTCGGTATCGACGAATCTCTTCTTTGTTGGATTAGAAATTTTCTTTCGAACCGTTCAATACAAGTTGTTTTGGACGGATTCAAGCCTGAAACTCATAAAATAAACGCTGGTGTGCCCCAAGGCTCCGTTTTGTCTCCGACCCTCTTCCTCATTTTTATAAATGATCTCCTATCTGCTACTTCTAATCCAATACATTGTTTCGCTGACGATAGCACTCTTGGCTTTTCATATTCGTTTCCAGACTCACAACCCTCCTCTTCGGATGTGAAACTGCAACGGCAAAATATGATTAGCTCATTAAATTCCGACCTACACATCATTGTACAATGAGGAATGAAAAATCGTGTGGAATTTAATGCTTCGAAAAGGCAATGCTGTCTTGCATCGTTAAAGCGAGATAAACCGTCTTTGCCACTATCTATGAGTGGCACTTCCATCAACGAAACAGAAAATCTTGACATCCTCGGAATGTGCATCAGCAACCACCTTTTGTGGAGCGATCACATACGCGATGTTGCCAAAAATGCCGCAAGATGTCTAGGTTTTTTGAGACGTTGCAAGAAATTTTTTTCTCTGTCTGATCTGGCTACAATCTACAAAACCTATATACGTCCGAAACTTGAATATAACTCTCATCTCTGGGCTGGTGCTCCAGTAACTTATTTAAGCCTCTTGGACAGTATTCAAAAAAGAGCTTTTAAAATGATTGGTGACATTAACATCATCAACTCGTTTACATCACTCGAACATCGACGCAAGGTTTCTTGCCTCACCCTTTTTTACCGTTATTTTAACGGACTATGCTCTAGTGAAATAGGCAGTTGCATTCCTCCCCATAAACAATATAACCGTAATACCCGCAGTTCTATGAATGCCCATTAGTTTACCCTTGAGCCCAAATTTGGCCGTATTATAAAGTACAGATTCTTTTTTTGGCCGTACTACGCGAATGTGGAACGCCTTGCCACGCTCTATCTTTCCCTGTCATTGCCATGTTCAGAAATTTAGAAGCAATGTACACCGACACCTCCTATCCAACCCTTCCCTCTTTTCCTAATGCTCACACTGTGTCTTTGGCATATTAAAGGTATAAAAAACCCTTTTAGTGATTGCTAATTATAAAAAAAAAAAAATATTCTAAATAAAATAAAAACTACCAACAATAGTTTGCATATGATGAAATATTTTGCTTTCAAAAACTTTTTTTGTTTACGAGATTTTTATGTCGAAAACCAGTTTTTACCAATTTTAGTAGCATTTCTTAAAAGCTTTTATTTATTTTTACCAAATTTTAGTATTGTTTTCCATTTTTCTCAAAATTTTACAGAATGTTAAAAACGATATATTTTTAAGATAAATTAATTTGAGGCTAATATCTCAAAGTTTTGAAACGATATTTGAATCGAAAAACGATTTGTACAACCTTTAATTGATGTTTTTTTAAGGTTTTCATTTTCTATAAAATAAACTGTCAATTCGATTTCAAAAAGTTTTTCTTCCTGGCATAAAATTAAATATTTTAGAAAAAAAATAACATTATCTCAAGTCACTACATATTTAGGGTTTACCAAAATGTCCACTTTTTCTTTCTGTATTATTATCTTTATCAAAAAATTTATTTAACGTCGATATCTCTACTGACATCTCACCAACATCTCTCTTAAAATGTTTTATTTTGAAGAACTTTGAAACGTCGAGAAAATTTCAAAATTTTCCATTCGCTAAATCGAACCGATTACAATAACTTCCTATGACAACTTAATAATATTAAGGATGTGTTTTTTGATATTCACACTATTTTGAGCTTCGTCTACACTACATTAAATATTAGATAGTTCCCGCAAGCCTTCTTTTGTTTTTTACAAATACTTTTAAGCAGATATTCAAGGAATAAGGCTTGCCCATCAGTTCGACCAATTGACTTTTACTTTTCAACTCTAAGAACAAGCCCAAGTGAATCAACTTCGATTTTATATTATTTTTAGCTGCATAAGAGCTTACAGGGTCTACAGTCTACTGTGTTATTTAGACTATTTATGAAAGTATGTTAAACAGTTTCAATACATCAAAACGTGAGATGAATCATGCAGCATAATCATTAGTGGTTTGATTTTCTATAATCGAAATTTATCAAATGCGCACAATTCTTTTTTTTCAACATTTTGTTCTTTGTCATCATTCATCGGGGTGTCCCGGCGTTCTAATTTATCAAATGGTTTAAAAACGGAATCTAAAACCTTAAAACGTCACTCGCCGCCAACGTCCGATAATAGTTTCTGGAAATATTGTCCACATAAAACTGTAAGCTTTGTACAAATCCATGTCCCGTCATATTCAAGCCAACAAATTGAGAAAAAAGTTTCAGTGACTCAATCCATTTTTTAAAGAGAAATATCAATGGAACATAATATAACAACCCTGTGCATGCTACACATTCAATTTCTATTATTTATGACAGGACAAAAGCCTTTGAATGTTTTCTACCTCTGATACGTATATCGAACTTCGATATAATGTAATGACGGGCAAACAGTTGAATCTATATCCAGGAAGGTGAGCTTCCTGAACAAGACACAATCAAAAAAAAGTACAAACTCCCGTCAAATACAAGGCGTGAATTACATCGAAAAACTGTGTTAACTTGCAATCAAAACAGTTAATTTAGAGTGGAGTGCATTTATTTATATTTAAAACGTCTATACCTAATACTCGCGATATGGATACAGAGGACTCGATAGAGAAGAAAAAGGATCATTTATCAAAATCTCACATTACCCGTTTGCCGTTTGTAGAGTCTTGTTCATTTATAGCTGATTTTTAAACACCTGGACGATGACTATTACAACAAACGCCAACGAACGCGGTGAGTGTTTCTGATGATGTTTATAGGTTATGTGGGGCTATGTGCTGTTTCTGGCTGCTTGTTGTAAGACTGTTGCAATGAAGTAAGTAATGTATGTACAGTACATTGTTGTTTTGCTAAGTCGAAGTTTTGTTGTAACTTGGAGCCTTTTTTAAAGCCTATACATAGTTGCTGTGTAACTGGCTGGGTTGATAGCTAAGGAGGGTATTGTAGCTACTGATCTTAGTTTTGGATGATTTATAATCACCAAGGAGTTTCAAATTTAGGTTCAACCTCATAGTTACGGGCCTTACCAGTGCCATGTTGCTTCTTTTACTTCAAAATTTAAAAATCCTTGGTCGGGCGCCATTTAAGGATTTTATTGAAGTACATCGGTCGTAGCTTCTATTTTTATAACAAAAGTAGTGTCAATGAGAGAATTAAGGATCCAAATGAATCCGACGAATGCTTATATGTATATTGCTCATATTTTATCACTTTTGTTGTTGTGCAAGTTCTAAGGATTTCAATCACAGTGCTTTACAGATCGAATTCTCAGTACTGCGTTGTTGGATTCTTACTTGTGAGTACCTTTTAAATGATGATTAAAGATTGTGGAAACTTTGTAATGAGGACCAGGATAGGAATGCAGCGAACAACACTCAAATAGAAAAGACAAATTTAGCACCAAATGGGTGTTATTATTAAATAACTCAAGCCTGTTCAATTTTTTAACAATGCAGAGCTGGAATCTGAAATTCTTGGTGTCAAGAAAACTGACAAAAAAAGTCAAGCTAAACAATCTTTTCCAAATCTTCTCGATCTAAACGTAATTAATTAATTTATAAGAAATCATAATAATTCATCAACCGACACAACAACAAAACTACAATGATATTAAAATTAAATAAAAAACCTTTTACGATTAACAAAAAACGATGAATTGTCATTTATTAAAAAAATATTTCTGGGGAAAGCACCGGGCTTTTTTAATGTTAAGGGTTAATAGAGCTCGAGCTAAAATTTAGTTCACGTTTTTTCTCCAAATTTCAACTAAAATTTGAGTAAAATTTTAACAGACGAACGTTCGCAGAAAATTCAATTGATCTTAAAATTAAGGGAAGTTGTTTCACGGGCACCAATCATTTCGTTTTCTCATCAAATCACTGCGTTTTCCGCTCCGAAAAACTCCTCAATTTCCATTTTATTTCAGTATTGCAGAAACATTTTAGAAATAAAAATACAGTTGTTCAATTTTATTGAACGTAGCAAATTTTGAGATGGGGGCTGTTTTGAGGCAATTTTTTTAAAGAAAAAAAAGTATTTAAAAAACATTTTCAAATTTCGCCATTTCATTTTTATTTGTTCAAACAAATTTTCTGAGAAGATTCAAACCCTACAAAAATCTGTCAAAATTTAGTTTCTAATAAATGTATCAAGCATTTTATCAGTCTGCTGAATTTAATAGCTATGAGTCAAAAATATGCAGGTGCATTACAGTTTAGTGTAGTAATTTTGTATTGTTGAATGAGATTTTATGTTTTCTATGATTTGAGAAGAAGTCTTGTCCTGGCTTAAAGAAAACGTCATATGAACATCTGATATCCGTATTTTCTCAGATAGTCAGGCCGCTATCAAATCTTTGGACTCTGTCGATCATCTCTAATGAAAATGGCAAAACAGTTTAACGTTCACCTTTGCTGGGTGCCGGGCCATAGAGACATTCCAGCTAACTGTAAGGCAGATGAACTCGCCAGGAACGGTACAGAACAACCCATTCTACCACGTTTGGCAAAAACTAGCATACTAATCGCTACTTGTAAACTATTGATAATGCAGGACGCTATGAAGAAGGCAAACACCGGGTGAAACAGCATCACCACGTGTCAGGTCACAAAAAACATCAGGTTTACACTAGATTTAAAGCGATGAAGGTGCTTGCTATCTCCAAGCAGATCGCATATAAGCTCGATAATCGGTGTCATAACAGGGAACTGTCAAATAGGAAAGCACGCCAGTGCTGGGCGTATTTTCAAATGACTTTTGCAAATTTTTTTTTCAAAGTGAGCATTAAAAAGTTCAAATTTTTAAAGTCAAGTTATAATTTTTTAACATTTCGAGTTAATGGTCCGTTGAAGTCATAACGACAACATTATAGTTTGATACACTCTCAGAATTCCTTCATACATATATTTAATAGCTGTAATGACGAATACTTTAAGCCTTAATTATTAGCTCAATACTTAACTTTATTTCCATCAATTATGATTTGAAATGATAAATAAATCATCTTGGTTTTATTTTCGGTGGACAGGATACACAATCTTCGTCTTAACAAGGTTTTAACATCAAGATTTTGAATAAAATGAACAATCATCATTGATACAATTCTGAATGGCATCAAATTCATTACAGGACCTTTCTGTTTTGTTTCCTTAGAATCCTATCGTCGAATGAAATGTATCAATATAGAAAAATGCATAATGTAATACATTTTGTATTTCTTATTAATATTTTACATCAGGTCTGTCTTTTGAATACATTTTTTTAAGTTCTTCCGCCGAGCCATTTTTATGTTCAATCTGTAAAATAGATATCTACGTATTTTTATGAGTATTACATTTTATTTATGGAATTTTGTAAATAACCAAAAACTCAATAGAAGCAAAGAAACCATATTTTAGAAGATGTAATTTTTTCAAAAAGCTGTCAAACTTTATTTTATATAAATTAAACCCTTCTAAAGTTTATCAAAATTGAAATTGAAGCACATTTTTTTTATCAATAGGTACAATTACTCAACTTCATATTAAGTTAAGTGTGAGTTTTGATTTTTTTTTATAATCAGCAAACACTAAAAGGGTTTTTTATACCTTTAATATGCCAAAGGGGAAAGAGGGAAGGGTTGGATAGGAGGTGTCAGTGTACATTGGTTTTAAATTTCTGAACATTGCAATGACAGGGAAAGATAGAATAAAAAAAGAATATCTGTACTTCATAGTACGGCCGAAGTTGGGCTCAAGGGTAAACTGATGGGCATTCCTAGAAGCGCGGGTATTACGGTTAAATTGTTTAAGGGGAGGAATGCAACTGGCTATTTCACTTGAGCATAGTCCGTTAAAATAACGGTAAACATAATAAATAAAAAAAAGAAGTTACTGGAGCACCAGCCCAGAGATGAAATTTATATTCATGTTTCGGACGTATATAGGTTCTGTAGATTGTAGCCAGATCAGACGGAGAGAAAAATTTCTTGCAACGTCTCAAAAAACCTAGACACCTTGCTGCATTTTTGGCAATATCGCGTATGTGATCGCTCCACATTCCGAGGATGTCAAGATTTTCCGTTTCGTTGATACAAGTGCCACTCATAGATAGTGGCAAAGAGGGTTTATCTCGCTTTAACGATGCAAGGCAGCATTGCGTTTTCGAAGCATTAAATTCCACACGATTTTTTATTCCCCATTGTACAATGCTGTGTAGGTCGGAATTTAATGAGCTAATCATATTTTGCCGTTGCAGTTCCACATCCGAAGAGGAGGGTTGTGAGACTGGAAACGAACATGAAAAGCTAAGAGTGCTATCGTCAGCGAAACAATGTATTGGATTAGAAGTAGCAGACAGGAGATCATTTATAAAAATGAGGAAGAGGGTCGGAGACAAAACGGAGCCCTGAGGCACACCAGCGTTTATTTTAATTTCTAATCCAACGAAGAAGAGATTCGTCGATACCCAAAGCAAGCGTTGTCGATAAGAGAGCAACACGCCAGACTTTATTAAATGCCTTTAAAGTATCAAGTGCAATAATCTTACTTTCATCAAAACGATGTAAAGATCTGTTCCACTGTTCGGTGAGATGAACGATGAAATCACCAGTGGACCTATTGCTACGAAAGCCGTGTTGCCGGTCATTAAGAAGTTTCCGTTCCTCAAGATATTTCTTAAGCTGATAATTAATCAGCGTTTTCATGACCTTAGAAAGAAGAGACGGTCGGTAATTTGTGGGAGAAGAAGATTCGCCTTTTTTTGGGATTGGCTGAACAAATGCAGTTTACCAACTACTCGGAACGAGCCCAGAAGAATAGGATAGATTAAAAAGCTTACGCAGTGGTTTTGCTAGCGTGGAAGAACACCTCTTCAGAATAATAGCGGGGATACCATCTGGGCCAGCAGATTTATGAATGTTGAGATCTTTAAGAACTCTCGCCACAGTTTACGCGTTCAAGAACTGGAGGAGTCATGACAGTATCTGGTAAGGTGGAGTTTTCGGCTAACTGCCTTGCAATTATATCTGTTTTTTTTTTTCAAAAGAATGCATCAGAACTCTTCGAATTAGATCTCAGCTGAAATTATAGTTAAACAAATATTAATATCTGATGCCATAAACATCCACTAGACAAATATAAATTAATGTCAGTTACAAATGTTACTAACAAGTGTTATTGAATTCAAGCCCGAAGAGTTATACCTTTCCACTAACGAAATCTTCCTACAAATTTTACAAATTTAAAATACCCAACATTAATTTTAATTTAATTTCTCCCATACCCTGATGGATGCTCGCCTCCTTGAATATCCCCACTTCACGACACCAACACCAATGATGCGAAATGTGTTCGCCCTGAAAGTTTTTGCTCATGAAAGTACTATGACACAAAGATACTGTCTTTTTTATTTACACTACAGTTTGTGATCCCTACCGACTGAAGAAACCAAAGGAATGCTTATTTTGGGATCTTTAAAACGTTGGTACAGAGCAGAATCCGAAGTTGATTTCGATCCAGATGGGTAGATAATAAAAGGTTTCTAACAACAAATTATTAATTCTAGAATTATTTAAACTTATTTTAAGATATGATTTAAGAGATTCAATGAGGGTTTAAATCTAAAATGGGTTTCCAGCAGTTAGAAATTAGGGTCACACAAAACATAAAATTAGGTTAAAAGTTATAATATATTTTCTCATTAACTCGAAACATTAGATACCTACTCGAATCTTAGTAAATGGAATGACGAGTTTAAAACTCTAAAAAATTTGCTTAATCTAGTTATAAGAGGAGTTCCATTTTCTTTTTATGAATGAAGAATCAAAAGTATATAATTGGAAACTTTACTTTTATCAGCAATCAATTAAATTATTGCTCAGACATGTATGATCAGCTTGAAAGAGAATTTATAGTTATCCCAGTTTTCTCTGATACTATTTAAGAGCTCACAGGTTACAAAACACGATCATTTAAAAGTGAATGCAACGACTATACATTCGGCGGAAGCGCATGGTCACCTTAATTATAATAAAATAAACTTCAATACCATTACCGTGACTTATTCTTATCCCAATTAATCACCAACCTGATTAAAAGAAAAAAAAAAACATACCTAAGCATACAAATTACAATACAGATGATTAGAGAGATTTCAATTTCCCAATAACAAATACTTATAGACCTAACCAAAGCAACTACCTTTAAAAATTATTGTGAAACTTACCGATTAATGATTTCATTGTTAATCGAAACCTAACCATGACCCCATTGCTGATGCCTAAATGGTTAAATAAAATAGTTAAAAAAATGAAAAACAAAAAAGAAGTTAGAGAAATCTAATTCGGACCATTTGGTCCTGGTTATCAGTCTGCCGCAATCAGTAAACAGAGTTTATTGTCTAACCGCTGGGCACTCTTGACTCTAACTCCTAATATACGACGACGATACGCGCGCCGCAGCGGCCGCCCGCCGCTGTCGATATGCTGCATCAGTCTTAAGCTGGCTGCCAATGAACATAACCCAGTTCCAGCAATTTATCGAAATTATGACCAATATATATCTTTCTGATAAATATGTACCTACTTGCAGCAGCAGAACTGCTGCGGCACTGCAGCATTGTCGGCAGCAGCGGCAACGGCAACATTTACAAAAATGCAGTGCAAAACCAAGTCGCGCACTTTGCGTTGCAATTGGATTTACGTTACATTTTATTGTTCCCTAACGCGGAGGATGATAAGCGATCTTGTAACAGTTCCATCACACAAGACATCACAACAACAGCGCTCACAAATTGCAACGAGTAGTAGACAAATGATGGACCGGTAGGCAGACGAATGGACGGACATGGACATGGACAACTCCAAATCGAAACAAATTTCACAAAATTTCCTTCAATAATGTTAACAAACAACCCGAAAACATGACAGCCAAGACAAACATGACGACGAGTACGATGATGCCTCCGTGCTCGGTCTGTAAGCGTCTATAACAAGCAACAAAACAACTTTAGCAACACCGACGACGACGAACGATGACGACGCCACCGGCTCTACCGGAACGCTCTGCATCTGCACCCTCAGTGCGCTATCTCAATCTTTCATTCATTGCGTGTGCTTTGTCAGTTTTGGCGATCTCTCATCATCATCATCGTCATCATCTGGATCCCGCGATCCAGTGACGCGAGCTTTACGTTGAATTCAGGTCTTGGGATGCCAAGTAGTTAGTGGATTTAAATTGAAATTCAAATCTACCTGTCTATAAGTACCTAACTATGGTGGTTTCTCTCTTGGTCACAAAACTGCCCTAAGAGATAGATTGGAGAATTTCTTCATCATATATTTTAGGCGCCTAAAAGGATTTTTTTCAACTTTAAATTCTATTTATTTCAATTCAATGCAGTTCAATTTAATTCAATTCAATTCAATTCAATTCAATTCAATTCAATTCAATTCAATTCAATTCAATTCAATTCAATTCAATTCAATTTAATTCAATTTAATTACATTCAATTCAATTAAAATCAAATCAATTCAACTCAATTCAACTCAATTCAACTCAATTCAATTCAATTCAATTCATTTCAAATCAATTCAATTCAATTCAATTCAATTCAATTCAATTCAATTCAATTCAATTCAATTCAATTCAATTCAATTCAATTCAATTCAATTCAATTCAATTCAATTCAATTCAATTCAATTCAATTCAGTTCAATTCAATTCAATTCAATTCAATTCAATTCAATTCAATTCAATTCAATTCAATTCAATTCACTTCAATTCAATTCAATAAACACAGTTATCTTAGTTTTCTTCATTGTGAAATTCACCTTATCCTAACAAGGCTCTTCCTAAATAGCTTTCATAATGGTTATTTGCATGGCTTCGCGGGAGTTGGTTTTGGATGTTCCTAGGTTTGGTTATGGATGATGATGCTCTGCTGCCGCTCTCGCTGCTGCTGCTTCTGGCATCCGCGTCGTTCGCTCGTCGGTCGTCATTGTCGTTGTTGTCCGCATAGTGAAATGCGATACAAAATAGTGTATCTATGCGAAGCGAAAGATGTACCTACACAAAATATAACTTCGTTGTTTATAGATTTTTGTTTTCAATTTTTTGTTGTTGTTATTGTTGAACAAAAAGCATTAAGGCAACAGAGTAGCAGGCAGGAAGAATGAGAGAGATCTCTTAAATTTGGATTAAACTCGTGAGAAAAAGTTCCCAACTACACCTTTAAATCGTGACGAACCATCCAAAGATTGTCATTATCTCTGTACAATAATTTGTGTATTTTAGTCTTTTTATCTCTGATTATATGCGCGTGGACTGTGAAAAGCTAGAATAAGATACCTTTAGCTTTAGGTTAGGTATACTCGTATACCTCCTTTAACTATGATGGCGTCTTATCCGTGTCTCATCATTGACTCACTGACTGACTAACTGACTGACAGAGACTTGACTTAAATAGAATAGCTACAGTTAAATAAATGTTGAGATCCAGTTACGATTGTAATTCTTTGAAGAGATGGTATAAGCTAAGCAGCTATAGCTTTTATAGGCTATGAGATATTTTAGTGTAGATTAGCTATGGTTATAGTCATATTAAGTTATTCAATTTTCAGGTTGTGCGGAAATATTAGGGTTTAATAAATGTCATCTCGATTTGATAGTGAGGATAAATTGTAAGCTCTTTAAGACTATGGACTTAATGTTCAAAATTTATCATATTAGAAAGGCTGAAGGATCCAATAAATTTTGGACAATTTTCAAATTCGTTCAGGGGTTTGCAGCAATATTTTTCATGTGAAGTTACAACTGTCATATTGGGGTCATTTATTTAGCCTGTCTTGTCAAATCTTGGATAAGAATTATATCCAACGATCAAAACCTTTTGTTAATGATTTAAATCTTAGTAAAGTCTATCTTTTTTTGAGCAACATTTCACGTACTGATTCTATTTCAGGTTTGGTAGAACAGTAATTCCGAACAAAAATTCCCTAAAACCTCTTCACCAACGAAATGTAATATCTTATTCTAGAATCACAAACCACCTTTACCCCGAAATTGAATATTTAAATTAAATGAGTGAAACGAAAGCTTAGTGCCTTCAGCATCAATTCTGGGCTTAGGAATGATAATGACATTCTTGACAAAAGAAACTAAGCTTTTGGATAACAACTTCAATCCAGACACCAGCAAATGCAAGCACCAACAGAACGCTATTCTTACTAATATAACTCACTTTTAATATATTTTTATATTTGGTATCACTGGTACTGTCAATTTCGAAGGGATGTGTTCGGAAGTGTTTCATTTTTCTGTTGAATTAAAATAATCATGGAAACGCAGAACGTAATGTTCAGAGCTTATTTATTTATTTATTGAATTCGTTAAAAAAACTAACGTTAGAACTTAAGACTAATATTACATTTATTCTAAGATTAATAGATTTAAAATGCTTTAAGCAATTTGCAAAAAAACTGAAGTGTTGAAAAAATTGTATTTATACGTTTTACTTTTAAAATTATCGTTTACAGAATATACCAAAAAGTAATATTTACTTACTTACTTACTTAAGGTGGCGCTACAGTCCGGGGCGGACCTGGGCCTCAACCAACAAGCGTCTCCAGCCAGCTCGGTCCCTAGCTAGCTGTCTCCAGTTTCGCACGCCAAGTTGGTTGAGGTCCTCTCCCACCTGCGTGCGCCACCTGAGTCGCGGTCTTCCTCTACTGCGCCGTCCCTCCTGATTGGATTCGAAGACCTTCCGGGCTGGAGCGTTGATGTCCATCCGCTCTACATGACCTAGCCATCTAAGCCGTTGGACTTTAATTCTGCTAACTAGGTCAGTGTCGCTGTACAGCCCGTACAGTTCGTCGTTATATTTTCTCCTCCATTCTCCATCTATGCGTACGGGACCAAAAATCACCCGAAGAATTTTTCTCTCGAAGCATCCTAAGACGCTCTCATCTTTCTTTGACAGGATCCAGGCCTCAGCGCCATAAATGAGAACCGGGATGATGAGTGTCTTATAGATGGTGATTTAAGATGCTCGAGGGAGGACGTTACTTCTCAATTGCCTTCTAAGTCCAAAGAAGCAGCAGTTTGCAAGAGTTGTTCTTTCGTTTGATTTCAGCGCTGATGTAATTGACTGTGTTTATAGCGGTGCCTAGTTAGACAAAGTCCTTAACTACCTCAAAGTTATAGCTGTCCATGGTGACGTTTTGTCCAAGACGTTGTCGTTCAGTGTTCTTTTTTGATGACTTGGTCTTGTCCTCATTGAGCACTAAACCCATCTTCTTCGCTTCCGTCGCAATGCTCAAAAACGCTCCATTGACATCACGCTTCGATCTTCCAACTATGTCAATATCATCTGCGTATCCGAGTAATTGGATGGACCTTTGGGAGATTGTGGCTCTAGTGTTGACGGTTGAGTTTTGCACAATTCTTTCCAGAACGATGTTGAAGAAGTCGCTTGACAGTGCATCGCCTTGTCTAAAACCTTTTTTGACATCAAATGCATCGGTAAGATCTTTTCCGACCTTGATAGTGCATCGTGCATTCTCCATCGTCATTCTGCACAAACGGATAAGTTTGAGAGGGATGCCAAAACTAGACATTGCTTGGTAGAGCTCTTCCCTATCGATTTGAAGTTCTTGGGTTTTTTCCAAGATCTGCCGTAGTGTGAATATTTGGTCGATAGTGGACTTTCCTGGTCTGAAGCCACACTGATAAGAACCAATTAGGTTGTTGACGAATGGCTTCAGACGTTCACATAATACGGCAGAGATCTTTTACGCAATGTTAAGGTGACTGATGCCTCTGTAGTTGGCGCAGTTTAGAGGGTCTCCTTTCTTATGTATCGGGCACACTATGCTGGGTTTCGACGAAACCCAAGTAACAAATTTATCGTAAAAGCCTTGGGATTTAAGAGAGCTATTATTTTCTTAAGATTTTAACTTAACTGAAGTTGTTACTCTTGGGTTGTTACGATTCTTAGAAATGAAAAGTAAACTTCACTGTGGTGAACTGATGATAAAACTTTGTTCTCTATCTGTTTTCAACTTCTAGTCAAAAGTATTTGTTGTAAATTATCGTGAAAATAACTAAATTGTGCTGCAGAAAATAACTCAAAATTGAATCTAGTGTTTTTTGCCAAAATAGAATAAACCTTTAAACAAATTCACGCAATTTTATTCTTTTGGCAATACCTAACTCCCTCCTACATTTTACAATCCGAAACTGAATCTTCACTTTAATATTATTACTGACAAGACAATTCACTAATCTGTTGCTTTCCCTCTTAAATAAAATGCTTTCTCATGAAGTAGTTGCAATATTCAGGCCTCTTTGGAATTATCTTTGACGAATTTCCGAAGACTTGCGGAGATTACTTACTTCAGGATTTCTTCTGAATGCTTACAATTTCCACCGATTTATAATTCTAAAGGAAGTTCAATTTGTTATTATAAGTATTCAAGTATTATTATAAGGAGACTCAACACTAAGAGCCATTTCAGAACAAAGAAGAAGACTAATGACTTATTAGTCTCAGCTTATATCTCTTTAGATTGAAGGCAGATATTTATTAGAGACTAGCTCATGTGGTAGATTGTTGTCATTGAATCTAAGTCTTGCGGCATATTTGTATGTCTAGTTCCACTGAACAAGAACTCCAACTTTACCTGGTTACCATATGGATTAGCAGGTATTGGGTTGGGGGGAAAATGCTCTTCAAATTAAATGTGGCAAAATCTCAGAATTTGATGTTAAAGTTATTGTTTGCTTTAATTTTACGCTGTGGATTGAGTCCTTTTCTTGACATTTTCAGTTTAGGTGAGTTTCACACTTTATTGTGTATGTATTTTTAGAGTTCCGAAACTTAATATTGACCTTTTGAATCTTACTTATGAGCCATAAAGCTTATACAAATATTTAAGTTGCAAAAGTAATGATTTGTGTGTAATTTAACGACATTCACCAAAAAGTGGTAGTACCCGTGGCATGATGGCAAGTGAGTTGGACTGTCATGCAAGTGGTTTTTGGTTCGATCCCTGCCTATGCCATTTTAAGTCTTTTCACGGGTACTGCCTCTTGCGAGGAATTGACAAATTCTCCAAGAGTACCTCTTGTCAAGAAAAAGTGCTTTCTCAAATTAGCCGTTCGGATTCGGCATATAAACTGTGGTCCCCTCCATTCCTGACAACATTACTCGCACACAGGAATGGTTGAGAATTGTAAGTCACTAGGCCCTAGTTTTCAACGGACTATTGCGCCACCCAATTTATTTTTTTTTTTAGCTTTAGTAATGCTTTAAAATAAATTCATAAAATTCGTTTCTAAGAAAAAGAACTAATATTCAGATATCTAAGAAAGAACCTTGAATTAGAGATCGTAAATTTTATATTAAGTTGCTTTTAAATCCCTCCGACATATAGGAACTATATGGCAAGTATTGCATTCGTAAAAAATTTCGAAACAAGCATGAAATTACGATGGTAGAAAAATCGAAAAAAGTAAGTCCCCCGTTTCCGTCAATCTGTCTGTCCAGGTTTCTATAGCCTAAATCATTATGCAGATTGAAATAAAGTTTTTCAGCCGATAAGCTTGAAGCGTTTTTTTGTTTATTTTTTAATACGAAAAATAACAGCATTCCCCATTCAATTTTTTTTGGTTTAAAATCAAAAATTCGTTTTTTTTCAAAAATAAGCGGATAGATTTTTTAAACTTTCTCTAATTTTGTTTGTCTTAATTCGGCTTTTTGTCCAACAAAAACATATTTTGTATTGCTCCAGAGGGGTACCCCTCATAAAACCGCTATTTTGTTTTCAAGTTATCTCAAGAACTAATCAACCAATTTCAATAATCTTCTCTTTCAGTGCATGCTCTTGTCGATAGTCAAATTTTCAAATTGATGTTCATGTTAATGATTTTCAAAAAAAAAAATAAGGTTATGTAGGTTCTTTGAGTTTAAATTTATGAGAAAAACTTATTTTGAAGGTAATTTTTAAATTTATAATATAGGAAATATTTTAAAACAGACTTTTTTGGAAGATCTTTCAAAATTGTTTTTCTGTTCAATATAACGTTTTTTTTTTTACAGGAGGAAATCTTCCAAAGACACTTGGCAGTAATTGACACCAAGTAGTGTGGGACTCCTAACCACTAAAACCACCTCTTCATCAGGACCAATCTTGAAGGATCGACTTCCGATTTTTCTTTCATAACTTAACTTAACTTTGGGGGAAGTTTAAACTTTTAATATTTTCTCATGTTCTTTTAGACCATAAGCTCATGATGCTTGGTTTTTCCTAATCTCCGAACATGGTTTCTAATATTCAAGACGGACAGAATTAGTATGACTTCGCAGTCTCTGGTTGTGCAATACAGCGTATTTTTTAACAACATCTGTAACCATTTCTGTTTGTAAGTCAAGATGTAGATCGGTATTTCTTATGCATTAAGGTGCATTAACTATTCCACGAAGAACTTTGTTTTGGAATTTTTGGATGATTTCGGTATTTGTTTTCTTTTTACAGCCCTATAATTGGATTCCATAGGTCCAAACAGGCTTTAGTACTTGATTATACAGCATTATTTTGTTTTGGATTGATAAATCAGAGTTGTTACCAAGCAACCAGTACATTTTTCTATATTTTAAGTTTAGTTCTTCTCTTTTCTTTTTGATGTGCTCTTTCCACTTAAGCTTTGCATCCAAATTCCAAGGTATTTGGCCGTATAAGCGTAAGATACAGTTTGGTTATTAATGGATATTGAAATATTGTTTATCTTTTTATTTGTAAAGTTCATATGTGAAGATTTTGTTGCATTGAGTTTGATACGCCATTTTTCGGTCCAAGCTCTCACTGTGTCGACGGCATTTTGTAGTTTTACTGCTCCTTAGAGACACATTTGTCGGGTACCAAAATTGCGTTATCATCTGCAAAAGTAGCCATTATGGTCTGATTACGAACTGGAATATCCCTTGTGTATAGTAAATACAGGGCAGGACCTAGGACACTTCCTTGTGGTACACCATTTTATTCAATTCCGAGTATTCTTGATCGTACCTTACTCTAAACAATCGGGCTGAGATGTACGATTTTAATATTTCAAAGTACTGCCTGGGAAGATTCCTTTGAAGTTTGTACTCAAGTCCCTCATGCCAAACCTTGTCAAAAGCTTGAGCAACATCTAAGAAAATAGCTGAACATACTTGTTTTTCTTCTAATGCTTTTTCTATTACATCCGATATTCTATGAACTTGGTCTATCTTGGAATGTTTATTTCTAAAGCCAAACTGATATTTTGGGATTAACCTTCTTTCTTCTATTAATTTGCTAAGCCTCTTCAAAAGCAGTTTTTCAAAAACAAATTTCAGAAATCTAATTTTTAAAGTAAACTGGGATTTAGGAACGAATTTCAAAAATATAAATGTAACAAAAAGAGCAAAAGTGACACTTTTGTTAATAATAATTTAAAAACACAATGCACGTTTCATACCTATTAATATAAAAGCTTTAAATCTCTTGAGAACTGAAGTGAAAATTGATTCTGAAACGTGTAATTTTTGACTGGCACACAAAAGTTTCTCCCAAAAGCCAGAAAATTCTTGATATCAGATTCTTTATCATTTTCTAGGTTTTTGAATTTTTTCTCGCATTAATAGAAATGGCAAAACAAATAGCATTTTGGAAAATAGCTAAGTTTCAAAAAAATTTGTTACATTTCTGTGTGAAAGCAACAAAAACCCTCTAAACTAAGTGTTTTGCTCTTAAATATGGCATATTTATAAAACTGTTGGAATCTTGTTCACAGATTTCGTCACTGTATTGTTAAAACCAAATGTCATGTAAGTTAAGTTATTATCGCATGGTAGCACTTAACATTTACATTATCTTTGAAAAAATACGGCTAAATGATACCGCCAGCCCATAATCCTCTTCAATCAAAAATGAGCTTAGTCGCTGAAGACAATTCTTCGATAAAAAAGTTTTGAAAGGCTTCGTCGAATCGATTATTCACAATCATCACTAACACTGGCCACTACAGCTAGTATATTTTCCTTACTTTACACTCTACGTATACGCCTTGGAGGTTTGATATTTAACAATGTAACGTTAGTGTGAAATTTAGTCACAATAGTCCGAATAGCCACGTAACTACGTCGATAAAATCGACTATAAAATGGGAGAAGCTCGCGATGGACTTTCTTAACAAAACACGTGTTCAAAAATTTTAAAGCGTTTCTCATTCATGGTTAAATTAAAGACTAACCTGAAAATGTTTAACAAAGGGCGAAAGTCGTCGAAATTAGTGTTACACAAAAAAATTGCAAAACAAGTCTTAACTTCAATTTTTTCCTACCATAAGGATATAACCGCATCGTTAGGTTTGATCATTTTTACAAAAGTTAAAGTTGGTTATCTCACCAATAAATTACCATGCTGGTAAGAGGATGCAATCTTTTATGACTTCAATACCAAAATTGCATTCATTAAATGCCACTCAAGATTGGTACTTAAAGTCATTGCACTCCTTTTAAATCTTTTCATTCACTTAAAGTCTTTGCATTCTTCAGTAAAATTTTAATTTAGAATTTAAAAATTTTGATTTGAATCTCTTGGTTTCTGACATCTAATACCGGTGTCTGACTTGAAGCAAAAGCAAAACCTTTAAGTCAATGAAATGAGTGCACGAAGACTCAAATTATTGCAATCAATTGATTGCATTCAACTGATTAGAGAAAAATGATTGCAGTCTTTTTTATTGTCAAATAATTGGTTATTTCTAAACTTGAAAACCCAATCCTTAGTGTTAATCAAAGAATACAATCTTTAAGTTGAGTTCATTTATTGATTTATAATGATTACATTCCCAAAAGATTTCATTCTTTTATAAGCCTGCGAAGTACCCTAGAGAGTTCACAGTTTTACTTCCTGCTGAAACTCTGCCCAAAATGTATCATCGTTCAAGCCTCTTTCCCACCTTCAATACAAACCTTATCAATTTCCTGAAAAGCACATGGAGATACGACTAAGTTGCCTAAAGCTGATACAACGCACCCCTTCTAACTCAGCAATACCTTCCTCAATGAATACAGGATAACTGCTCCTTCTTATAGTCTCCCAAATTACAAAAAAAACGCACTTTTTGTGATACCTATACATATATAGGAACACCGAACTTCCCTATACAAACTTTTTTAAATTTACGGGTAGGTATCCCCCAAACAAACACGCAATGAAACCATCTACGTCTTTCTGAAAACCTAGTGATACACTGATAACAAGTCGATAAAGAGCGAGAACCCCTGGATTTGGTAGACCACCATCGAGCATCGACCCTGCTTAAGGACACCGACTCCCAAACTTTCTCTGAATCCCGTAATTTAGTGTTGTTGGTAAATTGCTCTTCTAACAGAATATTTTCTCCACACCTTAATTTTTCACCATCAAGGTCGTTCGTCCTCCCTATTGATCCAGATGTTTTATTCCTTCCTTAGAGTGTTCGAGGATTCTTTATCAGTTTTTCCCAATGCGCAGCATCAATATTTTCATTCATTCATATTCCTGTGGGTAGAGATAACTATTGCTGAATTTTTGTTTCCAGCATCCCATAAGATTCTTATTAGATCCTATCGCCGGTTGTTTTTCTACGAGTCCTTACTCCTGAATATGTTATCCTGGTGGAATTCAAAATAAAAATCTCTCTAAATCGGTTTTTAATAGTGGGTGTTTAGCTTAAAGCGCATCTCGCATAATACCGCGTGTGTGTACTTTATACACCGGATTATCCCCATTCAAAGGATAACAAAATGACATTAATGTACTACAGCGACTCACGGCGCTGTTGGCGCGGCTATAATGAGAAACTATATTGACCGGGAACGGAAGGTTCAGGAATGTTTGCTTCAATATTGTTTTCTCTTCTTCTGCCGCTTCCATTCAACAAGGAATGAATTAAATTATAGAGACTCTAGAAACAGGTTAAAAATTTGTGAATTTTGGCGCCTCTGTGTAGCAGGCTTTCATCGAAAATAGAAAGCCATCGACATTCCAGGGAATAGCGGCAAATAATGTCCTGTTTTAGTGTTCATCATTATCACAACCAATACTGAGTAACACAGGAAGATATGCGCTGCGCAGTTGAACTCTCTTAGTCCCGCTGGTAGCGAGTCCTTTTCGAATGAATGAGTGAATAAGAGTGAAAGTGGTTACTTATAATACACACCCAGAACAAAATAGTAGAAGAAGTTATCGACCGAGCGACGCAGGAGTGCGAGAGGGTGAAAGGACATTCAACCCTGAACATGAATACAATCCCTTTATAAGCACAGAGAAGCAGTCATAGCAAGGAGTTTGGTATCCTGCTGGGGTTGCCATAGATAAATTCCTTCCCCTTGAATAGAGAAAAATGTTTGTTTGAAGAATCATTTTCTATTGTGGTCTTCGGTCTTTGGTAAGGAATTTGTGTGTCTTCTTTGCTGAGAATCCTGGGCGCCGCGTATTAAGAATGCTTTTTCTTTTTTTTGATTTGGATGACAAAATGGATGATTGATTGAGTCAAATCATTTCCGTGGAGTTGAGATTTTGTTTTCGTCCTTTTTTTTAAAGAAAAAAGCGTACGACTTTTTTTGAATGAAAATCAGACGACCAATATTGAAAATCTAAGAAATACACTTGAAAATTCTGTTAGCCGTTACCAATTTTCCTTGAAAACATCCACAGGTGTGGAATTTGTTTTTACTTCTATCTATTTACTGCACCTAGCTATACACATGTCAATAGTTCATGTGCCCTTGCCCTTCAACTTGAACTTAAACACGTTCAATTCATAGAAATTTCGGTATTTTTTGGAGATTTGGAATTCGATGAGGGTTTTTGGAAATTGTATCGAGTTGGTTTTTATGGGCTCCTGTTGTGAATGTTGAATCGAGGTCAAATTTTTTTCCAGCAATGTCAAATAATATCCTTGAAAAGTAGGAAGATACGTGTAATGTTCAAGGACATT
The DNA here is from genome assembly GCF_945859685.1 of Eupeodes corollae. Taxonomy (NCBI): domain Eukaryota; kingdom Metazoa; phylum Arthropoda; class Insecta; order Diptera; family Syrphidae; genus Eupeodes; species Eupeodes corollae. The sequence goes on from NC_079149.1 coordinate 95,593,456, forward strand.
GCGTAAAGAGGTTTTTTGAAACAATTCATATAAGGAGGCGGAGATATTAAAGTATTTTTGGGGAAACCTTCGTTTTTGTTAAGGGAAAAGATTTATATATAAAATACGTGAATTGAATTGATAAAATCATCCCCTATTTTGAAAGCTTTACATAGAATCATGTGTATAGAAGACACATAAGGTTAAATGGGAATTTGACACTTCAAAGAAATCAATAAAAGATTGCATGCAACTTTCAGGAAGGTGATTAAATTAAATTATACAAAATACTATTAAAGTTAAAATATCAGGTACTAAACTAAATGATGAGTACTTTAATAAGTTCAAAACTTTGTTATATTTTGAGTGTAAGGGTAGTACTCTAAAGTACTTTCTAACCCATTGTTTAGTCTTGGTTTTTATTTATTTCTGTCCGGAAGAAAGTATTGGTCAGGTACTTCAAATTGCTCATCAAGAATTTATGTGGTCAAATACTCGATACTCCGATATACGCATCAAAGAACTTGAACAATAGGTACTTACAAGCAAAGAAATTTGTCTGTTATGAAATATTTCATCATAAAAAGGAATCCTTTATTTTACTCATCTATGACGTGACTATTCATTTGAAGCTGTTGGCTTAGTCAACAATCTTATAATTTTCCCGGATTGCCTACTTGTAGAAAATCAAGATTTTTTTTCAGGTATTGTTACTGTAACTTCTTTGACATTTGTCACTGATAAATTCCAAGCGGTTTCAATTTAAATAACCCGCTATTTAGACAGCTCTAACATTTGAAACTGTCACGTTTTTGACATAAAAACTTCGCCATTGCTAAAAATGGATTGATACACGGCTCACCAATGAAATGAAATTGTTAAAATTTACTAACAAAATCGTTGTTTCCACTGAGGCATCTCTCCTTATCTAGACGGCAGCGGACGAATTCTCGAGATGGAATCAACGGTAGCGTCTACCATTCCAGTAAGGTTGAACTGTTTAGTGAACACCTTATAGGGCTTCTTCGACAAATTCGGAGTCCAGGCCGGTAAGGAGCGGTAACGGCCTTATAATACTTTTAGTTGCGAAGCACCAACAAGCCTCGGATACGGACGGATTCACTGTTGACAATCCACGCAAACGAAATAAGGGCAACGAACTTCTTCGGATCTGTACGTGGAATGTTAGGTCCCTTAGGAGACCACGTGCAGCCGAATAATTAGCGGAAGCCCTAAACTGCTGCAAGGGAGATATTACCGCCATTCAAGAAGTGCGATGGGATGGACCGGGTGAACGCCAACTAAAAGGCTGGGATGTATACTACGGCGACTGCTACCGAGAACAAAGACAGAGTCTATCTGGGTGTGGATTTGTTGTTGGAACTAGACTCAGGCAAAAAGTCTTGAGTTTCAACAGTGTGAGCGAGCGCATCACGACAATCCGCATAAAGGCTAAATTCGCCAACATAAGCCTAATATGCGCGCATGCCCCAACAGAGGAGAAAGATGAAGACACCAAAGACATATTCTTCGAGCTCTTGGACAAGACATATGAGCAGTGCCCTGGCTATGACATTAAAATTGTCTTAGGAGATTTTAATGCCAAGCTAGGAAAGAGAAGACATCTTTGGTGGCATAACCGGGAGATACAGCCTGCACGACACTACCTCCGACAACGGATTCAGGCTGGTCGATTTCGCTGCGGGGCGAGACGTTCTGGTAGCTAGTACGCAGTTCACGCATCTTGATATCCACAAGGGGACATGGAAATCTCCTGATCAATCAACCGTCAACAAGATCTACCACATTGTGATCGGGGCTCGACACTTCTCCAGTATACAGGATATCCGAATATTCCGAGAGGCCAACATTGTTACGGACCACTATCTCGTTGTAGCCATGGTACGGCTAAGGATATCCCGATCCAAGCCAAAACAAGGAAGTGCTGTGAGAAGATTCGACGTTAGACGGCTACAATCGCAAGAAACTGCCATGTCCTTTTCCAAAAAAGTCTCTAATAATCTCTTAAGGAGTCCTATGCTGCCTGTATTAAGCATTGAAAACCAGTGGCAACATTGCCTTGCAGCCATCAGAGATGCCGCCTCTGAAGTGCTAGGTTTCACACGCCCATCACAGCGAAATCCCTGGTTTAACGAGGAATGCCGGCAAGCTCACGCAGCGAAACAGCAGACATACAAAACGGCGCTTCACAAAAGAACCAGAGCTGCTCGCGAGCTCTACGAGCAGAAGAAGAGAAGCGAGCGATCGAGAAGATAGAGGGATGTTAATGAGTTTCCTAAATTTTACTGAAAGGTAAAAAAAAACCTCCCAAGGGTACCAGCCACGAACCGAAGCCTGTAAGGACGATCAGGGGAACATCGTAGTAGAACCCCAGTCGATGTTGAGGATATGGAAAGACCACATCTCAAAATTATATAACGGCGATGACGAACCGAATTCCGCTGTAAGGGAGATAGAACCACTCAACCTCGGCGACGCAGATCAACAATTCCGCCTATCCTACCTTGACGAAGGGAAGATAGCTATATCTAAACTGAAGTCAAACAGAGCCGCTGTGGCTGACGGCATCGCTGCCGAACTATTCAAAGCAGCAGGCGATGACTTGGTAAGGAGCATGCACCAACTCATCTGCAAAATATGGTTGGAAGAAGCTTGCCCGATGAGTGGAATCTCAGCATAGTGTGCCCGATACATAGGAAAGGAGACCCTCTAAACTGCGCCAACTACATAGGCATCCGTCTCCTTAATATTGTGTATAAGATCCTCTCTGCCGTATTACGTAAACGTCTAAAGCCGTTCGTCAACAACCTAATTGGTCCTTATCAGTGTGGCTTCAGACCAGGAAAGTCCACTATCGACCAAATATTCACACTACGGCAGAACTTAATTAAGCCGCGTATGACGGCATCTATAGGGAAGAGCTCTACCGAGCAATGTCTAGTTTTGGCATCCCTGTCAAACTTATCCGTTTGTGCAGAATGACGATGGAGAATGCACGCTGCTCTATCAAGGTCGGAAAAGATCTTACGGATGCATTTAATGTCAAAAAAGGTTTTAGACAAGGCGATGCACTGTCAAGCGACTTCTTCAACATCGTTCTGGAAAGAATTGTGCAAAACTCAACCGTCAACACTAGAGGCACAATCTTCCAAAAGTCCATCCAATTTCTCGGATACGCAGATGATATTGACATAGTTGGGAGATCAAAGCGTGATGTCAGTGGAGCCTTTTTGAGCATTGCGACGGAAGCGAAAAAGATGGGTTTTGTTGGTCAATGAGGGCAAGACAAAGTATATGCTGTCATCAAAAAAGGACACTGAACGACGACGTCTTGGACAAAACGTCACTATGGACAGCTATAACTTTGAGGTAGTTAAGGACTGTGTCTACCTAGGCACCGCTATTAATACAGACAACGACACCAGCGCTGAAATCAAACGAAGAATAACTCTTCTGCTGCTTCTTTAGACTTAAAAGGCAATTAAGAGGTAAAGTCCTCTCTCGAGCATCTAAAATCACCATCTATTAGACACTCATCATCCTGGTTCTTATTTATGGCGCTGAGGCCTGGACCCTGTCAAAGAAAGATGAGAGCGTCTTAGGATGCTTCGAGAGAAAAATTCTTCGGGTGATTTTTGGTCCCGTACGCATAGATGGAGAATGGAGGAGAAGATATAACGACGAACTGTACGGGCTGTACAGCGACACTGACCTAGTTGGCAGAATTAAAGTCCAAAGTCTTAGATGGCTAGGTCATGTAGAGCGAATGGACATCAACGCTCCAGCCCGGAAGGTCTTCGAATCCAGTCCCGAGGGACGGCGCAGTAGAGGAAGACCGCGACTCAGGTGGTGCACCCAGGTGGGAGAGGACCTCAACCAACTTGGCGTGCGAAACTGGAGACAGCTAGCTAGGGACCGAGCTGGCTGGAGACGCTTGTTGGTTGAGGCCCAGGTCCGCCCCGGACTGTACCGCCACCAAGCAAGCAAGCAAGTATTTCAATGTCTGTGGATCGAAAGTCGTCAATCAGGTAACCAGTGAAAGTATTGTTGATAGCGACAAGAATTCCACCACCAACGGCGTTAGAATCGCCGAGTTATTACGATCATGTCTAAAGATTTGATAAGAGGAGTCAACAAGCTCCAAGCCCAATATAGAGTTATCGTTAGGGAGATTGTTAATGTTTTTGTAAACCATGTTCGTCTTTATCTGAAGTCCATTAACGTTTTGATAGTAGATTAATACCTTTTTAAGTTCGTAAAGAACAAGATATTGAACAACCGATACGTCTTTGTGACAATCATTTACAAGCTTTAAATTGAATGAAAGAAATCGATTTGAATGGTGATTGGCTGTAAATGAATATAAGCTTCTGATAGCGTCATCGTTGAAACCTCTTTTTTAGCGTATGTCAATGCCAATATTTTGGCTTGAAAGATGCTGCTAAGATCAGCGAGTCTGCTCCTACAACAGCATCTGTTTTGAAGCCATCAGTATGTGTGGATATTGACAGTTCAACAGTATAAAATATTGTCTACCAATTAGTTCCTGTCAGAAAAAATAGAGTTAAAGGTTCCGTTGAAGTGTAGATAAGGTATCATGTAGTCAATGCTTACATGTTCCCTACGTACCTACAGATCTGGTTGCGCCGTAAGACACAGTTTCTTTTTTTTTACATATACGTCAGGAAATGAAAGATTGAGAATTGCTGTAATGGTCCCCAGTTCAAATTTTATATAGAATTTCTCCTATTTATTTAGAGTGATCTGATAATTTCAGTAGGGTTCCCTCTGTGCTATGGACTGTATACTCTCGGGTTTTTCTCCTATTTGTAAAGAGTACTAGGTCTGTTTTAAAGATATTAATAGTTTTACTCAAGTGCAGATTCTAAATAAGGTATTGTTCGGTAATAGTGCCAGCTTGCTGTTATTCTGTCTATGTTTCGACACATACCTGATTTCATAAAAGACTTCTGGCCTTAGGTTACTACGTATGTTCATATCTTTCGGCGGTTTTGATAATACAAATTGAGTAAACCAAAGAACTCAAGCCGGTCGATCACCAGCGACGTTGTATCTTTCCTGATTAGGTCCGTGGTCTCCGTTTTTGTTCAGAAATATGCGAATTGGTCCAAGAAGATTTCATTACAAGGAAACAGTAATCCTAACGAAATTCCAATACCTTATAAGGGTTAAACCGGTTCAAACTCTATTTCAACCGGAAATTCATTCCAGACAGTTTTAAAAACGAAAGACGTTACATTTTGTAAATATAGAAATTATGTTTTGAGTTCATCTAAGGCTATCTTCAAGATGAATCAGATGTGCACAAAGTATTTTAACTTCCACCATAACACGAAAAAATAAAAAAAAACAAGCAATTTAATTTTTCCAGAAGCCAACCCTTTTTCTATCAAATGAAGTCATCTATTCACTTGGTGCGCCGCCACCGCCACTCCTTTCCATAATATGCCTTTTGCAACCGCCTTACCAACCGCAATTATATTTGCCACAAGCTATTTAGCCCTCCAACCTATTGCCAAATTAACTGACTTAATGTCAAAATCATCTTGCAAACTAGTTCCATATGCTTTCAGCAAACAGCTCCCAGCTCAGCCTCAACTTGGTGCGCAACAGTTTGTTTTTTGAGTCTTGAGTGGCACAACTTTTCAACACTTTTTTAGTGTGTCGGTACTCGGGACCTATATCAACTATACTTTACTTAGTACTTGAAAGTTGCAAGAATGAAAATCTAAGTCAATGCCTTTGACAATAAACAAAAATAAAAAACTAAAAAATTTTCAAAAAATTAAGGTTAAAATGTCTGTGCGGTTGCCGCTAGAGTTGACATTTTAGCTTTCAGGAGCTGTGATGTTGAGTGGAGTGAGATTTTTTATTTTTGGAGGTGAGGAAATCACCACCGCTGCCGCTGCCACCGTCGTCGCCGCCGCAGACTTCACTTCCACTTTGAGACTTTTTTGTTAGACAGGCGACATAAAATAAAACACTTCATCTATAAGGAGATGAATGTAATCGCGGTGCAGGAGCCTATCCCATAAAAAATCAGGCGCTTGCCGTTGCCGGTGACACAATCAGTGTATAGTTCGCTCGCTTGACAGCAGTCGGTGGCGGCAGTTTTATGCCACACTTTTATCAACTCAGGTTAATCGTATAAATTGAGCAAAATCCCAGCTTCCAGACAGGTCTTGTTTTTGGTTTTGGGCCCGCCTGATACTGTTACTAAAACTGATGCTGATGGTGCTTTTACCTTACCGTGTTATAGTGCGCAGCATAGTGTGGATAGATAAGTCAAGTCAACTTGGAGGAGAGTTCATGAACAGGTTAAAAAGCTGTTGACAGAGTTGCAAGTTATTTCGTTTTAATTTTATTTTAAGTGTTATACAAAATGCAGTCTTGCTATCACCTACATCGATCTAGATTGAGGGATTTTGTTTCTACAGCCTTAAAGCTATATGAGTGTGTAGTCTGTAGCCTGTAGTGTATATAGGAAATCAAATAATGTATAAACATGGAACCTTGGGAATTTTATTATTGCGGCTAATTAAAACACGAAATCAATTTGAAAACAACCAGCCAAGTGTCACTGCAGGGGTGGAATTGGTTGAGAGGTTATATTCAAAGTGTCGTAAACGGTAAACTGTAATTTCAGCAGTTTCTTTTTTGACCTGTTTAACCTTAGGTTAGATTGTAGTGTGGCCATGATTGTGTGATTGTTAGTGCGTAGAACTGTCATGAAAGGGGTCTGGGTTCAATCGTTGCAATTCCATTTTTCTCAACACTAAGACTATTGCGAGAAGCTGATAAGACCTCCAAAGATGTAATTTTTTCATGAAAAAGTGTCTCGTATGAGATCAGCAAAACATTCTTGTGCCTACTCTTAGTCCTATAATTCCAAGTTCTATTTTATAAGTTCACCAGGGACATAAAATAGCTCCATTTTTACTTACTATAAAGTGAAATGATTACCTGTCTTAAGGGTTTTCAACACTATACTACAAAAATATTGGGTAAATTATCGAAAATCGAATCCCAGATTTAAATAAAACTGTAGATAATTTTTCATTGAAAAAAGAACGGATACAAAATGAAATCATTAGCTCAATCTTTTGTTGAAAAATAATTTGATGACGTAAGGGTTAAACGTTTTGAGGCTTGTTTCGTTAGTAAGTCTCCCTTTTTCGGCTCTCACAATGAACCAATTTTAACAATGATGTCTCAAACGAGAACGAGAATTATATTATTTATTCCAGTGTGAAAAATGGGAAGTCAGTTTGTTTGTTTGTTTGCGTGTTTGTTTGTTTGTTTGTCCGTACTTCACGTTACAACTGAGCAATATTTTGTCTAGATTTTTTGTCTGGAGGTTTATACGAGGCTAGAGAGTGTTTTAAGTTTCTTTGTATCGCGATAAAATATCTCATTCTCAGCTACTTCAAGCTGATCCGATATTAACACTTATAATTAGATATTCAGTATACATATTTACACAGTGCTTCTTGCTTTTGGATCTACAATTTTTGCACGAAAATATGCTGAAACATTATTAAAAATAGGAGATAGGTTGTTAAAAACCAATGAACATTAAAAATTGTTTAATTTTATTCATAATAATTCTGAACATGGTTAAAAAACCTATCTTTTTACTAGGTCATTATTTCATCAAAAGAAATGGTTTGTGTATTTGAACAAACGATTTCTTTAGATAAATTCGTTTCCCAGTATTTCATATGTTATTTTGCATGAGTTCTTTCTTAAGTTATGAGCGGTCTCTGGATAAACTAAGCCAGGGAATTAATCGTACCTCAAGATGTAAAATGTAGCACTGGAAATCGAAGATTAATGCTTTGTATCTTTCCCTTCCACATTTGGTTACGAGTTAATTCAAATTATTCTTAAATGTTTAGTACACGTTGATGAAGATGTAGAAGAGTTTTTGTATTGAAATGTTCATTAGAATTTATCCCGATGGGTATGTTTAATACTTAATGAACCTGTATGAAAAATATCTTGGTCATAGAATATCCAGGAGTTGGAAAAAACCTGGGTAATAATGGGATAAAATAGCTTAGGGGTAATTATGGGTAATAAAACAACCTTAATCAAAATTAGAAAACAACCAGGGTTTTAAAATGACCAGTTTGAAAAAATAACTGTGTTAAGATATGTATTATCGGGGTTATAAAATAATCATGTTCATAAGATATCAAGTGTTGACCTTTTTTTTATAATTAGCAAACACTAAAAGGGTTTTTTATACCTTTAATATGCCAAAGACACAGTGTGAGCATTAGGAAAAGAGGGTAGGGTTGAATAGGAGGTGTCGGTGTACATTGGTTTCAAATTTCTGAACATTGAAATGACAGAGAAAGATAGATCGTGGCAAGAAGTTCCACATTCGCGTAGTATGGCTAAAAAAAGAATCTCTGTACTTCATAGTACGGCCGAAGTTGGGCTCAAGGGTAAAGTGATGGTAGTTCCTAAAAACCCGGGTATTACGCTTAAATTGTTTAAGGGGAGGAATGCAACTGCTATTTCACTAGAGCATCGTCCGTTTAAATAACGGTAAAAAAGGGTGAGGCAAGTTGATGATGTTAATGTCACCAATCATTTTAAAAGCTCTTTTTTGAATACTCTTTGAATTAATTTACTGAAGCCCCAGCTCAGAGCTGAGAAATATTTTCAAGTTTCAGACGTATACAGGTTTTGTAGATTGTAGCCAGATCAGACGGAGAAAAAAATTTCTTGCAACGTCTCAAAAAACTTAGACATCTTGCGGCATTTTTGGCAACATCGCTCCATAAAAGGTGGTTGCTGATGCACATTCCGAGGCTGTCAAGATTTTCCGTTTCGTTGATGCAAGTGCCACACATAGATAGTGGCAAAAAGAGTTTTTCTCGCTTTAAACGATGCAAGACAGCATTGCGTTTTCGAAGCATTAAATTCCACACGATTTTTTATTCCCCATTGTACAATGCTGTGTAGGTCGGAATTTAATGAGCTAATCATATTTTACCGTTGCAGTTCCACATCCAGAGGAGGAAGGTTGTGAGTCTGGAAACGAATATGAAAAGCTAATAGTGCTATCGTCAGCGCAATAATGTATTGGATTAGAAGTAGCAGACAGGAGATCATTTATAAAAATGAGGAAGAGGGTCGGAGACAAAACGGAACCCTTGGGCACACCAGCATTTATTTTATGAGATTCAGACTTGAACCCGTCCAAAACAACTCGTATTGAACGGTTCGAAAGAAAGTTTCTAATCCAACGAAGAAGAGATTCGTCGATGCCGAAAGCACATATTTTCGATAAGAGAGCAAGATGCCAGACTTACTCAAATGCCTTTGAAATATCAAGTGCAATAATCTTACTTTCGACAAAACTATGTAAGGATCTGTGCCACTGTTCGGTGAGATGAACCATGAGATCACCAGTGGACCTATTGCTACGAAAGCCGTATTGCCGGTCATTAAGAATCTGCCGTTCCTCAAGATATTTCTTAAGGGACGTTAGTGCTATCGGCCGGTAATTTGTGGGGGAAGAAGATTCGCCTTTTTTGGGATTGGCTGAACAAATGCAGTTTTCCAACTACTCGGAACGAGCCTAGAAAAATAGGATAGATGGAAAAGCTTACGCAGTGGTTTTGCTAGCGTGAAATATCACCTCATCAGAATAATAGCGGTGATACCATCTGGTCCAGCGGATTTATAAATGTTGAGATTTTAAAGAACTCTCGCCACAAATCGAGTAAGAAAAAATACTGGTCCCATAGAATCATTTACGCGTTCAGGAACTGGGGGAGTCATGACACTATCTGGTAAGGTGGAATTTTAGTTTAGTTTAGTTTAGTTTTATTCATCAAATAGATTACAGTTAATCTCTTAGACTATGATAAAAGTACATAATAATTTCGGCGAACTGCCTTGCATATAAGTTGGCTTTATCAATAGAGCTAACTAAAGGAGTATTATTGACAACAAGCGTAAGAACCGAGGAAGAGGAAGAATTCGTCATGTTTTTTAAAAATGAACAAAAATTCTTACTGCCTTTGGGGCATTGCAGTATTTTTCGCCGTAATTTTTGGTCATGTAAAAATTTCGTCCTTCGAATATAGGCGTTGCAGGCTTTCCTGGCTTGCTTAAACTTTTTCTGATTTTTCTCAGTTGGGTTGGTTTTAAAACACCGGAAGCTCACCTCTTTCTCCTTGCAGCTCGAATGGAACCATGATTTAACCTTGGGTTTAATAATTTTAACCCTATTCGGGATAAATGTTTCCATTCCTAGATAATTCATACTAGAAATCATATCTACACTGGAGTCTACGTCGCTACCGAGGAAGCATAGCGACCAGTTAAAGATCCTGAAGAAATTATTGAAACCGTTCTAGTTGGCTTTCTCGTACTGCCAAACGGTTCTCTTTGGAGCTCTTTCTTTAACCGAATTTGTTTGACACGAGAAATTAGCAGATATGACACTGTGGTCAGATGTGCCTAGAGGTGTCAATACACTAATTGTGTCAGAAGTCAGAAACAAGTCAAGTCTGCTCGGCCGTTAACGTCTGATATACGAGTATGCTCATTGATAAGCTGAGTAAGATGGTTAAACTCAGCAAAAATCTCAACACACATTACTTCGGGCGACCTGGGTTTTCAAATAGTTTATTAAGTATTAATTTTTTCACTATTTATCAATTTACTGAGCGACTCCATAATTTTAAACCTTTCTTTTCCTTTTTATTACCAATTGAAAAACTGACTTGAACATGTCTAAATAGTGACAGTTGGTGAAAATAACCATTGAATCCACTGCTCTTATAAGATTAATTGACATATGTCGTATAAATTTATCAAATTGTTAAAAGTTATAGTAGAAAAGATATTAAATTTTGCGTGGCGTATTTGCACTTTTCGTATTTCATTAAATTTATATCAAATTTCCCTCAATTTTTTCAAGAAGTTCAATGTCATTTTAATTTAATTTTGCTCATTAAGTTTGTTTGTTCACTTTCTCTAGTCTGCACCCTACCTAGATAACTTCCACTACGGAACAAACCCCCAGGCAGTATTAAATATTCTCCAAACGTGATGCTGTCTTTAAGCTTTGAGAGTTAAAAATAGTAGTACCCGTAGCGTGATGGTTAGTGCGTTGGATTGTCATGCAAGGTGCCTTGAGTGTCTCTTGCGAGGAATTGACAAATCCTCCACGAGTAATTATTGTCATGAAAAGTGCTTCCTCAAATTAGCCGTCCGGATTCGGCATTTAAACTGTAGGTCCCTACCATCTCTGACAACATTACTCGCACACAAAAATGGTTGAGAGTTGTAAGGCCCTGGTTCCTAATTTATTTATTTTATAGTTAAAAATTGTATCCATTTACATTCGATGCCACTTTTCGGTATAATTTTTATCAAACTGTCAGTTCACACATTTCGTTCAGGGTTGCCAACTGTTTCTTACAAGAAACACTTATTTCTTATAGACCTTAGAACGTACTTTATAGTAAGTGCATTATTGCATTTATTTTAAGCCTTAATTTTGATCAACCAAATAAGTACCCGTGAAGCATTGGATAGTGATTAAAACTGTCATGACACAGGCCTAGGGTTCAGTCTTTGAAAGTATCGCCTTAATTTTTTGTTCACGGAAACTGTCTCTTGTGAGCAATTGACAAATCCTTGAAGAGTAAATCAGGCCATGAAAAGTGTTTTCTCAAATTAGCCGCTCTAATTCGAGTTGAAAACTGTAGGTCCCCTCCATCCCTCACATAACTGGAATACAGTTGAGAGTTATTAATCACTTGGCCCTTGTTCTCGACGGACTATTGCCCTGCCTATTCCACTATTCGTGGAGGTATAGTCCAAAGAGTCAATCAATAATTCTTCCACCTTAGATCAAATAAATTATCTTTTTAAGCCGCCATAAAGTACCACTTCTATGTCCTTATTCTTTTATTGGTTTTCATTTTGAGCTCTTATAACCTCTCCAAAATTGAAAAGAATACAATTTTGTATTTACATCAACACTAAACAAGTTGTCACACTTCTTGAGGCAAAAACAATCTAAAACAATCGTAAATCGCGAACAAGTAAAAAATACAACTCAAATCTCTAGTTAAACACTTGTTGACATACTAACCTGTCAATTGAGCGCTCCCCCGTCTCGAACAATTATAATAGGTGTGCCTTATGCCCAGACCCCATCAAAGAGCTGTAAAAGCTGTATAGTTGCATTAAAAACACCTGAAAGACCTCCAACCATCGTCGTCATCGTCGTCTTTGGATTTCTTGTCCACAAAATATTGAAAATCCAAGAAAAACCAAATATCAGTCCAGACCGTACCAGACATGGTAAATACAAAAATAATAATATTGATTTAGAGGAGCGCTACTCTCGGGGTCAGAACAATTATTAAGGTTTATGTTGCCATTGCATATAGAGCCATATAAACTCCTCCGCAGCGCAGGAAACATATTGATGTTGCCAAGAATGAGCCAAAACATATCAATAACTGGCGCCAAGTAGTACACATTCATCGGAGGTACATATTGTTGACAAAACGAACGGCCAAACGACCCAAGACCGCACGATATGACTCCATCTGCATCTCTTGACTTGAAGCTAAGCAAATTGATTTCTTCCGCCCCCGCCATCATAGAAACCCTCGGGCGGGAAAATCAATTGACGTTTAAATCGCGCTTTCAGAAACTGTGACTCTACTGCGGTCTGAGTCATTCGGCACTCTGGGCTTCGCGGTCGCGTCGCAGTTGACGTGGTATTTCGTCGTATATTTCGGCCCACATATTTGTTTATGCCAAGGGGTTTGGTGTACCCCCACCCCTCTCTGCCAGTGGATCCACACATAGCTCTTTAACTTATTTATGAATTCAAAAACTTTGCTTATGATAATTATTCATTTATAGCTATGTAAGACTCTGTCCGAGTTGAGAAGGGGTCCTGACACCCCTCTCTTAACCTGCTTCCTAACAAACAAAACAAAAACAGGGTGTGGTGGACCTCACTACTGGCGTTCAGCGCGAGCGAGGCGAGTGCGCTCCTAGAGCTATTAATTTATGGTGCATTAGTGCTGTTGTAAACTGCCACAGCAGTGTTACTGTGACAATCAAAGTGCCCCATAAATTTATTCGATTTTAAGTCTTTTGCTTGTTGTTGTTGGTGGTTACTTCTGATTTGAAAGCTGATTGCCAGAGTGCCAGTTGCCAGTTACCAATCGAGGACGAGAAGGGCTCCAGGGAGAGCTTTTCCCAAATACAACTTTTATTCAACATTTTTTCTGCCAGGAAAATCTAGATACACAAACGCTCTCCTTCTGCACCTCCCGCCGCCGCCGAGCCACCTCCACCGACCAATTCTGCAGACCGCCCTCTAACGTGATAATAAAGTGCAAATAATACACTTTACAGGGAGATATGGCCAAGATATGGTCGTCATTATCTCCTGAAGCCTTATTAGATGGAGTGTCAGAGTCGAAGTCGAAGTCAGTCGTCTCGTCGCGTCGTCGGTGCCGCTGTGGCTCCATCCAAGCGAAATCCACCTGACTCTCGTCTATATAGAAGAGGTATTTGCACGATTTGTTGGAATTCACTGTATAGATACTTTTTTGAGTTCTGTGTTTCTGTGCTGAGGTAATTTTCTCGTTTGGCAGTGATTTGCACCAAAAACACTCGGATCACCTAAGCTCACAGGAAAAATAAAGGTAAAGTTGCAGTACACATAACAATAAGAGCTTCGTCAGCCTCAACACCAGCATCAGCATCAGCATAAGGCGGCAGCAGCAGCAAACGTTGGGCAATTACTTGAACCAATTTCAACCTTTAGCCTGAAGTTCAATACTAAAGGTAGAGGTATGAGTATCTGTATGTATCTTTGAGATACTTTTATTATTTTTCTTTCTTACCGTTTTTATTGTTTTCCTTAACTTTTGAGCTCAGTTTCAGTTCTCTCGTTGATGATGTGGGGAATATGGGTGTTCAGTTCAGTTCTGTGCGGTTTAGCCGACATTGAAGGAGGAGGCGAATGTGAATGTGATTGGGTATGCGATGATGGAAATGTAATCCATGCGAACTTTTCCGTTCATTTTGCATATAAATGATGTTAATAAAGCCCCAAATAAGTCGGTTGTACTTGCTTTTGATAGTTTCTTGTTTCTAAAAACCTTTTGTAAGGGTAGTACTACTAACGCCCTCTACCTTTCTTTCAGAAAGTAATGATATGTCAATTTTCCAACTTGGGAAACTCCTTTTATACCTAAGGTCCCAAGTTTAAAATAAAACCAGCTTAACTTCATTGGTAAGACTGTAGGTAAGGGAGCTGGATGACATACCGGAAGGTGGAGTCGTAGGACCCATTTTGTTTAAAATTCCCTTCTTATTATAAAATGACGAAGTCAATACATGACCCTGAACTTTTTTTTTAACTAGAAGAAGAAAATGGTCTGCTGTTACTATACGAGTATGCTTTAGCTGCAAGGTGTTGAACTTTGTGGTGTTGTTATGCCAAGAGGCATTCTAAAGGTAGGACATGAAGTTCATGATTGTGGGCCACATTTGCGTAAGGTGTTGAGTGATTGCATCCATAAGGTGTTGAGTGATTGCATCCAAAGTTGAGTTACCTTTTATTTTAAATAGGAAGCTATACGGAGGTATATGCTTACAAGAACAGTTTTCTTGGGTTCCTTATGAATTGTGGCAATTTGTGGGAAATAGTGGCAACGGCACTGCGGTGTAGAAGGGTTCCCTCCTACATAGGTATAGTCGTGGATTTGCATTGTTTTGATGATGATGATGGCTGGGAAAATAATGTTAAAGGAATGATTTTGAAATAATGACCTCGAGGAAGTAGAAATACAATTCTATTTGGTGCGGTATAATTGAGAACAAAACTAAGTGGTAATTGATGGTGAAGGCTATTAAAAATCAATTTTGTGGTTTTGAGCTTGGCATGATGTTGGTCATTATATCGCCCTACATAAAGGAGCATTGTTTTTAATTTATATGTTTGTTATTTCTTTAATTTTCGGAAGTGTAAGAACAAAATGCATTCATTATAAATTTTTAAACTAATGAATATTTATGTGGAAGTGCCATTGAAACTTATTGCATGCTTAGCTTTACATAGATTTTATATTTAATGAACATGCAATTGTCAAGGTCTAAGAAATCTGGGGAAATTTGATTGTAAAAATTATTAAATTTGTTCTTTTGTGTTTTTCAATTGTTTTAAGAACGTTAAAAACTCAGCTTTTATTCAACTTATGAAAACATAATTGAACTTCGATAATAAACTAAAACTTAAACTTAAACTTAAACTTAAACTTAAACTTAAACTTAAACTTAAACTTAAACTTAAACTTAAACTTAAACTTAAACTTAAACTTAAACTTAAACTTAAACTTAAACTTAAACTTAAACTTAAACTTAAACTTAAACTTAAACTTAAACTTAAACTTAAACTTAAACTTAAACTTAAACTTAAACTTAAACTTAAACTTAAACTTAAACTTAAACTTAAACTTAAACTTAAACTTAAACTTAAACTTAAACTTAAACTTAAACTTAAACTTAAACTTAAACTTAAACTTAAACTTAAACTTAAACTTAAACTTAAACTTAAACTTAAACTTAAACTTAAACTTAAACTTAAACTTAAACTTAAACTTAAACTTAAACTTAAACTTAAACTTAAACTTAAACTTAAACTTAAACTTAAACTTAAACTTAAAATTAAACTTTAGACTAGGACTAAGACTAAGACTAAGACTAAGACTAAGACTAAGACTAAGACTAAGACTAAGACTAAGACTAAGACTAAGACTAAGACTAAGACTAAGACTAAGACTAAGACTAAGACTAAGACTAAGACTAAGACTAAGACTAAGACTAAGACTAAGACTAAGACTAAGACTAAGACTAAGACTAAGACTAAGACTAAGACTAAGACTAAGACTAAGACTAAGACTAAGACTAAGACTAAGACTAAGACTAAGACTAAGACTAAGACTAAGACTAAGACTAAGACTAAGACTAAGACTAAGACTAAGACTAAGACTAAGACTAAGACTAAGACTAAGACTAAGACTAAGACTAAGACTAAGACTAAGACTAAGACTAAGACTAAGACTAAGACTAAGACTAAGACTAAGACTAAGACTAAGACTAAGACTAAGACTAAGACTAAGACTAAGACTAAGACTAAGACTAAGACTAAGACTAAGACTAAGACTAAGACTAAGACTAAGACTAAGACTAAGACTAAGACTAAGACTAAGACTAAGACTAAGACTAAGACTAAGACTAAGACTAAGACTAAGACTAAGACTAAGACTAAGACTAAGACTAAGACTAAGACTAAGACTAAGACTAAGACTAAGACTAAGACTAAGACTAAGACTAAGACTAAGACTAAGACTAAGACTAAGACTAAGACTAAGACTAAGACTAAGACTAAGACTAAGACTAAGACTAAGACTAAGACTAAGACTAAGACTAAGACTAAGACTAAGACTAAGACTAAGACTAAGACTAAGACTAAGACTAAGACTAAGACTAAGACTAAGACTAAGACTAAGACTAAGACTAAGACTAAGACTAAGACTAAGACTAAGACTAAGACTAAGACTAAGACTAAGACTAAGACTAAGACTAAGACTAAGACTAAGACTAAGACTAAGACTAAGACTAAGACTAAGACTAAGACTAAGACTAAGACTAAGACTAAGACTAAGACTAAGACTAAGACTAAGACTAAGACTAAGACTAAGACTAAGACTAAGACTAAGACTAAGACTAAGACTAAGACTAAGACTAAGACTAAGACTAAGACTAAGACTAAGACTAAGACTAAGACTAAGACTAAGACTAAGACTAAGACTAAGACTAAGACTAAGACTAAGACTAAGACTAAGACTAAGACTAAGACTAAGACTAAGACTAAGACTAAGACTAAGACTAAGACTAAGACTAAGACTAAGACTAAGACTAAGACTAAGACTAAGACTAAGACTAAGACTAAGACTAAGACTAAGACTAAGACTAAGACTAAGACTAAGACTAAGACTAAGACTAAGACTAAGACTAAGACTAAGACTAAGACTAAGACTAAGACTAAGACTAAGACTAAGACTAAGACTTAGATATTCTTGCCGCTCTTCAAATGCCTTGTTTTGGAATATTTCTTTTTAGGGGAATGTTGAAACAAAAAAGCCATTTTTTAGAAAGTTCCAGCGCCATTGTTGAATCATTGTTGACAAAAATTGGAAATGTTATTTTGAAACCGATGTGTCCTCAAAGTTGTCCCCAAAACAAAACATATTTGCCCAAGTCTCTTCTATAAAATAAAACATACTTAAAGTTTCCACCAACTTAGTTGCCAAACTACAAAAATATATGTAAGTTTGAAATTAAACAGGTTAAATTATTTTTTTTTAAATGAATGTTTCATATGTGAAAATTTTAGAAGTGAAGAATTGAAAATTTAACATAATTGAGCTCACGCTCAGAATATTATAAATATCCTTTCCTATTAAAAGTTCCTAAATAAAATCCTCATATTTAAACATTTGTATAAAATTACAAAATAAAATATTCCAAAACGGTGCTTGTTTTACTGATTTGATTTTTTTAAGTTCGGAAACCCCGAACTCAAGTGCGTACCTTCCAATCTACGCATTTTTTCATGATTTCTTAGAATTGGATCCCCCAATTTCTTGACGAATTAATATCAACCGAAGTTCAATGCTCCCATCAGTCCACTAACAAAACACAACTATTCAAGCCATTTGTTAAATGTAATTCAAATTCAAGCGAAACGGTTTTATATATATTTTAAAAGTTTATTGACATGTTTCGTAGGAATTATAGAAATTTTAAACTTGAACATTTCATCACCTACTCGCGTCGAATGTCCATTTCCTTTGCCTACCGAATCAAATACACCGCCGCCGGCCGCTTAGGAGCCCCATATATGTAAAAACGCCCCTTTCCCTTCCTTGCGCATTGCGTATAAATATCCTCGAAATCAAAAAAAACACCAAAGTCATGTTTTTTTCATCAATAAATCAACAATTTTGTATTTCTTTTTTCAAATATTTGAATTTCTAACGTATTCCGGGTTTGCCAGTGGAAATACAATTTAATTTCAATGCGTAGAATTTTTAAGTAGCAAAGTCCTTGAATTAGTTCATCGACCGTTAGTTTGTTTTCATTGGTGATTGCGAAATTTACGCATCTGGCGTAGGTGCTTTTTATTTCCAAATTTGTTTTGAAGGCCTTAATTTCATATTCATCATCTGACGAAAAAAGAGTTAGTGTTTTGAAATAGAATTGAAACTTTACATAAATCTGCTGCTAGAAGAATTGTAACAATAATTTCAAACGAAAGTAATCGATAACATGAAAGAAAATGGTTTAGAAGTAAGACTATAAATCGATTACATTTACTTTCGATATTATCGATACATTCGAATATCCAAGACACAAACCGATGTATTGCTTCACCAATATATTTTTATTATTCCGAAAAAGGTTGGATTCTTTGCTAAAATGGTTCTGTAATACAATTTTGTTCTAAATTGATGTCTGTCTCAACACGTAGATGTCGCAAATTTAAATCAAACGTTACTTTTCAAAAATAAGGTTGAAGTGAAGCCGTTGAATGGAACTTTGCAGGATTTTATTAACGTCAAAAACTTTTAAACGATTTAATAAAATGTTACTGCCATTTTAATTGGCCATTATAAGGCTAAAAACACACACATCTTAAAAATATGACAAAAATACAAAGAATTACATCTGTAGGCACTACAAGTGCCATGAGGACTACACTAACTGCATGCCTAGAGACATTACTCTCACTAGCCCCTCTCGATACATTCATGAAGGAACAGGCGGCCTAAAGCGCATTAAGTCTAATTTAATGTTATTACTGGAAACGGGCACAGGAACATAAAGACCACTATTGACATAGACATTGGAACTCACACAGACTATTTAAAGCCTTTCATAGTAGCATACCCAGTAGCATAAACAGAAATTCCCACAAGGATGGACTGGATCGAAATCAGGATCATGATAATAAATCATGTATCTATCTTTACGGATGGAAAGGAGGTAGGGTCTTACATTTCTTCTTATAATTCTCCCCTAGAAAGATCAATAAAGCTTCCAGATTACTACAGTGTCTTTCAAGCAGAAGTACTGGCGGTACAGTCGCTAAGGATCTTTCTTCCCACAATTCGGAAGACAAAGGGATATATATATTTCTCGACAGCCAAGCAGTTATCAAGGCCATATTTGTCATTGTCACAAAGTCAAGACTGGTACATCGATGCCGTATGGAACTTTGTTTACTCAGTGAAGCCAACACGGTTAACCTTCTTTGGGACAATGTCACATCGACTGTAATAAAAAGGCTAACAAATTATCCAAAAACGGACATATAGTCCGGTCAATTTAGACATTTGACCCACGACAAATTCAGGGGAAGCTGAAAATTCTTAAAATTATTTAAATTATAATTATAAACATTGTCTTAAAAGTCCCAACCGATCCCATGTAAGGAAAAAATTCTAGCGAGGTAATAAGGTCCAAAAAATGAGTTTTTCGCGATTTTCTTGAAAACGGTAAGTTTTATCGCAAAATTACCCCAGACATAATTTGTAGATCAGGGAATTTCCTATAAAAAAGGTATCAATAATTTTTTCCCTAAAAGCCACCGCTTCTGAGATATAACGATGCAAAAAATTGCAAGCGTCATAAACGCACACGTTTCCACGTCACCTCTGAGGTAGTGTACTTAGCGCGTTTTTTTTTAACGTGGTTTCCCCAATAGGCCTATTCCACGGGTCTGTTGTGATTAGATTTAGAAATTAATAGTTTATTCGTCGGATTCGGAATCGTCAATCACTTCTTCTTCTTCCTCTTCTTCTTCTTCTTCTTCTTCTTCTTCTTCTTCTTCTTCTTCTTCTTCTTCTTCTTCTTCTTCTTCTTCTTCTTCTTCTTCTTCTTCTTCTTCTTCTTCTTCTTCTTCTTCTTCTTCTTCATCCTGACTATAGGTGAATTGTGTTAAAAGTGAAGCATCACATGTTTCTTCGTCAGTATTAAATGAATCCTCTGTTGTTGGTGATTCTACATTAGAACAAGACTGGCCTTGACAATTCGTACAAGCCAGAGAACAAAACAGCCCAACTTTTTTGCAACCACATTTAGCATTGCATCCTTTTTTACAGTTACAAAAGATAGTGTTGAGCAATTTTTCCGGCGCAGGTTGAAGCAAAGTCTGAATTGGTTCTAATATATTATCGACCAACTTCCAACCCCAATCTGTTGGGTTTAGTTGATAACCAAGCCACACTTGAACTTGGTAGTATACCCGAAGAAGATGTTGATGAGTAGAGACTGAGGCTGGAGGAAGACAAGCTAATTGTACTTGTTTCTTATTTCGAGTATTTTTGACAAAAGATGCATATCGAAACTTGTCTAAGCAGGTAGTTTTTTTAGGAGCTCCGTACATACGAAGAAGAAAGTGAATTCCGTTGGTAATAACTTCTTCTGGAGTTGAATTACATTTTTTAAAAACTTCAGCAGTTGCAAGTAAGTCTTGCTTTTCAAACATTTTGAATACAGTTGTTTTACCCCTCCTGTAAAATGCAGATGTCGTATCACAGCCAGTTATGGCGTGTAAAAATAGTATGTGATTTCGACACTTTGCAAAAGTCGACAAACTTTTTGATGAATAAAACTCTGATTGATTTTGAGATTTTCCTGGTTTTAAGAAGAAAATAGTTTTTTCAGCTGGACTTCGAGCAGTGAGTAACACGAGTAAATCTACATCTTCACCCACAACAATCGTTATATTTGTCATGTTAACTTGTTCTATTGCTGTTTTGATAATCAGTACATCGGCGTCGTTATGAGCTTGTTTAACCAGTATATTCTCAGCAGTAAACTTTTCTTTTAACATTGAAATAAATCGAGACTTGTTGTGAGTATTTGCCAAAAATTTCTGTTGACTAGTAGGAACTGTCATAAATTCATCAAATAAAATGTCGGAAGATGAAGATGTTGCCAAAGTTCGACGACGCTGTTCTGCTGATTTAATATTTGTCGTGCAATCATTATAGCCATCAAATACGACAGTAGCTCTGGGACCAAGACTAAGAGTGACGCTCAAGACTAACATTATTTTATGTATTGAGTATTTAGACAAAACAGGTATACGACCGTAGCCACGCACACAACTGAACAGAGAGACAGATGTTGCCTCAAGGTTACACTATTGTATGTATTAAGGGATCGAGTTTCATTATACCTGATATTCTCAGAATAATACTCATGAGTATTTTATATTTTAAATGTAACTTAAAATCACCGACAGAAACATATTCTTACTTACATTACAGCTACAGAAAGTATATGGGTGAGGTACTTAGGCATATTATGACGCTCGCAATTTTTTGCATCGTTATATCTCAGAAGCGGTGGCTTTTAGGGAAAAAATTATTGATACCTTTTTTATAGCAAATTCCCTGATCTACAAATTATGTCTGGGGTAATTTTGCGATAAAACTTACCGTTTTCAAGAAAATCGCGAAAAACTCATTTTTTGGACCTTATTACCCCGCTAAAATTTTTTCCTTACATGGGATCGGTTGGGACTTTTAAGACAATGTTTATAATTATAATTTAAACAATTTTAAGAATTTTCAGCTTCCCCTGAATTTGTCGTGGGTTTACTGATTTTTTGGTCTAATTTGACCGGACTAATATGCTTTCAATGATATACACCAGTATAGAGCAGGTAAATGAACAAATCCACCAAAGTTTTATTGAAATCGCTAACAGCAGATAATCAGCTCTTGAAACTTGCAGCGCTTCTAGGCATCTTTGGCCGAAGATTTCCAAAGGTTAAAACTGAAATGTGTTCGGAATATTTTGAAATTATTTAAAGACTCCACTTTGTACTAAAAAGTACGTTGTCTTAAGACCTGAGAAAATTCCTGCGCAGAGTTGCACAGTTTTACTCATGCGATTGGTTTGACTAGGTAATAGCTGTGTTCTTGCTTTAAAACCCAAACATCCAATACCGAAGATAAGAACCTCGGACTTAAAATTTTATAAACAACATTTTTCAAATTTAGTTTTAAAATGTTTTTAGTATGCAGATATTTAGAACACATGAATATTTATTTTACATTTGATTTTCGATAAAAATATTAACCTGTTTTAGTGATATCGACTTTTGACGAAAATTGGATAATTTTTTTCAAATTCCACAAAATTGGTTGAGAAACACGAATATGCTTAAGACCATAATTTAAAGTTTAAACTCAATTGATGAAATGGTTTAGTCTGTAGGTTTGAGGAAAGACAGACGAACGGAATCGCGGGACCCACTTTTTTAGAGTTGGCTACCATCATAATGTTATGTTTTTATTAAAATGCAGAACTTTCCATAGTATATTTAGCAAGTAAAGAGGAGTAATTTTAGAGAAACTAGTAAATCATAAAATAATAACAAAAATTCTTACTACGCCTTAAACAATAGGTTGTTGTAAAGCATTATAGAAACTGGAGTGCCATTGGGTAGGTGAAATTCTGATGTGACAACAGTAAGTAATGGAACTCGAAGAACCAAATTGACTTCTTTGTAATAGTATTCTTAGGTTTTTTCTATCGAAAGTTATATGCTTTAAAAATCGCAATAAATGTTAATATTTTTTGTCAAACTCGCCAACAATTGATAGTTACATTTTTGACTTCAAGTCAAATTTTGAGAAAAATCGAACTGACAGTTTATTTTAAAACCAGTTGAAGTGTACATGTACAAGGATATTATGTGGTTTTAAAATAAAAATTCAATTCGATTTTTCTCAAAATTTTACTAGAAGTCAAAAAAGTAATTCCGCATAAAAATATTTTGGAGAAAAAATAATTTTTTGAAAAACATTCAAGTTGACAATTGTGCTCATGGGCCTCAAGTAACAATTTTCGCCAGTTTACTTTGTTCCCTCAGGCTTGGCGTTAAGCACATTACGGGCTGGATCTTCGATGTTCATTCGCTCGACATGCCCTAGCCATCTTAAGCGTTTTTTGACCAGTGGCAAGTCGGTGTACAGCTCGTATAACTCCCGATTAAATCATCTCCGCCAGATTTTACTTTGCCTGTCGACATAAACCGGATCATAGATCGTACGCAAAACCTTCCTCTCAAAGATAACAAGAGATCCTTCATCAGCCTGAGGAAGGGTCGCTGCTTCTGCACCATAAAACTAACCTGGGATGATTAAAGGTTTGTACAGTGTCTCTTTGGTACTTCGCGATAGGGCCTTATTCCTAAACTGCTTGCTTAGGCCAAAAAATCAGAGATTAACTAGGGTAATTCTACGTTTGATCTCCGCCCTGATGTCATTTTAAGAATTAACATCAGTGCCCAAATAACAAATTCGCTTACCACTTCGAAGCTGTACCTGTCAATTGTCACATTTTGACCAGGTCTACGGTGTGAATCGACTCTATTTGGCGACAGTAAATACTTCGTTTCGTGGCATGATGGTTAGTCATGCGAAAGGTCTTGGTTCGATCTGTGCCTATGTCACCTAAAGTTTTTTTCACGGGTACTGCCTCTTCCGAGTAATTCTTGTCATGAAAAGTGCTTTCTCAAATTTGCCGTCAGGATTCGGCTTAAAACTGTAGGTCCCTTCCATCCCTGACAACGGTACTCGCACAGACGAATGGTTAAGAGTTGTGAGTCACTAGGCCCTAGCTTTCAACCGGACAGTTGCGCCACCCAATTTATTTATTTAAATACTTCGTTTTGTCCTCGTTAATGTCAAGATCAAGACCCATTTTCTTCGTAACTGCTCGTTTGGTTTTTCCCATAATGTCGATGTCATCTGTATATCCAAGATATCGTTTGAATTTTTGATAGATGGTGCCACTTGTATTGGCGTTGGTGTTGAAACGCACCACTCTTTCAAGGACAATATTGAAGGACATGACAGCGCATCGCATTGTCGAAGTCCTCTGGTGGTTTCGGTCGAGTCTCTTCCAATTTTGACGCAGCAACGGGCATTTTCCAGCGTCATACTGGTAAGTCGTATCAGTTTGGTAAGTATACCAAAACTCAACATGGCACGGTATAGTTCGTTCCTGTCTACACTGTCATAAGCTGCATTAAAATCGATGAAAAGATGGTGTGTTTCGATGTTATGTTTTGGGTCTTTTCCAGGATTTGGCGTAGAGTGAATATTTGGTCGATAGTAGATTTTGCAGGCCTGAAGTCACACTGGTAGTGGGCAATTAGTTCGTCAGTAAATGGCTTCAGGCGTTCACATAATACGATGGACGAGATCTTGTATGCGATGTTTAAAAGGCTAATGCCTCTGTAGTTGGCGCAGAGAAGGCGGTCACCTTTTTTATTTATCGGGAAGATGGTGCTTAAGTTCCACTTTCTTCCGACCAAATTTTAGGAACCAGAGCTGCTCCAGCGTACTTAAAAAGCTCCGCTTGCAGACCGTCATCACCGGCCGCTTTGTTCTCCTTCAGCCTATTGATGGCTAGTTTGGTCGAGTGGGTGAAACTATAGATCGTCAACCAAATGGATTTGACGTGGCTGCTCGCTGGCGGCATCGTTGACTTCGTCACCTTTAAGCAGCTGGTTGAAATGATCTCTCCAATTTTTTAGCATTGACTGCGTCTCGACTACGGTGTTCCCCTCCTTATCTTTGGAGGCTCCTGGGCGGCTAGTGAATCCATTTGTTTTCTTTTTGACTCTTCTATAAAAGCTCCGCACCTTTGCCCTGTTAAAACATCCCTTGATCTCCTCGATTTCACGCTGCTCATGGGCTTTTTTCTTTCTTCTAAGCAAGCTGTTCTCATCCCTTCTCTTGTCGACGTAGAACTGGCGGGAAGATCGTGTCCTTCTTTGCTGCCACAATCTGTATGCCTCCGATTTGGCTTTGTTTGCCTGAGCACATTCGGAGTCAAACCAGCGACTTGGTAAAAAAAAACACCCACCCAATTTTTGTAAGAGTCCTTTTTGCAGCTTTCTGTGTTATTATCTATATGTATATTAAAATTAATTTGAATAGAGATGTAGAATTAAAAACTATTGAAGGAGAACTACGGAGAAAAACCTTCGTTTAACATTTGAATGTTGGATAGATAAAATGTACTTAAAACTAATGGAATAATTTAATAAATAAATTAATTAATTAACAATATAATGAATAATAACAAGTTAAATAAATAAATATTCAAACGAATAAATAAATAAACAAATTAAATAAATTAATAAATATATAAACAAACAAGCAAACAAATAAATAAATTAATAAATAAATAAATATATAAATAAATAAAACAATCAAATAAATAAATAAATAGATAAATAAATAAATAAGTAAATAAATAGATAGATAAATAAATAAATAAGTTAATTAATTATTTAACAAATAAATATATAAATAAATAAATGAACAAAAGAAATACAACACTAATTTAACAATAAAAGTGACATTGATATCATAGAGTTTTGTTTGAATTTTTAACAATTTATATTTGCAAGTTCTTAATAAGCAAATTTTAAAAAATCTTTACATTTATAGAAGAATTTTTTATTGAGTTTTTCAATTTTCTCAGACATTTTTAATACACCACTATTTTCGTGTAATCTTGAAGTTGAGAAATGCCAGGGCAGGTCTAACGTCAAAGTTTTGTTTTGAGATATTTGCAGTTTATTAATATCCGACATGGCACACCTTCCCCAGACTGGACATGCATAAAGAATAATTGCTTGGAAAATGACTTTGTAGATAGTAATTTTATTATGATTACTTAAACATGAACGTCGACAAATCAACGGATATAATATTCTAGTTGCTAAACTTATTTTATTTTATGTATTTTTCACGTGGAACCGGTAGGTTAATGTCTTGTCTAAATATACACTAAGATACTTGACAGAATCAACCCACGAAATATCTGAATTTTTAAATTTAAAGTTACTTAACGGTAAAGCACAAGCTTTTATTTTTCTCAAGCTTGTGTTTTCTCTGCGTTAATCTTTATCTTCCACGATTCAAAGTATTGAATTATAGTATCAAGTGCGTATTGAAAAGAACTTTCGATTTATACCCAAATTCATTTGAGCAAAATATAGCAGTGTCATCAGCGAATATAGCTATTTTGCAGTAATGTATAAGAGAGGTGCTAAAACTGATCCTTACGGAACTCCTGAATATATATTTTTGGAACTAGAACAAATATTATTTAAGTTTATTTTAAATGTTCTCCCTTGCAAAAAGCTTTGAACAAACTTAATAATGTAATCCGGACAGCCAAAGAGTTTGAGTTTGAAAGAATTCCTTCGTGCAATATACTATCAAATGCTTTTTCTTCATCTAAGAGTACAAGACCAGTAGATTGCTTTACAAAACATTTATCTTTAACATGATTACATATACGTAAAACTTGATAAGAAGTTGTATGTCCTTGTCTGAATCCAAACTGGTTTTTTGGTATAATATGGTTGTTTTCAAGAAAATTTAATAGCTTAGTTTTAATCACTTTTTCCAAGATTTTACTTAGGTTGCTTAAAAGACTGATTTAAGTATAGGGATAATTCTTGCCATCTTCCAAGTTTTTGGGAAGTACTGCAATTTGATACAAGACTTAACTATGACGCAAATAAAACTGATAGCAATTTTTGGCAGCTCCTTCAGGTAAATATTTTGTATGCTGTCAAAACCTGCAGAATTTTTATTCGGTAATTGCTAATAAAATACTCAATATCTTCTTCTGAAACATAGACATCTGCAGGTAAGGGCACTACTGTATTTCTCAAAGTATTTACTGAATCAGTGTGCTAACATAGGATTATTGAAGTTTTGCGCAAATGTATCAGCAAAAATGTTTGCTTTTTCTTCATGGGTAACAATGAGACAATCATTATTTTCAAGATGAGGTATGGATCTATCCTTTTTTTTTTAAGATCTTGGCGATCTTCCAAAAAGGTTTAGAATTTGGCTTAAGATAATTGAGCTTATTGTTCCAAAAGTTGTTTCTGAATTTTGTGATCTCAAAACAAATTTGTTTCGTAAGATTTTTCATTAAATAAAAGTCATTATAATGTTTGAACCTAGCCCATTTTCTTCTAATATAGTTTCTTTGCTTTACATAATTAATTATATACCAAGGAATTACTGTTGTTCTAATAGCTATCGATTTTTTGGGACATGATTCATCAATACTATCCAGAATGCTTTTAGTTATAATTTCAACCTTTTCGTCTACTTTTTAATCATGACTTATATTTTCTAGTTCACAGGGAGTATCTCGAAGCCATCTTTTCATTCTTGATCGATACCTATTCGAATTTGCGTTTCTTAAATCTAAATAATGCACATTTGATCTTTTATTACTTAATAGAATGTAACATTTCAAGCGTATATGGTCGGAACTAAGAGCATGTATAGTTATTGGTTGTGTGACCAGTTCTTCACAATTTGTTAACATAAAATCTATTGTTGAAGGTGAAGCCTTTTTATTAGCTGGAAAATATGTTGGACCATTGGAATTGAGCAAGCTAATAGGGTTTCTGGTGATGAAATCAAAAAGTAAATTCCCCCATTTATTTGCTCTTATGCAACCCCAAGAACGATGTCTTCAATTAAAGTCGCAATTAAGAATTTTGAATCATTTCTTACTAGTTTTGTTAAGTCACTTTTAAAGAAACTAATCTTTTGTGCATTCGGTGCTCCACTGTAGAAGTTTATAGATACTAAATATTTTAAATTTAGAATTGTCGGTTAGTGAAATTTCAATGCCAATTGATTCAAAAATACGTTTTAACTTAACCAACTGTTTACTAATCAATTTAAGTCGCGAATGCTATTTTGTATGTTTTCAATTCATTTCTGTTTAGACAAACATAAACGCTTAAAATAATTAAAAATTCAAAAGATAATATTTTCTAATTTAAGAGATTGCAACCATATAGAAGTTGATGCCGTAATAAAGACTTTCGCGTTATTTTCTCAAGTTTTTTTTTTCAAAAGTTAGGCTTAGCTTCGAAGTTCTCCAGCGTTTTAGTGGTTTTCACTTACTTACCTATTTTTTTAAAATAAGTATCCAAGAGCTTTCGTCTGTGAAACATTTTATTGAGCTACATCTGCTCCCAAAAGATTAGTTTAAGAAACCCACGATTTTAACCGCCCCTGTCAGGAGAATGTAACCAAACCAACTTCCCAACATGTCTATCATGTACAAATTATAACTAAAAAAGTTGAGGGCTTTCGAATGCCACCAATTCGTGATTTTCCAATTCCATTCGAAATCAGCGTGTCACGCATTTCTATCACTATTTCGATTTTCAGAAAAGTTGTATTTTCGATACACTTTTTCTTGGAAACACGCCACTCAAACGTTTTTGTTATCACCAATAATAGGATTTCCTGATATCTTAATATCAAACGTTATCCTTTCTTGGAGAAAATTAGTCTTACCTGTTAAACTAGGTACATTGTTTATAACGTTTAATGAAATTTTAAGAAAAATCTGGTAGGTGTTAAGAACCTATTATTCAATCTTATAAATATTATTTTATAAATTTATAAATACATTTATTTTATAATTTAATATTTCTGATAGACTACAATTCTTTTGTCATGAACAAAGGAATACCGCACTGATGATTTTATTGGAATAAATTTGTAGGTAAACGTTGATTTCTGCCAGAGATGATGGAAAGCATTCACATTCCACTTCGTAACTCTTAGCATGTCCAAATCAATTGGCTCGCCCAGGCAATTTGTCAGATGTGATTGAACTTTATCGATTAATTTATTTGTATTTGAGTACGCGATTTATTGAAAATCCAATTAATTCAAACATTACACTCCCTTAAGCCTAATTGAAAAGTCTGCAATAATGCCATTCTTTATTTATTTATTTAATCCTTTAATTATCAAACGTTAATATAAACTTATAGCTATTTATATAATTTTTAATTTAAAATTTTAATTAACATAGAAATAAATAAATACTATAACATATTAAAAAAGCTTTCTTTAAATTGTTTACTTTTAACATTGTCATTAACAGATGAAATTAAATTATAAAATTTATTGAAGAATGAAATCAATTGATTTAAAGTGCTATTCATACGGACATAAAGGTATCTGTCTTCTTATGCTAGTTTGACTATAGCTAAAATTTAGACGATTCAGAGCTGTTGCGGATATAATAGAAATATTAATTAATTTTAAAATAAGACAAAATTGGAGATATAGTCTATGTTGTGAAAGTGTAGGGAGGTTTATTAGCAAAAGTCTCTGAGAATAAGGAGGTGGTGTGAATATTTGGGAAAACGGATGAAAACGAAGACAAAAACGCATAAATCTTTTTTGGATACTTTCAAGTCTGTCAATATGGACTGAAAAGTATGGTGCCCATATAACACAACCGTATTCAAGTATTGGCCTGACAAATGATACATAAAGAAGTTTTAAGACGTAGTGGTCACGAAAGTCACGAGAAAAACGTTTAATAAAACCTACAATCTTGTTAGCTTTTTTAACTATAAAGTTATAATGGTCACAGAACTTTGATTTACTGTCAAGAATAACACCTAAATCAGAGAAAACGGAAAGCTTATACAAATTGAGGAAGAACCTAATAAATAGTTACAATAATATAATTATTATATAGGGTTAAAAGTATTAAACCCAAGGTTAAATCATGGTTCGATTCGAGCTGCAAAGAGGTTATCAAGGAGAAAGAGGTGAGCTTCCGGTGTTTTAAAGCCAACCCAACTGAGGAAAACCGGAAAAAGTTTAAGCAAGCCAGGAAGGCCTGCAACGCCTATATTCGAAGGACCAAATTTTTACATGACCAAAAATTACGGCGAAAAATACTGCAATGTCCCAAAGGCAGTAAGAATTTTTGGTCATTTGTAAAAAACATGAGGAATTCTTCCTCTTCCTCGGTTCCTACGCTTGTTGTCAATGACACTCCTTTAGTTAGCTCTATTGATAAAGCCAACTTATTTGCAAGGCAGTTCGCTGAAAATTCTACCTTACCAGATAGTGTCATGACTCCCCCAGTTCTTGAACGCGTAAATGATTCTATGGGACCAATCTTTTTTCGTACTCGAACTGTGGCGAGAGTTCTTAAAGATCTCAACATTCATAAATCCGCTGGCCCAGATGGTATCCCCGCTATTATTCTGAAGAGGTGTTCTTCCACGCTAGCAAAACCACTGCGTAAGCTTTTCAATCTATATTATTCTTCTGGGCTCGTTCCGAGTAGTTGGAAAACTGCATTTGTTCAGCCAATTCCAAAAAAAAGGCGAATCTTCTTCTCCCACAAATTACCGAGCGATAGCACTAACGTCCCTTCTTTCTAAGGTCATGGAAA
Source organism: Eupeodes corollae (assembly GCF_945859685.1). Lineage (NCBI taxonomy): Eukaryota > Metazoa > Arthropoda > Insecta > Diptera > Syrphidae > Eupeodes > Eupeodes corollae. Next base: position 95,623,900 of record NC_079149.1, read on the forward strand.
CGCTGATTAATTATCAGCTTAAGAAATATCTTGAGGAACGGAAGCTTCTTAATGACCGGCAATACGGCTTTCGTAGCAATAGGTCCACTGGTGATCTCATGGTTCATCTCACCGAACAGTGGCACAGATCCTTACATCGTTTTGGAGAAATTAAGATTATTGCACTTGATATTTCAAAGGCATTTGATAAAGTTTGGCATCTTGCTCTCTTATCGAAAATGCGTGCTTTCGGTATCGACGAATCTCTTCTTCGTTGGATTAGAAACTTTCTTTCGAACCGTTCAATACAAGTTGTTTTGGACGGGTTCAAGTCTGAATCTCATAAAATAAATGCTGGTGTGCCCAAGGGTTCCGTTTTGTCTCCGACCCTCTTCCTCATTATTATAAATGATCTCTTGTCTGCTACTTCTAATCCAATACATTGTTTCGCTGACGATAACACTCCTAGCTTTTCATATTCGTTTCCAGACTCACAACCCTCCTCTTCGGATGTGGAACTGCAACGGCAAAATATGATAAGCTCATTAAATTCCGACCTTCACAGCATTGTACAATGGGGAATAAAAAATCGTGTGGAATTTAATGCTTCGAAGACGCAATGCTGTCTTGTTAAAGCGAGATAAACCGTCTTTGCCACTATCTATGAGTGGCACTTGCATCAACGAAACAGAAAATCTTGACATCGTCGGAATGTGCATCAGCAACCACCTATTGTGGAGCGATCTTATACGCGATGTTGCCAAAAATGCCGCAAGATGTCTAGGTTTTTTGAGACGTTGCAAGAAATTTTTTTCTCCCTCTGATCTGGCTACAATCTACAAAACCTATATACGTCCGAAACTTGAATATAACTCTCATCTCTGGGCTGGTGCTTTAGTAACTTATTTAAGCCTCTTGGACAGTATTCAAAAAAGAGCTTTTAAAATGATTGGTGACATTAACATCATCAACTTGCCTCACCCTTTTTTACCGTTATTTAAACGGACGATGCTCTAGTGAAATAGCAGTTGCATTCCTCCCCTTAAACAATTTAAGCGTAATACCCGGGTTTTTAGGAACTACCATCAGTTTACCCTTGAGCCCAACTTCGGCCGTATTATGAAGTACAGAGATTCTTTTTTTAGCCATACTACGCGAATGTGGAACTTCTTGCCACGATCTATCTTTCTCTGTCATTTCAATGTTCAGAAATTTGAAACCAATGTGCACCGACACCTCCTATCCAACCCTTCCCTCTTTTCCTAATGCTCACACTGTGTCTTTATGTGTATTAAACGTATAAAAAACCCTTTTAGTGTTTGCTAATTATAAAAAAAAAAAATCTATAATTGTTTTTTTTGCGTGTAAGACACATAGTTTTACATTTGTCAATATTCAATAAAAGTCGGTTTGTATTGCACCATTCCCTAAAACTATGAAGATCTTCTTGAAGCTTTGAGCAGTCATTAATTGAACTAATAGATTTGAAAATTTTAATGTCATCAGCGTGTATTAAAACGGAGGAGTTTTTTATAACGGATGTTATGTCATTTATATATAAGATAAATAATAAAGGACCTAAATGGCTACCCTGTGGAACACCAGAGTTGACGTAAAATTGGTCGGAGAATTCGTTTCTGAATATAACGCTATAACTTCTGTTCTTGAGATAAGACGAGATCCACATCAAGAATTTGTCGTTAAGCCCTAAGGCCTTAAGTTTGTGGACTAAAGTCTCGTGACACAATTTGTCAAAGGCTTTACTGAAATCTGTGAATACGCAATCTACTTGCTTACGATCTTCGAAGGAGGCAAGGCAGAAAGAAGTGAAATCAAGTAGGTTTGTAATTTTTGATTTATTCTGGACGAAACCATGTTGATTTTTACAAACAATTGAAAAGTCTGGCAATCGACCCTTTTTTATGAATCGGAGTTATAAATGCACTTTTCCATAATAGTGGGAAAATTGAGCTTCTAAGAGATTCATTGAACAAAACAAACAGAGGGTACGATATATGAGACACACATTTTTTTAAAACACATGATGGTACTCCATCAGGGCCAGGGTGAAAACAATCATTAAGTTCTGAGACACAACGAACAATTGAATCCTCACATATTGTCAAGTTAAGTGAGTTAAGGTGTGGATAAATTTGGGCTGGAATTGGAAAAGAAGGAGGCACGTTGAAAGCATCTCTGAGGAAATTAGTAAACATATTTGAAATTATTTGGGAGTCATGACTTGTTGTGATATTAAAAGACATAGAGTTTGGGTAACCGTCAGTTTTTCTTTTACTTCTCACGTCTTCTTCTACCAGTTTAACATCGGCTGGAGATACAGCTTACTTACTTACTTAAGGTGGCGCTACAGTCCGGGGCGGACCTGGGCCTCAACCAACAAGCGTCTCCAGCCAGCTCGGTCCCTAGCTAGCTGTCTCCAGTTTCGCACGCCAAGTTGGTTGAGGTCCTCTCCCACCTGGGTGCGCCACCTGAGTCGCGGTCTTCCTCTACTGCGCCGTCCCTCGGGAATGGATTCGAAGACCTTCCGGGCTGGAGCGTTGATGTCCATCCACTCTACATGACCTAGCCATCTAAGCCGTTGGACTTTGATTCTGCTAACTAGGTCAGTGTCGCTGTACAGCCCGTACAGCTCGTCGTTATATCTTTTCCTCCATTCTCCATCTATGCGTACGGGACCAAAAATCGCCCGAAGAATTTTTCTCTCGAAGCATCCTAAGACGCTCTCATCTTTCTTTGACAGGGTCCAGGCCTCAGCGCCATAAATGAGAACTGGGATGATGAGTGTCTTATACATGGTGAGTTTAGATGCTCGACAGAGGACTTTACTTCTCAATTACCTTAAAAGTCCAAAGAAGCAGCAGAAGAGTTATTCTTCGTTTGATTTCAGCGCTGGTGTCGTTGTCTGTATTAATAGCGGTGCTTAGGTAGACACAGTCCTTAACTACCTCAAAGTTATAGCTGTCCATGGTGACGTTTTGTCCAAGACGTCGTCGTTCAGTGTCCTTTTTTGATGACAGCATATACTTGGTCTTGCCCTCATTGACAACTAAAACCCATCTTCTTCGCTTCCGTCGCAATGCTCAAAAACGCTCCACTGACATCACGCTTTGATCTTCCAATTATGTCAATATCATCTGCGTATCCGAGTAATTGGATGGATCTTTGGAAGATTGTGCCTCTAGTGTTGACGGTTGAGTTTTGTACAATTCTTTCCAGAACGATGTTGAAGAAGTCGCATGACAGTGCATCGCCTTGTCTAAAACCTTTTTTGACATCAAATGCATCGGTAAGATCTTTTCCGACCTTGATAGAGCAGCGTGCATTCTCCATCGTCATTCTGCACAAACGGATAAGTTTGACAGGGATGCCAAAACTAGACATCGCTCGGTAGAGCTCTTCCCTATAGATGCTGTCATACGCGGCTTTAAAATCGATAAAGAGATGGTGGGTATCGATTTGAAGCTCCTGGGTTTTTTCCAAGATCTGCCGTAGTGTGAATATTTGGTCGATAGTGGACTTTCCCGGTCTGAAGCCACACTGATAAGGACCAATCAGGTTGTTGACGAATGGCTTCAGACATTCACATAATACGGCAGAGAGGATCTTATACGCAATGTTAAGAAGACTGATGCCTCTGTAGTTGGCGCAGTTTAGAGGGTCTCCTTTCTTATGTATCGGGCACACTATGCTGAGATTCCACTCATCGGGCATGCTTCTTCCAACCATATTTTGCAGATGAGTTGGTGCATGCTCCCTACCAAGTCATCGCCTGCTGCTTTGAATAGTTCCGCAGCGATGCCGTCAGCACCAGCAGCTTTGTTTGACTTAAGTTTAGATATAGCTATCTTCACTTCGTCAAGGTCGGGTAGGCGGAATTGTTGATCTGCGTCGCCGAGGTTGAGTGGTTCTATCTCCCTCACAGCGGAATTCGGTTCCTCATCGCCGTTATATAATTTGGAGAAGTGATCTTTCCATATTCTCAGCATCGACTGCGGTTCTACTACGATGTTCCCTTGATCGTCTTTACAGGCTTCGGTTCGTGGCTGGTACCCTTGGGAGGTTTTTTTTACCTTTTGGTAAAATTTACGAACCTCATAAATGTTGGGACATCACTCTATCTCCTCGATCGCGTGCTTCTCATGCTCTCTTTTTTTCCGTCTAAGAAGCCGGTGTTCCTCTCTCCTCTTCTGCTCGTAGAGCTCGCGAGCAGCTCTCGTCCTTTTGTGCAGCGCCGTTTTGTATGCCTCTTGTTTCGCTGCGTGAGCTTGCCGGCATTCGTCGTCAAACCAAGGGTTTCGCTGTGGTGGCCGTGTGAAACCTAGCACTTCAGAGGCGGCATGTCTGATGGCTGCAAGGCAATGTTGCCACTGGTTTTTAATTCTTAATGCAGGAAGCATAGGACTCCTTAGGAGGTTATTAGAGACTCGATCGGAAAAGGACATGGCAGTCTCTTGCGATTGTAGCCGTCTAACGTCGAATCTTCTCACAGTACTTCCTTGTTTTGGCTTGGATCAGGATATCCGTAGCCGTACCTTGGCTACAACGAGGTAGTGGTCCGAGTCAATGTTGGCCTCTCGGAATGTTCGGATATCCTGGATACTGGAGAAGTGTCGTGTGTCGATTGCAACGTGGTCAATCTGGTTGACGGTTGATTGATCAAGAGATTTCCATGTCCCCTTGTGGATATTTAGATGTGTGAACTGCGTACTAGCTACCAGAACGTCTCGCCCCGCAGCGAAATCGACCAGCCTGAATCCGTTGTCGGAGGTGATGTCGGGCAAGCTGTATCTCCGATTATGCCACCAAAGATATCTTCTCTTCCTAGCTTGGCATTAAAATCTCCTAAGACAATTTTAATGTCATAGAATATATCTTTGGTGTCTTCATCTTTTTCCTCTGTTGGGGCATGCGCGCATATTAGGCTTATGTTGGCGAATTTAGCCTTGATGCGGATTGTCGTGATGCGCTCGCTCACACTGTTGAAACTCAAGACTTTTTGCCTGAGCCTAGTTCCAACAAAAAATCCACACCCAAATAGACGCTGTCTTTGTTTTCGGTAGCAGTCGCCGTAGTAGATATCGCAGTCTTTTAGTTTGCGTTTGCCCGGTCCATCCCATCGCACTTCTTGGATGGCTGTAATATCTGCCTTGCAGCAGTTTAGGGCTTCCGCTAATTGTTCGGCTGCACGTGGTCTGTTAAGGGACCTAACATTCCACGTACATATCCGAAGTTCGTTGTCCTTATTTCGTTTGCGTGGGTTGTCAACAGTGAATCCGTCCGTATGCGAGGCTTGTTGTTGCTTCGAAACTATGATGTTTTTACGTGGCCAGGAAGTCACCCCGACGGCACAACCCCCAACCTGGAGGGCCAGATCCTTAGTATAACCCCAAGGAAGGGGAGCCGGATGAACCGCTCCTTATAGGCCTGGGCTCCGAATATGTCGAAGAAGCCCTATAAGGTGTTCACTAAGTAGTTCGACCTTACTGGAACTGTAGACGCCACCGTTGATTCTATCTCGAGAATTCGTCCGCTGCCGCCTGGATAAGGAGAGGTGCCTTAGTGGAAACACCTCTCCCCCCCTCTCTCGTTTGCTGCCCCCAACAACTTTCCACTGAGGTTGGAACCCAATCTCCAGTTGAGGTACTAGGCACCCGATGTTCACCGCGGGGAGGTGAGAGTAGGAGTTGATAGACAGAGGTGGGTTTTGAGAAAAACCTGTGGACGCTTGTGTCCTCTTGAATGCACATGTCTACCATTTGAGATACAGCTACTTCAGTATTTATCGGGTCGGAGAAAAATATTAGGCCAAATATTTGTTGTATTGATTGGCAACACCATTAAATTGAACAAGTCCACAAGAAGCTAAACCATCAATAATTGTGAATTCATTGGTGCACGTTGGACTGATAGGTGTAAAATAGTTCAAATCTGATGACTTTGTCCAGTTGAGGTTCGGAAGATTGAAATCACCTACGATCAGCAGTTCATCATTAGGTTCCATTTGGTCGTGGATCTTCTCAGTGGTAGATCTGTTTTCGAGGAGTCGCTCGATTGGTGCCTAAAAAAAAAAAAAAAAATCAAAAAAATCAAATGGGGTGGCGCAACAGTCCGTTGTGAACCAGGGCCTAGTGACTTACAACTCTCAACCATTCCTGTGTGCGAGTACTGTTGTCAGGAATGGAAGGGACCTACAATTTAAGGCCGAATCCGAACGGCTAGTTTAAGAAAGCACTTTTTCATGACAAGAATTACTCTTGAAGGATTTGTCAATTCCTCGCAAGAGGCAGTACCCGCGAAAATTAATTTTTTTTTTTAAATTAAGCTGGCACAGGCAGGGATTGAACCCAGGACCCCTTGCATGACAGCCCAACGCACTAACCATCATGCCACGGGTACTTCATCATTGGTGCCTATCTCGTCTAAAAACTTGGTAAGTTGAGTCAAAGAGTTCGGTATCTATGAAGGAATTATTTAGCAATGTTTCTGTAAGAGTAATAAAGTCATGTTGTAGATTGTTAATATTTTTATAGATCGTATTGATCTTTATCCTTAGGCCATTGACGTTTTGGTAATAAATCAAAACTTGTCCTCTGCCCCTTCGATAATAATGCATTGTCCGGGTCTCTTGAAAAGGGTTAAAGGCTGACGACTTTATATGATTATTTTGATTATTCTCGAATTCGTGTATTATGATCCCTTTTGGCCAAAGCGATGTTGAGTTTAGAAGGTGGAAGATTGAGTCTGGAACTCTTATCTTAAAAGATGCATATTTCGAGTGGTTTCGATAAATCATTTTCTCAACTTTTAATAGCGACGTATCAGTCTTCTTCGAAATAAAGTTTTTATTATCGAGGGCGTTTGTTGAAGGGTCAAGTCAACAATCCACATGAGATAAGTGAGTTTAGATGAGTTTTGTTTGAAAGAGATGAAAATAACAATGAGTTTGCTAACGTTGATGATGATGGGTTTGCATTTGGCAAAAATCAATTTATTTTACTTTGAAACAGTCGCTTATGAAAGAATAAATATTTTAAGTCTTTTCATTCCTAAATAAATAGAAGATAATGTTTTTTTTTTTTCAAATAATGTAAAGACTGCAAATATTTAATCACAAAGACTGCACGTACATTAATATGATAAAATTATTATTTAATTTTACTGCGCATTAAAATTTTACTAAACTTTTTGGGTAATCTTGTCTTTCGATATTTTCCATTTAATTTACAAAGGGGATTGCTCATGATTTTTTTTGTATTTTAGGAGCATATTTTTGAATTATTATTGTCAAAATGAATAAATTGTTGAAGAAACCCAAAAAAATTATATATGAAAATAAAGGTTGTGAACTAAGCCACTTATTGGTGCCAAAAAAAATTAATATCATCATTGAATTTTAAAAGATATTATTGTACAAAAGTTTGCCTAAAAAATGCTGTTTTTCTAAGGTTTGATTAAAAATAACTCAAAATATGTAATTTTAGTTTCATTTAAAAGATATTTTTGACACCTTTATTTTAATACCTTTTTGAATTGTCTACCTTTTCTGTATCCAAAGATATTAGCATTTATGTCGAAAAAGTGCTGATTTTTAATGGTTGGACATTTCGAACTTCAGTCTCAAATATCTCGGATCTCCCATGAGTTATCGACAAAATATTTTTGCAGATATATCCGGCTTAGAACAACCTTTAATTTGATACCAAATTCATTGGTGTACACTCCGGGCCGAAAATGAGCATACCCCTTTCCATTACAAACATTTTGTTTTTGATAAACAAAATTTATTATAATTTTGTTTGATAGCAAAATTGGCTTATGAAAGATTTCCTTAAGTTAAATAATTTCAAATCAAATAAAATTAAAGTAAATATCGAAGCGTCATTTGTGAAACTATAAGAAAATGAATAATAGTCAAATCTCTCACAGTAGTAAGCTTAGGGCAAAATTAAATTTGGGAATACTAAATTTTTGTTTTATAGTTAAAATAAGAATAGGTATTAAATTTAAGAATTGTTCCACTCTACCTTACTATTTATTTAAAATTACGGCTGAGAATTAATCGTTAGAAAATAATATAATAATTTCCCAAAACCGTTGTTCATATAATTTGTTGTGAAGTTTCGGTAAAGAGAGATTCTACTTTAAATTTTTTTCGATGTGAAATCTTACGAAAAATTAAAGCAATGTAAAAACTCTAACATCGACAAATTTCAAAGTAATATTATCACACGGTTCACTGATGTAATTTACGTACTACAGTACATACATACGAGCTATAAAATGTTATTAAACTTTGATTCATCTACCCTTGAATATAACCCAATAAATCGTGTTCAATGATTGATAACTGCACACACATGTACATTTATACAGTAATAAGCACGCGTCAGGCCCTTAACGTGTAATCATTTTCTTGTCATTAAAATGTTTTACTTTGTTGATAATTTTAATTAAAATAATAATTATTAACAGAAGTTTGAGTCCATCATTTCTATATAGAATCGCAGTATTAAGTGTATATTAAAATGATATTGTTATCAACGCATTTTATATTTTAAATTAAGAAAAAAGAAATGACAACTAATCAGAATTTTAATTCCACTATATTAATATTTTATGGTAATTACTAATAAGTTATTTTTATCACGTGGGCCTCCACCTAAATGATATTATTTTCTTGTTTTTAAAGCTTATAATTTTTGAATTGATAGATCAACTTATGCCAGTTCTCAATTAAGGTAGCGCTGCAGTCCTGTGTGAACTAGGGCCTCACCAGCAAAACTTCTCCATCTAGCTCGGTCCCTAGCTAGATGTCTCCAGTTTCGCGCTCCAAGTTGGGTGAGGTCACTTTCCACTTATGCGCGCCACCTGATCCGCGGTCTTCCTCCACTGTGCTGTCCTGTTGGTATGGATTCGAAGACTTTCTACTTACTACGTAACCCAGCCATCTAAGACGTTGGACTTTTACCCTTCTGGCTAAGTCCACGTCGCTGTACAGCCCGTACAGCTCGTCGTTCCATCTTCTCCTCCACTCGCCTTCGATGCTTACGGGACCGTAGATCACACGAAGAACTTTTCTCTCGAAGCGACCCAAGGTGCTTTTATCCGCTTTTGTTATAGTCCATGCTTCTGCACCATATAGCAGGTCGGGGATGATAAGGGTCTTATATAGCAACACTTTGGTCCCTCAAAAGAGGATTTTAATACTCAATTGCTCTCTTAGTCCAAATCAGCGCTGGTGTTGTTTTCGGCGTTTACAGCGGAGCCTAGGTAGACGAAGTCCTTGACTATCTTAAGGATACGTCTGTCGATGGTGACGTTTTGACCAAGACGTCGGTGTTGTATGTCCTTTCTTGACGACAGCATGTACTTTGTTTTACCTTCATTAACCGTTAAACCCATTTTTGCCGCCTCTGCCTCAATACTCACAAAAGCCCCATTGACATCACGCTGAGTTCTTCCGATTATGTCAATGTCATCAGCATATGCCAGTAATTGGACAGACTTTTGAAAGATAGTGCCTCTAGTGTTGACGTGTGAGCTCTGCACTATTCTTTCAAGCACGATGTTAAAAAAATCGCATGACAGCGCATCACCTTGTCTAAAACATTTTTTGACTTCGAAAAGTTCTGTTAAGTTGTTTCCAACCAACAAACGGACGAGTTTAGCAAGGTTGCCAAAACTATACGTGGCTTTATACAGTTCGTCCCTGTAGATGCTGTCATATGCGGCCTTGAAATCGATGAAAAGATAATGGGTGTTGATTTGGTGTTCTTGGGTATTTTCCAGGATCTGCCGTAATGTGAATATTTGATCAACTGTGAACTTTCCTGGTCTAAAACCATACTGATAAGGACTTATCAGGTTGTTGACGATGGGCTTAAGACGTTCACATATTACGGCAGAGAAGATTTTACAGGCAATGTAAAGTAGACTGATAGTTGGTGCAGTTTAGAGGGTCTCCTTTTTTCAGGATCGGGCAAACAATACTGAGGTTCCATTCATCGGGCATACTTTCTTCCGACCATATCTTACAGATAAGTTGGTTCATGCTCCTAACCAACTTATCTCTAGCTGCTTTAAAGAGCTCGGCATTCAAGCCATCCGCTCCAGCTGCTTTATTAGACTTCAGCTTAGATATGGCAATCTTTACTTCGTCTAAGTCGGGAGGACGGGATTGTTGGCTTTCGTCGTCTATGTTGAATGGATCATCCTACCTGACAGCGGAATTCAGTTCGTCGTTGCCATTATGCAGTCTGCAGAAGTGGTCCTTCCATATCCTCAGCATTGACTGCGGTTCCACTATGATGTTTCCACTTTCGTCTTTGCAGCCTTCGGTTCTAGGTTTATGTACCTGTGAATTTCGTTTCACCTGTTCATAAAACTTTCGAACTTCCTTTTTGCTTTTAAACCTCTCAAAATCTGTGACCGCACGCTTCTCATGCTCTCTCTTTTTCCTTCTGAGAAGTCGGCGTTCCTCTCGCCTCTTCTGCTCATAGAACTCACGAGCAGCTCTCGTCCTTTTATGCAGCGCCGCTTTGCATGCCTGTTGTTTGGCTGCATTTGCCTGCCGACATTCCTCATCAAACCAGGGGTTCCTTGTTGGTGGCTGTTTAAAACCCAGCACATCAGAGGCGGCTTCTCTGATTGCATCTTGGCAATGTTGCCACTGGTTTTCGATACATTGTGTACGAGGCAGAGAACTTCGAGAGAGGTTACATGTAATTCGGTCCGAAAAGGATTTGGCGATCTCTGGCGGTTGTAGCCGTTCGACGTTGTACCTTCTCCCAGCACCTCCCTGTTTTGCTTTCGGTCTGGAAATCCGTGCTACCTTGGCTACAACGAGGTAGTGGTCCGAGTCAATGTTAGCTCCTCGGAGAGTTCGTACATCCATGATGCTGGAAGCGTGTCCGGCGTCGATCGCAATAGGGTCAATCTGGTTGGTGGTAGATTGATCTGGAGAAGTCCAAGTTCCTTTGTGGATGTTGAGATGTGGAAAACGCGTACTGGCTACCATGACGTTTCGCCCCGCAGCGAAATCTATGAGCCTGTATCAGCTGCCGGAAATGTTGTCGTGCAGGCTGTTCTTCCTGATTATTTCACCAAAGATGTCTTCCCTTCCTAGCTTGGCATTAAAATCGCCAGGACTATTTTAATATCGTAGCTAGGACACTGTTCATATGTTTTGTCTAAGAGCTCGAAGAACATGTCTTTGGTGTTGTCGTCTTTCACTTCTGTGGGGGTGTGCGCGCATATCAGGCTAATGTTGCCGGATTTAGCCTTGATGCGTATGGTCATGAAGCGCTCATTGATGCACCTATAGGTCAAGACTTCTTGCCTAAGTCTGGCTCCAATGACGAAGCTGCATCTAAATAAGAGCTATTGGTTTTCGTGGTAGCAGTCACCATAGCAAATTATGGCAGTTTTTCATCCTCTTTTTGCCCGGCCTATCCCATCGTATTTCCTGGATGCGGTGATGTTTGCTTCATAACGGTCTAGGGCTTCCGCTTATTCTTCAGCCGCACGTGATCTGTTAAGGGATCTAACATTCCACATGCATATCCGAAGTTCGTTGTCCTTAATTCGTTAGCGTTGGTTGTCAACAGTAAATCGGTCCGTATCCGAGACTTGTTGGTGCTTCGCATGTATGAAAGCTTTTACGTGGCCAGGAAGTCACCGCTACGCGGACGGCACAACCCCCAAGCTGGAGGGCCAGATCCTAAGTATTACTCCAAAGATGGGGAGCCGGATAAAACCGCTTCTTATAGGCCTGGGCTCCGAATATGTCGAAGAAGCCCTGTAAGGTGTTCACTCGTTGTTCACCACGGGGAGGTGAGAGTAGGAGTTGATAGACAGAGGTGGGTTTTGAAAAAAAATTTGTACGCTTGTGTCCTCTTGAAAGCGCATGTCTACCATTTGAACATCCTATGGGAAGTTGAAAAAATCGTTTAAACGATTTTCAAATACGAATGTTGAAAAATTAGAAAAAGAAAATTAGATATCACTGAAAGATTTTTTTTATTAAATGCGCTTTTTTCGACCGTTTGCTTGTGTAGAATAGCAACTTTTTCAAAACAAAAAATTTGTTTTCAAGTAATTTCGCTAAAATACCTATAAATAAAGCTCTTCACAAAAATTCACAGCTTTTCCTTTTACTTTACTATGAAGCAAGATAATTAATTTCGGAAATTTTGGCATTCAATAACTTGTGATGCCGATACTTTTATAATAATATATATTTATAATAATATATGTCTAGCTGAAAAAAAAATTTATAAAACTTTGCTTTTCTACTGAATCTGTAAAAGCGTCATAACATAATCCTAGAAATCAACATGTTTTTCAGTTAAAGAATAAATCTAATAAGTCTCTGGTAGCCAAAACTGATGAGTCAATTTTGGTTTTTGCAAAAAACCATACATCATGATGAGTGTTTAAATAATTAAATATCTTCAGTTACAAATACTTGTGTTCATGTCCATACAATTTGTCAACTCGACCATTTCAGAAAAATCATAACTATAAGTAATTTCTTTAATCTTGTGAAATAAAAATCAATCAACTAAAATATTGCTTACGTACGATACAAACCTATGAGTGTTATAAGCTACATAAATGTATCACTTACATTTTAATCAAGACTGTCGCCGGCGTTAGCCGAGAAAATATAAAGCATTGCACATTCGAATAGTTTTACAACTATTGTTCATTAACATTGATTCATTGATAGTAAATCAATGAAAAAAATTAAATAAAAATGACAACAAAAACTACAAATAACTGTGTTATGTAAAATCAAAGAACTGGAAGGTATTGCCCTGATTCGATGTGACAGGTCTGAAGCTAACAAAAAATAAAATACCCCACATGCAATGATAGCCAAAGAAAAAATCCCAAGCACAAGCGCATTATCAATTTTCAAGTCGTCTTGCATCAGCGAGTATTTGGGAGAGCCAGAGTTATACTTCTAAGGGCGATAAGTTTGTCTTTTTTTATTTTGCTAGCCGGTATAGGTACCTATATCAATATCAAAATAACTAAAAAGAAATACATTTTAATCTCAAACTCAAATTCACAGATCTCAAAAAGTAATACATGACGGTATTGATCTCTGAAGCTTCAGGAGCGGATTTCATACTGCATCAAGATCAAATAACCGTCGCATCATTCATTACTTATTCAAAAACTTTGAAAGAGATAGAGCTGTTAAGAAATGTAGTTTGGGCATTAAGTTTTGAGTTGTATTGGTTACTGTACCTGTGGCATGATGGTCATGCCAGAGGTCTTGGGTTCGATACCTGCCTATGCCATCTAAAGTCATTTCACGGGTACTGCCTCTTGCGAGGAATTGACAAACTCTCCAAGAGTAACTCTTGTCATGAAAAAGTGCTTTCTCAAATTAGCCGTTCGGATTTGGCATATAAACTGTAGGTCCCCTCCATTCCTGACAACATTACTAGCACAAGGTTGAGAGTTGTAAGTCACTCAACGGACTGTTGCGCCACCTAATTTATTTTATTGGTTACTGACATGTGACAGGCAATTTGACGTCTTAGGAGCAATTTATAGCTATCATTGGTTTTCATCATTTAAAATATTGTTTCGAGATTAAGAAACGAGTAAAAAAGTAAAATTTGTTATGTACATTAATTAACCTAGAACTTTTCTTTTAGTTCATTTTTAAGTTTTCAATGATTAAATCGGTTTTAATAAACAGCTGCTTGTTGATTACAAACTTCTCAACAAAATTGTTCCACTCAAATCGTTCCATTTTCTTTGTATTCCCACCTGTCACTTTTCATTTCAATGATCAACTCTAACCTCAAATGCTTGACTAAAGGATTGGATAAATTCTCGGATTCAATAAATGCAATAACCAACCTGTCAAACAAATTCCAATGATTGGTTTCAATGATGAAAAACAATGATAGTATGAGCGGCACCTTTTTTCTGGGGCCCTACTAAGCTTAGTCCGTCCATGTGCCATGATCTCCTGAGATTTGTACTTATATAGCAAGAGAATTGATAATTTCCCGAACATTGGAATCAACGCTATATAAACAAACTTTGACGTTGATTATCATATTCATTCAGTCCGAGACGCCAGCCTAATCGAACAATCATCATTATTGTAATTCCGGCATTGAACGTTCGCAAATTACGAAGGAAATAATAATTGTAATTTTGTATACAAAAATAAATTGAAATCGTGAAAATAAATATCAAGTTAAAAAACAAATAAATTCGTCAAATATTAGAAAATGGCTTCGTTAAACAATATTTTAGTGGCTCTGCGAGTTTTGCCCACATCGCCAAGTATACCAAAGGATCCACTGGATGTTTCCGAATTACCCGAAATCAGTTTGCAGGAAGTTTCCAACCACGATGATATTAACGATTGTTGGATTGTGCTCTACGATCGCGTTTACGATGTCACAAAGTTCCTTTTTTCGGTAAATAACAAAACTTAACGAAGAAGTGAAAGTGTAAACAGAGACTAACGGTTGGAATTATTATTTGTTTTTTTTTTAGCACCCAGGTGGTGAAGATGTGATCCTTGATCATGCAGGACGTGATGCTACATTAGCGTTTCATGGCACTGGACACTCAAAACACGCAACAAATATGTTACGAGATTATTTGATCGGTGAATTGCCTGTCAGTGAGAGAATTTTCCGAAACAAAAATGTCGGTGGTGGAGTGCTTCTGTCGGGAATACCAGATTGAAACTTCGTCGTTGCCGTTATCAGCCGATTTTGGATTTGGAGCTTGTCTATATTTGCCTCCAATTCCCATAGTATTAACTTTCAAAAATATCAAAACATAGATTATGTTCATTTTTAATCTTAAAACTAAGAGATTCACTGTGAAGAGGGAAAGAGCCAACAGCACAATCAATCATAAACCATTAAGTTGTGACTCGTGATCACTTTTAAATGCCACGCTTAATTATATAACACTTAAGTGGCTATACCTATAAGAAAGAATAATCGCAAGTCCTACTCGTATATGAGTTATCACTAATCACTAATCACTATCACTCGAATGCGATGATGAAATATTAATATGGAAGTCAGTGACGGAAGCAAAATTCTTATGTTTATGTGAATATTTGAAATGAGATAATTTGAGACTCAGATTCAGATCAAAACTTTGGCTATAAAATGGCGATATATGATAATCTAAGCACTCAAAGGTTGTAAGAGGACTAATGGAAGTTTTTCTATTCCTGTACTTAAAATAATAGTTTTTAAGTAAAATTGTGTTCTTAATCAAATTTCCTATATTAAGTATTATCCTTTTTAAGCAATTTTTGATATAAAATGAAAATTGTGACTAAGTATGAACTTTAGGCTTAAGTAAATAAAATTCTTTTAAAAGTAAAAATATTTGTTGTTATAAATTTTATTCTTGTTCATTAGGTTTGTTAAAAAAAACACCTGCAGACAGTTTTGAAATTACAAACTTTCTAATTGGTTCCAAATCAAAATCTTCATAGGTCTTTGGTTTGGAAAACAATAAACAAAATAGCTTTCCAATGGGAAACTATTTTAATCAGTTTAATTTAGTTAAACACTTTTACAACTCTTATCAGCTATTGAGTTCCCATACGTCACACGTACACAATTGGGTTTGATTAAACTTAAGTGTTTCTTTTCGAGATGTTCATATTAACTAACTTCTCATAGGAAGTAATTGTAATCGGTCCAATTTGTCGAATTGCAAATGTTGACATTTCTCGACGTTTTAAGAGAGATGTTGGTGCGTAAGTGTGTACGTATGTATGTTCAAACATGCGTACGTTTAGGAAAATTTTTTGTCGTTAAAATCTTAAAAACCAGCAGTAGTATCACTAAAAACCATTTGACTCCCAAAAAAAATTGAGTGGGTTGTTTTACTTACTTACTTACTTAAGGTTTCGCTACAGTCCGTGCGGACCTGGGCCTCAACCAACAAACGTCTCCAGCCAGCTCGGTCCCTAGCTAGCTGTCTCCAGTTTCGCACGCCAAGTTGGTTGAGTTCCTCTCCCACCTGGGTGCGCCACCTGAGTCGCGGTCTTCCCCTACTGCGCCGTCCCTCGGGATTTGATTCGAAGACCTTCCGGGCTGGAGCGTTGATGTCCATCCGCTCTACATGACCAGGCCATCTAAGCCGTTGGACTTTAATTCTGCTAACTAGGTCAGTTCCGCTGTACAGCCGGTATAGTTCGTCGTTATATCTTCCCCTCCATTCTCCATCTATGCGTACGGGACCAAAAATCACCCGAAGAATTTTTCTCTTGAAGCATCCTAAGACGCTCTCATCTTTCTTTGACAGGTCCAGGCCTCAGCGCCATAAATGAGAACCGGGATGATGAGTGTCTTATAGATGGTGAGTTTAGATGCTCAAGAGAGGACTTACTTCTCAATTGCCTTCTAAGTCCAAAGAAGCAGCGATTTGCAAGAGTTATTCTTCGTTTGATTTCAGCGCTGGTGTCGTTGTCTGCATTAATAGCGGTGCCTATGTAGACAAAGTCCTTAACTACCTCAAAGTTATAGCTGTTTATGGTGACGTTTTGTCCAAGACGTCGTTGTTCAGTGTCCTTTTTTGATGACAGCAGAAACTTGATCTTGCCCTCATTGACCACTAAACCCATCTTCTTCGCTTCCGTCGCAATGCTCAAAAACGCTCCACTTACATTACGCTTTCATCTTCCAATTATGTCAATATCATCTGCGTATCCGAGTAATTGGATGGACCTTTGGAAGATTGTGCCTCTAGTGTTGACGGTTGAGTTTTGCACAATTCTTTCCAGAACGATGTTGAAGAAGTCGCATGACAAAGCATCGCCTTGTTTAAAACCTTTTTTGACATCAAATGCATCGGTAAGATCTTTTCCGACCTTGATAGAGCGGATAAGTTTGATAGGGATGCCAAAACTAGACATTGCTCGGTAAAGCTCTTCCCTATAGATGCTGTCATAAGCGGCTTTAAAATCGATAAAGAGATGGTGGGTATCGATTTGAAGTTCCTGGGGTTTTTCCAAGATCCAAGATCTGCCGTAGTGCGAATATTTAATCGATAGTGGACTTTCCTGGTCTGAAGCCACACTGATAAGGACCAATCAGGTTGTTGACGAATGGCTTCAGACGTTCACATAATACGGCATAGAGGATCTTATACGCAATGTTAAGGAGACTGATGCCTCTGTAGTTAGCGCAGTTTAGAGGGTCTCCTTTCTTATGTATCGGGCACACTATGCTGAGATTCCACTCATCGGGCATGCTTTCTTCCGACCATATTTTGCAGATGAGTTGGTGCATGCTCCGTACCAAATCATAGCCTGCTGCTTTGAATATTTCGGCAGCGATGCCGTCAGCTCCAGCAGCTTTGTTTGACTTAAGTTTAGATATAGCTATCTTCACTTCGTCAAGGTCGGGTAGGCGGAATTGTTGATCTGCGTCGCCGAGGTTGAGTGGTTCTGTCTCCCTTACAGCGGAATTCGGTTCGTCATCGCCGTTATATAATTTGGAGAAGTGATCTTTCCATATTCTCAGCATCGACTGCGGTTCTACTACGATGTTCCCCTGATCGTCTTTACAGGCTTCGGTTCGTGGCTGGTACCCTTGGGAGGCTTTTTTTACCTTTTGGTAAAATTTACAAACCTCATTCCTGTTGTGACATCCCTCTATCTCTTTAATCGCGCGCTTCTCATGCTTCTCCTCTTCTGCTCGTAGAGCTCGCGAGCAGCTCTAGTACTTCTGTGCAGCGCCGTTTTATATGCCTCTTGTTTCTCTGAGTGCACTTGCCGGCATTCGTCTTCAAACCAGGGGTTTCGCTGTGGTGGCTGTGTGAAACCTAGCACTTCAGAGGCGGCATATCTGATGGCTGCAAGGCAATGTTGCCACTGGTTTTCAATGCTTAATGCAGGCAGCATAGGACTCCTTAAGAGGTTATTAGAGACTCGATCGGAAAAGGACATGGCAGTCTTTTGCGATTGGAGCCGTCTAACGTCGAATCTTCTCACAGAACTTCTTTGTTTTGGCTTGGATCGGGATATCCGTAGCCGTACCTTGGCTACAACGAGGTAGTGGTCCGAGTCAATGTTGGACTCTCGGAATGTTCGGATATCCTGTATACTGGTGAAGTGTCATTCGTCGATCGCAATGTGGTCAATCCGGTTGACGGTTGATTGATCAGGAGATTTCTATGTCCTCTTGTGGATATTAGTCTCGCCCCGCAGCGAAATCGACCAGCCTGAATCCGTTGCCACAGGTGGTTTCGTGCAGGCTGTATCTCCCGATTATGCCACCAGAGATGTCTTCTCTTCCTAGCTTGGCATTTAAATCTCCTAAGACAATTTTAATGTCATAGCCAGGGCACTGCTTATATGTCCAAGAGCTCGAAGAATATGTCTTTGGTGTCTTCATCTTTCTCCTCTGTTGGGGCATGCGCGCATATTAGGCTTATGTTGGCGAATTTAGCCTTGATGCGGATTGTCGTGATGCGCTCGCTCACACTGTTGAAACTCAAGACTTTTTGCCTGAGCCTAGTTCCAACAACAAATCCACACCCAAATAGACGCTGTCTTTGTTCTCGGTAGCAGTCGCCGTAGTAGGTATCGCAGTCTTTTAGTTTGCGTTTGCCCGGTCCATCCCATCGCACTTCTCGGATGGCTGTAATATCTGCCTTGCAGCAGCAGTTTAGGGCTTCCGCTAAATGTTCGGCTGCACGTGGTCTGTTAAGGGACCTAACATTCCACGTACATATCCGAAGGTCGTTGTCCTTATTTCGTTTGCGTGGGTTGTCAACAGTGAATCCGTCCGTATCCGAGACTTGTTGGTGCTTCGAAACTTAAGGTATTTTTACGTGGCCAGGAAGTCACCCCGACGGCATAACCCCCAACCTGGAGGGCCAGATCCTTAGTATATCTCCAAGGAAGGGGAGCCGGATAAACCGCTCCTTACAGGCCTGGGCTCCGAATATGTCGAAGAAGCCCTATAAGGTGTTCACTAAGTAGTTCAACCTTACTGGAACTGTAGACGCCACCATTGATTCTATCTCGAGAATTCGTCCGCTGCCGCCTGGATAAGGAGAGGTGCCTTAGTGGAAACACCTCTTCCCCCCTCTCTCGTTTGCTGCCCCCAACAACTTTCCAATGGGGTTGGAACCCAATCTCCAGTTGAGGTACTAGGCACCCGATGTTCACCGCGGGGAGGTGAGAGTAGGGGTTGATATACAGAGGTGGGTTTTGAGAAAAACCTGTGGACGCTTGTGTCCCCTTGAATGCACATGTCTACCATTTGAATGTTTGTGTTTTTTTACTCTTGAATGCACATGTCTACCATTTGAATGTTTGTGTTTTTTTACTAAAGCAATTTAAAAAAAGGAGACATTAAAAACATAAAAAAATTACTAAAAGTTGGTAAACATTGATTTTCGACTCAAATATCTTTTCAAAAATTACAAAAAATATTGTTTTCGATATTCATTAAATTGTTCATAAAAATCAGTTCTTTTTCAGAAAAAAAAAATAAAATCTAAGAAAATAAGACGGAAGGTAAATAAAATTGGTAAGAATTGGTTTTCGACTAAGAATCTCCTTTACAAAAATAGATTTTGAAATCAATTCAATTCAAATTCATCATATTCAAAATAGGTTGGTAATTTTAAAATTTCTGAAAATAATTCAACTGACAACTTTTTTAATAAAACACGAAAACCTACAAACCTTTTAAGCAAGACAAATTGATAGACGGGATGGTATTATCAATGAGGGTCGCATCCCAGAACCCAGCCTCTTTTTAAAATTGGCTCCAGACTAATTTCATATTATAGAAAATATTGTCTTCGACATTCAGTCAATTTTTTATAAGAATCTAATTTTAACATGTAATTAGTTAGCCCACCAACATTCGTGTTGGCTAATATTGTAATTGTAACCGTTTCTACAATTTTATACAACTTTTAAAAAAATAGTACAGTCACCATTTTTGTTATTATTAATTAAAAAAAGTGTACGTTAGCCGGCCCACCAACTTTCGAATCTGAAATCTGATTCTAAAAGCGTAGCTCGACTGATAATCGTTTGTACAAGTTTACAAAACTTATTTGTCAAATTCCTTTTGCTATTTTTAAATGGAATCGTTGTATATCTTTTAAAATAATGCCAAATGGCTGCCCGTGAAGATCAACGATGACCATCTTGCGCCAAGTCTGGAACAGAATTGTCTCCGACTTCTAGACATTTATTTTCAGTATCCAGTCTTCGCAATATCGCTGAATCTTGTCGAAATCACGCTGCAAAAGAATTCTAATAACATCAACCTTTCGGGCCGTTCTGTACGCAATTAGATCGTCGGCGATCGCTGGTGTAAATGCTGAAGAGAATCGGCGAATTCGCCGCTCCCTGTTGAAGACCATTTTTAATTAAGAATGTTGTGGTAGAAGTTACTCGTACATTGCCACTTTTGACAACAAACTTTCTACCATTAAGCATATCATAAAGTATATACAACAATGGCTTGATTATGCCAAGCCTGCTCAGTTTTAGGTAAAGACCCTCTAACCATACGGTGTCAAAGGCCTTTTTCAAATCAACCAGAACAGCACCTGTGCATAGTTGTTTTGATTTATTCCATTGGATATCAGAAACGAGTTAAGACTCAGCATGAATTGTGTCATGAACCGCCTTGAACCCGAACTGTTACCGGAATTATTTTGTTGTCCGCAGCCCACTTAGTCAGAGCCCTATTAACGATTTTTTCGAAAACTTTTCTGATGCTCGGAAGAAGACTTATCGACCGAAGATTTGACGGGTTGGAGTTGTCCTTTCCCTTTTTCGGGAGAGGATGAACCACAGCGGTCTTCCAATGCACTGGATAGTATGCATTATTCAATGCATTGTTGAAGAGTGTGGTGTAAATGTCAATTGCTTCCGTCGGTAAATGTCTTAGTACAACGTTGGATATACCATCGACACCTGCTGACTTTTTATTTTTATTGAATTGAAGATGAGCTGAAGCTCGACCTTCGTCACTAACAAGGGACTTGGTCCCGTTTGCTCGGCCATTATGGCATTTGCCAAGGAATCGTCATTGAACCGCATGAAACCGCTGTTCTCAGATCGCCATTGTGTCATATCATTTCGAAGGTAAAAGTGATTAAGTAGGGCTCTGTTTTCCAGGTCGTGGTTGGGGCGAATACTAACATTCACCTTGTACACTTGCTGAAAAGCAGCTCCCACCGCCTCCACTTTTTCCTTCGGATCTTCAATTATATAAAAGTCATCGTCAAAGATGGCTTCTTCTGGATCTATTTGCGCTGTCATGAGTACGTCTCTGTTTTCTTCGGTTCTTTGGAGTCTCAGACTCGGAAGGTCATTGTCGTTCTTTTTTCTAAATATCTTGTTGATTTTAGGGAACATACTAGGGTCCAACTCCACGCGTTCGTTCGGAATCTGCACTACAGCAGCCAGTCCGCAGTGATCACTGTCGTACTCGACTGTCTGTAAGCAGTTTCGCGGGTGATTACCCACTTTGTCTGTAACTGTCAGTCTGGTGTCGTACAGCAAAAGGTCCAGAAAGAAGCCGCTTCTTGGATACGATGGCTTTTCTGTAGCCTGCAGGTCGACTCCATATTCAACGCTGTAAAGATTCATCAAATTAAAAAGATGGTTATCTTTGGGATTACTATGTTGATTTCCCCAATCTTCATATTTTGCGTTCAAATCACCGGCCTAGATGAAATAGTTTTCTTCCCAGCTCAGTTTCAGTTCCCTAAAAAGAATCTCCAGTAACCTGCGGAGCTCCAGCCGCATAAGCCGCACTCATATACATCCGCTTCCCTTGAGTGAGAGAGATGCATACAACGCAAACTTCTAGCGTCTTGAGCTTTCGCAATTCATTGTTTTATATGACTTTAAAATTAATGCCTTTTCGTATAAAGAGACCGACACCGCCCCCTTGAGGCCGGTCTCTTCTTACGATATTGTAATATTAAATGACCACCCTTTCAGCAATATTTCTTAGGTAAAAACCCATCATCATTATCAACTAGTAAAATTATTAAGTCTGAAAATAATATTTTTCAAAAAAGGCATTCCAAAAAAAATCTCGAGGCTACACACCAGGAGTTGTTAGTGCAATTCACGGTTGTCATATGGAAATAAAACAACCTTTACGAAACCCTTTTAATCATTATAATAATGTACGCAATCCATTATTTTGCAAGGTAAGGTTCTCTCTATTTGCTTATCTTTCCCCTTCTTTATAACCTAAAGAAGCTAAGTTTTTGACAAAATAGATATAATTTTCGCTCTATTTGATGTTCACATTGCAGCCCCAGGATGACAACACAACACAAGCGTTTTTCGAAACAATCCCCTTTATCATCAGACTGATGAAATTACATTTGTTGATATCATTAACTATGTGATACCGCCAATCCTCTCAAATATAGTTTGGTTACATTACAATAACGTTAACGCTTTTTTATGTTCTTCAATTTAATTTCCAGATCGTTCTCTTCGAAAATAAAACCATATTCTTCAAAAACATTGGTAATTTCCTGATATACTGTTCTGTTACGCACTTCTGGATCTCGAATCTGGTCCTTTAATTTTCTGCATTCCTCCAAGAAGACAAGAATGAATAGCTTATATGTTCCCAACTTAAAATAAAAAACATTCTGAAGTGTATGATTTTTTTTACTTTTGAATCATCTGAAAGAATAACATACCTCTCCCTTCGGCGGCCTTATTTGCCTATATCCCATCTTGCTTGCACATCTTTCTACTTTTAAATACCAAAAATGTATAGATAAGTTTTTCATATACATATTTTCTTACGTTTTGTTTTAGCTCTGACACAGGATGGAGTTCTTCAGCTTCAGAATGCTAGACACTAGATTAAAGGATTTAAGGTAAGTCCTATCAAATTTGTCATCTTAAAACAAGAACAAAATAAGTGAATTCTGAAGTTTAAAGAAAAAATCTTTATAACCTTCTTAAACTCGAATTCAAACTGCCTCATTACTGTCTACAGACCCCCCTTTACCACTGGGCCCAGGCCCAGGGCCCTCAAGTTGCTGAAACATAACTTAACCTATATTGTTCTATTCTCAAGAAAAAAAAAATATTGCGATACAATTATAGATGCATATAGAATGATCAGAAATCGTACTTTCCTTGCTGAACAACAACCTTTGCTGAAGAATTCAAATCACATTCCCTGCGAAATTATATTCAAATTAAAACAGAAATATTTATTACTGAGTGGCAATGCAGTTTGCTTTCTAACAGAAACAAAAAAAACACACACGTTTTGAATATCACTGTATCTGTATGAAAAAATAAAGATAATAGTGTTTCAATATTTCCAACGCGAAAACTATTGTAAAAGAAGTTAAGATGGCAAAATATTTTTCAATCAATTCAATTCAATTTATTATTCGTTACATAAAAGATCGCGAGCCTGTTGAAAAGTTTTTGGATCTGATTATTTAGCGGAAACCATACTGAAGTTTTTGGAGGATCATGACATTTCGATATCAGATTGCAGAGGCCAAAACTACGACAACCCGCAATAATGTCAGGAAGGTTTTCTGGTCTGCAGGCAAGAATAAAAGAAAAACTTAAATTTGCCACTTTTGTACCATGTGCAGGGTACTCATTAAACTTGGAAGGAATGCATGCTGCTGGGTGTGTCGTAGAAGCAACCAAATTCTTTGACATTATTCAAAAATTTTATAACTTTTTGTCGGTATCTTTTTATCGATAGAGTGCTCATTTAGGTCCATAAAAAGTTTCAAAAAATCTTTCGTAAAAAAGATGGTCGGGGCGAGCTGATGCACTAAGCGCCTTTTACAAATGTCATCAAGAAATTTAAGAAGCTTTGATGTCTATCGCGAACAATTTAGGACAGGCACGAGAACGCAGAGAGGAAGCATTTAGTCTTTGCAAAAAAATGTCCAAACTTGAGTTTACCATACTTACAGAGCTTTGTGACTCTGTATTGCAAAGAATTAAAAAAACAAAATATCACCCTGGATGTTGCAATAAATTTGCTGAGTCCAATAGATGAATTTCTAATCGGTCTCAGGACAATTTTGATAACTTTGATTCATCAGCCAGACAAAAAACCCGGATTCCGAATAAAAGGACCTTTCTGAAACAACAACTTATCTCTATAAGTTGTTAGATTTCTCTTTGCTCAATTAATATTAAACAGAGCCCGAAAACATGCTGAAACGGTTTTGAAACAGAAAAAGGCAAAACGGATTAAAATTAATTTTTGTTCCAAATCCGTCGAACAAACTTATCATATCCAATTATTGGTATAAATGTAAAAAAAGGCTGATATGCGTACCACACTGATAATTTCCCATCCCGTCTGTCGATTTCTCTTGTTTAAAAGGTTTGACTTTTTTTAACGGCTCTGGACTCTCAGTGATTCTAACTGGGAAAGAAAGATTCAAAATTAAAACCTTTCTTCCCATTGTCGACACACTAAGCGTTCATTTGAAACAGCGACCAGGTTCGTATACAAAGATTTGCCAACGTTATAACTTTTTTCGATCAAATTTTGAAAGGCTTCACATCTAGATCCTTCCGCAAAATTTTCCACGTAGAGATAGTGGAGGAACACAATGGTGATTGACAGTGATAAAAAGTGTTTGAGCTTTCAAAACCAGTGTTGCTAAAAAGAAAATAGCAAAACAATCCACCTCTACTATATAACATATATAATTTCTAGAGAATATTTTGCTAGAAATAAATAACAAAATAGCAAAATTACCGAAGATGCAACCTTCAGCTGAAAATTATGCGGTGTTCAAAAACTGAGTTGGATAATTTACAGCTTCGGTAGCATTACAAACTTGATTTGATTGACACCAAGTTTCCTGGTAACAAAGGTTCTATCTTGAGATTTAATTCGTTGACATCCACATTGTTTGCTGCCAAAATTTGCTCTCTCTGACAGCCACTTATGATTTGTATATTGGCTGTGTACATCAGGAAATATTTGCTTAATGAAAGCATATTGTGAATCAAATATCGTGCAGAAATTGATGCTTAATTTTATGCATACAGCTTCATCTGTTGTAAGTTTTCCGTAGCCTGTATCTAACACCTTATAGGGCTTCTTCGACTATTTCGGAGCCCAGGCATATAAGGAGCGATTTATCCGGCTCCATATCCTTGGAGTTATTTTTAGGATCAGGCCCTCCAGGTTGGGGGTTGTGCCGTCGGGGTGACTTCCTGGCCACGTAAAAGCTTTCATAGTTGCGAAGCACCAACAAGCCTCGGATACGGATCGATTTACTGTTGACAACCAACGCAAACGAATAAAGAACAATGAAATTCGGATGTGCACGTGGAATGTTAGTTCCCTTAACAGACCACGTGCGGCCGAAGAATTAGCGGAGGCCCTAGACAGCTATAAAGCAGATATCACCACCATCCAGGAAATACGATGGGCCGGGCAAAAAGACTGCTACCATGAAAACCAAGAGCGCTTATTTGGATGCGGCTTTGTCATTGGAGCCAGACTTAGGCAAGACGTTTTGAGCTATAGGTGTATCAATGAGCACCTCATGACTATACTCATCAAGGCTAAATTTGGCAATATTAGCCTGATATGCACGCACGCCTCCACAGAAGAGAAAGACGACAACACCAAAGATATGTTCTTCGAGCTCCTAGACAAAACATATCAGCAGCGCCTAAGCTACGATATTAAAATAGTCCTGGGCGATTTTAATGCCAAGCTAGGAAGGGAAGTTATCTTTGGTGGAATAATCGGGAAGAACAGCCTGCATGACAACACTTCCGACAAGGGATTCAGGCTCATAGATTTTGGTGCGGGGCAAAACGTCATGGTAGCCAATACGCGTTTTTCGCACCTCTACATCCACAAAGGAACTTGGACTTCTCCAGATCAATCTACCGTCCACCAGATTGACCATATTGCGATCGACGTCAGTCACGCTTCCAGCATCATGGATGTACGAACTTTCCGAGGAGCTAACATCGACTCGGATCATTCGTTGTAGCCAAGGTAGCACTTCGGATTTCCAGACCCAAGGCAAAACAGGGAGGTGCTGGGAGAAGGTACAATGTCGAACGGCTACAATCGCCGTAGATCGCCAGATCCTTTTCCGACGAGTTACAAGTACCTAACCCCTCTCGAAGTTTTCTGCCGCCAACACAATGTATCGAAACCAGTTACAATCAGAGAAGCCGCCTCTGATGTGCTGGGTTTCAAACAGCCACCAACAAGGAACCCCTGGTTTGATGAGAAATGTCGGCAGGCAAATGCAGTCAAACAAAAGGCACGCAAAGCGGCGCTGCATAAAAGGAAGAGAGATGCTCATGAGCTCTATGAGCAGAAAAGGCGAGAGGAACGCCGACTTCTCAGAAGGAAAAAGAAAGGGCATGAGAAGCCTGCGGTCACAGATTTTGAGAGGTTTAAAAGCAAGAATGAAGTTCGAAAGTTTTATGAACAGGTGAAACGAAATTCGCAGGTACATTAACATTGAACCGAAGGCTGCAAAGACGAAAGTAGAAACATCGTAGTGGAACCGCAGTTAATGCTGAGGAATGGAAGGACCACTTCTGCAGACTGTATAACCGCGACGACGAACCGAATTCCGCTGTCAGGCAGGATGATCCATTCAACATAGACGACGAAAGCCAACAATCCCGTCCTCCCGAAGAAGACGAAGTAAAGATTGCCATATCTAAGCTGAAGTCTAATAAAACCGCTTGAGCGGATGGCTTGAATAACGAGCTCTTTAAATCAGCCTGAGAGAAAATGGTTAGGAGCATGCATCAACTTATCTGTAAGATATGGTCGCAGAAAGCATGTTCGATGAATGGAACCTCAGTATTGTTTGGCCGATCCTGAAAAAACGAGACCTTCTAAACTGCACCAACTAAAGAGGAATCAGTCTACTTAACCTCGCCTGTAAAATCTTCTCTGCCGTAATATGTTAACGTCTTAAGCCCATCGTCAACAATCTGGTCCTTATCAGTATGATTTTAGACCAGGAAAGTCCACAGTTGGTCAAATATTCACATTACGGCAGATCCTTGAAAAAACCCAAGAACGCCAAATCGACACACGCCATCATTTCATAGATTTCAAGGCCGCATATGACACCATATACTGGGACGAGCTGTATATAGAGCCATGTCAAAAAAGATTTTAGACAAGGTGATGCGCTGTCATATGTTTTTTTTTAACATCGTACTTGAAAGAATTGTGCAGAGCTCACACGTCAACACTAGAGGCACTATCTTCCAAAAGTCTGTCCAATTACTGGCATATGCTGATGACATTGACATAATCGGAAGAACTCAGCGTGATGTCAATGGGGCTTTTGTGAGTATTGAGGCAGAGGCGGCAAAAATGGGTTTAACGGTTAATGAAGGTAAAACAAAGTACATGCTGTCGTCAAGAAAGGACATACAACACCGACGTCTTGGTCAAAACGTCACAATCGACAGACGTAACTTTGAGGTAGTCAAGGACTTCGTCTGACTAGGCACCGCTGTAAACGCAGAAAACAACACCAGCGCTGAGATCAAACGCAGAATAACTCTTGTTAACCGCTGTTTCTTTGGACTAAAAAGCAATTGAGTGGTAAAGTCCTCTCTCGAGGGACCCAAGTGTCGCTATACGGTGCAGAAGCATGGACCATGACAAAAGCGAATGAAAGCACCTTGGGTCGGTTCGAAAGAAAAGTTCTTCGTGTGATCTACGGTCCCGTATGCATCGAAGGGGAGTGGAGGAGAAGTTGGAACGACGAGCTGTACGGGCTGTACAGCGAAGTAGACTTAGCCAGAAGGGTAAAAGTGCAACGTCTAAGATGGCTGGGTCACGTAGAGCGCATGGAAATCAATGCTCCGGCCCGGAAAGTCTTCGAATCCACACCCACAGGACAGCGTAGTAGAGGAAGACCGCGGATCAGGTGGCGCGCACAAATGGAAGGTGACCTCACCCAACTTGGAGCGCGAAACTGGAGACATCTAGCTAGGGACCGAGTTTGTTGGTTGAGGCCCTAGTTCACACGGGACTGTAGCGCAACCGTAAGTAAGTATATCTAACAGTTGTTTTGAGATTGTTTCAGCGGATGGATTTTGAAGCATTTGAACACTCACATTTACTCTCAGTTGTAATTTTTCAACATAAAGCAGCAGGGGCGATGATTTTAATTGAATTTTGCTGTGCCATAGTGCATTCATCCCAATGATAATTTTACACTGTTTCAGCACAGTGGTCTCATACCTACCGAATGCATATACAAAATTTCATTGAAATTGGTTAAGCCGTTTCGGAGGAGTATGGCAACTAACACTGTAACAGGAGAATTTTATAGATAAGATAATACAAGAATTCACTGAATTAATTGACAGTGACTGTTCGATCATTAGTAAAAGGGTGGATTCATATATTAAATTCCAAGCTGTCAAATCCCTAATTTAAAACTTGAAACAATTTTAATTCTACTGGTTGTTGTGATCTATGTTGTATGTAAAACTAGTTTCGAAGAAACTGACTGATAGGGGCTTAAATAATTACATTACATTTAAGAAACAAATAAACAAAGAACATAAACAAATCTTATCAAAATTTCACATAAAAGTGAAATGTATTCCTTTATAATATTGCATCAGCTCGATTATTTGTTTACAAAGATAGGAACTCACTATCAGATCTTAAGGCATCTTTCAAAATTTGATGTAATATTCTTGAAAATTTAAAAATAAACTAATTTATTTCTAATATGAGTGTTTAATAAATAAATAAATGAGTTCTGAAAATAGACGAATGTTTTCTACAATGTATACTATGTACAAAATTGGCGAAATAATGTCTGTTCAAAATAATCAATTTTCTTCAAAGCTTCCTCCCGTGCATAGATAAGGTATAAGATTATGTTTAGTCATCTTCAAACTTAAATTGGTTTGTGTGCTTTACTTTAATTTAATTATCTTATACCGGCAGCAACTCCATGAACTTGGCGCTACATTGATACAGAATCATCATCATTTTGATGATGAAAACCGAATAAATCCGAATTAAACCGGATTATTAATTAATCGAAAATGATATGAATTCAAGGGAATTTTAGAAATATAATTAAATTGGCCAACCCATCGAACAATTTTTGCAAAAAAAAAATGATTAAATACACATTTTCTGTGATTTTATGTTGGATTGTAACTAAGTATGTTTATAAATAAAATGTAGGAAGTGGTTATCATTTATAAATACATACTATTTATTAATGGGCTTTATTTCTTGTACATACCGTTGAAAATGGTTTGTCTATAAGCGATAACCTCTATTTTTTGTATTAATTTAATTTCTTCCAAAACTTGCAGATTTGTTGAAACAATAAATATAAGAATTAATAAATAGAACAAATTTGCATTTTTAATTCGACCCTACCTTGAAATCTCAAAACCTAGTTTGTATTTATATAAAAGTTGGAAGACATTTTGTGATTAGGGTCAGTTTCGAAAGCGTGAGAGATTTCTAGTGCAAAATGTCTTTCTTACGTTATCTGTTATAATATCACACATTTGCACGTGTAGACGTGCTTTTAGGAGCCACAAAAAAATATCACTTTTTTTCAAATCGAGCCCTAATTTATTAACAAGGAGTCTTCTAAATTTTTCAAGAATGGGGTTGATGGAGTAAAATATTTTCAGTTGAAATTCATCGATGATTTATATCACAGACTACTATAAAAAAGAGGCTGGGATGCGACCCACACTGATAACTTCCCATCCCGTCTATCGATTTGTCTTGCTTAAAAGTTTGTCTATTCGTACTCGTATCAATTTTTACCAAATTTGCGTACTATTTTTTGCAGATTTTATTTTTTATTAAGAACGAACTGTTGGATTTTTATACAAAAATTACTGAATTTTGAAAACAATATTTTCTGTGAAATAAAATAAGTTTGAAGCCAATATTTTTAATTTTTGAAAAGCTATTTGAGTCGAAAGTAAATTTTTACCATGTTTTAGTATTATTTTTTTTTTAGGGTTTTATTTTTTGTAAAAAACCTGTCAATACGATTATTTTCAAAGTTTTATCGAATGTTGAAAACAATATTTCTTGTAAGATAAAATTAGTTTGAAGCCAATACCTACAATTTTTGTCAAGATATTTGAGTCAAAAATCAATTTTTACCAAATTTTATACATTTTTTTTTTAGGTTTTTATTTTTTTTGTAAAAAAAAACTGTCAATTCGACTTTTCTCAAACTTTGTCCTATTGTTGAAAACAATATTTCTTATAAGTAAAAATTAATAAGAAGCTATTATCTCAAATTTTTGAAAAGATATTTGCGTCGAAAACCATTTTTTACCAACTTTTGGTAATTTTTTCCGGTTTTTAATTTTTTTTTAAAAACTGCCAATTAGATTTTTTTCAAAATGTTACTGAATGTTGATAACAATATTTTTTGAAAGATAAAATTAAATTAAAGCCAATATCTCAAAGTTTTGAAAAGATATTTGAGTCGAAAATTTTTACCAACTTTTATTATTTTTTTTTAGGCTTTTGTTTTTTGTAAAAAAACTGTCAACTAGATTTTTCTCAACATTTTTCAGAATGTTGAAAACAATATTCCTTATAAGATAAAATAAGATTGAAGCCTAAATTTTAAGTTTTTGAAAAGATATTTGAATCGATATTCAATTTTTACCAATTTGAGTAATGTTTTTTTTTTTGGATTTTTATTTTTTATAAAAAAAACTGTCAATTTGATTTTTCTCAAAATTTTATCAGATGTCAAAAACATTATTCTTCGTTGCACAAAATTGTTTTGGAGATGAAATCATATTTAAGTCTTAAAATTTTGGAGGTGACAATTTTTTTTTCAGTTTTTTTGATTTATAAAAAAAATATACTTCTTTGATATCACGTTACATTTCATTATATAAAATTTAATTCAAGTCTATAGCGTTTTTGGTTCGTAACCAAAATATTCACCTTTTTTTAAAACTGCTATGGTAAAAAAAACACCCACGCAATTTTCTTGAAAACCCTTTCTGAATCTTTCTGCCTTATTATCTGTATAACAAAATTTATTTGACATCGATATCTCGTCTGGTTCTTGAGCTATGGACAACGAAAAAAACGTCGCGAACGTACGTACACACGCACGCATAGACATCTTTCTAAAAATCTTTTATTTCGAATCTAGGGACCTTAAAACGTCAAGAAATGTCAAAATTTTCAATTCTACAAATCGGACCCATTACAATAACTTCCTATGGGAAGTAAATAAACAGTATAACCTTACCTACTTACTTTGCTAAGTAAGAAGCTACGAATCAACATAATCTGGGTCTTTCTTTTGGCGTAAAATTAAAATATCCCGTTGATTAAGCAATTGTCACTTTCGAAACTGTCATTTTGACATTTCGCAATTAAAAGAATACGCCATTTCGAAAAATGAGACAAAAACCGATTGAACAAAGATTAAACTAAATTAAATAACGTTGCGTAACAGCTCGTAGAGAACCAGAGCCTTGTGACATAAAACTTACATGTATTCTTTTGAGTGGGTAATGTCAGGGATGTAGGACGCCTACAGTTTTTATGCCAAGTCCAAACGGCTAATTTAAGGAAAAACACTTATATGACAAGGATTTATCTTGAAGGATTTGTCAATTCCGAGAAAAAAACTAAGGTGACACAGCCAGGGATTTGACCGAAGAACTCATGACAGTCCTACGCACTTGTTTTTTTAAATTCATTTTTATTGATTCACTCTTAAAACTATCTTCAAGCTAGACAAAATTCATAAGACTGGACTTATTAACCATAACCTAGATTTAACTTACTAGCCCCATATGGACATTTTTCTTTCAAAAAACGACACATGTCGGGATCCTTCAGGATTCATCAAGTGGTCGTTCTGAATTTTGTCTAAGTAAATGCGGGCAGCACGATGATCAGATGGTTTTTGGAGAACCTTTTAGGGGACCACCCCTTATTAAGACTGTAAGTTGTACTTGTAATGCTGAATCTGCTGAAGTAAAGGCGTATGTACCAATCAGGATTCTTGTCGAGATGAGCGCTTAGTCCGTCTTTTTTATCAGCAGTGTATGAGATCCTGCCCACTTAGTTCTTTGGTCCATCGATATGATTCTCTTACACCATCTCCATTTCCATAGCGATGTTCGTGTTTGCTGTAATCGAATTTTAAAAAAAGTCGCCGTGATTTTATCTCAAGAGGAGTGCATTGTAGCGCAGTGATTAAATGTTGAGTCCACTATCTTTTGCTATGGTGTGGAAATACGTTATGGGGACATCGAGTAGTAGATCCAGCCATTTTATTGCAGCACTTCTTACTTTTTACAATAAACCTAAATGGGTGGCCCCCTATCGATTGGGTCCCGTTTGGACAGAGCCCTACTCAACCGAAAGAGCTCTGTTCCAAATTCTAGCATGCTTTTCCGATTGTAAAGAAAACGTCTATCGACCGTTCTACGTCTAACTTGATAGATTAGCGGGACTGCCAGTCTATCCTGTATATGACCGCAAATGTCTAAAAAAAAAAGGTTGTCCCTGGTGAAAATAAGGCATTTTCAAAATATTTTTCGTTTGGATAGAGCGCCCCGAAAGATACATTTTTAGTCGAAGTCAAAGCTCTCGCAATATAAACTCAAATGAGTTTTATCATTCGAGTTCGTTCCAAGCTGGTGCAGCAACTCACAAAGCAGCTCGAACACCCGAAACTCCATCTGGAAAAGACAACGTTGAACGACACAGGAGAGTGATACACGATCATCGATAGTATAGGGGACCTGTAGCAAATTACATTCACTCTAGGGTCATCCCGACTAAACCCATCCGTTTCGTCAGACCGAAAACTGTTCTGGAAATAGTCAAAACAGCACACACTTTCGCTCATTAATCGGTTCCTATGAAGATCAACGATGATCATCTTGCGCCAATTCTTGCACGTATGAATACCTCGTGGCCCTAGCCAACAAAAAGGACTCCGCAAGGTTAAGCAAAGTTTTATCGAAGGAACATTGTAATCCTTCATTTCTAAAAAACCCTAATGGAACCTGGACAGCCCCTCCAGGTGAATCTCTTGAGCTACTGATTCGCTTGAAACCACAGAGCTAAACGTAGCTCATGTGGAGCAAGTTAATTCCGTTACAACTAGAGAAAATATTTTGTGGGCCATCAATACTTTTTCTCCATATAAATCCCCAGGCATGGATGGCATACTGCCAGTTATGCTTCTTTGAACAAATTTTCAAAGAATGTTTCTTCTCAAACATGTGTCCATACCGTGGAGATAAGTCAAAGTAGTTTTTATCCCGAAAGTGGGTAGGCGAGGTCACGAATCCGCGAAGGATTTCCTTGGAGCGTATTCTTGATTACCATATTAGAGAAATCATAATTGGACGACCTCTCGAAAGCTCTTAGCATGCTTATCTTAAGGGCAAATCTACGGAGACTGCCCTCCATGAGGTAGTGCGTACTGTATAAGTAAATTAATAAGACACTAATAATCTTTGATTCTTTTCAAAAAACTTTATTTATGTTTTATAATCGTTGAGTGTTGCCTGTTGATAAAACTATCAAGAACAGACGTGGTCACCTGCACGCAGCTTCACCTGAACTACTTCTGATAAAAAGAGTTTCCGATAATCCAGCATATCTCTCTCATCGTCATCGTCAACGGTAACTTGTTTTTCACTTTTGGTGCATTTGGATTATTCGGATTATAAATAAAAAATCATTGTTCAACGGTGTGTTGTTTACAAAATTGTGATCTTCTGCGAAATTATTTTTTTCGAATTTCGCATCAGAGGTACAGGGTGTTAACTGCTCCCGCTTCAAATTCTGCCGTCCTCGGTAGATCTCGGATATTTTTTTGTTCTTGATACATTTATTTTTTATTTACAATTAACTAAACCAGAGTTCTAATAAGTGTTGAAAATTTATTTTCTTACAAGAACACAGTTTCAGATAGCAAAATATAAAATAAAACATACAAATTTGTACATAGAAAAGTTTTGTAAATGAATTTAAAAATAAAATAGGAACTTCATGTATAATTGATTAATTAACAGAGAGGACATTTATGTGTTCTTATACTTATTTATTGATGATGAGTAGCATTGTATTATTTCTTAAACTCAAGTTAAAGTTAAATAATTCAGAAAATTAATGTACATTGTTAATTAATGATTAAAGAATAACAAAAAAGCTAATTTAAATACAGAAAAAAAAAATGAATAGAAAAATAATTCTTATTTACTAAATGATTATAGATAAATATCATAATACAATTTAAAATTGTTCAAAACAAATAATTTCACTATCTCTTATATTTGCACATTGATCAATTTTACAATATTTTATATTTAATTAGCAAACAAATTAATAAAAAATGTCTTTCAGAGCCAAAAAAGATTCTCAAGTCTATTAGAATTTTAAAGATAAGTATTTTTTGTTACTCGTCTCTTATCAGTTAAATTAAGAACAAAATTTACCTTAGGTTACTTTTATGAACAAGTCGATTGTCAATAAGGACTGCAGTACCTCGATCCTCTTGGACTACCTTTTCAACAAAAAGCTTTCTAAACTTGTTTCCTATTCGCTTATTTGTCCGCACGTAAACTTTTTCACCAGGCTTATATGATCTTATTTGACTGTTTTTATTATGGAATTTTAAATCTTTTTCTTGTGTTTGAACAATTTTATTTCGTATTTCTTTTTTTAATTCTGATGAGGTTGAATGTAATATATCTATTGGTTTGTGGTTTGTTATTGAATGAATGGTTCTATTATATTTTACTGTTGATAACAAAATAAGTTCTTTTGTATCGGTTATGTTTTGCTCTAATTTAGTACATCTGGCTATTTCTGATAATGTGCTATGAAATCTTTCAACCTGTCCATTAGATGAACTGTGGAAAGGAGGAATGGTGTAAATTTCTATTTTAAAATAATCTCTGAGTAAAGTTTTTATTGTTTGTGAATTAAATGATTTTTCGTTATCACATACCACTGTTTTTGTACCTGTGAAAAAATTGAGAATTTGAATTAACGAATCTTTAATATCTACTATAGACCGAGATTTTATATGGAAAACAACCGAAAATTTTGAAAATTTGTCGATACACGTAAGAAAGTGCAAATTATCTGTTGAATAAATATCAATATGTAAAATTTCACCAACACAAGAAGGTATGGGAGTTTTCCCAATGTCAACCCTAGGGGGGTGTCGTTGGTATTTTGCTTCGTTACATATTTTACAATTAGTAATTATTTCTTTTAATTTTTTTCGAATGTCAGGGAAAAAGTAGTCTCGGAGCACTTGTTGTGTGTTCTCGCGCAGGGATCGATGAGCTCGATTATGTTCTACAGCGAGAATTTCCTGTTGATCATTTGAATTATAGATATCTATCACAATTTTTTCCGTGTGAAAAAATTTGATAGATGGAAAGGCTGTAACTATATCATTTTGAATTAAAGCTAAAACATTTAGTTCGCAATGAATTCCATTGATAACGTTAGGATTAATAACTTCCTTGAGTATTTTTAATAAATAATTTCTATCACAAAAAGATATTTCATGTCTGAAATTTTTTTTAAAAACTATTTTCCTAACTATTTTATTCTCTTGGCCTTCAGTCACGATAAGCTGGTTCCTTAAGCAGTTTATAGGATTTGTTACAGTTCGAATAGTTTTTGTCAAAGATTCTTCACTATGGGCAGTTATCAATGATACGGAATCATTTGAGTGCTCTATTGCATTAATATACTGTCTGGATAAGGCATCCGCAACATGATTTTCTTTTCCTGGCTTATAGTGAAATGTCGGCGAAAATTCTTCCACAAAAGCTTTCCACCTTTTCATTTTTGTGTTGGGATTCTTTTCAGAGATGGCAAAAGTAAGAGGCTGGTGGTCTGTGAAAATATTAAGCTGCCTGGCACCGTACAAATAATTACGAAGTTTTCCCAAAGCCCAAACTATGGCGAGAAGCTCTCGCTCGTTTGTCGCATAGTTCTCTTCGGTTTTAGTCAATGTTCTGGAAATCATGGTAATTGGTCTTCCACTTTGCGACAAAACTGCTCCTAAAGCATACGACGATGCATCAGTGGTCAAGTCAAATGGCTTTGTGAAGTCAGGATAAAGCAGCAGAACATCCTCTGAAGCCAGAATGTTTTTTATTCGATTAAAAGCCTGAATGGCTTCTTCATCAAATTCAATAGAAATATTTTTTGACTGTTTGGCACTAACATTACCATTTTCCCCTCGCAAAAACTTTGTTAACGGCTTCGTAATTTGGGCATAATCCCGAACAAATCTTCGATAATACCCCGATAGTCCTAAAAATGAACGTAAGCTACGCAAAGTGTTTGGAGTTTCATATTCAATAATGCACTTGACTTTTTCTGGACACGTCTTGATGCCCTGTTTTGAAGCTGTAAAGCCCAAAAATTCAACTTCCTGCCTGAAAAATTTTGACTTTTCTGGAGAAACGCGCATATTGGCTTCAAAGAGCTTGGATAAAATGCTGTCTACGTCTTGAAGGTGCTGATGCTTTGATTTTGAGAACACAATCACATCATCAATGTAAACATGGTAACACCTTCCAATTTCGTCTCTCAGCACATCATCAATGGCCCGCTGAAAAATGCTTGGTGCGTTCTTAAGGCCAAACGGAAGCCTACAGAATTCAAATTTCCCATTATTTATGGAAAAGGCAGTTTTCTCTCTGTCACGCTCAGAGAGTTTGATCTGGTGAAACCCAGACTTTAAATCTAATGTAGAAAAAAATAGAGACTGACCTAAATTTGCAAGAATAACCGTCGTATCCGGAATCGGATATTTGTCACTGGTTGTTTTTGCATTTAACTTCCTAAAATCAACGACAAGGCGCATTTTCTGACTTCCATCCTCATTGAAGCCCTTCTTATTAACAACCCAAATTGGGTTATTGTAAGGTGACCGGGATGGTCTTATGATTCCGGCTTTAAGAAGATCAGAAACTTCTTTGTTGACAAACTGCGCAGTTGCCATTGGATAGGGATAAGACCTGGAATAGACTGGCTCATTGTCAGTTGTTCTGATGGTGGCAACAACTTTGGTGTTGAACGGCAAAGACTCATTGGAATCTGCAAATACTTTTTGTCGTTTTGATATAATATCGTCAAATTGTTTGCAGACATCCGTCGGTACAAATTCATTGTCAATAAAAATATGATTTACGTTTCTACAGAATAAATATAAAAGTTTCTCCTCTCGACCATCATAGTTAATAACACCTTTTTTTAAATCAAGATGTGCGCCTATTTCACGCAAAAAGTCGAATCCAATGATGCCATCAAACCTATCGAGGCGAGGAAGAATGAAAAAAGTTGCATTTTTATTGAATAAGTGCATTACGCATTTAAATCTAATCTCGTCTGAGCCATGTAAGGATTTAACAGTAAAATAGTTTTCTACTGACTTGACTCCTTTCAGATAACTCATGTTTTTGATATAATTTTTGGCGGCACCTGTATCAATTAAAAATCTTACTTGCTTCCCTCCTAATGTTCTGCATATGTACGGTAGGAGGGACCTATCTCTAAAAAATTTATTTCATCCATATTCTCAAGGCCATCATATTCATCTCTCTCATAATTACATGAAAGAGTTTCGTTGTCTAAATAGGTTTCATCCTCGTTATGCTGTCCATAAGGAAACGTATCTTGTTGTGTTGGCTGATTCTGAACTAAATTATTTACTCTGCTCGTTAACTCTCTTGAATCTGCTTGAATCGTTATTTTTTATAAAAGGTTTATTGCGTGAATATCTGTCTGAAGGTCCTGGTCTTTTTAATTGTGGTCTATTGTTCGCATAATTATTGTTAAATCCATTATTAGAAGGGTTTTGAGTGGGCTTAATTTGGTTTTGTTGAGTTGAATGTCTGTAGCGTGAAGTTGAAGGATCTATTTCCATTGGTTGTGCTTTGGGATTTTGCTCTAACTCACGTTTGGTGTGAGGAGAATGGAATGAATCATGTTTATAGCTTTGTTGAAAAGAAGCTTTATTTGGTCGATCAGTGTAGCTAGAAAAAGAGTTTGCGAACATATAACGAGTTTGATTGGCCTCTAATTCCCGTGCAAGTGCTAATGCAGACGGCATATCTACAGGCCTTGAAGAGAATAGAATGTCACACATTGGTTTTCGCAACCCGGAAATAAATGTTCTTAGGGCATCATGCCTATACTTTTCATTCAGAGACGCGATTAAATCGTTGTTACCTTCATGTGTCATCTTAGTTTTATTGATAATTAACGTAAGCTTCTTTTCGACTGAATCATAAAATTCAACTATAGACGATGATCCCTGTTTCAAAGTTGACATTTCCTGTTCAATAAGATAAATTGGCCTCTTATCAGCATAAGTAAAATCTAAGCGGCTTATTATTGCTTTGAAATTAAGGACAGTATTAAAGGATGATAAAACTGAATCAGCACGTCCTACAATTTTATTTCTAATCATAGCTATTGCCTGGTAATACCTAGAACTCCCTTCATAACCCTCAAAAATCTTATGTGCAGCAAATGCAGCTTGCCGCCACGAGACATAACTAAGCTGATCACCACGAAACTCTGAAAGAGATTTCACAACATCTAACGTTTCTTCGCATTTAACTTGGCGATTAATTGTAACCTCATTATATTCTACTGCCCTTGATGGTGTTTCCAAAGAAGAAAGCCTATTCGTAAGTTCACTGATTCGAGACTCAAAAGATTGTTGCGTTTGTTCGACTGCGGTCTGAACAGCAACTTTTAATATTGCACGAAATTGCGTTTCATCCATTTTTATAAATTTATAATTTTTAGCCCTTTACAGTGTTGAAAATAGTTATAAGAAATTAATGTTTTCTTTGGCTGTGATATATATTATAGGTAATTTAGTAAAGTGTAATTTATAGAAAATAATATAATGTCTCTACCCACTACAAAAATCAATTAATAATGTTCAGTAATTCAATAAATTTTTTTAAATTTTAATATTGTGTAAATAATTTTATAAATAATTTTAATTATGTTGTAATATTTGATTTTATTTGAGATAATAGCACTTCATTCAAAAGCAATGAGTAATTTGTTTGTATCGTTTTTTATATTTTAACTTAGTCTTTCGTTATGTATGGATAACTTATTTTGCTTAAATTTTTGTTTAACGCTGTTGATTTGGTTTTGTATTTATGAATTTGGAGGAAAAGCACTCCTATTAAACGTTCTATATTGTTTTTAATACTTTTCTCTATTTGTATTATTTTTTTTAATGTTTTGTTTGATATTAGTTTATTTAATAGGTCTTAATAGGTGGAGGTATAATGTGCCAGGGATTCGTTTTTTTTAACACTCCCGGTATTTTCATAAGTATAATTGTTTTCCGACACACAGTTTTTGGTGGGATCTTATAATTAAGCAACCGTTTATTTGTAATACTTTGATATAGTACGTTTCTATTTAACAAGAAAAGAAAAACGCGCTGCCCCACGTTGGGCGCCAGTAAATTAATAAGGTTAGGTTAGGTTAGGTTATAGTGGCTGTCCAAGATGGAACGGACACACTTAGGCCAGTTTAATGGCCCATTGTGATACCACATGAATCTTGAGGCTTCCTCCTAAGCTCAATGGAACCAGTTAGAGTCTCTTACGAAACGTGAGAGGCTGATTATCCCGATATGATTTAGATCGTTTAGATCGTTAAAGAAGAATTCTCCTAGGTAATTCTTGCGTTTTCGAGCTAGAGCAGGGCATGTGCAGAGAAGATGAAGAACCGTTTCTTCCTCTTCCTCGTCCATACAGCTTCTGCAAAAGTCATTTGAGAATACGCCTAGTCTCATGGCGTGCTTTCCTATTAGACAGTGTCCGGTTATGACACCTATTATCGAGCTTATATGCGATCTGCTTAGAGAGAGCAAGCACCTTGAACGTTTTAAATCCAGTGTTGGCCAGATGTTTTTTGTGGCTTGACACGTGGTGATGTTGGTCCACCTGGTGCCTGCCCTCCTCACAGCGTCTTGCATTAGTAGCAGTTTACAAGTAGCGATTGGTATGCCAGTACTTGCCAAACGTGGTAGGATGGGTTGTACTGTACCGTTCCTGGCGAGTTCATCTGCCTTACAGTTACCTGGAATGTCTCTATGGCCCGGCACCCAGCAAAGGTGAATATTAAACTGTTGTGCCATCTCCATTAGAGATGATCGACAGTTATGGACTGTTATAGAGTTTGTAGAGACTGAGTCCAGAGATTTGATAGCGGCCTGGCTGTCGGAGAAAATACGGATATCAGATGTTGATATCACGTTTTCTTTGAGCCAAGACAAGACTTCCTTAATCGCCAAAAGTTCCGCCTGGAACACGCTACAATGATTGGGAAGGCGGAATGAGAGACTTAATTTCAGTCGTTCAGAGTACACACCTCCACCAACCCCTTCTTTGGTCTTTGAGCCATCTGTGTAAAAGTGGATTGACTCATCCTCTAAGAATGTCCTATCCTCCCAAAAAGATCTGGTAGGTATAGAAATCTGGAAATTCCTATCGAATTGTAGTTGGGGGATGGTGTAGTCTGTGTGCTTTGGAATTGATTCTAAGTACCTTAGAATTACGGAGTGGCCAATGTTGTTGTTAGTCCACTGCGACGAAGCATTGAGGCGGATAGCAGAGCTTGCAGCTATTTGTTTACTAAATATGTCAAGAGGTGTAAGGTAGAGCAAGGTGTCCAGTGCCGCAGACGGGGTCGTGCGAAGCGATCCGCTTATACATAGGCAGGCTGAACGTTGAACTTTATTCAATTTATCCCTGTTTATACCTTTCTCTAAAGCAGTCCACCATACTGCCACACCGTACGTTAAAATCGGTCTGATTACCGATGTGTATAGCCAATGCGTGATTCTGGGTTGTAAACCCCATTTAT
Source organism: Eupeodes corollae (assembly GCF_945859685.1). Lineage (NCBI taxonomy): Eukaryota > Metazoa > Arthropoda > Insecta > Diptera > Syrphidae > Eupeodes > Eupeodes corollae. Next base: position 95,664,861 of record NC_079149.1, read on the forward strand.
TACCAATAGCTTTTTTGCAAGAAAAGAGAGCTACAGTAGCTTTTTTGACTCTTTCCTGTATGTTGCGTTTCCAATTTAGTTTTTTGTCTAAGACAAGACCTAGGTATTTGGCCTCGTCTGAGAATTTTAATTGGATTCCTTTAATGTAAGGAGGGTTGACAAATGGAATTTTGTATCTCCTCGAAAATAAGACCAGATCGGTTTTGTGTGGGTTAACACCCAGTCCACACCGATCAGCCCAGAGTATTAGTCTGTCCAAGGCATTTTGTAAGAGTTCTTTTAGGATATTAAGATGCTTTCCTGAAACTGCTATAGCAACGTCGTCCGCATATGCTATCACTCTGAAACCCTCCGCATCCAGACTAGTTAGGATTTCATTCACCACCAGGTTCCAGAGGAGAGGGGATAGAACACCACCTTGCGGTGTCCCTCTACTAACGAATCGTCTACTAGAAGAGTTGCCCAGTTTTGAATTAATTATTCTGCTAGTAAGCATTAAATGAATTAACTCCCGAAGCGAACTCTCTACATTTAGAGATGTCAGTGCAGAAGTGATTGCAGATGTGTCCACGTTGTTAAAGGCACCTTCGATGTCAAGGAAAGCAACCATAGTGAACTCTTTATGATGGAGGGAATATTCGATGGTGCGTACTAAAGTGTGTAACGCTGTTTCCACCGATTTACCCTTACAGTAGGCATGTTGAGACGAAGACAGAAGTCTTGTATCGATACGTGCCCTTAAATGGATATCGATCAATCTTTCCAGGGTCTTAAGAAGGAATGATGATAGACTTATAGGTCGTAAATCTTTAGGATTAACTTGGGAGCATTTACCTGCTTTAGGTATAAAGACAACTTTAACTTCTCTCCATGCCGAGGGAACATGGACCAGGTAAAGACAGCTGGTAAAAATTGCCTCAAGGATTGGTGCAATTATATCAGAGGCTTTTTGTAATTCTGCTGGTATTATTCCATCTGGTCCTGCAGCTTTAAATGGTTTGAAGCTGTTGAGAGCCCATTGTAACTTATCCTTTGTGATCAGACCTTGTGGATATGTTGTATTTGAACTTGAACGTGCAAAGCTGTTGCAAGTTTCGGTAAGAGAACTACCAGGAAAGTGAGTGTCCAATAGTAGGTTCAGTGATTCATTACTTGAATTAGTCCAGGAGCCGTCTGCATTTTTCAAACAGCTTGGCATAGCTGGATTAGTTGAAAGAATTTTCCGTAACCTAGAGGCTTCAGAAGTTTCTTCTATCATGCCACAGAAGGATCGCCAAGAAGATCGCTTGGATTTCCTTAGTGCCTTCTTGTAGATTCTTAGGGATTCTTTGTAGGAGTCCCAATGAGAGGCTAGTCTTGCAGCTTTGGCTCGGTTGAAAAGTTTCCTGCATTCCTTCCTGAGCGAGTCAAGCTCTGAGGCCCACCATTGTGGTTTCCTCTTTCCTCTTATGTGTATAAGTGGACAAGAAATTTCTAGCGATCTGTTCATAGCTGAGGTAAGGTCATTGACTTTGTTGTCAAGTTCGTTAGCGTTAGAGGAAGGACTAGATAGTCCAGGTTCTAGTAAACTCTGTAATAAGTTCCTGTATAAAGCCCAGTCAGTTTTCCGATAGTTTCGAAAAGTCAATGGACTCGGGTTATCATCCACATTTATATTGAACTGGATATATCTATGATCAGAGAACGAGTGTTCTTTGGATACTTTCCAGTCCAAGATCATATGGTGTATACTATCTGAGACAAGAGTTATGTCTAAGACTTCTTGTCGAGTTTTAGTTATGAAGGTTGGTTCATTACCAACATTACTTACTAAGAGGTTAGTACCAAGAATATAATCAAAAAGAGACTCACCTCTGTCGTTGATATTCGTACTGCCCCATACAGTATGATGAGCGTTAGCATCGCTCCCAATAATTAGGCGGATCCTTTGCCTTTCCGCTTCAGCGACGACTTTCTCCAGGGTTTTTCCAGGGAGAGGGCCAAGGTGGTCATGCCCAAGATACGCCGATACCAGCCAGAAACTTCCTTTGGTTGTTTCTAGCCTAGCTACGGTGGTATCTTTGTCACTGAAACGATGGAGTAAAAATACATTAATGCTACGTTTCACTAGTATGCAAGATCTAGGTTCACCTTTATCTGTCACACAAAGTGTGTAGTATCCAGGAGTCCTGAGTCCTCGAACAACGGATCCTGCAACCCATGGCTCTTGGATCAGGACAATATCTTCCCCGTTAGTCGCCAGACGGAGAAGAAGTGAGGCCGAGGCCTTTATGGAGTGTTGGAGATTAATCTGTACTAACTGCAGCATTTTGGCTACAATTAGGCAGATCAACCTCCACCACGGTTTTGTTTTGATCCTCTGTGTCTGAGGATGAACCCAAGAGTTCGTCCTCGCTCAGAAGGATCATGTTAAGGTCGTCCTCAGTCTCCATTAAGGATGGACTGTCCACGACTTTTGTAGAGGGTGCATTCGCGATTGGAGAGGACAAGAGTGCATCGTCACCCTCTGTTAGGAGAGAAGACGACGTCCCAGGTTCACCAACCGCTAGTTCACCTTCGGTAGTTTTTGGAGGCCCGCTTTCCGCGTTAACCTCATCTTTTTTATATATTCGAATTTTAATGGTTTCGAAACCATAGTTTATGGAGCCCTCGTTTAGGGCTAGAGGAGCCAAGGATTCTTTATTGAGTACCACAATGGCGCTCCTATAAAGACCCTTCACCTCCTCTAGCTTGGCTATTTTCCAGTTATGCGTCGGAAGGGACGGGTTACACACTTTGACCATCTCGAGAATGTCCTCGATACCAGCAGGTTCAATCGGTATCCAGATACGGGCTCTAGGTCTGCTGGGAATGTCTTCCACAGCGACAACCTCGAGCTTCGCACCTGGCCAAACTTCACCTAACCGGCTGACAGCAAGCTTGTAAAGGTCACAAGATCTCTGGTCGCCACAAACCATGAGTTTGACATGGCCTTGATGCCAACCCCCATCGCTTATGGAAGGAAGTGGTCCTGGAAGCTCTCTCAAAATGCTCAAAAAGCCACCCGAGAGCTTAACCTTGACCAACTGCCAACGATCAGCCGATATTGTGCCATCATCATCGCTCCTGTCAATGACCGCAACCACGACTTTGCCCTTCGCGACGTCACTGAAACTAGATTGTTTCCTGATGGGATTGAGGGGGGTGCTCGTGTTATGCACCCGAGGCCGTTTTGGTGTCGGTGCGGCCCCCTCAAGAGATCTTTCTCTTTTGGACGTAGAGTCCTTATTGGATCTATTTGTAGCAATTATGCTTTTGGCCCATTCGACGCTAGCGGTTTGCTCCGGTGTCTTTTCAGCCCCCGATGATGCACCAGAGGCCTTCAAGATTCTCGCCGCATGCCGCCTTTGTCTATAAAGACCTTTAGAGATTTTTCCATTTCTGGAAGTGTTCTCAGTAGTAGTGGTAGGGCCATTTTTCACAACCCTGCCACTACTGAAATTAGGTATCGCTACCTTTTTATTCTCGTTGCTACCAACAGCAGAGGAGGGTCCATGGTTAGCCACTACTCCCTTCTCTGTGTTGGCCGCAAGAGATACGACAGCAGGCTTTGACACCAAGCTGCCGCCCGGTCCTGAAGTGATACCGGTCTCACATGTGTTTTTGTTTTTGTTGTTGGTTTTGTTCATTTTGGTCCCACGAGATGCGAAGAAAAGAGGTCCATCTGCACAGAGATTCGCATGTACAGATAAGGCTAGTTAATCCGGAGGTCGCCAGGTATCCGGATACTCCGTTAGAGACTGGGCTATTTTTGAATTGGGCCCCCAGCCAGGCTGATCATCGGCACGGGTCGTTTAACACCTTAGATCCAGCCCAATAATGATGAGAGGTGGTGGGGAGGAAGAGAAAGGGTGAGGAGTCAGTTGACGTTAGTTCATCATTCTGACTTGTAAGGAAAGATTGGGATTCGGTAACAGCAATTCAGCTAGGTTACCTAGAGTGAGAAGGAGTATAGGAGATAGGATCGTTGCTAGCTTTTTCGCCATTACAAACGTGGGAGGTGGGATGGGAGTTGGTGACATAAGCGTAGGCCGGTATGCCTTGTTTATGTGGGAATGGATGATGATTTTGGGAAGGTAGAGGGATAAGAACGTCCTTTAGTTTCAGGACTCATCTGGAGAAAATTCTCGAGAATCATTGACCTTACTCAGCTTCTACAACTCGACAAGTTCGACGTTCAGAGTAGAAGTAAATTAATAAGACACTAATAATCTTTGATTCTTTTCAAAAAACTTTATTTATGTTTTATAATCGTTGAGTGTTGCCTGTTGATAAAACTATCAAGAACAGACGTGGTCACCTGCACGCAGCTTCACCTGAACTACTTCTGATAAAAAGAGTTTCCGATAATCCAGCATATCTCTCTCATCGTCATCGTCAACGGTAACTTGTTTTTCACTTTTGGTGCATTTGGATTATTCGGATTATAAATAAAAAATCATTGTTCAACGGTGTGTTGTTTACAAAATTGTGATCTTCTGCGAAATTATTTTTTTCGAATTTCGCATCAGAGGTACAGGGTGTTAACTTATACAAAATAATCCATTAAAAAGAATTTACTCTTGCCACCTTCCTAGACATAGAAGGTGCTTTTAACAACGTCCTTACAGCATCCATAGAAGAATCGCTCATTAAGTTCGGTGTAGAAGACTTCACTCGAGAATGGAATATTTCCATGCTCAGTGGTACGAAGAATCGAGCCACTCTAGGCAATACAATCGCAACAAAACACGTGAGAAGGGGAACACCCCAGGGTGGTGTCCTTTCGCCTCTTCTATGGCTTCTGGTCATGGATTCAATTCTCGTTAAACTAGAGAGATGTGGAGTGAAGGCGGCAGCCTATGCGGATGATTTGGTGCTATTGGTGTGAGGAAAGTACACCTCTGTGATAAGTGAAATCACTGAGTCAGCTTTGAAGAAAGTTAAAAATTGGGCCACGAGTTGTGGACTAGGAGTTAACCAAAGTAAAACTGAACTGTTGCTCTTTACCACCAAAACTAAAGTACCGCCCTTCACGCTACCTCGACTCAACCGTCACATCCTATCATTGTCTTCCAGCTCAAAATATTTGGGAGTTATACTCGACCCTAAACTAAACTGGAAACTAAATATTGTAGTACGGGTTAAGAAGGCCTGTGTTACCTTCTACGCCTGCAGCAAAACTTTCGGAAAAAAAAGTGGGGACTTCAGCCGAAGATGATTTTATGGACGTACAAAGCCTATAATATTGATAAGCTAAAGAAGGTTCAGAGAACAGTTTGCGTGGGCACCACAGGGGCCATGCGTACTTGCCCAACGGACGCCTTAAACGTTATTTTGGATCTTCTACCAATCGACCTTTTTATTAAATACTTAGTTTCCTGCAGCGCTATTAGGCTGAAGGAAGCAAACAGCTGGTTGTCAAAAACTTATGGCCACAGCAACACAACGAAATTGATTTCCTCAGATATTATCTCGGTAGACACTGCTACTGCACTCCTACTTTGAGCCTTAGTAAGGGTTTTAAGGTTATTTTCCGATCCAGAGAAGATTGGGAGGATGACATCGGGTCAATAGGTTTCGACAAAACCATCTTTACTGACGGCTCAAAGATGGAGTGCGGAATTGGATCTGGGATCTTTTCTGAGTCCCTAAATGTAGCAAAATCCTTTAGGCTTCCTGACTTTGCTAGCGTTTTTCAGGCTGAACTGCTGGCAATAAGGGAGGCATGTAAGATACTTAAACAAAGCCCAAACCAAAACCGAAACGCAGCTATTTTTACAGACAGTCAGGCAGCTGTAAAAGTCATTATTTTGGCCACATCCTCATCTAATTGGTCCATCAATATCGCGATGAGCTTGCGAGCCTGAATATTAACCTCGGTGTCACCCTGATCTGGGTTCCGGGCCATAGTGGTATCGTAGGAAATGAACGGGCTGACGAGCTAGCCAGGCAAGGATCGGCCCTTCATAGCTCACTTGCGGAAATGGTTAACATTCCTCTTAGTGCTATGAAGTGTAAAATCTTTTCTATCTACCAAACTGAATCAAACCGAAGATGTATCAATTTACCCAACTGCATTATATCTAGGAAGATATGGCCCACCTATATTGAAACCCGTACAAACGATCTTCTATGCAGGTCAAGGCAAGACATAGCCAGGATTGTTGCGGTTTGTACCGGACATTGGGCTATAAGAGTTCATGCAGAGAAGTTGGTTGGAGAAGTTAAGAGATACTCTTACAACACCTTTTGCCGTAGTTGTAGGGACCAAAGAGGAAGTGAAACGATAATCCATTTCCTCTGCAAATGTCCTGCTTTGGCAAACACCAGAACGAAAAGCATTCTTTCAAGAACTCGATGAGCTATCTGAGACAAAGATTAGAGGCCTAATCTTTTTTCTCAATGCGACAAAATGGCTCTTACATAATCGCTATGAAGCTTCTCTATAAATCTATCCCTTTCAATCACAGGTCAAACGAGTTTTTGGTATCCAAACGGCGCTCTACAGCGCTAATTAGATCTCGGGCTAGGTTGCCTTGAGATCGCCATTTCTACCTACCTACCCAACAGTGTGTGGAACAGAATTGTCTCTCAATTCTGGACGTTTAGTTCCTATTTTCATTAAATCGCAATATCACTGAATTATGTCGAAAACACTTCTCATAAAAATCTAATAACCTCGGCGTACGCAATTGTCTTACTTAGACTACCAATAGGTCTATTCACTTAACTGCAACCAACGAATAAATTAATAAATGTGAATTTAAACAATTTCTAAAACGTATTCTTAATAGTTACAATCTGATCGTAAAGAACTGTCAATCTCAACTAGCATTCCACACACGATCCACACTTTGGTCGTTGTCCTTTAAAGATCGCTTTTGTAAATGCTGAAGACAATCGGCAAATTAACCACTCCTTGTTAAAGAACATTTTTAAATTAAAGAATAGATTCAGAAGTTACAATTCCACTTTCGGCAAAAAAAAAAAACTCAGACATATGAACTAAGCATCACCACGAGTATTCTAAGCTTCTTAGCTATTTTTAAAATTCTTTTTCAAAAAAAGTACTTAAACTAGATGCAATTAAACAATTGCAATTTTGGAAAAGGAAAGTTTTCTGGCAGTGTTATGTTTCGAATAAATGACCACTGAGATCTTTCGATTTTAGACCTTAAGACCCTTAATTTTTTGTTTCTGTTTATTCGATGACTAATCTATTTGTACTTTTGTTGTTTTCATATCATTTGAAATTATCTATATTTACATTACATGGTTTTTCATAAATATTATTTGTTTTGGTTAACATTGATGTTATTGAGGTAGCTTGATGTCTAAAATTACTTGAGTCTAGCTCGTAACGTTACATTGACGCTTTAACTTCTTAATTTATTTGTCATCCATATTAACGTAAACAATTATTGCTATTTATTATTATAAAGTCTTAGGTTCTTATACATTTATGTAAATTTAAAATCAACAAAAACAAAAAATATTTTATTTGGTGAATTTTCAAAAATTCCATTGTCAAATGACGCAAGAGAAATAATATCACATGACATTTTTTTCTATAAAGTAAGAACGTACAAAATATGAAATATAACAAAAAGTAAAAGTTAAACAATATAAATATATTTTTTACTCTATCAACCAACTTTCTCTCTGGTTATCATAAGGTCAATAATTGTATTATTATTTTATATTCCTCGATTATTTTTTTTGATCCTGGCACGTCATACACTCAATGTTACGCGATTGGGGTTCAATAATATGTTTTTTCTTTAATTTATTGTTACTCATTATTATGATTGTGGTTTAATAAATTTTTGAAAAATAATTAAGCAAACGAATTAATTTATGAAAAGTTATTGTTTTTCTAGTTTACATTAAACAAAATAAATAGGGCGTGATTTCTTGATCTATAGTTTAATTAGTTAAATTCTTATTAAAAGTTAATTTGCCAGCTATGTTTAGTAGAACCTCAGGTTAAGATTGCGATCTACGACAGTTATACTTCAAATGATGACAGTTCAAAGAAAAGAAACATACTTTTATATTTCCAAAGCGTTAATTTTTTGTGATCCTAAAAAGAAAGAGAAGAAACTTTTGCGGGATGATAAGAAAAACAATATTAAGATAAGACATCGAAAAAGAAATCATCTTGGTCCGATATCGAAAATAACATGAAGGCCGCTGACTATTATTCACTAGTACACTAATTGAATCAGCGGATGGAAGTTGCAGCCAGAAGAAAAAGTTTAGCAAACATCTATCAATATGGCCCAAAGTATTTCAAAGTTAGTAATGCGATTAAGGCAGCCCTATATGATTAGCTTGTAACTTTGGAATAAACAAAAAGTTCGAATCAATAGCCGTGTTTTTTTGATATTTCATATTCCAACGATCACCAGTAGTCCAGTTTTTATAATTGAATATTTGCTAGAATAATTTATCAAAGAATTCCAAAAAAAATTACGAAATTCAGTTCATTGGTATAAATCGTGTAAGCTGATTTTTAAAAGTTGACTACCAAATGGATGTTCAAATGGTAGACATGTGCATTCAAGAAGACACAACGGTGGTGCCTGCAGTTCCAGTAAGGTTGAACTACTTAGTGAACACCTTATATGGCTTTTTCGACTTATTCGGAGCCCGGGCCTATAAGGAGTGGTTTTATGCGACTCCCCATCCTTGGAGTTATACTCATAGTTGCGAAGCACCAACAAGCCTCGGATACGGACCGATTTACTGTTGATAACCAACGCAAACGAATAAAGAACAACGAACTTCGGATATGCACGTGGAATGTTAGGTCCCTTATCAGACCACGTGCGGCCGAAGAATTAGCGGAGGCCCTAGACCGCTATAAAGCAGACATCACCGTCATCTAGGAAATACGATGGGATAGGCCGGGCAAAAAGAGGATACAAAACTGCAATATTTACTATGGTGACTGCTACCACGAAAACCAACAGACCTTATTTGTCATTCGAGCCAGACTTAGGCAAGAAGTCTTGAGCTATAGGTGCATCAATGAGCGCCTCATGACCAAACGCATGAAGGCTTAATTCAGCAACATAAGCCTGATATGGGGCGTGCGCACAGAAGAAAAAGACGACAACACCAAAGATATGTTCTTCGAGCTCTTAGACAAAACATATGAACAGTGTCCTAGCTACGATATTAAAACTGTCCTGGACGATTTTAATGCCAAGCTAGGAAGGAAAAACATCTTTGATGGAATAATCGGGAATAACAGCCTGCACAACAACACTTCTGACACCGGATTCAGGCTCGTAAAAGTTATGACATCTGGTCACCCTAATCATTATTTCTATTTGTTCTCAATGATTTCACTCAAAGAAACAGCTTTGATTTCAATTCCATAAATGCAAATTTGGTAAATGAAAAAAACGGCATAAACCGTAAACTGAACAACAGAGAGCTCTTATCAAGTCTTTGATTGAAATCAAAAAGAACAAGCGATGTTTGGTACAGTCGCATAGCTTTAAGTCTAGTCGATTTTTGTAAGCTGACCATTTCATATCGAAGTGTTGTAATTGTGTAATTTTCTAGTAGTAGAAAAATAAAGTTATTTAAAGTTAAAAACGTGTAGTTTTTGCTGCGGAACGAAACGTCATGGTAGCCAGTACGCGTTTTCCACACCTCGACATCCACAAAGGAACTTGGACTTCTCCAGATCAATCTACCGTCAACCAGATTGACCATATTGCGATTGACGCCAGACACGCTTCCAGCATTATAGATGTCCGAACTTTCCGAGGAGCTAACATCGATTCGGACCGCTACCTCGTTGTAGCCAAGGTTGCACTTCGGATTTCCAGACCCAAGGCAAAACAGGGAGGTGCTGGGAGAAGGTACAATGTCGAACGGCTTCAATCGTCAAAGATCGCCAAATCCTTTTCCGACCGAGTTACAAGTAACCTCTCTCGAAGTTCTCAGCCACCAACACAATGTATCGAAAACCAGTGGAAACATTGCCAAAATGCAACCAGAGAAACCGTCTCTGATGTGCTGGGTTTCAAACAGCCACCAACAAGGAACCCCTGGTTTGATGAGGAATGTCAGCAGGCAAATTCAGCCAAACAACAGGCACGCAAAGTGGCGCTGCATAAAAGACGAGAACTGCTCATGGGCACTATGAGCAGAAGAATCGAGTGGAACACCGACTTCTCCGAAGGAAAAAGAGAGCGCATGAGAAGCGTGCGGTTGAAAATGTTGAGAGGTTTAAAAGCAGGAAAGAAGTTTGAAAGTTTTATGAACAGGTGAAACGAAATTCACAGGTACATAAACCTAGAACCGAAGGCTGCAAAGACGACAGTGGAAACATCATAGTGGAACCGCAGTCAACACTAAGTATATGGAACGACAACTTCTGCAGACTGTATAACCGCGACGACGAACTGAATTCCGCTGTCAGGCAGGATGATCCATTCAACATAGACGACGAAAGCCAACAATCCCATCCTCTCGACTTAGACGAAGTAAAGATTGCCATATCTAAGCTGGAGTCTAATAAAGCCGTTTGAGCGGATGGCTTGAATACTTCAAAACAGCTGGAGATAATTTGGTTAGGAGCATGCATCAACTTATCTGTAAGATATGGTCGGAAAAAAGCATGCCCGATGAATGGAACCTCAGTATTGTTTGCCCGATCCTGAAAAAAGGAGACCCTCCAAACTGCACCATTTATAGAGGAATCAGTCTTCTTAACATCGCCTATAAAATCTTCTCTGCCGTAATGTGTGAACGTCTAAAGCCCATCGTCAACAACCTGATAGGTCCTTATCAGTTTGGTTTTAGTCCAGGAAAGTCCACAGTCGATCAAATATTCACATTACGGCAGATCCTGTAAAAACTCCAAGAACACCAAATCGACACCCACCATCTTTTCATCGATTTCAAGGCCGCATATGACAACATCTACAGGGACGAGCTGTATAGAGCCATGTCTAGTTTTGGCATCCCTGCCAAACTCGTCCGTTTGTGCAGGATGACCATGGAGAATTCAGGCTGCTCCATAAAGGTTGGAAACAACTTAACAGAACCTTTCGATGTCAAAAAAGGTTTTAGACAAGGTTATGCGCTGGCTTGTGATTTTTTTTAACATTGTGCTTGAAAGAATAGTGCAGAGCTTACACGTCAACACTAGAGGCACTATCTTTCAGAATTCTGTCCAATTACTGGCATATGCTGATAACATTGACATAATTGGAAGAACTCAGCGTGATGTCAATGGGGCTTTTGTGAGTATTGAGGCAAAGGCAGCAAAAATGGGTTTAACGGTTAATGAGGGCAAAACAAAGTACATGCTGTCATCAAGAATGGACATACGTCACCAACGACTTAATCAAAACGTCACCATCGACAGACGTCACTTTGAGGTAGTCAATTACTTCGTCTACCTAGACTCCGCTGTAAACGCAGAAAACAACACCAGCGCATAGATGAAACGCAGAATAACTCTAAGACTAAGAAAGCAATTGAGTGGTAAAGTCCTCTCTCGAGTGACCAAAGTGCTGCTTTATAAGACACTTATCATCCCCGTCCTGCTATACGGTGCAGAAGCATGGCCTATGAAAAAAGCGGATGAAAGCACCTTGGGTCTATTCGAGAGAAATATTCTTCGTGTCATCTACTGTCCCGCATGCATCGAAAGGGAGTGGAGGAGAAGATGTCACGACGAGCTGTACGGGCTGTACAGCGACGTTAAGTTAGCCAGAAGGGTAAAAGTCCAACGACTAAGATGGCTGAATCACATTGAGCGCATGGAAACCACTGCTCCGGCCCGGAAAATCTTCGAATCCACATCCACAGGACAGCACAGTAGGGGAAGACCGCGGATCAGGTGGCACGCACAAATGGAATGTGACCTCACCCAACTTGCAGTACGAAACTGGAGACATCTAGCTAGAGACCGAGAGAGATGGAGAAGTTTGTTGGGTGAGGCCCTAGTTCACACAAGACTGTAGCGCCACCTTAAGTAAGTAAGTAAGTAACTTCTGACTCTCTAATAGTGCTTAGGTTAGGTTAGGTTAGAGTGGCTGTCTAGATATCATTGACACACGTAGACCTCAAGGGTCCATTGTGATACCACTAATGAGGTTACTCATGGGAGTAATGAATTTAAACAAACCATTTTGTGCTTTTAATAAAGTTAGAGAGACGTTTTGTGTCAATATTTGCCAGTTCACTGGTATTATCGAAGAAGGGATTACCGAGAAAGTAATTCCTTCTAATGGAGAGTGCTGGACATGTACATAGAAGGTGTTGGACTGTTTCCTCTTCCTCCTCGTCCATGCAGCTTCTACAGAAGTCATTTGTGTAGACCCCTAGCCTCAGAGCATGTCTACCTATGAGGCAGTGTCCCGTTATTACTCCAATTGTAGAGCTTATACTTTGTCTGCTTAGTGATATCAAGCCTTTTGACCGTTTTAAGTCAATACTTGGCCATATTTGCTTGGTTGCCAAGCAGGTGGTACTTTGTGACCATCTAGTATTTGTTGTTTCTAAAGCATATTGCTTGAGAAGATATTTGCATGTAGCAAGTGGTGTTCCTATGTTATGTTTTTGTCTAACATAAGGCAGAAGTGTTCCGTTTTTGGCGAGCTCATCGGCTTTGCAATTTCCCGGAATGTCTCTGTGGCCCGGCACCCAAATGAGGTGAATGTTAAACTGTTCCGTCATCTCCTTCAGAGATGATTGACAATCGTGGACTGTTCGAGAGTTTGTGGAGACAGACGCGAGAGATTTAAGAGCGGCTTGGCTGTCCGAGAAGATACGTATATCCTTACAAGATATAACGTTTTCTTTGAGCCAGGATAGTGCTTCTTTTATCGCCATTACTTCTGCCTGGAATACACTACATTGATTGGGAAGTCTATAGGATAGACTGAGATTCAGTTGTTCTGAAAAGATACCACTTCCAACTCCGTGATCGGTCTTTGAACCGTCAGTGTAGAAGTGTACCGCATCGTCTTCCAGGGGTCCCTCTTCTTCCCAGGAGGATCTTGAAGGGATGGACACATGGAATCTTTTACCAAATACCATTTTTGGGGTGGTATAGTCTAAGCGATCTGGGATAGATCTGAAATTATCTAGAATGGTTGTATGTCCAGTATTGTTACTGGTCCATTGAGAGGTGGCTCTAAGCCTTACACATGAGTTGGCAGCCACCTTTTTAGAGAAGATGTCAAGTGGTGTTAGGTTTAAAAGCACTTCCAGTGCTGCGGTTGGTGTTGTGCGAAGTGCTCCTGTGATGCACATACCTGCTGACCGCTGGCCTTTGATGAGCTTATTTAGATTTACCATCTTATCTAGTGCGGTCCACCATACGACGGCTCCATAAATGAGTATCGGCCTGATTACCGAAGTGTATAGCCAGTGGGTTATTTTTGGGGAGAAGCCCCATTTTGATCCTATGGCCTTTTTACAAGTAAAAAGCGCTACAGTAGCCTTTTTGACTCTTTCATCAATATTTGCCTTCCAATTTAGTTTTTTGTCTAAAATGAGGCCCAAATATTTAGCTTGGTCGGAAAAGCTTAATGGTATTCCTTTAATCTTTGGTGGGCTAATCTGAGGAATTTTATATCTTCTCGAGAAGAGTATTAATTCTGTTTTGTGTGGGTTGACGTCCAATCCACATTGATTAGCCCATTTAGTTAGCCTGTTTAGGGCATTTTGTAGGAGTTCCGAGAGAACTTGGGGGTGCTTCCCAGATACGGATATCGCAACGTCATCAGCGTAGGCAATCACCTTGAAACCTTCTGTTTCCAATGTTGTAAGTAAGTCGTTTACTACCATGTTCCATAAAGGAGGCGAAAGGACTCCACCTTGGGGAGTGCCCCGATTCACCGATCTGGTGGTAGTAAAACTTCTCATGTTAGAAATTATTGTCCTGCTTTTGAGCATGAGACTTATAAGATCTATGAGTGACTTCTCTAATTTCAGCTTATCCATTGCTGTTGTGATCGCCTGGTAACTGACGTTGTTGAAAGCTCCTTCAATATCTAGGAACGCTACCAGGTTATATTCTTTGTATTCGAGGGAATGTTCAATAGTACGTACCAGTGAGTGAAGTGCTGATTCTACTGATTTTCCCTTAGAGTAAGCATGTTGAGCTGTGGAAATGAGACATGGTTTTAAATTATGTCTGATATAAATTTCAATCAATCTTTCCAAGGTCTTAAGAAGGAAGGATGATAGGCTGATTGGTCGTAGATCTTTAGGGTTAACGTGTGAGGGTTTCCCTGCTTTGGGAATGAAGACTACTTTTGCCATTCTCCAGGCTTTGGGAATATATCTCAACCTTACACAGCTTGTCAGAATGATTTCCAATGGTGGAATAATCATGTCTGAGCATTTTTGTAGTTCGGCCGGAATGATTCCATCTGGTCCTGGAGATTTATATGGATCAAAGCTGTCTATGGCCCATTGCAGTTTTTCCCGCGTTATTAGATCAACTAAATCGCTTGTAGAAGCTTGAGACTCTGATGTTAAGTCGTTGAGTATGTTAGAACTACCTGGAAAGTGGGTGTCTAATAACAGGTTAAGAGATTCTTCATCTGTGATAGTCCATGTGCCTGTTTCTGTCTTTAAAGCACTAGGTATTGTTGGACTTTTTGAGAGAATTTTCCTGAGTCTTGAGGCTTCTGAAGTATTTTCTATTTTACCACAAAAATTTCTCCAAGAAGACCTCTTACTCTTTCTTAATTCTTTTTTATATTGCTTTAGAGCTTGTTTGTATAAGTCCCAGTCAGAAGGAGATCTAGTGTACTTAGATCTATTGAAGAGTTTACGACAGCTCTTTCTGAATGGTTCTAATTCTTTATGCCACCAATGAGGTTTCTTTTTACCCTTTAAAATGGTTACAGGGCATGAAGATCTCATTGATTCATTTAAGGCTTCGGTGAGATGATTTACAGAAAGGTCTAGTTCATCTTTACTGGAGGAGCTTTTAAGAAGGTTATGATTAAGCAGTTGTGCTAGTACCTCCCTATAACGCTCCCAGTTGGTATTCCGGTGATTTCGAAATCCCGTAGATGTATTTGCTACATCTTTGAGCTCAAACTGAATGTATTTGTGGTCAGAGAAGGAATTCTCTTTTGAGACATGCCAGTTTGAAATCATATTGTGGATCGAGTCAGAGGTAAGTGTAATATCAAGTACCTCTTTCCTATTCTTCGTTACAAATGTGGGTTCATTACCAATATTACTTATGAGTAGGTTAGTGCTTAGTAAATAATCAAATAAGTACTCACCTCTCTCATTTATATCAGAGCTACCCCATACCGTGTGATGGGCGTTAGCGTCTGAACCAATTAGGAGACCAACTTTTTTCGATTGCGCGTCCGCAATTGCCTTCCTCAAGGTGTTTCCTGGAATTGGGCTGTCGTGGCCAAGGTAGGAGGATATGAGCCAGTAGGTGGCTTTATCTGTTGTTAGGACAGCGGTGGTGTTGTCCTTGTCGCTGTAATTGGGGAGTAAAAATATGTTTAAGTCATTTTTTACTAACATGCATGACCTTGGTTCACCTTTCTCCGATGCATATAATATTTTATAGCCAGGAGTCCTGAGACCTCTGATGATGGAGTTTGAGACCCACGGCTTCTGTATTAAGACGATGTCTTCCTTGTTCTTATGCAGTCGGAGTATCAGGTTGTTTGTGGCCATGATGGCGTGATGGAGATTAATCTGTACTAATCGCAGCATTGCTACTATTAGTCAGATCAACCTCCACCACTGTTTTGTCGGCGTTTTCCTCGTCTGAGGAGGACCTAAGCAGGTCTTCCTCACTCTGGGTGATGCCTAAGGTGGCGTCTTCAGTCTCCATGTCGGAGTTACTGTCGACTTTAGTTTTAGCCTCCACGTCGGATGGCTTATTTGGGGCAGTGGATGTCGATGGTTCCACTTTTGGTGTTGCATCGACCTCCATTTTCGTTGCCAATGAATCGCTTCCCTCCGCTGAAGAGGCTTCTGTGGGGGGCGTGTTTAGCGTATCTTCATCTTTTTTATAAATACGCATCATGATTTCATCGAAACCATACCTAATCACACCTTTGGTCGCGGCCAGTGGAGCCAGTGATTCCCTATTGATCAGCACGAGAGCCGATCTATAGTGACCCACTGTCTCCTTCTCAACCTTTGGTACTTTCCAGTCGTGAGTAGGCAGGTCCGGATTACTTGTTTTGATCAGTTTCATGATCATGTCTGGACAGTTGTGAAGAGCCGGGACCATTATACGTGCTCTTGGCCGGCAAGGAATATTCTCCCTTGCAACAACCTCGAGCTTGGCACCCGGCCAGACTTCTGGCAAGCCATTGACAGCAGCCCTGTATAGATCGAAAGATCTCTGATCACCACAGGCGATGAGTTTGATGCGATTTTGGTACCATCCTGCATCGGCTGTGTCTGGGAGAGGCCCCGGATTTTCCTCGATAACAGATAAAAATCTGAAACCGAGGTGAGCCTTGACCTCTGCCCAATGATCATGAGAGATGTTACCATCCACATGACTCCTGTCAATGACCGCGGCAATGATCTTACCTTTGAGCGCGTCGCTGAAGGAGAGATCTTTGTTGACGGCTGATGTGCTGTTGGAAAGCACCTTCTGCCTTTTTGGTTCGGGCTTGTCACCCTCGAAAGACCTATCTCGCTTTGACGTTGAGTCGCCGCAGGTCGGTTTAGCTTTTTTGCTAAGAAAGCCACTAGCCCACTCGAGTTTACGCGTTTGCTCTGGGGTTCTTTCCGCCGCCGGTATGACACCGACTGCGGCTAGAATCCTTTCGGCGTTGCGTTGGTCTCGATTGGCCTGTGACTTCTTGGACTTCTTTTTGGCCGGCCCAGAACTATGTCCGTGTATCACAGATGTGGGTCCACCTCCAGATTTAATCGCTACCGATGCCAATCCGGGTGTGCCCTCACCCTTTGAGTCAATTCCACATGTCGCAGATTTTGTCTCTCCGGATGGGGTGTCCCTTTTTGGGGTCGCTTGCGACGTCCTAGCAGGAGCGGGGAAGAGGTGGGGTGTGGAATTTCCGCCATTGGGACTGCCGAGCGTCACAGCTGTTCCACTGACGGGTAATTCCTTTAAGTATATGTTGCGGCTAGTAGAGGGAGAAGGACTCTCGCCACTAGTTGCAACCACAGGGTTGACAACACGTTCACACACCTGATTTGGCTCGACAGCCTTTTCAGGTGATGTGACCGCATTGGCAGCCTTGGTGCGATTTTTTTGTTTAATAATTGTTTTGTTTGTTTGTTTATTTTTAAATTTTTTCATTGTATTCCCACGAGTAAAGCGGAAAGACGGTCAGCCCCGGCAGAGCCGCTTGCCGGGGTAAGGCAGAAATATGACGGACCTTGCCACAGCATCCGAAAGAGCTCGTTAACGGCTGGTTTATCCCCCAGCCTTTCATTCTTCGGCACGGTTTTCGTACTAGTACGCTCACACCACCACTGAAATTAGGAACCTCTAAACTATGATTAAATTGCGTTTCCGAACGTTGCACTATTGAGGAGTTACAACAATTCAGCGATCCAACTCAACCTTAGCTAATCACCATCCTGCCAAAAACGCACAGGACTACTGTGGTGATCATTGCCCGCCTGGCACCCACTTGGAGGGTTTGAATGAGGATTTTGCCGGGCTCTAATAGTGCTTAATATCAAATCTTTTGCTTCGTCAATTGTGTTTGTAGACTGATTCGTGATATTAATTGAATGCTGGCTTAAGTTTCTCTTATAAATATCCGATTTATTTCTAATCCAACGTAGTCTGTTGCAACCATTTACATTTCGACGTCGGATATTGCTTTCTTGGGTTTTGAACTCACACGACACACAAATGGGGAGGTGAATTGAATAATTAGCCAGAAAAACCTCAAAATCTTTCACAATGTCAAGCCAATCCCCTTTGACCAAGCAGTTATCAATTACAGAGCAACCTTGATTGGAAATAAACGTAAAATTGCCAGCACTATCACTTATGGAGGTCCCATTCAAGATAAAAACCCGAAATCCTCAATCAAATTCATCAGGCATTTTCCATTTAAATTTTTACATTCATCGTAAGATCCCCTTTTGAATGAAAACTTGTCCACGTTTATAAAAGGAGAGTTTTGGAAATCCCCTATCCGACTGTTTAAATCTCCAATTATTAAAATGTTGTCATTATTTTGGTTTAGTAGAAAGTCTTGCAAATTTTCAAAGTCACTTTTCCAATTACTGAAATTCAGGTACAAAGGAACTATTAGATAGTGTTTCGCGTCAATGACACATTCTATTATAATTAGGTTTTCGCTAATTTTGAAATTGATATATTTGTTTAAAAAGTTGTTTTTTTTTAAATTTTGAGAACACCTTACCTTTAAGATTATTACAAATATTTTGCTGTTGTTTTTGATAGTGAATATGGCTCGTGTGATCCCTCCCCCCCTTCTTCCACTAGATCGGCAATTAAATCAAAGTTGATAAATTTGTTCACCGCAATTCGAATAGGGTTTCCGGATTCATATTTTTTTCTTGGTCCAGTCCTCAGTAAAAAATAGCACTTTTAGCCACAAAGATGAACGCACTAAAATCCAAATTCTATTTTTTAAATAAAAAGTAATTTATTTAAAATATTAGGCGAACATATCCGCTGACGCAATACGATTAGTTCAAGAGAATTCCTATGAAAATTGAAAAAAGAAATCTCTCCAAGGGGGAGTCATGACCCCTACGATTAAACTGGCCATAAAATGGATGAAGCTATAATGATAATAAAATTCAATTCTTGGCAAGTTTTATTCGTTTTGTAAGACGATTTGTTGTTAAATTGAAAACTAAACTGAAGATAACGATGACAGAAAAACGAGACGTCCTTGATCTGTCAAAACCAGTGCTGCCAAAAATAAAATAGTAAAAAAATCACTCAATATTACAAAACAACAAACTAGGCGATTATTGTTGAATTACCAATCTTGAAAGTAAATATTTCATAGACGGCAACACTCTTACGTCTAACGTTAAATAACCAATAAATAAAGCTCTTAAAAAGCTGAAAGGATGACAAAGCTCCATAACACTCACTGAGCCAAAAGCTTTACCTAAAAAGCAACAGCTGTTTAAATGCTTTTCCTTTCTTTTGGTTGGAAAAATGTTTATCTAAATGAAAATCCTTTAACGATACCAATTTCAGTTTCTCTTCTGCGACGGTACGTTTGACATACGTTTTTAACGCTCCTATCTACCTTACCGACCGAATCTCTTCTGTTCTACCCATCAAAACAAGAATAGGGGTGTTGTATCAACAATTTGTTTGAGAGAAAATTATTCAATCCCCTCAGGGATAACCCTTCAGCTCCACCCACTACCAATCGTGCCACCGTGTCCGTTGTCATAGTCGTAGCCGTAGTCGTAGTCGCAGTCTTTGACGCGACGTCGTCAGTCTGTCGGGCTTCACTGAAGTTGAAAATAAAAGGAAAAAAAAAATCTGTGAATAAAAAGTAGATAGTTAATTTTTTTTTTGTTGTATTTTTCTTTTAATAAATTACACTACACCGCACATTATCTTGTGTCTGCCTGCAGGCAGCAGTAAAAGGGCAGACAACGCATCAGCGTTTGAGCAAACAAGTTCATCGTTTTAATTGATTTACTCAAGATAAATCGCTAATCTAAATGACACCGCTAAAGTGTTTGCATTGAGTTTATCAATATAAATAAAATTTGTGTGCATTTTGCCTGCCCCACCCGGGCCCGGGGGTTCTCGTTCTCGTGCTCGTTCTTGTGATTGTGGCAAATGATTAACATATTGTAAAATTTTCTTTTCCAAGGGTGAGTATCTATGTGTACCTACCTAAAAGGTATAATTTTTAATTTGATCACCCCACATTGACGAAATACCCATACAAATCATGGGGCAACATGATAGGCAGGAATTGTACCCTGTAAACGTAGGTGGGTACCCAAACGAAACGTCGTTCCGCTCGTACGTGTGGAATGATGATGTCCTGTGCGTGTGCATTTAATCTTGTTATCCTTGAAAAAAAAAAATTCCATCAATTTACAATATAAGGACCTTCCTAACCTACCTACCTACCGTACTTAACCCGCCGAGATTGTTTTCCTTTTTCGTTTGTGTACCTATCCGTTATAGGATCCAACCTCATGTTTGGCCCTCTGATGTCTTACACTTTGTTTTTCTTTCATTCTTTTCTCTGCCAAAGGATTCTTTTATAAGCTTTTATGTTTTTATCCAGTCTTCTACTCTATTTGTATAGGATTTTTTACGCACTTCATTAGACGTAATAATGTGAGATTAAATGCCACATTTACTCAACGTCAATAGGGTAGGAGGTTTTTGTTGTTGTTGTTTTTTTTTCTTTTCTAGTTGTTGTTATCTGAGCTATAGGCTGTTATCCTTCTTATGTTCGCCTCCAACTCATTTATCTTAATTTTTCAAGCAAATCCTCATATCCATAAATATCCATCTACAGAAATATAAAAAGCCATCAGGGCTAAAAAGTTCACTTATGCCGCAGGTGAAAAAAGGTGAATATCACCGGTAAAATTAGGTTCAATTCCCGAGAAAACAAATAGCCTCTGTCTATGTAACTTATTAAGGTATAAGGAATTTGATACACGGTACGCAAATTGCGTTTCTTCCGAAAGATGTATAATGAAAATCTAAGATCTAATTTCAACAGTGCCTATGAAGATAGGATGACAACTTTCGAAATTATTAATTTTGGAGGTTTTTATCAGTGAAGATAAGAAGCTGGTTTCTAAAAATATTAACCCTGCTAACTTTATATAGGGTGTCCCCTACTGAAAGTTTGAAACTGAAAATGGTTAAGGGTTAGATTATGACTTAACATAGTTTGGTAACTTATGTATACCACGTCATAACAGTCTTTGAGGAACACCTGCTTTAGTGAGATTTCGGCAAAGACAAAATAAGGCCCACTTAGAAGAAAACAGATTAACGGGGGGAGCCAATTGAAAGTTCACGTAGCAGCTGCCTGAGGTGAAGAAAGGAACGAGCTGGAATCCTCATACGCATAATTATAACGCTTTGGCTGAAGAACTAGATTAAGCCACAAAATGGTGAGACAACAGAACCCTCTGAGGGATAGCTAGAGAGCTCCCTGGTGTTCAAAGCTTATTGTAATGAGTGGGAAATATTGAGCCTGTTAAACCATTCCACATTCGCGTTGTGCGGCTGAAGAAATATTTTCTGTACGTCCGAAATTGGACTCAAGGGTAAACTGATGGGCATTCCTAGCAGTACGGATATTACGGTTAAACAGTTTAAGGGAGGAATGCCACTGGCTATTTCACTAGAGCATTGTTTATAAAAATAAAGATCAAACAATGACAGACATGAGACTTTGCGGCAGTGTTCAAGAGAAGCAAATGTCTCGGTAAGACAACGATCACCTATCATTTTAAGAACTCTTTTTTCAATTTTATTCAGAAGACTCAAGTACGTTGTTGGAGCACCAGCCCAAATTTGAGAGTTATACTCGAATTTTGGACGAATAAAAGCCTTGTAAATTATATCCAGATCAGAAGGGGTAAAAAACTTCTTGCAACGTAGAAGAAAACTTAAACACTTAGCAGCGTTTTCGGTGATGATGGTTTGTGATGCAACCACATAGGACTGATAGTTGTTCAGTCTCCTCGATGCAAGTACCACTCATGGAAAGTGGCATTAGGGAAGGGGTTACGATTTTGCGACATTAGAAAGCATTGAGTTTTCGAAGCATGAAATTCTACACGGTTTTTGATTCCCCATTCAACAATGCTGTAAAGATCAGAATTTAATGAGCTTATAGTACGTTGCCGTTGGTAGTCTACATCCGAAGAACGAGGATGAGAATCTAAAAACGAATGTGAAAAGTTGAGCGTACTGTCATCAGCGAAACAATTTAGTGGGTTAGAAGAACTTCATCTAGCGAATTGTTGCAACCGCTCCTCAAAGAGCGAAAAAAGAGGTATCCCAGATAAGCTCTCTCTCTCTTTATTATAAATGAAAGTTATGATGGGTCTAAATGTCACATCTTTTACGGAGGTAAGTTGTTAGACGAGTTGTATGTCCAAAGTAGATTCATATAGGGCTGTATACTCACTTGCTTAGGGTGGCGCAACAGTCCTGTGTGAACTAGGGCCTCACCCAACAAACTTTTCCTCTCGGTCCCTCCAGTTTCGCGCTCCAAGTTGGGTAAGGTCACTTTCCACTTATGCGCGCCACCTGATCCGCGGTCTTCCCCTACTGCGCTGTCCTATGGGTGTGGATTCGAAGAATTTCCGGGCCAGAGCATTGGTTTCCTGCGCTCTACGTGACCCAGCCATCTTATTCGTTAGACTTTTACCCTTCTGGCTAAGTCTACGTCGCTGAACAACCCGTACAGCTCGTCGTTCCATCTTCTCCTCTACGAAGAACTTTTCTCTCAAACCGACCCAAGGTGCTTTCATCCGCTTTTGTCATAGTCCATGCTTCTGCACCGTATAGCAGGGGATGATAAGGGTCTTATATAGCGACACTTGGTTCCTTCAGAGAGGACTTTCCCACTCACTTGCTTTCTTAGTCCAAAGAAACAGCGGCTAGCAAGAGTTATTCTGCGTTTGATCTCAGCGTTGGTTTTGTTTTCTGCGTTTACAGCGGAGCCTAGGTAGACGAAGTCCTTGAATACTTCAAAGCTACGCCTGTCGATGGTGACGTTTTGACCAAGACGTCGTTGTTGTTTGTCCTTTCTTGACGACAGCATGTACTTTGTTTTGCCTCATTAACCGTTAAACCCATTTTTTCCGCCTCTGCATCAATACTCACAAAAGCCTCATTGACATTTCTTCCGAATATGTCAATTTCATCAGCATTTCAAAACCAGACATAGCTCTATACAGCTAGTCCCTGTAGATGCTGTCATATGCGGTCTTGAAATCGATGAAGAGATAGAGGCAATCTTTACTTCGTCTAAGTCGGGAGAGCGGGATTGTTGGCTTTCGTTGTCTTTGTTTAATGAATCATTATCCTGCCTGACAACGGAATTCGGTTCGTCGTCGCTGTTATACAGTCTGCAGAAGTGGTCGTTCCATATCCTCTGTATTGACTGCGGTTCCACTATTATGTTTCGGTACTAGGTTTATGTACCTGTGCATTTCGTTTCACATGCTCATAAGACTTTCAATCTTCATTTCTGCTTTTAAACCTCTCAACATCTTCGACCACGCGCTTCTCATGCCCTCACTTTTTCCTTCTGAGAAGTCGGCGTTCCTCTCGCCTCTTTTGGTCATAGGGCTCATGAGCAGCTCTCGTCCTTTTATGCAGCATTGCTTTGCGTGCCTGTTGTTTGGCCGCATTTGCCTACCGACATTCCTCATCAAACCAGGGTTTCTTTGTTGGTGGCTGCTTGAAACCCAGCACATCAGAGGCGGCTTCTCTGATTCTCTTGGCAATGTTGCCACTGGTTTTCGATGCATTGTGTTGGCGGCAGAGAACTTCGAGAGAGGTTACTTGTAACTCGGTCGGAAAGGGATTTGGCGATCTCTGGCGATTGTAGCCGTTCGACAGTGTACCTTCTCCCTGTTTTGCCTTGGGTCTGGAAATCCGAAGTGCTACCTTGGCTACAACGAGGTAGTGGTTCGAGCCGATGTTAGCTCCTCGGAAAGTTCCCACATTTATGATGCTGAAAGCGTGTCTGGCGTCGATCGCAATATGGTCAATCTGGTTGACGGTATATTGATCTGGAGAAGTCCAAGTTCCTTTGTGGATGTTGAGGTGTGGAAAGCGCGTACTGGCTACCATGACGTTTCGCCCCGCAGCAAAATCTATGAGCCTGAATCCGTTGTCGGAAGTGTCGTCGTGCAGGCTGTTCTTCCCTGCATGGGCATGAAAATCGCCCAGGACAATTTTAATATCGTATATGTTTTGTCTAAGAGCTCCAAGAACATATCTTTGGTGTTGTTGTCTTTCTCTTCTGTGGGGGGCGCTCATATCAGGCTAATATTGCCGAATTTAACCTTGATGCGTATGGTCATGAAGCGCTTATTGATGCACCTATAGCTCAAGACTTCTTGCCTAAGTCTGGCTCCAATGACGAAGCCGCATCCAAATAAGAGCTGTTGGTTTTCGTGGTAGCAGTCAACATAGTAAATATCGCAGTTTTTCATCCTTTTTTTGCCCTTCCCATCCATGTTCAGCATTGCCAAACATTGCTCAACAACTGGTAAAAAAGAATGTTAAGTATCTTGGAAGTATAGAATATACCGAAGGTGGAACCGAACCAGCTATCGCTAGCCGTATCAGTTATCTAAGGCTGCACTCGGGATGTTGTCAGAAGCTTTAGTTCTTCACTAACCAAAAAGGTTTCCAAAATTCTGTAATAAAAATGAATGTTTCTTATTAGAAATGCCCTTTAATAATAGATAAGGTCTAACTATAGCATTTTTTAAAGTCGAAAAAAAACATTCCCTTGATTTATTTCAAATAAGATTTGTGTTTAGGTGTGGATAAAATGACACAAATTTAATAATTTTTGGACTTATTTGATTTTACAGAACTGTGGTAGGAATAACTGTAAGTGAGGCCTTAAATGTTTCACCTTCAATTTCCTTATTTCTTTCATCAAAACAAATGTTTCATTTTGTCAATTCTTAAAAACGTTATTTACTGTAAGATAACATTTTCTTATAGTCTTCGAATATTATATTCATGGAATAAATTGCTTAGTAACAGTTTTTTGTTTGAAACGCATATTTGGGATTGATTGTTTTTAACTTCATACCAATTTTTAGAAAATAAGAAATAATTGTTAGTCAGGGAATCATTCAACTTTTTTTAAACGTCTACATGTAAAAAACCACAATTTTTTAAAAAGTCTTCCAGTACAACTTTTTGTTTTTACCTATCTGCTCTTCAAAAGTTTGCAATTATATTTTGAAAAATATAAAACTATCTATCTTTCTTACTTCAAAGCGACTTCCATCTTTCTCCTTCCAAATTCATTTGAAATTCTCAAAATAATTTTCTATTTCTCTCAAAGAAAAATTCTGCTTACATACATAATTGAAATTATTGTAATTTAAAAAATGAAAAAAAAAATAAGTTAGGCATTTGAATTTATATAATTTCAAAGAGTGGCGAAATGATTCCAAAGTTAAAACATTAAAAAGAAAAAAAAAGTATTTCTCTGGAATTCTAAGACTTTTTTTAGTGTACATGGCAATAGCGCCCAAAGCAGCAAAGAAACATTACGTTATACTTTTAATATGCTGAAATGTTGAAATTTAATAAACTTTTCTTGGAAAATTTTATTTGGTAAATGCAAATATAAATGCCTCACTTTTTATTAAATATTTTGTTTTTAAATATTCATATCAACATAAGTTTTCTTATAGCTATTTAAGTTTTGGAAGAATTTTTCTCTACAGCCTTCAACTAAGATACGAGTATGTACCACATCATTGAAAAATTGCAGAAGTCATACCTATTTCAAACATGGCAAACCTTTTCAACAAAGTTTTACTGAAAAGGCTTATCAAAATAATAGAAAAAAAGACTATTTTCAAACCATCAATTTGGGTTTAGAAACAAACATACCACGATAGACGGAAAGTACACCAAATAGTGGATTGATGGAGAGTCAATTGAAGGAAAACAAATATGATCGGCTATATTATTATAGGCTTTGACAAAGTTTGACACTTGGTACTTGAAATACAAAGTATCTTCTTAGGCAGAACTACGAAATCAATAAGTTACGCACCTTAGAGTCTGCTGTTATAGGTATTTCGCGATGAATAGCTTGAGTACCCAAACCATTCTAACGGTCCTGCAAATAAGTAAACATCGAAAGCTTATCACACTGTTATTAAAATTAACATATTTTTAATAATCTCACTTGGTTCATCATTAGGGCGTCCCGAAAAATTTTGGATTTTCCGAACAAAAGACCTCTCAAAACTTGCGTAATTGGACTTAGATTACAAAAATATATTTAAAAAAATATTAAAATTTGTCTAGGGGATTGTATTGACCCTCAAAATTTTGACAAATTGATATTTGTATGCTTTTTCCCTTCCTTAATTTCAGTTCCTGAGCTACTATTTATTATAAAATATTAACTTTTTGATCTTATATGGGTTTTTACCTGTTTCCTATTCCTGTAAAATACACAACTCAATCCGGTAATAAAGTCGGATTTAAAGCGCCAGGATTTGAAAAGTGGACGTTTTTCGGACAAATATAAGAAAAACCACATATGTCGTTTATTGAGGAAACGTAGAGGTTTTTCATTCACCATTTGTAATAATTTGTAGACCTGATCTTATACAAAAGCAACACTTTGAAGTCCTTAGTATTTATTCGACATCCTCGACGGGTTGTGTAAAGTGCGTTGTAACAGTTTGTAACATTTAAAAAAAAAAAGAGTTCAAGACGTAGTGGGACTACTTGTGCTATATTGGGATCATACAAAAAACATGACGATCGTCAGCTACCAAGTACAAGATGTCATCAAATTCATTTTGGTTGTAAGGAACGAACTAAAACTTAAATTCAATGGAAAGGCTCCTTCCCATTCAGAAATATATGCGATTGTTTTTGAAGAAATCGACAATATTAGGGCTAAAGCTTCAATAACAATTGTAACTAAGGAAAGAGTTATTCAATTACTTAAATCCTGTTTCGAAATGTACAATATTGTGAAGCAATACCCCAAAAGCAAACAAAATGCTTGTTTCGAAAACAAACTGAAGTGTTTCTTAGAGTCATCTGAGAAGCTTTTCGACGTTGCTGCTTGTAAATTCACATCGTTTGAAACTTGTTCGACGTTCGTGTTTAAAACCTAAAAAGTTCCCATCCATGAGAGAATTTTTTTGTTGGATCAAAGAAATGAAAGGAAAATGGTTATAAGCGGGGTTGACAAAAAAAAAAAAAAAACAAATATCTTGAAGAAACGACAGCAAATTGAAGAGTCAAAGAGGGAAGCAACAAAATGGTCTCAGGAAACTACAGTGAAGAGTTGGTGCGTGAATCTTCCCCAGAAACACATTCAGTAACAGAGGCATCCCCAACAAACCCCCCTTTGACAGAGGCACCATCGACTTCAAGAGCTTATTGCAATAGATTGATGTTGCCAACTGTTGCTAAGGTATGTGATCGATACGGTTTATCGACGCGATCTGCTGCTGCTGTCGCTTCTGCTGTTTTGGCTGATGTCAGCTTGGTTTCTTCCAAAGATTGAACTCTTGTTATAGACAAAAATAAAATCCACCGAGCTGTATCGAAATCACGTAAAGAAGCTTTAGAAGATATTGCTATAAAAAGCATTTACTTTGATGGAAGAAAGGACAAGACCCTGATAAATGAGAAAATAGGGGCGCGTTATCACCGTAAAAAAATTTTTGAAGAACACATCTCAATTTTGGCTGAACCTGGATCAATTTACTTGGGACACACAACACCAGGTCGTGGCACCGCAAAAGGGATTTTTACTTCCATCACAACCTTTCAAGGTTGGAATTTAGATGACGTGCTTTGCATTGGATGTGACGGAACCGCAACTAACACGGAGGCGTCATTCAATGTTTAGAGGAATTCTTGATGGTGTATTTGCATGCTTCACGCCAATGAATTACATCTTCGTCATTTATTCTTGACATTAAATGGTACTTTATAACCTAGAGAATATTCTGGACCTATATTGTGAAACAATTAGCTCATTGCGAAAGTAAAACCTCCGCGGGCTTTTGTGCAGTGGCTGGTAATATGCCTGACTTGCCGAAAAATATCTTTATCAGATATGTCAAGCTGTATCTACTGGTTTCTGTTCTCCTGAGCTGGCAAACCGTCAACCTGGAAAAATGGAGCACTCGAGATGGGTTACTTCAGCTAATCGCATACTGAGACTTAATGTTAGTACTCTTCGTTCATCAGAGAATTTGCTATTGCTTTTGAACTACGTCGTCAAAGTATACGTTCCAATTTGGTTCCGAATCAAGCGACAGGTGTCTTTTAAGCATGGAGCCAAACATATTTTCCAATTAATTATGTACTCTTGATATTTACCCGAAAATTTGAGGTGTGTTCTGGATTCTGTTATAGAAAGAAATGCTTATTTTGCACATCCAGAAAACATGCTTATAAGTATGTTGTTTGATGAAAAGGACCACATTCGGGAGCTGGCATTGCGAAGAATAAAAAAAGGCTAGAGAAGCTGAAAATATCAACAAACGCAGGATATATAAACCACCAAAGATCAACTTCTCTGCTAAAGATTATACCGTAATTATTTTGTGGAACGAATGTCAGGTAACATAACCCCCGGTTCTTCGACATATTTCTTTTGAAGACCTTCACATTATGGCAAAAGATAAGAGCTTGGAAATTGTTGACTTTCTCTGTCACACCCAATCTGTTGACAGATGTGTTAAACTGGTAACCGAGGCATCACAGAGTATAACTGACCCTACTTCTAGAGATGGCTTTAATCTTGAAATCTCGTACAGAAATGCCAAATTTTGGACACAAAAATAACTTTAAATTCTAAGGTTATGTTATTAATTAAAAATTATTTCTTGCTTATTTTGTTTCTATGTGATTTGTTCAAATAATATTAATAATAAAATACGTTTAAAACTTAATTTTTTATAGTTTTATTCAAACGGTTAAAGTATGTAAAAACATGAAATTGAAAAATCTTTTAAGCCCGCTACTACTCCCAAGATAACTTGTTCTTTCACTTTTTTTGACGTTTTATTTGTCTGTGTAAAATTACGCAAATTTTGATACCCCTTTTGATAGTGTAGTTCGAAAAAAAATGTTCTCATACATCGACGGGACACCCTATTGATAATCCTTTTTGTATTGTTTTTATTCTTTTTAAACTAGAGAAAGTTCCTTCGGGAGTTGACGTTGAAACCTTTAGTATAGCTTATATTTTTAATAAAATATACATATTAGGAAACTTTTCTATGGGACAGCTATAGAGCGCTTCCAATGAGTTCTTAGAGTTAGTTTCATTTCTTCGGATCAAATATCTCTCCCAAGGTTTTAATTCTTCAAAAATAGAAGATGGTCCAAATATGTTTGGTAAAGCTGTTCAGCTGTTTTATCTATTTCAGACAATTTCCTTGAAAAGAACCGAAAACCCTTATATTATTTTTGTATGGTTTGTACATTTTTCTTCAAGATCCATTTTATAGAAGTCGAGAAAAGGATTGAAAACAGTACCATGAAAATATTTGTCTGTATTTTGAACCTAACCCTTTGAAGGATTATTTTGTCGGTTCAATATTCTCTTATGTTTAACGTCAATGTCAAGGAGTTCAGCTATTTTTGTTTTGCTTTCTAAAACACTTTCGAAAACGATTCGTCTTCAGCCCGATACATTTTTAGTGGATTCTTTAAATCTTTGCCGAGATCCATAGCTTAGACCAAGTCTAAATTCACTCTTTGAAATACATGACTTAATGACAACGAGAGTTGTTAAACCATACTTATAAAACCTTAAAGCTAATCAAGAACTCGAAATCAATAACGTTTTTTAAGTTATTTGCGTCACTTTCCAATAATCTTATTTGGTCAAGAGTCTCGAACGCAATCGAAAATAGTTCCTCAAAATTTTGGCATTTCTCGACGTTTCAAGGTCCCTAGAGTCGAAATAAAAGATTTTTTAAAGATGCCTGTGCGTGCGTGTGTATGTATGTACCTAGAGTCGAAATAAAAGATTTTTTAAAGATGCCTGTGCGTGCGTGTGTATGTATGTACGTTCGTACGTCATTACGTTCTCGACGTTTTTTTCGTTGTCCATAGCTCAAGAACCAGAAGAGATATTAATTTCAAATAAATTTTGTTATACAGATAATAAGGCAGGAAGATTCAGAAAGGGCTTTCAAGAAAATTGCGTGGCTGGTTTTTTACCATAGCAGGTGAAAATGTTGGTTAACCATACATATCTGAAGAACCAAAAACGCTAGAGACTTGAATTAAATTTTATATAATATATTGTAACGTGATATCAAAGAAGTATATTTTTTGAAAAAAAATCCATTTAACGTTTTTTTTTTATAAATCAAAAAAACTGAAAAAAAATTGTCACCTCCAAAATTTTACGACTAAAATATGATTTCATATCCAAAACAATTTTGTGCAACGAAGAATAATGTTTTTGACATCTAATAAAATGTTGAGACAAATCGAATTAACAGTTTTTTTTTAATAAAAATAAAAATAAAAAAAAAAAACACTACTCAAAGTTGGTAAAAATTGAATATAGATTCAAATATCTTTTCAAAAACTTGAAATTTAGGCTCTAAACTTATTTTATCTCATAAGAAATATTGTTTTCAACATTCTGAAAAATGTTGAGAAAAATCGAATAGACAGTTTCTTTTACAAAAAATAAAACTCTAAAAAAAACAATACTAAAACTTGGTAAAAATGTATTTTGGACTCAAATATCTTTTCAAAAATTTGAAATAAAGGCTTCAAACTTATTTTATCTTATAGAAAATGTTGTTGTTTATAAAATTAAAAAAAAAAAATAATTGTACAGTTTTCTTACAAAAAAATAAAACTCTAAATAAAAACAATACTAAAACTTGGTAAAAATTTACTTTGGACTCAAATATCTTTTCAAAAATTGTAGATATTAACTTTAAATTAGTTTTATCTTTAAAAAAGTATTGTTCTTAACATTCAGTAAAATTTTGAAAAAAAATCGAATTGACAGTGTTTGTACAAAAAATTAAAAACCTAAAAAAAATTAACAAAAGTTGGTAAAAATTGATTTTCGACTCAAATATCTTTTCAAAAATTAAAAATATTTGCTTCAAACTTATTTTATTTCACAGAAAACATTGTTTTTGATATTCAGTTATTTTTAAATAAATATCCAACAGTCCGTTTTTTTCATAAAAATTAAATCTACATAAAATAGTACAAATTTGTATAGACAAACTTTTAAGCAAGACAAAGAGACAGACGGGATGGGAAGTTAGCAGTGTGATTCGCATCCCAGCCTCTTTTTTTTTAAACTGCCCATTCGATTGTTCTCAAAATTTTACCGAATTTTGATAATAATTTTTCTTATAAGATAAAAAAAGTTTGAGGCCAAAATCTCAATAATTTTTATCAACTTTGAGTGAGGTTTTTTTTAGGTTTTTATTTTTTAAAAAAAATGTAAATTTGATTTTTATCAAAATTTCACCAGACGTCAAAAACTTTATTGCACAAAATTGTTTTGGAGATAAAACCAGTTCCTGTTCGTAGAAATTCGAGGTGACATATATTTTTGTGCAGTTTTTTTTAATTAAAAAATTGGTTCGAAAGATATTCTGGGTTAACCCAAATTTTCACCCTTTCTTCAAAATGCTATGGTAAAAAAACGACCCCCTCAATTTTCTTGAGAGCCCTTTCTTCATTTTTCTGCATTAATACCGGGATAAAAAAATGTATTTGGACGTACGGACAGACATCTCTCTAATAATCTTTTATTTCGACTCTAGGGACCTTGAAATGTCGAAAAACGTCAAAAATTTCAATTCGACAAAACGGACCGAGTGCAAAAACTTCCTATTTGAAATTAATAATGTTCTAAAGTCTATAAACAAAGCTTCTGAGATGAGCTCACAAATGATTACTGAAACCTTCACAAATTTCCTGAATCTATAAAATTGCCCATACTTGTATTTTTAAGTTTAAAATAAATACCAAAAAATAAACAATTAAATTAAGGATCATTATTTTCATGCCTCATTACATACCATCTTTTATCCTTACAATTGTCTACCAACTACTATCGTGATGACTGTAAATTTCCCCCTTAGTGTCATGTTCTGAAAGAAAAAGAATCGAATGGATTTTTCATATCATTTTACGAGTATGCTAAGAAAACAAACTAAAAATTCAGGACGAAAATACAAATTTATGTGTATACCAAAAGGATATGGTTGTGGAATAAAAAATAAATGCGCAAAACTGCAACTCGTTTTCATTGTTTGTTTAAGCTTGAAACAAAAAATGAAAAGGATACTCCTGACAAGAGGATTATATTATTTCACTTCCGCTTCCGCTTTCTTTTTCCATATTGCCAACGGCTGTGTTAGAAAGTTGGTTTTTCTATTTTATCTATTGTTTCAATTCAGACGGAGGGTGGTTTTATGTTTTTAAAGAGTTTTCTATTATACTATATTTTTTTTTCAATACAGTCTTAGAATAACACTTCTGTTATTTATTTCTAGATGATGTGGTTAGCTGTTAGCAATTTTGCCTTTTTTTCTATTTTTGATAAGCCACATGAAAGGTTGTGAGTTCTTGCAGAATTCAATTAAGAAATTCCTGGATTTCCTTTTCCCAAATGCTTTTCAAAAATCACCAAAGAACCACATTACGTGACGAAAAATATTCTTCGTTATCCTTTTCTTGAAAAAAATTCTAGTATTGTCGCAGCATCAGTTGAAAAAAAGAGAAGGTTTGAAAAATGAAGACCAAAGCTCTTGGGTTTTCATCAATAAAATCTAGTTATGGGAAATATTATAAAAAATATGACTCCTCCCTTTAGATGAATAGAACTTCAGGATTAAAAGAAGGAACGTGTACTGAACTTATGTGCAACTATGTACATATAATAAATTTCCCTCTGGACCAGTCGAATAGAATAGACGTACATATGTGGAAAATTTAATACGATATTGACTCAAGGTTAAAGTTTTGAAGATTATCGATTGAAAAATGTTTCACTTGCAGAGTTTAAAGTCTTAGAACAAATTGAAGATGATTTAGTTGATTCATGCTGCATATACACGTATGAAGGTATAATAATGATGGTATTAAATTTACCATTAAAAGTTACTTTCCAAGAAACGCTATCACAAAGTTTAAGTATCGGAAGAAAATTGCTTTGCTATAAATTTACGAGTGTATCGTACTCGTATAGCGTGAAGTTTAAAAACCATTAACTACACCGTTTTATTTAATGCAGGGTGCTTCAAAGTTTTCCTGGTCTTTAAATTCATTCAGCTTTGACAGAAATGCCATTCTTAAACGACAACCTACATAGATAAGTTCATAAAATTCTGACATTTTCAAGAGGCTAGGATGCAACCCACACTAATAAATTCACATTTATGTTGTCTGCTGATATTTCTTAAAGTTCAACAAAGTATTAAAAACAACTATTATCCAATTTCTAAAAGTTCAAGTAGCTATTCCGTGATTTCAATTTCAGCTAGTTGCTAAGAGACAGTGAGATGGTAAAACCGGCAAGAAGTCTTGAGCTATAGGTGCATCAATGAGCGCCTCATGACCATACGCATCAAGGCTAAATTTATTTATTTATTTATTTATTTATTTATTTATTTATTTATTTATTTATTTATTTATTTATTCATCTATCGATTCTCAATCTTACAGATTGCTTAAAACTAATATAAACTTAAATCATATTTACATTTTCACTTAATTGCAATTTAAATACATTTCTTTCAAGACTTATATCTAAATTAAATTTAAGTTCATTAAATAATTTCATACATCTTGTGAATGGTTCATTACAACCGTAATTATATCTATGCAAGGGGATATAAAACAAATGTCTTGCTCGGATATTTCTTCCTGGAACATAGATATTTAAGAGATTTAGCAAAATAGGGCATTTTATATGGTAAGACAATATATCATATACAAACATCACACAATTTACAAGGCGCCGATTTCTCAGCGTAGATAGACTAATCAGCGCACATCTGGTGGAGTAAGTTGGCATTTCGGGTAAATTCCATTTTAATTGTCGAACCATAAATCTAGTGAAAGATTTTTGAACTTTTTCAATTCGATCTTTTGAAACTGTGTAAAAAGGATCCCATACTACTGAAGCGTATTCCAAGTGTGGGCGGACGAGAGAAGTATAAACTGCTTTAATTGCGTAAGGATTAGAAAACTCTAAGCAATTTCTTTTTAGGAAACCTAGCATTGAGTTTGCCTTTGCCACTATAAAATCTACATGAAGGGAAAAATTAAGCTTTTCATCAAAAACAACACCAAGATCTTTTACTTCAGATCGTCTTTCCAATGCAGTGTTTGAAATGTCATAGTCATAAAAAATAGATGTTCTTGACCTAGAAAATGAAAAAATAGTACATTTTTTAGTATTAAGTGCAAGAAAATTTTGTTTGCACCAATCTACTATTTTATTTAGATCGCTTTGGATATTAAGGCAATCATTTATGGATTTCACTGTAGAAAAAAGTTTGAAATCATCAGCAAATAACAAACCCGTTGCATATTGCAACAATAACGGTAAATCATTCACATAAACTAAAAACAACAAAGGCCCAAGATGGCTTCCTTGAGGAACACCCGATGAAACCTTTATTATTCTCGATGAGTAGTCTGAAATTTTTACTATTTGTCTCCTATTGACTAAGTAACTGGAGATCCACTGCAGAAGGGTTGAGTGAAATCCAAAATATTTTAATTTTTTTAAAAGCTGCATGATACAAAGGCTATCAAATGCTTTCTGAAAATCCATGAAGATAACGTCAACCTGAGAACCGGATTCTAAAGCATCGGACACATATTTGGTAAACAACGACAAATTTGTAGTTGTTGACCTACCACTTACAAATCCATGCTGACAAGGAGATATAGATTCTTTTATATAAAAATAAATTTTGTTTTTAACAATGAGCTCGAAAAGTTTTGGTATAGCAGAAAGTTTAGAGATAGCACGATAATTTTCAATTTTATGTTTCTGTCCAGCTTTAAAAATGGGTGTTATATATGAAATTTTCCAATCATCCAGAAAAATTCCAAGAGAAAGAGATATATTAAAAATTATTTGAAGTGGCCTAGCTAACGATAAACATTTTTTGATTACAAAAGAAGGAATACCATCCGGACCCGCATTCAAACTTGGATTTAGTTTTAAAATTCCTTCCATTATATCTTCAAAAGACAAGAACAGATTACCCAAATTCATATTTGAAAACGATATTTCTTCATCTTCAGTATCCGGAATAAATGCTGTAGAATGATCTTCATACACAGTCTCAAAAAAGGAAGCAAATAAGTCACATGTAGAAGCTAAATTAGAAGAGATTTGGTTATTATATTCCATATTAGTAAATACTCCAGAATTTTGTTTTTTTGAATTTATAAAAGCCCAAAATGCCTTTGGATTTCTTGTAATTTGCGATTGAATATTAATCATATATTGTTTATACAGAAATCTATTAAGAAAATCATATTCACGACGTAACTGACAGTATCGGTGTCTATCAATTTCAGATTTCGTTGTTTTAAATTTTTTGAAAGATTTAT
The DNA here is from genome assembly GCF_945859685.1 of Eupeodes corollae. Lineage (NCBI taxonomy): Eukaryota > Metazoa > Arthropoda > Insecta > Diptera > Syrphidae > Eupeodes > Eupeodes corollae. Next base: position 95,700,208 of record NC_079149.1, read on the forward strand.
TTTTTACATTTTTTAGATTTCTTAGTCTATGGTTATCCCAAGGTAATTTAAAAACAGATTTCTTACGAAATTGTGGAACGAATTTCAAAAAACCCATCGTACATGAATTGTAAAAAGTTTTCATAAATAAGATCAATTTGTGTTCCAGAAAGAATATATGACCAGTCTAATGAAGATATGTAATTATTTAGTTCAATGTAATTCCCTCTTGCAAAATTAAATTCGTTATTAAAAACATTAATTGTATTGCACACAGGATTATTATAAACTCTAAATTTCAGCAACATTAGCCTGATATGCGCGCACGCCCCCACAGAAGAGAAAGACGATGACACCAAAGATAGTTTCTTCGAGCTCTTAGACAGAACATATGAGCAGTGTCCTAGCTACGATATTAAAATAGTCCTGGGCGATTTTAATGCCAAGCTAGGAAGGGAAGACATCTTTGGTGGAATAATCGGGAAAACAGACTGCACGACAACATTTCGGAGAACGGATTCAGGCTCATAGATTTTGCTGCGACGCGAAACGTCATGGTAGCCAGTCCCGGTTTCCACACCTCAACATCCACAAAGGAACTTGGTCTTCTCCAGATCAATCTACCCTCAACCAGATTGACCATATTGCAATCGACGCCAGACAAGCTTCCAGCATCATGGATGTACTAATTTTCCGAGGAGCTAACATCGACTCGGACCACTACCTCGTTGTAGCCAAGGTATTACTTCGGGTTTCCAAACCCAAGGCAAAACGGCTACAATCGCCAGAGATCGCCAAATCCTTTCCGATCGAGTTACAAGTAATCTTTCTCTGCTGCCAACACAATGTATCGAAAACCAGTGGCAACAATTAGAGAAGCCGCCTCTGATGTGCTGGGTTTCAACCAGATACCAACAAGGAACCCTGGTTTGATGAGGAATGTCGGCAGGCAAATGCAGCCAAACACCAGGCATGCAAATTGGCGTTGCATAAAAGGACGAGAGCGGCTCCTAAGCTCTATGACCAGAAGAGGGGACAGGAACACTGACTTCTCAGAAGGAAAAAGAGAGGGCATGAAAAGCGTGCGGTCGAAGATGTTGAGAGGTTTAAAAGTAGGAATGAAGTTCGAAAGTTTTATGACGAGGTGAAACGAAATTCACAGGTACATAAACCCATAACCGAAGGCTCCAAAGACGAAAGTGGAAACATCATAGTGGAACCGCAGTCAATGATGAGGATATGGAAGGACGACTTCTGCAGACTGTATAACGGCGACGACGAACCGAATTCCGCTGTCAGGCAGGATAATGATCAATTCAACATAGACGACGAAAGCCAACAATCCAGTTATCCCGACTTAGACAAAGTACCTAAAGATTGCAATATCTAAGATGAAGACTAATAAAGCCGCTGGAGCGGATGGCTTGAATGCCGAGCTCTTTAAAGCAGCTGGAGATAAGTTGGTTAGGAGCATGCACCAACTTATCTGTAAAATATGGTCGGAAGAAAGCATGCCCGATGAATGGAACCTCAGTATTGTTTGCCCGAACCTGAAAAAAAGATACCCTCTAAACTGCACCAACTATAGAGGAATCAGCCTACTTATCGCCTATAAAATCTTCTCTGACGTTATATGTGAACGTCTAAAGCCCATCGTCAACAACCTGATAGGTCCTTATCAGTGTGGTTTTAGACCAGGAAAGTCCACAACTGATCAAATATTCACATTACGGCAGATCCTGGAAAAAACGCAAGAACACCAAATCGACACCCACCATCTTTTCATCGATTTCAAGGCCGCATATGCCAGCATCTACAGGGACGAGCTGTTTAGAGCCATGTCTAGTTTTGGCATCCCTGCCAAACTCGTCTTGGTCCATAGAGAATTTACGCTGCTCTATAAAGGTTGGAAACAACTTAACAGAAGCTTTCCATGTCAAGAAAGGTTTTAGACAAGGCGATGCGCTGTCATGTGATTTTTTTAACATCGTGCTTGAAAAAATAGTGCAGAGCTCACACGTCAACACTAGAGGCACTATATTTCAGAAGTCTGTCCGATTATTGGCATATGCTGATGTCATTGACATAATCGGAAGAACTCAGCGTGATGTCAATGGGGCTTTCGTGAGTATTGAGGCAGTGGTGGCAAAAATGAGTTTAACGGTTAATGAGGGCAAAACAAAGTACATGCTGTGGTCAAGAAAGGACATACAACACCGACGTCAAACGCAGAATAACTCTTGCTATGTTTCTTTGGACTAAGAAAGCAATTGAGTGGTAAAGTCCTTTCTTGAGAGACCAAAGTGTTGCTATATAAGAACTTTATCATCCCCGTCCTTCTATACGGTGCAGAAGCATTGACTATGACAAAAGTAGATGAAACCACCTTGGGTCGCTTCGAGAGAAAAGTTCTCCGTGTGATCTACGGTCCCGTATGCAGGGAAGGGGAGTGGAGGATAAGATGCAACGACGAGCTGTACGGGCTTTTCAGCGACGGAGAGTTAGCTGGAAGGGTAGAAGTCCAACGACTAAGATCGCTGGGTCACGTAGAGCGCATGGAAACCAATGCTTCATCCCGGAAAGTCTTCGCCACCTTAAGTAAGATTAACTGGTGATAAGGTCAGTGGCTGGGATCGCTAGGAATCCTCGAGAAAAGAGCTAATTAGCATTTCAGTTATTTTTTTACCTTCCATTTCTTTAAGTTATGTGTTTTTAGGAAGGATCTTCCAAAACTGTGACAAGCCAATGCAACCACAACATGTAAAACAAAATTTATTTGAAGTTAGAGATTTCGACAGACGTATTCCAAACGTATTCACGTTTAACGTTCGTACACACGAACACGTAATTAACTCTCTTGAGACCTTTGGTTTAGATTCTAGGGACTTTAAAATTTCATAATTTGTCAAAATGATCAGTTTGACATAAACCAAGTTAAAAATTGGTCATTCATTTGTAAAGCGGCCTTGCACCCCATTACATTAAAAAGTATTTTAAATCGAACGAAAAAAATAAGACTAAATAGCTACCTTAGTTTATGTGTCTTTAAAGATATAGCTTAAATAAAACATATGAAGATATACAAATATTAAACGTTAATAAAGATAAAAGGTACATCATGGAACTAAAAAAATGTATCTATTTTTTCTCTTATTTTTCGGTTTATGGTCTTATGAACATAAAATATTGAAATTTAAGAAAAATACCTTGCAAAAGTTTCGCTGATGTTTTTAACAGCAGATATCATATGTCATCCCATTGTCTTAATTGCGAAAGACCTTAACCCAGAAAAATACCTTCAAAATGTTAATGCCAAGAATTTAAATGGTACTATGGTTCAACAACAATAATTTTTGTTTGTTGTTAGGATAAAAGTACTACAAGTATTCTATGCAACATTGTATTAAAATGCAACATGTTTCTTTAAGTCTAAACCCTGTGGCAAGACAACATTTTTAGGTTTAAAAATAACGAGTTTGCTAGAGAGAGGTCAAGATTACGAAAATAGTCACAACTTTAAAGACGTACGATTTCATTTTTTTTTGAATCCTTGATAGCTTAATTTGAAAACAAAAATTATAGTTTTGAAACGATGGTAGAGGAATGTAACTTAACATAGGGTGTTGCTATTCTCTGCATTCACAAACCTTTGAGCAGCTCTGTCTAAAGTGATTCAATCATTATTTCAATTATTCCCGGGGGTTGTACAATGGGTTCTCTAAACTCGGACATGACTATTTTCGGTTTTATAATGATCCCGACAAATATAATTTTTGTCGAGTTCGTAAAGGGTTAAAGAATAAGAACAGCTTGTTCCAAAACTATAATTTTTATTTAAGTAACCTACTTTTTAATTACAATATAAAAACGGTTTTACTGGTTTTTAAATTTATCTGGCATTAGCTAATATTATTTGCCTGCATGCTTAAGAATGAGACGAATCATCTTTTGTGGGGATTCGTTGCATAGGATAAGTTGCAGTTGCTCCAATATTATATTTTTTTAGGGACCGGAGTTTAATTTGTGTTTTGGTGTTGAACTCCTGCTAAAATAATATACATGCCTCTTCCGAAATGGCTAGCTTACCTTTTGTCCAAAAGCTAGTTTCTCTATTAGTTGATACGGAATAATCGCCCACTCCATCTTAATCCGCTTGCAAGCGTTGTTTTGTTTGCTTAGTGCAATTCGGAACGTTGACGGACATTTCGGGGGGAGTCCACAAATTTCCAATTGGGTTAAGTTCTGAACTCCTGTTCTCGTCACTGGATTATGAGGCTACCCATTTTCAGATAGGTATCCAAGAAAAAGCCGCTACTGACCAAGTGTCACAGAAAAGCTCATTTGGCATTCGAAACGTGTGCTTTTTTTGGATAATTCGGTAATAAAAAAGAGGCTGGGATGCGACCCACACTGATAACTTCCCATCCCGTCTGTCGATTTGTCTTGCTTAAAAGTTTGTCTATGTGTACTAGTATCAATTTTACCAAATTTGCGTACTTTTTTTTATAGATTTTATTTTTTATGAAAACGGTCTGTTGGATTTTTATATAAAAATCACTGAATATCGAAAACAATATTTTCTGTAAAATAAAATAAGTTTCAAGCCAATATTTTTAATTTTTGAAAAAACTATTTGAGTCGAAAGTAAATTTTTACCAAGGTTTAGTATTGTTTTTTTTAGAGTTTTATTTTTGGTAAAAAAACCGTCAATTCGATTTTCTTCAAAATTCTATCGAATGTTGAAAACAATATTTTCTATAAGATAAAATTAGTTTGAAGCCAATATTTTATAGTTTTGAAAAGATATTTGAGTCGAAAATCAATTTATACCAACTTTTGTAAAATTTTTTTGAGGTATTTAATTTTTTGTACAAAAACTATCAATTCGATTTTTTTCAAAATTTTACTAAATGTTAACAACAATATTTTTTTTAAGATAAAAGTAGTTAAAAGCCAATATCTACAATTTTTGAAAAGATATTTGAGTCGAAAATCAATTTTTACGAACTTTTATAAATTTTTTTTTAAGGTTTTTATTTTTTGTAAAAAAACTGTCAATTTGATTTTTCTCAACATCTTTCAGAATGCTTAAAACAATATTTCTTATAAGATAAAATAAGTTTGAAGTCTAACTTTCAAGTTTTTGAAAAGATATTTGAATCGATATTTAATTTTTACGAACTTTGAGTAATGTTTTTTTTAGATTTTTATTTTTTATAAAAAAAAAACTGTCAATTCGATTTTGTTCAAAATTTTACTGAATGTTGACAACAATATTTTTTGAAAGATAAAATTAAATAAAAGCCAATATCTCAAAGTTTTGAAAAGATATTTGAGTAGAAAATCAATTTTTACCAACTTTTATTAATTTTTTTTTTAGGTTTTTATTTTTTGTAAAAAAAACTGTCAATTCGATTTTCTTCAAAATTTTACTGAATGTTAAAAACAATATTTCTTATAAGATAAAATTAGTTTGAAGCCTAAATCTTAAGTTTTTGAAAAGATATTTGAATCGATATTTAATTTTTACGAACTTTGAGTAATGTTTTTTTTAGATTTTTATTTTTTATAAAAAAAAACTGTCAATTCGATTTTTCTCAAAATTTTATCAGATTTCAAAAACATTATTCTCCGTTGCTCAAAATTGTTTTGGAGATGAAATCATAAGTAAGTCGTTAAATTTAGGAGGTGACAAATTTTTTTTTTCAGTTTTTTTGATTTAGAAAAAAAACCGTTAGATAGATTTTTTTCAAAAAATATATTTCTTTGAGATCACGTTACAGTTTATTATATAAAATTAAATTCAAGTCTCTAGCGTTTTTGGTTCGTAAGATATTTAGGGTTAACCAAAATTTTCACCTTTTTTTTAAACTGCTATGGTAAAAAAAACCACCCACGCAATTTTCTTGGGAGCCCTTTCTGCATCTTTCTGCCTTATTATCTGTATAACAAAATTTATTTGAAGTCGATATCTTTTCTGGTTCTTGAGCTATGGACGACGAAAAAAACGTCGCGAACGTACGTACACACGCACGCACAGACATCTTTCTAAAAATCTTTTATTTCGACTCTAGGGACCTTGAAACGTCGAGAAATGTCAAAATTTTCAATTTGACAAATCGGACCCATTACAATAACTTCCTATGGGAAGTTAACAAAATTTCATCAGATGTAAAAGCAAAGATAAAGAGCACACTCGGAGGGCAACGATTTCGGATCCAATTTTTTGGCTTGGGGAATCAGAGTCATTAAATAAAGAAATTTGAAGATCACTCGGATCAGAACATCTTATGATGACATGAAAGTTTCAGTTGAACAACAAACATACCTACGATTACACAAAAAAATGGTTCTAGAACATTAGTATTGAAAATAGCTATAAGAAAGTTGGGAAACCAACTAACAATCCATTCTAAGAACTTATAAGCTGGTCTCCGAAAAAAAAAACAAGAAAAATACCCAAGAAAGTTCACCAAAATCGCCGATAAAAAAATTGATGATGAAAACTCCTTTTTCCTTTCTTTTTCGAATCCCTTAATACTGCGAATCATTTCGTAGTAGGATTTGGACTGATATATTTCTCCACCTCTTTATCACGTCGTTAATAACATAAAGATGAAAACCATTTCAAGGGTAAAGTGACAACTTTAAGAACACTTTTGTCCAACAAAATATGGTCTTTTTTAAATTGTTTTTCACAGCCAGTACAGAGCGGCACCGAATTCTGATTGAAAAATTATCGGAGAAGAAAAGCGGACAGTTTTTAGTCTTGACAAAGCTCAGCGACACTCGTTGGTCTTGTCAAGCTGAAGCTACGAAAGCCCTAGTCAACGGATTTTCGGAAATCGAAAAAGCTTTAACCAGCATGTCTCTCAATAAAGAGCAAAAAGATATCGTGAAGAATTAAGCAACGCACCTTCTACAGAAGATGAGTGGTCTTGAAACCGCTTTGTTTGCAACATTTTGATACGATATCTTGGAGCGATTCAACCCTACAAACAAGATGTTGCAAGACCCGAAAATGATTTTTGAATCGGCATTGCGTGCAGTAGAATCATTGAAATCATTCGTGGAATCCAAACGAAATGATCACCCTGCTATAAAGACGGCTGCTAAAAAACAACCGTTTTGTCAAGGCAAAGGCACCCCTAGCTCTGGCCAGAGCAGCACTCATATGTCTGTCGAAATACAAGTACTGATCCAACCAGATGCCAAGGTGCTTTACTACACTTTTATTCGCCAGTGACTGTCGATTTGGTCCAACGATCACTAGATTTTTCCAATTCTTCCTCTTATCCCTAGAGGCTCCATACAGCGGAATCCTAAACAGAATAGTTTAGCATGTTGGTTTTCAACTTCCAGTCATCGCAATATTGCTGTATCTTGTCGAAGTCATCCTGCAAAAGTGTCTTAATAACCTCAATTTTTGGGGCCGTTCTGTACGCAATTAGGTCGTCGGCGTACGCTATTGCCTGAGTCAGACTTGCTATCAGATCACTGGTGTAAATGCTGAATAAGATCGGCGAGTTAACCGCTCCCTGTGGAAGACTATTTTTACTATCAAAGATTTTGGTAGATGTTAGACTGCCAATTTTGACAATAAACCGTCTACCATTAAGCATGTAATAAAGCATATACAACAGTGGCTTACTTAGGCCAAGTCTGTTTGACTTAAGATACAGACCCTCTAACCATACGATGTCGAAGGTCTCCTCCAAGTCAACCAGACAAGCACCCGTACATTGTCTTTTGGATTTGTTCCACTGGATATCAGAAACAAGCTTAGACGCAGCATGAATAGTGTCATGTCCCGCCTTAAAGCCGAACTGATTATCCGGAATTATTTTGTTGTTATCAGCCCACTTGGGCAAAGCTCTATTTATAACCTTCTCGAATACCTTACTGATACTTGGCAGCAGACTTATCGGCCGGAGATTCGCCGGATTGGAGTTGTCCTTACCCTTTTTCGGGAGAGGAAATACACGGGCATCTACTTAAGTCAATGGTACCTTCTATAGCTTGTCAAGACTTTTTTTTATCTAAAAGTTATAAGCTCAAAACTGCTTCTGTATAAGACTATGGTCCTACCAATATTCACTAATATTTGTGACCACATCAACGAAGTAAGTAAATAAAAATAAAGCTCTGAATACAGAACCCATTAAATTTACATGAGCCTGCATAAATGAAGAGCACTTTAATAACCTTCAATATCCTGAAAGTTCCAACATCTTATCATAAAACAAAGTGTCCATAAAAATATGTCCGTCCCGTCCAGGTGTCCGTCAGCAATCATTATTGCTTGGCTGGAGTACATTAAGTTATTATACAAAACACAAACAAACAAGCTCTTACAGCAACAGCCTTAACCTTGTGATGTTGAATGCTTCAAAAAATTCCTATTTTCTATGAAAGGAAAAAGTTCTTCTATTGTTGTTGGTGTTGTTTTGTCTTTGTGCATACAAAATAATATTCTAATCTATTTACCCAAAGTCGGAAGGGATAATGAAAAAATTGTTGTGACTTGTGGAAAAACATAACAAGTCAACTTATACACAAAAGAGCAAACAGCTCGAAGCCCTTGAACAACGACTCAGGAACTGGACACATTAATCTATAATGTCAAGTAATCATCGTCAATATTTTTTCTTTTATAGATATTTCCTTCCATATTTTATTTCTGGGAAATATTGGATAAAATGCCAAACAGACCAGAGCAGAGACCAAATAAATGGACTTATGGCGGAGCGGTTGGTTTGTGGTAAAGGTCATAAGACCAATCGACGGACCAACATACCGATAAACAGACTCACGACGACGCGAAGCGAGAGTCTATAGATTCTGGGAGTGGAATACAGCTGCCTCGGAAGAGTGTAATCCTCATCGATGATGGTAGTCTAATAAATTGCAATTTTCATTGCGAGTTTTCTTCTTTTTATTGTATTTAGTATGTTTTTCTATTTATTCCTTAATGGAATTTCCAATATTTGTTTTGTGGAAGTTTAATTTATTGATAGGTGGTTCGTTGTATATACGTTTTCTTATTTTTATTGTTCCTTGTTGCAAACATAAAATAAAGGACAAACAGGCGCCTGGATTAGGAGCAGAGGCGATTAAGCTGGGTAGAAATAGCATGGAACAATGTGCAATTAAAAATATTCAGGATAATAAAGTGCTAAAGGAAAAAGTCGTTAGCATAAACTATGTATAAACATTTTCTAAGGTACCTTACATACACAAACTTAATTGACGTCAGTTGCTTAAAAGGTTCATTAAATGCAGGAACTTTTTGCCTGAGTAAAAGATAATTTAAGGATAAATAAACAAAGGGACAGGGTGTCCGTAACGTAGCGGAAATATAATTTTTTTAAGTCAGAAAATGTATAATTATCAAAAATTTAATAATCTAACAATTTTTGACAACCCTTGATGTTGAAACATATCAACATTAACATCAAGGGCCCAACAGAAAAACTTGTAGATATTTCGTCCACGAAAGTTTATGTATAGTTTATGTATTTCTTCCGACCATATTTTGCAGATGAGTTGGTGCATGCTCCCTACCAAGTCATCCCCTGCTGCTTTGAATAGTTCGGTAGCGATGCCGTCAGCACCAGCAGCTTTGTTTGACTTAAGTTTAGATATAGCTATCTTCACTTCGTCAAGGTCGGGTAGGCGGAATTGTTGATCTGCGTCGCCGAGGTTGAGTGGTTCTATCTCCCTTACAGCGGAATTCGGTTCGTCATCGCCGTTATATAATTTGGAGAAGTGATCTTTCCATATTCTCAGCATCTACTGCGGTTCTACTACGATTTTCCCCTGATCGTCTTTACAGGCTTCGGTTCGTGGCTGGTACCCTTGGGAGGTTTTTTTACCTTTTGGTAAAATTTACGAACCTCAATTCGTTGTGACATCTATCTATCTCCTCGATCGCGCGCTTCTCATGCTCTCTTTTTTTCTATCTAAGAAGCCAGTGTTCTTCTTTCCTCTCTCCTCTTCAGCTCGTAGAGTACGCGAGCAGCTCTAGTCCTTTTGTATATGTTTTACATTTATTTTTCGTAAAAAATGATGTCCAATTTTTGAGATACTGAATTTAAAAAATGAGAGAGGGGGGAGAGGTGTTTCCACTAAGGAACCTCTCCTTATTCAGACGGCAGCGGACGAATTCTCGAGATGGAATCAACGGTGGCGTTTACAGTTCCAGTAAGGTTGAACTACTTAGTGAAAACCTTATAGGGCTTCTTCGACATATTCGGAGTCCAGACCTGAAAGGAGCGGGTTATCCGGCTCCCCTTCCTTGGAGTAATACTAAGGATCTAGCCCTCCAGGTTGGGAGTTGTGCCGTCAGAGTGAAGCACCAACAAGCCTCGGATACGGACGGATTCACTGTTGACAACCCACGCAAACGAAATAATTAAAACAAACTTCGGATCTGTTCGTGGAATGATAGGTCCCTTAACAGACCACGTCCTAAACTGCTGCAAGGCAGATATTACCGCCATCCAAGAAGTGCGATGGGATGGACCGGGCAAACGCAAACTAAAAGACTGCGATATATACTACGACTACTGCTACCGAGAACAAAGATAGCGTCTATTTGGTTGTGGATTTGTTGTTGGAACGCATCACGGCAATCCGCAACGAGGATAAATTCGCCAACACAAGCCTCATATGCGCGCATGCCCCAACGAATGAATGACCAAAGACATATTCTTCGAGCTCTTGGACAAGACATATGAGCTGTGCCCTGGCTATGACATTAAAATTATCTTAGGAGGTTTTAACGCCAAGCTAGGAAGAGAAGCCATCTTTGGTGGCAAAATAAGGAGATACAGCCTGCACCTGATCGATTTCGATGCGAGGCGAGACGTTCTGGTAGCTAGTAGGTACGCAGTTCACGTATCTCAATATCCACAAGGGGACATGGAAATCTCCTGATCAATCAACCGTCCACCAGATTGACCACATTGCGATCGACGCACGACACTTCTCCAGTATACTGGATATCCGAAAATTCCGATTGGCCAACATTGACTCGGACCACTACCTAGTTGTAGCCAAGGTACGGTTACCGATATCCCGATCCAAGCCAAAACAAGGAAGTTCTGTGAGAAGATTCGACGTTAGACGGCTACAATCGCAAGAGACTCCCATGTCCTTTTCCGATCGAGTCTCTAATAACCTCTTAAGGAGTCCTATGCTGCCTTCATTAAGCGTTAAAAACCAGTGGCAACATTGCCTTGCAGCCATCAGAGATGCTGCCTCTGAAGTGCTAGGTTTCACACGGCCACCACAGCGAAACTCCTGGTTTGACGACGAATGCCGGCAAGCGGACGCAGCGAAGCAAGAGGCATACGAAACGGTGCTGCACAAAAGGACTAGAGCTGCTCGCGAGCTCTACGAGCAGAAGAGGAGAGAGGAACACCGGCTTCTTATATGGAAAAAAGAGAGCATGAGAAGCTTGCGATCAAGCAGATAGAGGGATGTCACAACAGGAATGAAGTTTGTAAATTTTACCAAAAGGTAAAAAAACCTCCCAAGGGTACCAGCCACGAACCGAAGCCTGTAAAGACAATCAGGGGAACATCGTAGTAGAACCGCAGTAGATGCTGAGAATATGGAAAGATCACTTCTCCAAATTATATAACGGCGATGACGAACCGAATTCCGCTGTAAGGGAGATAGAACCGCTCAACCTCGTCGACGCAGATCAACAATTCCGCCTACCCGACCTTGACAAAGTTAAGATAGCTATATCTAAACTTAAGTCAAACAAAGCTGCTGGAGCTGACGGCATCGCTGCCGAACTATTCAAAGCAGCAAGCGATGACTTGGTAGGGAGCATGCACCAACTCATCTGCAAAATATGGTCGGAAGAAAGCATGCCCGATGAGTGGAATCTGAGCATAGTGTGCCCGATACATAAGAAAGGAGACCCTCTAAACTGCGCCAACTACAGAGGCATCAGTCTCCTTAACATTGCGTATAAGATCCTCTCTGTCGTATTATTTGAAAGTCTGAAGCCATTCGTCAACAACCTGATTGGTCCTTATCAGTGTGGCTTCAGACCAGGAAAGTCCACTATCGACCAAATATTTACACTACGGCAGATCTTGGAAAAAACCCAGGAGCTTCAAATCGATACCCACCATCTCTTTATCGATTTTAAAGCCGCGTGTGACAGCATCTATAGGGAAGAGCTCTACCGAGCAATGTCTAGTTTTGGCATCCCTGTCAAACTTATCCGTTTGTGCAGAATGACGATGGAGAATGACGATGCATTTGATGTCAAAAAAGGTTTTAGACAAAGCGATGCACTGTCATGCGACTTCTTCAACATCGTTCTGGAAATAATTTTGCAAAACTCAACCGTCAACACTAGAGGCACAATCTTCCAAGAGTCCATCCAATTACTTGGATACGCAGATGATATTGACTTAATTGGGAGATCAAAGCGTGATTTCAGTGGAACGTTTTTGAGCATCGCGACAGAAGCGAAGAAGATGGTTTTGTGGTCAATGAGGGCAAGACCAAGTATATGCTGTGATCAAAAAAGGACACTGAACAACGACGTCTTGGACAAAACGTCACCATGGACAGCTATAACTTTGAGGTAGTTAAGAACTTTGTCTGCCTAGGCACCGCTATCAATGCAGATAACGACACCACGACAAACGAAGAATAACTCTTGCCAATCGCAGCTTCTTTGGACTTAGAAGGCAATTGAGAAGTAAAGTTCTCTCTCGAGCATGTAAAATCACCATCTATAAGACACTCATCATCCCGGTCCTCATTTATGGCGCTCAGGCCTGGACCCTGTTAAAAAAAGATGAGAGCGTCTTAGGATGTTTCAAGAGAAAAATTATTCGGGTGATTTTTGGTCCCGTACGCATAGATGGAGAATGAAGGAGAAAATATAACGACGAACTGTACGGGCTGTACAGCGACACAAACCTAGTTAACAAAATTAAAGTCCAACAGCTTAGATGGCTAGGTCATGGACATTAACGGTACAGCCCGGAAGGTCTTCGAATTCAATCCCGAGGGACAGCGCAGTAGAGGAAGACCGTGACACAGGTGGCGCACCCAGGTGGGAGAGGACCTCAACCAACTTGGCGTGCGAAACTGGTGACAGCTAGGTAGGGACCGAGCTGGCTGGAGACGCATGTTGGCTGAGGCCCAGGTCCGCCCCGGATTGTAGCGCCACCTTAAGTAAGTAATTAAGTATACACTTAATACCTGTATAGGTGTTACGTACAACCTCTACAACTATTGCTTACGTGTCACCTTGTAACTAAAATCCAAAACGCATAAGAGCCTGACCGTAAGCAACACATGAATAGCATTTTCTTGTACTTGTTCGTATGCTTGTTTCTTTTAAAACTTAAAAACTAAAATCTTGTAGGAAAGAAGAAATGTGATTGGATTGTATAAAGTACCTTTACCTACCAATGACAATTCTTAATTATCATCATAAAGATGTCCCTATCTATCTGCGTAAAGCTTAGCACGCCAATAAACTATTCTTTATTCGTTTTAGTCACCTATCTAGCTATACAACCAATAGGCGATCGTTTTAAAATATAAACATTCATGTTCTGCCTCTTTCTAATCTTTAGATAATATATTTCCCATCTTTGTTCTTCTAATATGAAATTAAAATAAATCTATGCAAAGGATAAAGCTTTGAACGAACTAGTTAAATACACAAACAATTGTTTTCGTTAAGTATGCTTACAAGTATTTTTCATTTCTGGGATGAAATGTCCTAGGATGAGGTGTGTCTTGGGATGAATCGCGCGGTTTTTTTGACAAGTCAAATGGCATTTATTTCTTTGAAGACGAACTTATTTTACAGGTATATTTTTAAATCTTATATACCTAGGTACTTTTTTAAACAGACTCTTTGCATCTTTGCATAAGGTGCAATTTCGTGCAACCCAGTCGTGCATTTTATTTTTTCATGAACTCTTTGTCACTTACTGTATGTTTCTGATTGTTTATTATTTCCAACATCAAAGTCGTGAGTTTCCTAAAAGAAAGTTGGGGTAGACCGTGGTGGAACTTGCTATCTTTTTCGAGGTATACAACCAGCAATTCCTCTTCATTTGCAGAAAATGTTCTCGACTGCGTATGATCAGAGATGATATTTTCTTCGTTCGTGCTCTGACATTTTCGATAATGTCTTCAAAAATTTTCTTCTAAAACACTCTGAACCTCCTCAGTTTTCCAGCATCTATTGGGAACCGTTTTTTCGATTGATAATAAAAATAGATTTGAGGTAATTTTAAATTCAAATTCAGTCCTTAACGGTTTATCCTCAGCTCTCACCAACGTAGTGTAGTGCAGGGCACTAATAACTTAAAAAACAAAACTGCCAACAATTACCAACAAAATTTCTGGAAACCTCACAGAAAGATGTTGAAAGTTTTTTTTGGTCTCATAACACTCTTATCTTAACTTTGTAGATATATTATGGTGCTTGGATCTTCCAAATTATTTTTTTGAGAATTTTCTTGCTAAAACAGCTACGGCCACCTCTAGCGCTGCCTTAGGGCTGTTAAATCGTTTGGTTAACAAATCATCCATGTTTATTTTTGTGAGAAAAGCATCCTTAGTAGGTACCTATTTCGGAAAACCTCTAAAAACGGTTGTGCGCCTTTCTTATAGCCACACAGACGATAACAATGTGTCCTTGTTATAACGTGTTGACCAAATCCACATTGAATTTCCATAAATAAGCATTTTAAAGTGTGGATTTGAATACATTTATCGAAAAAGGTTCCTTTATACAAATTTACTCTTGAACGCAGGGTTTATCTAAAATCTCTTAACTTATTTATTCTCCCTAAGAAAGTCTTGAATAGTCCATTCCTTATTTTATTTTCGGTTATTGATTTAAGCCTCCACAATCTTTTGTATCTTGTATTTGGAGTGTACTGTACATGTTCAACTTAGCCCACGCACAATTTTTTGCACCAACAAATTTAAGGACATTTACTACACGAAGATACAAAAAAAAACAAACGAATCAACTTGCTTGTTCGTTAGAGCCCTGTGGGAATATTTTTAGCGTCGTCGTCGATAGAAATAAAGCATTTCCAGGCTCATCATGATGCGTAAAATACAACAACAACAACAACAACAAATATTTTTAACGTCGTCGTCGTTGACACAATATTATATTTATCATTGTTGTACGCATTTTAAATTATTTATGGTGTGTTTATTTTTAGAAGCTTCCATCTATGATATCAGAAATATCAGAAACGTCAGCATTTTTATGATGTATTTATTTTTGTTCCTAATAAATAAAATTTTAATATTTCCACATCAATATAAGGAGGAGTGCGTTTGCATTAAATCATTAGTGATCCCTGAGGCTTTGAAGTTTTATATACAATTATTATAATTTGAGAGGCAACCATGGACATTACTGTGAAAGTAAATGCACTTTATTTTGATTTGGTTTATGAGCCTCAAAGGATTGACAATAAATTCAAAAACTCACATCAAGCTTACGGCGCAGAGGTATAACAAAATATCACTTCAATAATTTTGTTTACTAAAAAGTAAAAATGTCAACCGGGAGCTGTTAATGTTGGAGGGTGTCACAGAACTTTTTGGTTTATAAGGCTGTGCTATAAAAAAAGACTACTGGTTCAGTTTTAAACTTATAGGCTTACTGTGTTAAGAGAATTATCACAAGAAATAATTATGGGCAAACGGTCAAACTTTTCCAAATCGTACTTAAAATAAATATTTGGAAATAAGAGATTTGTTTTTTTCCTACAAATGTTGCTATATAAGAAAAGAATGTTCGGTTACCCCTATAAATTCTTTAAAAAGACGCGGCTTCTGGATGCGACCCATATTGATAATTTCCTTTTCGTGACCGTCTGTCGATATTTCTAAAATGTTCACAAAATATTCATAAAAACAATTTATGTCAGATCCAAAAACTGTTTGAAGACAATGCTCCTTTGTTCTCAAGATATTTTCTGAATAGAAACCCATTTTTATCAGTGTTGTGTTGTTTGTGTAGAATTTTGGAATTTAATTAGAAAACTAATTAAAAGTTAACAGAAAGTTTGATTTCAATATCTGTTTTTGCTCCCGACACATTTTAAACAAAAAAAAAACAGATTTAATTTTTCTAAAGGTGTGTCCAGGCCAAGACAACGTTTCAGAAACATTTTGAAACGATTTTAGAAACAGAGAAACATTTTTGAAATGTTTTCTTTGGTCTGGACACTCGTGAAAGATTTCTGAAATTTTTATGAAACATGCGTAAATATGCAAGTTGTTTTAATATTAACATAAAATGTCGCAAAAAGTGTTAAGCAACGAGAGTCTGATCAGATTGATAAAAATGTAAGAAATAAAACAAGTTTTGAAGGAGTCCCTTAAAACAAAAAAAATTCCAAAAATACAAATTATGAAGTAGATTAGATAGAAAAACATAAACACAAGACTGGAAAACATATCAGTAATGTTGTTGAAAGCGTTCACACAAAAAAAAGATCATGAAAATTTCTGAAATGTTTCTGCAAATTTTCTGAAATATTTTTTAAAAAGAGGCTGGGATGCTACTCACACTGATAACTTTCCATTCCGTCTATCGATTCGTCTTACTTAAAAGTTTGTAGGTTTTCGTGTTTTGTTAGAAAAATTATCAGTTGAAGTATTCTTAAAAAAAATCAAATTCATCTCATCTCATTCGTCGGAAGATATTTCACACGGACAGCACATTCTTCAATAGCCTGTCGTATAAAATGGTACTTGTATTGAATATGCTTCGTCCTTGAATATTTGCCACCATATTCTGCTATGTGTTGAGCACTCTGGTTATCACAGAAAATGGTCGTTGCTTCGGAATTTGCACAGTTTAGCTCCTCGAGTAAGTAGCGAAGTGAGTATGCTTCCTTTGCTCCCTCAGTTAAGGCAATGTATTCCGCTTCAGCGCTTGAAGTGGCAACAGTTTGTTGTTTTCTCGATTCCCAACTTACGGCAGCACCTGCAAATACAAAACAATAATCGCTTTGAGATTTGGAATCATTTCTATCCTCCGCCCAACTTGCGTCAACATATCCAATTAAAGGTAACCCCGTTTTTCTGAATTCAAGCCTTGCGTGTTTTGTAGCATTTATATATCGAAGTAAGTTAATAGCAGTAGTCCAATGTTGTTTTTTCGGATTTTGACTGAACTGTGAAAGTGAACTTACGCTATAAGTAATATCGGGACGGCTAAATACAGAAAGATGCACTAAAGGACCTATAAGTTCCTGATACTTCACGGAGAAAATCTCCGCTAACTTTCAGTTCCTTCTCAAGCTTTAACTTAGCCTGCATTGGTGTGTTTAATGGTTTTGAATTTTGTAATTTGTATTTTGAAATAAGTTTGTTAATATAACTGGTTTGGCATATTGAGAGCATGCCCTGCTCCTTTGAAATTTCTAATCCAATACATAAAGATGGATATCCTAGATCTCGTATTTCAAAACGTTGTGACAGACTTTGCTTTATTTCCATAACAAAGTTGTTTTCATTCGATGCGATGACTAATATAGTTCTTAAATGATTGTTATTGATTCGAAAATAAATGCAGTTATCATACTTAGATTGGGTAAGTTCAAAAATTTTTAGTTTATGAAGACGACAAACTTTATTCGGATGACCAGCATCAACAAAACCATCTGGTTGTTTTATAAAAATTTCCTTCTTCAAATGTCCGTTCAAAAACGCCGTTGATACATCTAGATGGTGAAGCTGTAAATCATGTTCTGCAGACAAGGCGTATATCATCCGCAGAGAACTTTGACGAATTACTGGCGAATATGTATCCATATAGTCAATTCCGTGGCCCTGTGCCAGAAGTCTTGCTTTTCGACGATCTACACTCCCATCTGGCAAATATTTGGTTTTAAAAACCCATCGACATCCGATTGCGTTTCTATCTGGGGGCAAATCACAAAGAGTCCAGGTATTATGCTTCATCAAGCAACTGTATTCATCTTTCATAGCCATATACCATTCTTCTGCATGCGGTAAAGTTTTTAATTCTTAATAATTAGCTGGATCATTATGTTGACACGCATTGAAAACTCTTTCTACAGCTAAATTTGAATTGTGTCTTGCTCTTGTTCGGCTACTAACCACATCTTTCAGCTCTTCTGCTGACATTTTTTTCTCATTTATTTTCTTTATTTTATTTTCTTCGATATTTTCAAAATTTAATTCATTTTTGTTTTCGTTTAAAAAATCTTCGTTCCAAAAATGTATCTTTACATTCTTCCTTTTTCTTAGTTTCTAATGATTCATCAACAACTTTACCATATTTTGTTCCATCACCTTCTATAAGCTCTCTATAATTTTCTTCATCATTAAATGATTCTTCTATAAAGCGCACATCTCTACTTTTAATAACTGTTCGGGAGCCCCTCTTCCACAAACGATACGCCTTTGATTCCTCTGAATAGCCTACTAGGACATATTCTTCACTTTAAGGATCTAACTTTGAACGGTTTGGAGCTTTATTCAAAACAAAAGATCTGCATCCTATCTGACGTAAATGGCTAACTATTGGAATTCTTCCGGTCCAAATTTGTTCTGGAGTTCTGTCATTATTAAGATTAGTTGGACAACGGTTTCTAATATAAGCTGCTGTGTGGACTAGCTCAGCCCACAAAAATTTTGGAAAACACCCATTAAGCAAAAAACACCTGGTCATTTCCACCAGAGTGCGGTTCATCCGCTCGGCAACTCCGTTTTGTTGCGGGGTATATTCCGCAGTCAACTGATGTTTAATTCCATTTGAAGTTAGAAAGTTCGGAAATTCAGCACTTACAAGCTCACGTGCGTTGTCGCTTCTCAAAACTTTGATTCTGTTGTTAGTTTCATTCTCTACTTGACTTTTAAAAATCTTGAACACATCCAAGTATTCTCTCTTTCTTTTTAAAAAATAAACAAAGATTTTCCTTGACCAGTCATCGATAAACGTTGCAAAATTTATGCATTTTCTCAAAGATTCAGTTTTGAATGGGCCCCAAAGGTCAGTATGAACTAATTCTAGCAGCACTTTTGAAGATTTTTCATTTTTAACAAGAAACAGGTAATCTGGTTTGCTTTTCTCTGAAGCAAGTAACGCAACTAGATAGTAAGGAATTAAACATTGGAAGACCTTGAACCATCTCTTTTTCTTGTAACTTTCGAAGAGATGCCATATTAAGATGTCCGTATCGACGGTGCCGAATTTCTAATGAATCATCAATTTTTGTTTCTGCTACTTTAAAAATGTTTGTATTTTTGTATGTTGGTCATATTTACTAAGTACAAGCTTTTGTATTTCTTAGCCTCAAGCAAAACTAAACTATTTTTAACTATCAGCCCACGATCTCCTTCTATGATAAGTTTACAACCATTATCTGTAGCTTTACTTGCTGATACAAGATTGCTTCTAAGCTCAGGTATAAAAAGTGTTTCATACAGACAAATAGCTTTTGGTTTTCCACTTACAAAAGGAAATACAGATCAAATTATTAAACGTGTTCTTTATTCGAGAGGTAAAATTCAAGTAAGGACAATAGTTAAAAGACGAAGGAGTGTAAAGTGATATGTGATAAGAAAAGTTCTTACAAATAAGCTTTTAATATCGTTGATAGATAGAACTAACAATGTTTGTTGCATATGAACTATACATAAGGCTTAGATTGTTTCATAGTTTTAATATTGTTATTCTAACACTTATATAAACAAATACAAATTGCTTGAATGAAATTAATTTGACGTCAATGTCTTCTATTATTCAGACATCGAAAACCAAACATCAATTTTTACCAATTTTACGTACAGTTTTTTTATATCTTATTTTTTTGTATGAAAAAAAACTGACTGTTGAATTCTTATACAAAATTTACTGAAAGTCGCAAAAAATCTGTGAGATAAAATAACTTTTAATTTTTGAAACAATATTTGAGTCGAAAATCAATTTTTAACAACTTTTAGTATTTTTTTAGGGTTTTTAAGTTTTTGTAAAAAAAACTGTCAATTCGATTTTTCTCAAAATGTTACTGAATGTTGACAACAAAATTTTTTAAAAAATACAACTAGTTTAAAGTCAATATCTCAAATTTTTGAAAAGATATTTTATTCGAAATTCAATTTTTTCTAACTTTGATTAATGTGTTTTTTAGTTTTTAATTTCTTATACAAAAAACTGTCAATTTGATTCTTTTTTAATTTTACCAGATTTTGAAAACATTATTCTTTATTGCACACAATTATTTTTGAGATAAAATAATTTTTGTTCATAAAATTTTCGAGGTAACAATCATTTTTAATTTCCCATAGGAAGTTATTGTAATGGGTCCGATAAGTCAAATTGAAAATTTTGATATTTCTCGACGTTTCAAGGTCCCTAGAGTCGAAATAAAAGATTTTTAGAAAGATGTCTGGGCGTGCGTGTGTACGTACGTTCGTACGTCCGTACGTTCGCGACGTTTTTTTCGTTGTCCATAGCTCAAGAACCAGAAGAGATATCGACTTCAAATAAATTTTAGTATACAAACAATAATGCAGAAAGATGCGGAAAGAATTCTGATGCAAATTGCGTGGAGCGGTTTTTTTACCGTAGCAGTTTGAAAAAAGGTGAAAATTTTGGTTAACCCTAAAAATCTCATAAACCAAGGACGCTAGAGACTTGAATTAAATTTAATATTATATATTGCAACGAGATACAAAAGAAGTATATTTTTTGAAAAAATCCAATTAACGTTTTTTTTATAAGTCAAAAAAACTGAAAAAAATTGTAATGTCGAAAATATTACGACTGAAATATGATTTTATCTCCAAAACAATTTTGTGAAACGAAGAGTGATGTTTTTTTCATCTGATAAAATTTTGAGAAAAATCAATTTGACAGTTTAAAAAAAAACATTACTCAAAGTTGGTAAAAATTGAATTTCGATTCTTATCTTTTATCTTATAAAAATATTGTTTTCAACATTCGAACAATTTTGAGAAAAATTGGATTGACAATTTTCTTACAAAAAATAAAAACCTAAATGAAAATTTAATAAAACTTGGTAAAAATTGAATTACGACACAAATATCTTTTCAAAACTTTAAAATATTGGCTTTAAACTACTTTTATCTTTCAACAATTATTGTTGTTAACATTCAGTAAAATTTTGAAAAAAATCGAATTGACAGTTTTGTTACAAAAAATTAAAACTTAAAAGAAAATTTAACAAAAGTTGGTAAAAATTGATTTTCGACTCAAAAATTTGAGATTATGGCTTCCAACTAATTTTATTTTATACGAAATACACATATAACTTATACAAATTAAAAAAAAAATCGAATTGACAGTTTTTTTTACAAATATTTGAGTAGAAAATCAATTTTTACCAACTTTTATCATTTTTTTTTTTAAGTTTTAATTTTGTTGTAAAAAAAATGTCAATTCGATTTTTTTCAAAATTTGTCAGAATGTAGAACACAATATGTCTTATAAGATGGAACCCATATTCTCAAATTTTTGAAAAGATGTTTGAGTGGAAAATCATTTGTTTTAAGTTTTTATTTTTTATAAAAAAAAACCAATTTATTTTTTTTATTTTACCAGATATTAAAAACATTATTCTTCATTGCACAAAATTGTTTTTGAAATAAAATCATTTTTGATCATAAAACTTTCGAGGTGACAAATATTTTTTTTTTATTTATAAATTGTTTCCAAAAATATGTGTTTAGATTTTCTCAGAAGATGCAAGAAGTTTTTCACCCCTTCTGATCAGGCTAAAAGCCTATATTCGTCCCAAACTAGAGTACAATTCTTATATCTGTTCTTACTTACTTACTTAAGGTGGCGCTGCAGTCCGGGGAGGACCTGGGCCTCAACCAACAAGCGTCTCCAGCCAGCTCGGTCCCTACCTAGATGTCTCCAGTTTCGCACGCCAAGTTGGTTGAGGTCCTCTCCCACCTGGGTGCGCCACCTTAGTCGCGGTCTTCCCCTACTGCACCGTCCCTCGGGATTGGTTTCGAAGACCTTCCGAGCTGGAACGTTGATGTCCATCCGCTCTACATGACCTAGCCATCTAAGCAGTTGGACTTTAATTCTGCTAACTAGGTCAGTGTCGCTGTACAGCCCGTACATGCGTACGGGACCAAAAATCACCCGAAGAATTTTTCTCTCAAATTATCCTAAGACGCTCTCATCTTTCTTTGACAGGGTCCAGGCCTCAGCGCCATAAATGAGAACCGGGATGATGAGTGTCTTATAGATGGTGATTTTAAATGCTCGAGAGAGGACTTTACTTCTCAATTGCCTTCTAAGTCCAAAGAAGCAGCGATTTGCAAGAGTTATTCTTCGTTTGATTTCAGCGCTGGTATCGTTGTCTGTGTTAATAGCGGTGCCTATGTAGACAAAGTCCTTAACTACCACAAAGTTGTAGCTGTCCATGGTGACGTTTTGTCCAAGACGTAGTTGTTCAGTATCCTTTTTTGATGACAGCATATACTTGATCTCGGTCTCATTGACCATCTTCTTCGCTTCCGTCGCAATGCACAAAAACGCTCCACTGACTTCACGCTTTGATCTTCCAATTATGTCAATATCATCTGCGTATCCGAGTAATTTGATGGACCTTTGGAAGATTGTGCCTCTAGTGTTAACGGTTGAGTTTTGCACAATTCTTTCCAGAACGACGTTGAAGAAGTCGCATGACAGTGCATCGCCTTGTCTAAAACCTTTTTTTACATCAAATGCATCGGTAAGATCTTTTCCGACCTTGATAGAGCAGCGTGCATTCTCCATCGTCATTCTGCACAAACGGATAAGTTTGACAGGGATGCCAAAACTAGACATTGCTTGGTAGAGCTCTTCCCTATTGATGCTGTCATACGAGGCTGTAAAATCGATAAAGAGATGGTGGGTATTGATTTGAAGCTCCTGGGTTTTCTCCAAAATCTGCCGTAGTGTGAATATTTGGTCGCCGTCTATCTGTTCAGGTGCTCTTACAACCCACTTGAGTCTCTTGGACAGAATTCAAAAGAGAGCTCTAAAAATGATAGATGACCGTTGTATAACTGAAACGTTTGTATATCTTGAGCACCGTCGTAAGGTTTCATGCATGTCATTATGTTATCTCCACTTTTACAATGCTCTAATGAAAAAGCCAGTTGCAATCCTCCCCTCAAATAATTCAACCGTAATACCCGTTCAGCATCAGTTTACCCCTAAGGCCAATATTGGGATGTACAGAGATTCTTTTTTAAGTCACACTACACGAATGTGAAATTCCCTTCCTAATTACTCGTACTGTGTTTAATCAATATAAGGGTATTCAGGTTCCCTTGAGTGCGCACATAATATATAGAAAAAAAGGAGGACCTCAACAACAACGCACAAAAATCACACCTTTTAAAAATAAATGTCATTTATTAAATAGAAGTCAAAGCTGGATATAGATGATAGAGGGATATCGTGAGTTGCAAAAAACCATCAAGACAAGAACATTCGATGCAAGCTTAAGTGGTTGGTTTTCGAACAAGCTGTATTGAATATTACACGTATTCAAGCTAATTTTTGAACAATTGTATTCTGACAACCTTCACATCTACTGTCACTTAAGGCTCAAATTAAAATTAATGTATTTCTCTTAAAACCTTGAAACATGTTAGTATTACAAAAAATATCCTTCAAGGGTAAAAAATACTAAAATCCGATGATAGTATTACAAAAAATATCCTTCAAGGGTAAAAAATACTAAAATCCGGAATTTTTCGCGGTTTTACTGATTTTTGGACATTGTGCTTTCGGTGGTCTTGGTCGGAAACTAGGATAATCAATTAGGCTAACTCCATAAACAAATAACTAAAAAATCAAAAATACCGAACTAAACACAAGGCTTCTTCTATTCAAATGACAAAGTTACTGGACTATAATTTTTAAAGAAAAAAAAAGGTTGAATTGATATTCACTTCATCAAAAAACTTACAAGGGATCTCCAAAAAAAACGTTTTCAATAGTTCATGAAGCTCATGTCAATGGTTAAATTTTTCTTATAACTTTTCCTCAAGTCAAAACCTTTCCATCCACAAAAGTCTGTTGATTTGACATTCAATGCCATCGATTAAACTCAATCTGATTTATGAGCTGTAGCCATATGAAAATTTGGAATTTTTAAAAACCAAACCTATAACACTCAATCAAAATGCCGTTTAGAAATGTCATGACATATAAATATAATATCAAAATACATAAATATGTCATTGATAGACCTTTCCAATAAAACATCAAAAAATTCATGCTGATACCCGTTTCCCGTATCCGTCCCTTTTTGAAAAACTTTGATTTAAAATTTGTTTTAGAAAATTGGTTCTCCTCCATCACCATTGTAACCTTTTTATTGTGTTCCCTTGAGATGATGTTAGTACAATACAGAAATAACGATATAAGGCGTTTTCTCCAAAACAAAACCCTGTTCGGCTTGAGATGATTTAATATCAAGACTAACGTACTTTTAGGTGACCTAAATAAAACATAACAATAACAAAATGAAATAAAATACCATTTCTAGGGAATTTGGACCGCTTTAATTGCTGACGCAATATTCCATATCTTATATATTCTTATCCTTATACTCAACGGGGATGTATTTTTCAAGCTATAGGTATTCCTTAAAGCAATGTTTGGTACGACTTATTGTAGGTGGTTAAAGGAACTGGAATGAACCTCAACAACAAACGCGAAGCTTACAATAATTGTGTTTCCCAGGTTTTTATTTTACATTGACGTCATAACTTTTTGTTTTGTACCTTGGAAACGAACGAAACGAGTCCATTGTTAATAATTTTCGTCCTGTTCATCATAATATACGTACATTTCAAAGACTACATAAAAGTGTTAGCTTTCCATTTTTATATAATATGTATGTTGCTTAGGTAGGTATTCCTATCTACCTTACTCAAATACTCAATCCACAAGTCATGTAAAATAAAAATGGGAGGAAATTCCTTTTTTCCAAGGATCAAACAAAAGACAAACTTTCATTCGTAAAATATGTGTGTAGGTAGGATTATATTTGTTCCAAACATCTTTTACTTTTATTTTTAATAAAAGGAACAGGATTCATACGGGTTTACGCGGGTTTGAGGATACATACCCAAATCAAACTCAAACTATTTAGAAGAATTTTCTGTTTCAACTTTGTCCTTTGAATTTTTTTTTATTGGTTGAACGAAATAAGTGCACCATATAAATGTTTATTGATTTAATTAAGTGCACGTTAAAGTTAAAGGATAGATTAGTAGTGACAAAATAAACTTAGATAGAAGTTTTGTAAATAGTTTAAGTTAAGGGTTTTGGGTCTTTCATAGGCATATCCCGTATGTAAATCGATTCTTAAGTTCTCTACAAAGAAGGAATTAGAATTAACCAACAAAAAAAATCTATATTTAAACATTTGAACATCAAGACTCTTTTGCTTGTATATTAAAAGGAAATTGTTCATTTTATGGAAATTGGGGATGGTAGTTAACTGCTATGAAAAGTTTAATTTTAAATTTCCCCATAGGCATTAGAATTTTCTGTTGATATCATTTTTTGTTTGTGTCTAAAAAAAAGATAAAAAGAAACTGTAAGACTCCTGTAGATTAGGCAGGATTATTCAATTTGTCTTTGATTAGGTCGTAAGGGATACAAAAATTAATTCCATGACAGAGTTACGTCTTATGATAGATTGCAAGTTTTAAGACGCAAAAAACTAGTTTCTTTTCAGGTTCCTATACTTAAGAGGTAAATTTTAATAGACTTTGGCCCTACTTGTTGGCGACAGCATCACGTCAGAAAATTCGTTTTTAAACTTGTTACAATTTTATCACGCTTAGGTAGAACGCGAAATATGCTAGTCAATTATGTGAGAATTTTCTAGATTTAAATGAACGTTACTTCATCGATTTAGTATGTCTTAAAAAAACGAACAGAAGATGATCTTTCTTCAGTTGTGAAATCCAAGCTGGTGAGGTCACTTTCCACTAGTGCGCGCTACCTGATCCGCAGTCTTTCTCTACTGCGTTGTTAGGTGGGCGTGTAGATTCCAAGACTTTCCGGGAAGACCATTTTCTTCCGTGCGTTAGACTTTCTTTCTGGCTAAGTCGCTGAACAGCCCGTATCGCCGTTCCAACTTCTCCTCCAATCACCTCACTTTTCTCTCGAAACTATTCAAGGTGCTTACATACGCTTTTGTCAAAGTGCATGCTTCTGCACCGCATAGCAGGACGGGGATGATGAGGGTCTTATATAGCCATACTTTGGTCGGCCGAGAGAGGGCTTTACTACTCAATTGATTTCTTAGCCCAAAGAAACAGCTATAAGAGTTCTCAGTGCTGATGTTGTTTTCTGTGTTCATAGCGGAGTCTAGGTAGACGAAGTCCTTGACTATCTCAAAGTTACGCCTGTCGACGGTGACGTTTTGACCGAGACGTAGGTGACTTAAATCCTTTCTTGATGACAGCATGTACTTTATTTTGCCTTCATTAACCGTTTAATCTATTTTTACCGCCTCTGCCTTACTCGCAAAAAGCCCCTTTGACATCACGCTGAGTTCTTCCAATTACGTCAATGTTATCAGCATATGCTAGTAATTGAACAGACTTTTGAAAGATAGTGCCTATAGTGTTGACGAGAGAGCTCTGCACTATGCTTTCAAGGACGATGTTAAAGAAATTGTATGACAGCGCATCTCCTTCTCTTAAGCCTTTTTTGACATCCCAAACTTTATGGAGGAACGCGAATTCAGTATGGCCATCCTGCACAAAAGGACGAACCTGGCCACGGATGCGAAAACTAGACATGGCTGTATACAGCTAACCCTTGTTGATGTTGTCACATGCGGCCTTGAAATCAATAGAGACACGGTGGGTGTCAAATTGGTGTTCTTGGGTTTATCCCAGGACACTTATTTATTTGTTTTTGTCCTTAGTCGAAATTGGAAAAATTAACCTGGCCCTAGTTCTCGATACAGTACATTTCTTTTCCCAAACTTCAATCGATTACCAAAGTTATTCCTTTTTGAAAACTCCAACCACAATTTCTCTAAAAATTTTTGACTAAATCACAAAATAACGAATTTTTCTGCAAAACGATTATTTGATTTCTTTTTTACAACGTTCATCCAAGTTAAAGATCTCACAAAAAAGATAGTTCCTGGCTGACTTCATTGTGTCCGACTCATTTCTTAAAATTACAAGTAATGGCGGTATTCGGTCACGTTATTAATCCTTTTTAGATAATAGATAAGCTCGGTTTTGAACCCAATTTAACTTTCTTTCAATTTAGAAATCCATTTAAAAGGGAGCATCCACAGTGAAGTTTGGACAATGGACGTATTCAACACACCTCCTTTTAATACCTTTTATAAAAGTTAATTGAAAAATCGAATTGACACGGTAAAGGTTCCCGTACGAAACCGACGCAGATTAAGATTGAGAAAACCGTTAGAGCATTTTTGTTTTTAAATTAATATTGTATGCATGCAATTTTCCAATTTAAATTTAAAAATGTTTTTAGTTTGCAGTAAAAAAAATTAATATTTAAAAAAAAGAACTGTCACATCAGTCATCAAATATTGTTAAGACAATATGAGTCTCAGTTCATGAGTTTCTGAGAAAAATTTAAAAACAAAATAAAGGTTTTATAGAAGGATACCCTTCTGGAGCAATACAAAAATATTTGTTTTCTATTAAAACACGTCCTGTTAAGGAAAACAATTTAAGAGCAAAATTAACATAAATCTATCGGTTCGCATTTGAGAAAATTCGAATTTTGTGTTTTTGGCTGAAAAATTGCTGACGCGACTCGGCCTAAAACCTTTATTTCAAAGTTTGAACTCAATCGATCCAATGGTTTGGGCTGTAGGGGCGAGGACAGACAAACAGACGGACGGAATTGGGGGGCCCAATTTTATTATCGTAGGATCAAGATTAATTAAAATCTCGAGTTCAAAATTTTTACGAATGCAAAAATGTCCATATAGTCGTTTGAGAACTAGGGCCTAATGACTCACAACTCATTTTTGTGTGCGAGTAATGTTGTCAGGGATGGATGGGACCTTTAATTTAAAGCCAAATCCGTACGACTAACTTGATAAAACATCTTTCACGATAAGAATTACTCTTGGAGGATTTTTCAATTCCTCAAAAAAGGAAGCACCCGTGAAAAAAAAAAACTTTAAATGGCAGGGATTGAAAACAATTCCTCATGACAGTCCTACATTCCACCAAGGAAACTTCTTTGAAGGATGTACTTCGTCAATTATACATTTTAAATAGATAAGGAAAAATTCATTTTTCGCTAAGAATTTAAATTAAACTAAAACCAAAGACCTTTCAGCAGATTTTAGGGTATTAAGAAATCGACTAACAAGTTTATTATGTTTTTTTTTTAATTTTCCGAAAAACAATTTAAAATCGCAGAAGAATGATATATCAGTACCACATTGTCTTCAATTAAGCTTGTTTTATGTGGATTGCAAATTGTGGCACTCTTATTAAAAATATTTTCATTGTAGTTTCGTAAGAATTTCGTCGTTAAAAACTTATACTTTATAATATTCATACTCAGAAATCGGTTTCAGTTATATATTTTTGTTTTTGTTTCTATTCAACAACCCCAGATTTAAGTAACACTCGGCTCTAAAAAAATTCATTAAAGATGCAAAGGAAGCTTTCAATACAGAGTAATTATATTGCTACGCGCTCTAGTCCAAGCTTATAGCATAGTATACATGCGATTGCGTGTCAACATAATGGATTAATGGAACAGTAAAAAAATCTTAGAAAAAGATTAAACCACAATACTTTTACCTCTTCCAGCTCTCAAAACTAGAAAACTGCATGCAACAAAAATTTTAAATTAATGTGGATTAAACTTGGCATTGAATTTTAATGAGCATGCATAAAGATCTAAGTGTAATAAGGTATTAAAGTAAAGTTAGATATGGATAAAGTAATACTCACTTAAAAGATTATCATTACTTCAAATTATATAAGCTCATAAATTTAAGACAACTAGTAATAAATATTTGTATCACAATTTTATTTTATAATTCTTCAAAGTTCTTAGCCTAGAAAAAATGTTAAACAGCCAAAATGCAAAATATAGACTAGCTCAGTTTCTAAAATATAATCCAAAAATTGTCATCTCACACTAGAGATGTTCTAAAGAATAAATATTATTTCAATTTTGAATCGAATTTCTTCCAAAACAAGGCAATCTCGAAATCATTCAAAAATAATTTTTTCTCTTGCCACTCACAAAAAAGGGGAATTTTACATATTACTGATATTTTCAAAACACTTTGATTCGAATCACTCTGATAACTTTACATTACCCGTCTATCAATTAAATGTTCTAAAAGTTTCATAAAATATTTATAATAATATTTTGAAGCTACATAGTTTTTGTTTTTTTTGTTGAAGTTGTCCATTAAATTTTTCTAAATAAAAAATTGACTAGAAATAAATACCAATATCTTGCACGTGATTAAATAATTTTTGTTAAAATGGTTTTTTTGTTCGCGAGTTTTTCGAATCGAAAATAAATTTCTTCCTACTTTTGGCAGTATTTTTTTAGGGATTTTTTTTTTGTAAAAAAAAGCCACTGAATTTTTTTTAAACCTTAGCAGATGTTAAAAACTTCCATTTTTGATGAATACAATTATTTAAGATTAAGTTTTAAATTCTGGGGACATCTGGTTATTTTTAGAAAAATTGAAGTGACCGTTTTCTTACAAAAAATAAAAACCCAAAGTAGGTGAAAATCGATATTCGACTAGAATGTCTCGAGAATTAATAAATCTATTGAACTCAAAATGATTATTTTCTATACAACTTTTACTAGCAACTTTTCCATTTGTAAAAATAGTTCGAAGTCGAGATTTTAATCAAGCATGGCATTACGGTGGTCCGTTTTTTTTTAGTACTACACTTTAAAAAATGCGTATCAATCTACACCAAAATCTCGTTATTCCAAATAGCATACTCAATTTAATGGTTTTTATTAGGTTACCACTGATGAAAAACAGTTTAATCTGGACGGTTATATCGTTATTCTGGATATTGGCACAATTTGAGGAAAGAAAAAAAGTTTATTTTCCAAATGAAACTTTGGTGGTGGCAGCTGTATAGGTTTGGGGGTCTTCTGCGAGCGTGGTAAGGTTTCACTTGTCTTCACCTGTACTAGAATGAACAGTTCTGACTACACTTTGGTCTAAATCATGTGAGTCATCAAAGTTTGGATTGGTTTGTCTATATGTACTCGTATCAATTTTTACCAAATTTGCGTACGACTTTTTGTAGATTTTATTTTTTATGAAAAAAACGGACTGTTGGACTTTTATATAAAAATTACTGAATATTGAAAACGATATTTTCTGTGAAATAAAATAAGTTTGAAGCCAATATTTTTAATTTTTGAAAAGCTATTTGAGTCGAAAGTAAATTCTTACCAAGTTTTAGTACTGTTTTTTTTTTATAAAAAAACTGTCGATTCGATTTTTCTCTAAATTTTATCAGATGTCAAAAACATTATTCTCCGTTGCACAAAATTGTTTTGGAGATGTTATCATATTTTAGTCGTAACATTTTGGAGGTGACAATTTTTTCCAGTTTTTTTGATTTATGAAAAAACCGTTAAATGGATTTTTTTCAAAAAATTACTTCTTTGATATAACGTTACGATATATCATATAAAATTTAATTCAAGTTTCTAGCGTTTTTGGTTCGTAAGATGTTTAGGGTTAACCAAAATGTTCACCTTGTTTTCAAACTGCTATCGTAAAATAACCACCAACGCAATTTTCTTGAGAGCCCTTTCTGAATCTTTCTGCCTTATTATCTGTGTAACAAAATTTATTGGAAATTGATATCTCTTCTGGTTCTTGACCTATGGACGACGAAAAAACGTCGCGAGCGTACGGACGTACGGACATCTTTCTAAAAATCTTTTATTTCGACTCTAGGGACCTTGAAACGTCGAAAAATGTCAAAATTTTCAATTTGACAAATCGGTCCCATTACAATAACTGCTTATGGGTAGTTAAAAATCTAGTGCATAGTATGCCAAAAAGAATTTTTAGCTTGGTAGAAAAAAGAGGCAATAACATTGCGGTTATATTTTTGCAATTCATCGAAATCCGTTTTTAATCTTTAAACACCAGGAGAGGAAATAACGGTACTTTATTTTCTACTCCATTTGCTTGATCAGTGATGCAAATCAATACAAAAATAATAAGACGTTACTTCTTTTGTAGGTTTTCTATAAAACTCATGCGGTTATACTTATGCAACAAGGCACTGTATGTAACAGTAGACCACATACAATTTTTCGCTCAAAAAAACTCTCTAAAAATGCTTGTCTTTAATAAAAAAATATATTTTTGTTTTACTTCAGAAGGGTACCTCCCATAGAGCCGTAACTTTGTTTTTAAGTTTTCTCAAAAACTACTGAACCTGTTGCAAACATTTTTTTTCTGCACAAGCTCTTATACGGCTTCAATAAGATTTGATTATTAAAAACGTTATTGTTTTTATTTTTGATTTTTAATATAATATTTAACATTTTATTTTTTCAAAATATGATATCTCAAATATGGATCATCAATTTTTTCGAAATTTGAAAATGAAACGTATATTAATAAAACTGTAAATAACTGCACTCTAAAAATATTTTTTTACTCAAATTGGAAAATTGTATATGTAAATATTTTTCGACATAACAAATGGCGTTTAAATATTTGAAACAAAACTTGTTTTGCAGGTTCATTTTTGATTCTTAAAATACGACTAACTCTTTGGGTACATGAATAAGTTAGTACGAACCAATAGTGCATTTCATTTTTTAAAATAACGTAATTTCCTTTAAAAAAAATGATACAAAACATTTTTCTCTTACTAAAATTTTTTGAAAACTTTTTCTTGCCACATGCAAAATATTGTTTTTAACTTTTAAATATTTTTTGAAAAATCTATTTTAAAACTTACACAAAATGCGTTGGTTCAACCAACGCTTTCATGGAAAAAATAGCCAATTCAAAATTTGCTTACTTGCACTGTCATGATTGCCTTAAGCTCTCTGTATCTCAACTAGATTCTAAAATGTCTTCTTTCAAGGCAGACATTTTAAAACTTTCTAAAGTTTTGCCGAGCTACTGAAGTCCTTTAACACTGCAGTTTGCAAATTAAATGCAGACTCTGTAACCAACATCATTGTCGATAGTTCTACTTCGACTTATGATTTGGCACAGCCTATTCCCACTACTTTCTCTTCTACATGAGAGGATATTCTCGTGCAATCAGGTTCTGGTGTTAATAACGCAGAAAGTGTACCTGAGAAACCAAAGAAAAAGTCTAAGAAAAGAAGCCGAGAAAACTCTGAACTTGCTAGAAATTCTACCCCCCATCAAAAAAAACAAATGCCAACATCACCCCAATACCTACAGATCCCAACGGAACTCCCCATATACCTCAAATTGTTGTCTCAGATTAAGCTTCCAATAGTGACTCCGTTACAGAAACTGTAATAAACAACTTCATCCCTATCAAAGCTGTCTCGAAACCAAAAATAATTTTTATATCTCGTCTGGGCCCAGTTACAACGCCAGAAGATATAATTTCCCACTTAGTATCTACCAAGAGCATACCTTCCAGCTCATCCATCAGGTGTACTAAGATCAGTAAACCAAATAGCTTTGTTTCTTCTTTTAAATTAATAACGAATCCAACTTACTTTGATTCTGCAACACAAATATATGGCAGGCAAAGACTTTAGTCAAAGAATTTACTCAAAGTCAAAAACAGGATGTTTCTCTGAAAACCAAGTCAAAAAACTTAACAGGCTTCCGCTCTTCTACCAAAACGTAAGGGGACTCCGTAGCAAGACTACTGACATTTTTCTTAACTCCCAATCATTTCCACACGACGCATTCGTTTTGACAGAAACGTGGCTTAATTTAAGCTTTTCCGACACAGAACTTTTTAGTCAAGAGTTCGAAGTTTAAAGAAACGATCGTCATGTTGGTAATTCAAAGGATTTAGGTGGAGGTGTTCTCATAGCGGTAAAAAATACATATTTCTCTTCTTCTGTATCTTTTCCATTTGTATTATCAATTGAACTGGTATGTGTAAAGATAATGGTACAGACTAAGACTTTTTTCATTTTAAACGTTTACATTCCTCCAAAAAGTTTGGAGTCTGTTTATAACGATCTCTCCTTGGCATTAGACTATCTTCTAAATTTGTCCAGCTCTGACACCAATATTTTACTTATAGGTGATTTTATTTTACCACACAATGACTAGATTCCATCCGAAGACGAATCCTGCCTTGAAGCCTCTCCTTCTTCTTCACAAATTTAACTATCTCTTCTCGATAAAGTACTTTTTACTGACTTACAGCAAACAAGCTGTATTAAAAACCCAAGAAATGGAATTCCCGATTTAGTCTTTTCTTCTGACACTATTAGTACTCTTGTTCTAGAATCTGGATCAGGAATTACTAATATTGACAAATATCATCCCCCTTTGGACATTTTTTTTGACTTAAGTAATCACCTTACTAATCACAATAATTCTTTTGATTGCTTATATAATTTTGATTTCAGAAGAGCCAATTTCCATCAGTTGTCTGAATATTTAACCATTTCTGGAATTACTGATACACTAGCATTTTCTAACATTGACGAAGCAGTTTCAATTTTTATAAGATCCTTAATTTATTGTTTTGAAAATCAAGAAATGCAAACTTTAGCCATCCTTGGAACATGAAAGAATTGCGTTTACTGCGTAACAAAAGAAATAAGGCAAGGAAAACGTATCTCTAAACTCTGTCTCCAATTAACTTCTCTTTTTATGTTAAACTATCTAACCAATTTAAGTCACTTTCTAATTATGTATATGCTTGTTATGCTACTGATATGGGCACCTCTTTGAAAGAGAATCCTAATTTGGAATTTTGTAAACTCGAAGAAATAACCAGATGGCTTTCCAGTTAACTTCACTTACAAGAACCTTTCGTTAGATAAAACTGTTGATATCTGTAACGCTTTCGTAATAAATTTCCGTGAGTCATTTGTTAATAGCCCTCAAGAAGTTGAGGGCTTCACTCCTTTCCGCAAACTAGCTGTAGTCACATCCATGTGCTATAGAGTACGGTCCTTGATCTTTTAGCTGCGTTAAATAATGACTGCGTAGCCGGTCCGGTATTCCCCCGATAGTAGAAAAATGAAGCTTTAAAAAAGTGTAGTAATGCTTAAGTTGAACCCCTTACGTTCTTATTCAAACTTTCTCTAAAACAAATTTCCCAGAATATGGAAGAAGTCAGTTCTAGCACCAATTTTCAAGAAAGGTAACAAGTCGAATATAAGCAATTACAGGCCCATTACAAAGCTTTCTTGCATTCCTAAAGTATTTAAGTTGTTTGTAAAAGTGTAGCATTTTTTAGTAAAGATCTCATTTGCGAACAGCAACATGGTTTTGTGAAAAAAAGATCGACCGTTCCTAATCTCCTCACATTCTCAAACATATGTTTAAACGCTTTAGAACAAGGTTATGAACTTTACTACGTATACACTGACTTTTCTAAAGCTTTTAACCAACTTAGCCACGGAATTATTTTATTTAAACTTAAGGCTCTTGGTTTTCCATAATTTTTCTTAGCTTGGATTAAGTCATACCTTGAAAACAGATCCTACGAGGTGAAATTTAGAAACTGTCTTTCAGAACCTTTTGTTGCTCAATTTGGTGTTTCCTAGGAAAGCCATCTTGGCCCTTTTCTGTTCATCCTGTATATTAACGACGTTTCGTCATGTCTACGCTCAAGTGAAGTTCTCATTTTTTGCTGATGACATTAACATTTTTAAGATTATAAAGTCCACCCATGATCGTATTCTTTTACAAGCCGACATTGATAGTTTCACATTTTGTTGTGGAAAAAATAGCCTTGCCCTCAACCCTTTAAAATGCCAGGCCATAACTTTTACTAAAAAACGAATCGTTAGTGTATTTGGTTATTGTATATCACAGCAAAAACTTTGTCGCGTCTCCACATTTAAAGATTTAGGTGTTTATTTCAGTTCCAACTTAGAGTTTACACATCACATAAATTTTTTTATGCCAATAAGGCAAAGTCTATGATGAGCCTCTGATCGTAGTTTGACTCTTGCTATAAGCTTACTACTGAAAATTCTGAAGTGTAAAAAATAAAATACACGACTTAGTAGCACGAACTTGCTTCTGAACCCAAAGAGTCTGTTCAAAAAATAATTTTGTCTTCATAAATTTATTTGAAAAATAGGTTTATTTTAAAATTAATTTTGTATATATATAGTTTTTTAAATTGTCTTTAGAAATATTTTCAGTATGCAGTTACCTAGAACATTAATTAATGTTGACCCTTTGTCGAAATATCGAATTTAAAAAAAAACTGAGTGTGCAGAAAAATAGTATTGAAATCGATTTAATACTTCTTGAGAAAACATCTGTAAAGGGTACCTTTCTGAACATACAAACATTTTAAATTATTTAAATTTAAAAAGAATTATTGTTAAAAAGTTATTCATACAAATCTTTCGGTCCGTTTTTGATTAAATTCGAATTTTCATTTTTTGACCAAAAAAATTGAATGGTCACTACTGTTATTTTCGATCTTACAAAAAAACATGAAAAAACTCTTAAATCAAATATGCCTTAACTTCAAAGTTTGAATTTAATCGACAGAATGGTTTACGCTGTAGGGGTGCGGACACAGACGGAATCGAATAACGCATGCATTTTCGACTTTTCTACAGTCGTAATGTATTATTTAATTAAAATCTCGAGATCGAATTATTTTTCGAATGCAAAACTTGCCATATATGTACATAGTTCCTTTTATGTCGAAAAAAATATAAAATAATTATTTTCGTCCCGAATGCCTAGAGAAAAAATAATGATATTGACATCAATTTTTTTTTATCTAACACAAAATGTAGTTATTAATATTTTGTAAAACTTTTAGAAATATCGAAAGACGGTCAAAAATTAGAAGTTATAGCCGTCCAGCCTCTTTTTGCTGGAGACAGAAAGCCAATATTGTAAGCTATTCGAGAAATGTAACTGAAAATCAATTCTTTTAATTTTAAGATTTCATTCACTGAATTAGGTGACAAACTAAATCTGCAACACTTGTTCAGCTTTTGTTAACATTTAAAACTAATTGAAATTTATTCAGAACCATCTTATCCCCTCCCCATTAAACATCATGATTTGTCTACACCAAATTGAAACAAATCACAACATAAAGATAAATAATACCTCAATCAAATTTATCACTTTTCCGATTATAGCTAACTCCCAAAATTTTCGTTGTGAACGATATATAAATAAAAGTAAAACTTCCCTTAACATCATTATTCACTTTATGTATATTAATGGTGGTGTTGGCAAAGAATCACAAGACGCAATAATTCCGCATCTTCATCAATGATGAAACCTGTGAGAAACAAAGACATAAAGCATTATTGATGACTTTGACTTGCGGATGAAACTTTTTTTATGCGAAATCCTTAGAAAATATCTTCGAATATTTGTTTATTCATAGCACGTTGAAATAACATATTCTTAGGGTACCTTATCTATAAATTTTCTAAAAGTAATGTTTATTTGAATAAATTTTCTTGTAGGACTAGGGCAACGCAACGCAACGTAAGCCAGGCAAAAAGTTTTAAGGATTCATATCGATTCAGATTCTTCGTTGATTAATTGCAATTAATCCAACTTGAATCGCAAGATATTTTTTTTGAAAAGTATCTTTCGTATTTGTAGATGTCAATAGAGAGGGATTTTTTGGATTTGTTGTAATTAATAATGATGTTTTTATTTGAGATTATTTTTAGTCTGTTGAAATGTGAATTCATTTAGGTATTTAAACTTTTAGTTTTTATAGGAAAGGAAAACTTCTGTTAGTTTGACAAGTGCTAAACTGTGAACTTCGTTTCCACCTTAATAAAGAGATTGACAAATGATTTTTCTTTCTTACGTTATAATTCACTTTGGGGGAAGTTTATTGTTACTCGTATAATAATTTCCCATAGCCTCTCGTGAAGTTCGGTTCTTGCTTATCTCTAAAAAATGAGGCTTCAGAGGAAACAGTTTTTGTTGACCAAATATTCGGTTTATGTCAATAATCAAGGCTTTTCAACCTAGGAAAAGGAAAATGTACTAGATCTCTTTAGGTGTTCAAGCTGATTTTGATTTAGTTAATCGAAATTGATTAATGTATTAGATTATTGGATGCATCTTCCAAATTCATTAAGCTTTTGGGGGTGTATCAGATTACTGGAAATGGTTTAGACCCGACTCTGGAGTGACGCAAGGTTGCCTGCTAAGTGCACTTCTATTTTCATTATTCATAAATTACATACTTTCTTGCATATCTGGTGGTGTTAAGATCTTTATTACAAAAGTTTATATCCTTTTGTATGTAGGAGACATGGTTCTACTAGCTGAATAACTTGAAAGTCTGCAACTAATGATACACCGCCTTTCTAAAACAAGGGATATGTTCGTTAACGTTGAGAAATCAAAAATAATTAGTTTACATAAAAGTTGAAATATAGTGGCAGGCGATTATTAGTAGTGATTGACGTTATTAAAGAAATCATGTATTTCAGATTTAAATTATATTTTATCAGTGGCTTAAAGAAATATATCGAAGAAAAACATGCACAATGCTTGCTCAACACGACTGAAGTGATACAAGGTTGTAAGCATTGAAAATGTCCACACTATCAGTCAAATACAAATTTTTTTAAAATGTCATAAGATCAAAGTTGTGCTTTGTCAAAATGTTCAATTTAAAAAAGTGGAGGCATTTCAAAGATACTCCCAGAAAAAAGGTTTCAACTTGCCAAGAAATCTATTGGAAATTGGTGTAGTGAACTTACTAACCTACACCCTAAGGCTTTAAGCTGATTTTATATGAAAAATCGACACATTTAGATAATCGACTGTCAAAAAAATGTTAGGAGAAGAAACCATGATTTGATGAAATGGTAGAACTTCGCTTTAATCTACGCCTGAAATAATGAGTAGAGTTTTCCAATAAGAGCGCTACTAAAGTTTTTTTTGTTAATAAAACAAAAACAGTTTGAAATATCAATAAAATTCTTTATTCCTGTGAAAGTACGCTCGATGCTTTTATGTATGGAACCCGATTTTTTTTGCATGGCCATCAAGAGAACGCTTCCAGAAGTCCAGACGCTGAACTCAATTTCGATGTTCGTACCAAAGACTTGATGTAACCCCAGATGAAATAATCTAACGGCGTCAAATCGCAAGACCGAGGCGACCAACTGGACCATTTCGTGAGAAAACACGTTCTCCAAACTTGATTTCCAATAAATTGATTGTGACATTCGCTGTGTGTCTTGTGACACCTTTCTGTTGGATTCACATGTCCAAGTCCATATCATCAAATTGGGTCCAAGAGTATTCGGTTATCATTGAACTGTAGCGCTCCCCATTAATAGTAACGTGCCGGTCTTGATCATCACGGAAGAAGCACGGCCCAATGACGCCGCCGTTCCGGCCCATAAGCCACACCAAACCGTGATTTTTGCGTGATGTAGTGATGACTCAATAGAGTACGTGTGGATTGCTGCTTGACCAATACCGCATATTTTATTTATTGTTGAAGCCATTCAGCCAGAAATGAGCCTCATCGCTGAAGTTGTTGCTCAACCCAATTCACTAACATACGACCCTTCTGGTGGTCAAGCAGCTTTAGTTCTTGCGTCAATTTAATCTTGTAAGGATGTGAGCTGAGATTCTTTCGCGAAAATTCGCCACTACGATGTCACAGAGATGCTCAGCGCTTAAGAACGACGCACGTGTGGTGGATACATTTGGGCTTTCGGCAACTGAAGCCTCAGCGGTAGTTCCGGACACAGGAACATTTTGTACTGTATTTGTGGATTACAATTTTTCCACTAAACACTCAATTGTTGATCTGCTAGGGCGATTATGACCACCATAAATTGAACGTAGCGCTCTTAACGTTGAGGCCAATAACTCCAAATATCGGTAGTAAATTTTTATAATTTCTCGTATCTTCGTGAAGAGAAATGTCAAAAGAGTGGCAAGAAATATGGCGTCATTTGCTGTCCCTTTCACTCTACTTTTGTTTTCGTCCCTGTTGAAAAACCCTGTAGTTGTTAAAGCCCGAGAATCTGAAAACAGAATTATGCGATCGCAGCTCAATCACAACCTTCCATCTAGAAATTACGAGGGAAGTCGTATTTTACTTCACTAGCATTTGTCCAGGAATCATATTATCACTGAGTATTAGTAAATTTATTCATGCAAATACATATTTTGCCATTCCAGCTGACAGCTTAGTAAAAGCGTAAAGATTCAAATAATAAATATTATATTCCAATAAATTAATTATTTACAGCCATTTCCAAAAATGTTCTCCAATATTTGAGACGGTCTACATTTTGGAGTTGGTATGACTATCAAAGTTCACCATGTAGATCGCTATTTCTTATAAAACAAGAGGCATTTATTATTTCACGAAAAATCGTGTTTATGAATCCAAAAAGATGGGTTCAGCTTTTGATTTCCTGTTTATTTAACATTAGATTCATCTGGATAGAAATTTAAACAATCTTTCTTATTAATCAGTGCATTCTTCTGTACATTAAACTTAGCCTTTTTTCTCATTTGTACGTGGTTTTTCCATTTAATTTTTGCATTAAGTCCGTATTGGAGTAACGTACTTAGCAAAGCCATGATAGCGTTAATATCCACTGAAATATCCGTTGCATTTATATAATAGGTACGTGGCCCTAAGACACTTCCTTGAGGTACACCAGCCTCAATTTTCTGTAGTTTTGAGTAATATTAGTCACACCGTGCTCTAAAGCGTCGGTTCGTAACATGCACTCAAGCCCCAAGTGCCAAACCTCATGAAAGACTTTAGAAACATCTGAAATATTCCAGAATACTCGTTTTTCTTCAAACACCTTATCGACCACAGACGTTATTCTATGTACTTAGTCAATTCTGAAATTTCCACTACTTAATCCAAACCGATAGTTCGGAATTAGTCTCCATTGTTCCATAATTTTGCTGAACCTTTTCAGCAGTTTTTCTAAAGATTTTTCCGTGATTGGTATAAGCGATCAAG
The DNA here is from genome assembly GCF_945859685.1 of Eupeodes corollae. Taxonomy (NCBI): domain Eukaryota; kingdom Metazoa; phylum Arthropoda; class Insecta; order Diptera; family Syrphidae; genus Eupeodes; species Eupeodes corollae. Next base: position 95,740,414 of record NC_079149.1, read on the forward strand.
GGTGGATTCAGACTTTTTTCAGGTTGGGTCCCACAATTAATACAGTAACGAGTTTTTTGACACCGCATTTTTCCAAAAATAGTGTATTCTGCCATTTCTATAAATGGGAAAAAAACAATTCCAAAATTTAGATGCAATCAGATAGAAAATGAGATTTGACAAAAAACAGAGTTTACGAGGGGCTAGTGACCATTCCTGTGTGCGAGTACTGTTATCAGGGATAGAGGGGACCTACAGTTTTAAGCTGAATCCGAACGGCAAATTTGAGAAAGCACTTTCCATGACAAGAATTTCTCCTGGAAAATTTGTCAATTCCTAGCAAGAGGCAGTACTCGTGAAAAAAAAAGTATAGATGGCTTTGACAGGGATCCATCCCTAGACCACTGGTATGACAGTCCAACGCCCTTATTTTATTCATTTTTATCAATTCAAACTTAAACCTATCTTAAAGCTAGACAAAAATTCATAAAACTAGCCTAAATAACCATAACTTACAACTAACTTAATGGTCTCATACGGACACTCTAAGTTAAACTATAACACTTAAAACTAATGCCTTTTGACCCTAAGATCTATGTTACTGTAATTCATTTTATTGGTTTTTGTATTCATTAGAAAATTTAAAAAAAAAAACAATATCAATATCCTTTTTCATTTTTACTTAAAAACTTCTTAACATAAAGTCCTAAATATAAAACTTAAAGCTTACTTAAACTACCTATTCTACCTATAAACTACTTAAAACTAGAACAACCACAGCAGCAAATCTAACCATCTAACATTTTTGTTTTTCATATTTTATAGGTATATTTTTTTAAATTTATTCCATATTTTTTGTTTTGTATTTCTTTTTGTGCCAACATGCCTATTCTACTTAAAACTAAACCCTAAAACCATAAAACAAGTATGTAAGCCGGCCAAGGCTAAAAACTCCATCCCGACTACCCACTATGAAGTGCCGATTGAAGCCACCAAAACTGGTTCTCCTGCTTCACTATCAGTTCGGTCACGTTCGGACACAGCCCTACTGAACCGAAGGAGCTCTGCTCAGCCTTGTGCCATGACGTCCCGTTTGTACAGGAGTCGCCTATCTACGGTTCGTCGTCTGACGTGGTAGATTAGCGGAACTGCCAATCTATCCTGTATCAGACCGCATCTGTCTAAAAAGAGGAATGCCTCTGGTGAAATGAAACCGCTCAAGCGTGCACTTTCAAAATACTCGTAGTTCGAATAGAACGCCCCGAAAATACTTTCACTCTGGGGTCAAGCCGACTGCTAAAAAACAGCCGTTTCGTCAGAGCGAAGGCTCCTCTGGCCCTGGTCAGAGCAGCATTAATGTGTCTGTCGAAATACAAATACTGATCTTACCAGATACCAAGGTACTTCACTACACTTTTGCTCGCTAATGGCTGCCCGTGAAGATCAACGATGACCATCTTGCGACAATTCTTGCACGTATCCCTCGTGGCTCTAGCCAACGGAGTCCGGAACAGAATTGTCTCCGACTTCTGGACATTTATTTTCAGTTTTTAGTCGTCGCAATATCGCTGAATCTTGTCGAAATCACGCTGCAAGAGAATTCTAATAACCTCAACCTTTCGGGCTGTTCTGTACGCAATTAGATCGTCGGCGTACGCAATTGCCTTTGTAAGACTACCTATCAGATCGCTGGTGTAAATGATGAAGAGAATCGGCGAATTCACCGCTCCTGTTGAAGACCATTTTTAATTGAGAATGTTGTGGTAGAAGTTACATTGCCACTTTTGACAACAAACTTTCTACCGTTAAGCATATCATAAAGCAAGCCTGCTCAGTTTTAGGTAAAGACCCTCTAACCATACGGTGTCAAAGGCCTTTTCCAAATCAAACAGAACAGCACCTGTGCATTGTTGTTTTGAATTATTCCATTGGATATCAGAAACGAGTTTAGACGCAGCATGAATTGTGTCATGACCCGCCTTGAACCCACTTCGTCAAAGCCCTATTAAATATTTTTTCGAAAACTTTGCTGATACTCGGAAGAAGACTTATCGACCGAAGATTTGACGGGTTAGAGTATTCCTTTCCCTTTTTCGGGAGAGGATGAACCACAGCGGCCTTCCAATGCATTGGATAACATACATTATTCAGTGCATTGTTGAAGAGTGTGGTGTAAATGTCAATTGCTTCCATCGGTAAATGTCTTAGTACAACGTTGGATATACCATCGAGACCAGCTGACTTTTTATTTTTTTATTGAATTGAAGATGAGTTGAAACTCAACCTTCGTTACTAACAAGAGACTTGCTCCCGTTTGCTCGGCGATTATGGCATTTGTCAAGAAATCGTCATTGAACCGAATGAAACCGCTGTTATCAGATCGCCATTGTGTCATATCATTTCGAAGGTAAAAGTTATTTAGTAGGGCTCCGTTTTCCAGGTCGTGGTTGGGGCGAATGCTAACATTCACCTTGTACACTTGCTGGAAAGCAGCTCCCACCGCCTCCACTTTTTCCTTCGGATCTTCAATTATATAAAAGTCATCGTCAAAGATGGCTTCTTCTGGATCTATTTGCGCTGTCTTGAGTACGTATCTGTTCTCTTCTGTTCTTTGGAGTTTCAAACTCGGAAGCTCATTGTCGTTCTTTTTCCTTAATATCTGGTTGATTTTAGGGAACATACTAGGGTCACTCGAATTAACTGACCGGATCCTGCGGTCCTAGTACTTATTAATTGATAACCTGTAGTTCTCCTTAATCAATAGATTGACATTTTTTATTGACGACTTCAGTGTCCTAACCTCCAAGTCATATGGGTCTGTAAGTCGTCTGTACAAGTTTTTGAGTCTTGTCAGTAAGCCACTCTTGTGCCTTGGCAGTGCGTCAATAGTCGCGTTTCTGTAAGCGTCCATTTGGTCACGTTCTTTGTACTTTGGTAATGTCCGTTCCATTGTTCGTTTTATTGTTTCGTCCATCTGTTGTAAATATTGGTCAATTTCTGTATTTGTTTCTGTTGTTTGGTGGGGCTATGTCACTCGAACCAAGTTCTCTCGCTAGGGCGTTGGTCAAACGAGGCGTTGCAAAGTATTCGTCCAAATTCAATCTTTCGTTCGAAATCTGCATTACAGCACCCAGTCAGCACTGGTCACTGTCGTACTCGACAGTCCAACGCACTAACCATCATGCCACGGGTACCACAAAAAACAGAACTTAATATGAATAATTTTCTGGCTTTTTTAAGCTTATTTTCTAGAGTCTATTATCACTGTCACTTTCCGTATGCTTAGATTGGAGCTGCTGCTAGAAGGCAAAATCTAAAAAATTACTGTTCGGCGTGAATACCCTCCACTAAATCCGCCATTGTAAGCTATATTGGTCTGTAAGATGTTACATCTTTTGGTTCCTTACCTCTTGTTTATTTATAACAACGATTTCTGTAATGGCAAGGAATGGGCTTATTATAAGTAAGAGTTTTTTTTTGAAGGCTTATCAAAACCTGAGCACTGATAAGATTTTTATATGATAACTTTCTGAACACCCTTGATCCGAGCTCTAGAACCTTAATTAGGAATTTATCTTTGTCACAAATTCTAAACTTTAATTTTTATATTTCAGATCTATTTCAATCCCAATTCAATAAATTATAACAAAATGGACATAATAATCCGTCAAGAAGAAATCTCTTTGGCTCAAGTAGCCTTGTACGCTTCAATATCATTTATGTTGGTTTCTTTGATGGGAGCTTTGGCTTATATAACATGTTCTAAAAAATACCGTCTAAATTGGTTCGAAAAAACTCTACTCGAATCGGCAAATGACAACGAAGAGGCTAACGACAGGTAAGTTCTAATTGATATCTTCTTAAGCACTTTCAAACTTATTTTATTTATAATTACTATTTAAAGCCGTGAAGCTCTTGTCGGTGGAGCATCAGCATATAATGTAGACTCTATAAGTGAATGTTCCCGAAAGGGAAATATTAGTCCAACATCAATAAATGATGACCCAACTTTTTGGGTGCCACCTTTAAAGAACAATTCCACAACTTCCAATCAAGTTGTATCATCAGCGGGTAAGTTAAGAAGACACCTTGTAAAAAAACACATCTAATTTTGTTTTAAAGATGAATCTCCTCCACAAACACCAACTTCACCTACTGGAAGCAACAAGTCGATTTCTCTTTCAATCTGTTCGGCTACGGGTTCCGTGCCAATAACCCGTTCGGACAAACATGTCGTCCTTGGAATGACGCCGGCCAGACCTAAAGTTTCCTCAATGAATTCCAAGTTGGATCACACGAAAATCGACATGTCCTTATATAAAAGTGTAAGAAATCTTAAAGAAAAAACTTAACGCACAAATATAAAAATAAATGTCCGTTTATTTAGAATTCTCTTCAAAAATCTTCCTCAACTCCTTCGAACGAAGAAATTCGAGGAACGATTCATTTGAATATTTTATATGATCCAATTGCCGGCATATTGTCGGTTAGGCTGATTGAGGTAAGTTTTGAATTATTAAAAAATACAAAATAAACTTTTTAATCACAAAAATCTTATATCCTTCCAGGCTCAGAATCTTCAACCTCGAGACTTTAGTGGAACAGCTGATCCTTATGCCAAAGTTCGCCTTTTGCCGGACAAGAAAAACGTCTGGCAGACCAGGATTCATAAGAAAACATTAAATCCCGGTAATTTATGGGATTTCCTTAATTGCATTTTATCCTTTAAAAGTGTTTACCTATTCCATTATTCCTGTTGTGTGTATCCACCTGTCTATTAGTAGTTCTCCAGGTTATCCTTGCAACGCAAATAAAACACGTTAGTTGTGTTGCAATAAATCTTTGTTTAGCTATTCTCACCCAGGCTCTAGCGATGGTGATGGGGATGGTTCTTTAAGGAAGATACCTACACCACCAACGCATTATTTATGCCAAGATGATTGACGCTTATAGTTGAGGAAGAGTTTTCTGAATTCCGCATATTTTATGAATGAAAATCCAGGACATCCGACACCACCGACGACGCGACGCAATGGAAGCACGCTCACGACAAAAAACATAGAAAATGTTTGTAGGTTGAAAAATGTTCCAACAAATAAGGAAAATATGTACAAAAGAATTTATGTGCGCTGTGAAGGAAGGGATGGGGGAGGGAGGGGGGAAGAGGCTTGAGCTTGATGGTGTGTACTCTTGCTTGTTCTTGAGGGTTTTAAGTTTCCTTGGAGTGCAAGCGAGAGTGCACGTGAATGGAATAAAATTTCGAATAGCTTTGAGGTTGAGTGTCACTGGATCCGGTCGGGACGGGACTCGGGAAAACTAAGAACACGAATACAATATTAAGTAAATGGAATTTTCCACTCTGAACTTAAAATGTGATCTGATGATACGAGAGAACAATTTATGGCCACAATAATTATTCATTTGCATATATTGCAATTTATTATGACAAAAACGGGGGTAAAGCAGGTAAACCTTTTGTATTTCTGCTAGTTTGTGGTTTTGAAAGAGGTATAGCAGGTAAATGAGGAACAAGAATGTTGGAAAAGCTCTTAGCAGGTACCTTTCATATTTAAAGTCGTGGAAATAACACGCTATTGTTAAGAGAATAAAAAATTTTAATTGTTTAAAACTTATGGAACGTTTGAGATGAAGGAATAATATATACCCAGAAAAGTGTTTTTGTTTTGTTAAAGCTTTAATTATATTTCTTTGTGTCCCTACTACACAATAGCACACTTACCTATTGGAAATTTAGATAAATTCAGTGTAAGATTTTATTTTAAAAATGGGACAGCGATACAATTCAACGTACAATCAACATTTTGCCATTTTCAATTTAAATGGATGTTTTTTAAAGTGATTATAGAAATGTATTATGTTTTACATACAAAAGAGATTTAGGACTTATAATGGATGTTTTTTTGTTTAAAGTATAAGCTCAACATTTTTTACGATTTAGTAAAATGTTTAACCATTTTAAGCAATTTACTAAGCTTAAAAGATTATTTACGTAGTTTGTAACGATTTTACCATCTTACTATCTTTCAAAATGTTGCTTAGGTTAAAATAACGGAATGGCTACTTTAACTAACACCTGCCAAGTTGGTTGAGGTCTTTTCCCACCTAAGTCCCGGTCTTCCTCTACTCCACCGGCCCCCGGGATTGGATTCACAGACCACCCGGGTCCATTCGCTCTACATCACCCACCCATCTAAGCCGATGGACCTTAATTCTGCAAACTAGGTCAGTGTCGCTGTACAGCCCGTACACTTCGTCGTTATATCTTCTCCTCCATTCTCCATCCATGCGTACGGGACCGAAAATCACCCGAAGAATTTTTCTCTCGAAGCATCCTAAGACGCTCTCATCTTTCTTTGACAGGATCCAGGCCTCAGCGCCATAAATGAGAATGGTGATTTTAGATGCTCGAGAGAGGACTTTGCTTCCCAATTTCCTTCTAAGTCCAAAGAAGCAGCGATTTGCAACAGTTATTCTTCGTTTGATTTCAGCGCTGGTGTCGTTGTCTGTGTTATTAGCGGTGCCTAGGTAGACAAAGTCCTTAACTGCCTCAAAGTTATAGCTGTCCATGGTGACGTTTTGTCCACGACGTCGTCGTTCAGTGTCCTTTTTTGATGACAGCATATACTTGGTCTTGCCCTCATTGACCACTAAACCCATCTTCTTCGCTTCCGTCGCAATGCTCAAAACGCTCCATTAACATCACGCTTTGATCTTTCAATTATGTCAATATCATCTGCGTATCCGAGTAATTGGATGGACCTCTGGAAGATTGTGCCTCTAGTGTTGACAGTTAAGTTTTGCACAATTCTTTCCAGAACAATGTTGAAGAAGTCGAATGACAGTGCATCGCCTTGTCTAAAACCTTTTTTGACATCAAATGCATCGGTGAGATCTTTTCCGACCTTGATAGAGCAGCGTGCATTCTCCATCGTCATTCTGCACAAACGGATAAGTTTGGCAGGGATGCCAAAACTAGACATTGCTCGGTAGAGCTCTTCCCTATAGATGCTGTCATACGCGGCTTTAAAATCGATAAAGAGATGGTGTGTTTCGATTTGAAGCTCCTGGGTTTTTTCCAAGATCTGCCGTAGTGTGAATATTTCGTATTTATGTCGATAGTGGACTTTCCTGGTCTGAAGCCTGACGTTCACATAATATGGCAGAGATGATCTCATATGCAATGTTGAGAAGACTGATGGATCTGTAGTTGGCGCAGTTTAGAGGGTCTCCTTTCTTATGTATCGATCACACTGTGCTCAGATTCCACTCATATAGCTATCTTCACTTCGTCGAGGTCGGGTAGGCGGAATTGTTGATCTGCGTCGACGAGGTTGAGTGGTTCTATCTCCCTCACAGCGGAATTCGGTTCGTCATCATATATAATTTGGAGGTGTGGTCTTTTCATATTCTCAGCATCGACTACGGTTGTACGATGTTCCCCTGACCATCTTTTCAGGCTTCGGTTCGTGGCTGGTACACTAGGGAGGTTTTTTTTACCTCTTGCTAAAATTTTCGAACCTCATGCTCTTTTTTTTCCGTCTAAGAAGCCGGTGTTCCTCTCTCCTCTTCTGCTCGCAGAGCTCAAGAGCAGCTCTAGTCCTTTTGTGCAGCGCCGTTTTGTATGCCTCTTGTTTCGTTGCGTGCGCTTGCCGGCATTCGTCGTCAAACCAGGAGTTTCGCTGTGGTGGCTGTGTGAAACCTAGCACTTCAGAGGCGACATCTCTGATGGCTGCAAGGCAATGTTGCCACTGGTTTTCAATGCTTAATGCAGGAAGCATAGGACTCCTTAAGAGGTTATTAGAGACTCGATCGGAAAAGGACATGGCAGTCTCTTGCGATTGTAGCCTTCTAACGTCGAATCTTCTCACAGTACTTCCTTGTTTTTGCTTGGATCGGGATATCCGTAGCCGTACCTTGGCTACAACGAGGTAGTGGTCCGAGTCAATGTTGGCCCCTCGGAATGTTCGGATATCATGGATACTGGAGAAGTGTCGTGCGTCGATCGCAATGTGGTCAATCTGGTTGACGGTTGATTGATCAGGAGATTTCCATGTCCCCTTGTGGATATTGAGATGTGTTAACTGCGTAGTAGCTACCAGAATGTCTCGCCCCGCAGCAAAATCGATCAGCCTGAATCCGTTGTCGGAGGTAGTGTCGTGCAGGTTGTGTCTCCCGATTATGCCACCAAAGATGTCTTCTCTTTCCTAGCTTGGCATAAAAATCTCCTAAGGCAATTTTAATGTCATAGCCAGGGCACTGCTCATATGTCTTGTCCAAGAGCTCGAAGAATATGTCTTTGGTGTCTTCATCTTTCTCCTCTGTTGGGGCATGCGCGCATATTAGGCTTATGTTGGCAAATTAAGCCTTTATACGGATTGTCGTGATTCGCTCGCTCACACTGTTGAAACTCAAGACTTTTTGTCTGAGTCTAGTTCCAACAACAAATCCACACCCAAATAGACGCTGTCTTTGTTCTCGGCAGCAGTTGCCATAGTATATATCTCAGTCTTTTAGTTTGCGTTTGTCCGGTCCATCCCATCGCACTTCTTGGATGACGGTTATATCTGCCTTGCAGTAGTTTAGGGCTTTTGTTAATTGTACGGCTTCACGTGGTCTGTTAAGGGACCTAAAATTCCATGTGCATATCCGAAGTTCGTTGTCCTTATAATTCGTTTGCGTGGGTTGTCAAGAGTGAATCCGTCCGTATCCGAGGCTTGTTGGTGCTTCGCAACTAAAGGTATTCTTTCCGTGGCCAGGAAGTGACCCCAACGGCACAACCCCCAACCTGGAGGGCCAGATCCTTAGTTTAACTCCAAGAACGGGGAGCCGGATAAATCGCTCCTTACAGGCTGGAATATGTCGAAGAAGCCCTATAAAGTGTTCACTAAGTAGTTTAACCTTACTGGAACTGTAGACGCCTCCGTTGATTCCATCTCGAGAATTCGTCCGCTGCCGTCTGGATAAGGAGAGGTGCCTTAGTGGAAACACCTCTCCCCCCTCTCCCGTTTGCTGCCCCCAACAACTTTCCACTGGGGTTGGAACCCAATCTCCAATTGAGGTACTAGGCATCCGATGTTCACCACGGGGAGTTGAGAGTAGGAGTTGATAGACAGAGGTGGGTTTTGAGAAAAACCTGTGGACGCTTGTTTCCTCTTGAATGCACATGTCTACCATTTGAACATCAAAAAAATCCATATGACATCTGGAAAATTATTCTTATTAGAGCAGTGGATGGAATGGTCCAGGCAACAGCTGGGAATTCCAATTAATATGTCCGTTTAAGCGTATTTGCTTCGTTTATTTTCACGAACTGTCACTTTTTAGACATGTTTGGATGTTTGTTTTTTAACACAATTTGCAATTACTAGTTAGCAAAAAAAACGAAAGGTGTTCAATTTTGGATTCCCGTATTCAATTGCTGAATATTTAGCAAAAATATTTAAAATTTCAAAACAAAATCGTTCCACTGAGTGCATTCCATTTTCTTCGTATTCCCATCTGTCAGTTTTACTTTCAAGGATAAACTTTAACTTCAAATCATAAAATTTAATTGCAATGACAAACATTTTAAATGAAAGCTATAACCAACCTATCAACAAGATTTCAATGATAACTATAACTGTGCTCTTAGTTCGGTAAGAGTTCCAAACTACTCAACTCTTATCGAGTATCTTTTGAATATTGCCATCCGTTATTAAAACCACCTGACTGGATTTCTAATATTTCTAGTTTATTGTGCATTAATATTTTATTTCTTTTTCCAATCGACAGACAATTTGTTAGTGTTATTTCTAGCACAATATTCCAATAAATAGATAATCTTGAAAGTGTCCATGTCCCGCGTATTTTCAGAAAATCTCAGCATTCGTTTGTATTTAAAAAATTATATGAGACATTAAAACTACTGTAAAAACTTTTCCGTATTTCCACTTCTAATTGCTCATCAAATCTTTGAATTTTAAATTTCTTAACCTTCCTGTTCTTTTATTCAATATTAAATTGTTATTTTCTTTCCTTTAGCTTTAAAAAAATCGCCCTTTAAAAACAAACTTCCAACTTTTCCTTAGCTTCCATTTTTGCTTTGCAGTCCATATAAATAATTATGATATAACAACTATAAAACTCTTAACTTTTTTATTCCATTTAAGTTTTCGATGAAGATTTTGTTTTCGAAGAACACCCAGCGGTCATTGAGAAGAGAACAATTGAAATTCTTCTCTATGATTTCGATGCATATTCTCGTCACGTTTGCATTGGAGGTGCTCAACTTCCTTTGGCCAGCATGGATTTATCAGACAAAGTTCAACTTTGGACACAATTGGGGTCATGTGCTGAGCAGGTAAGTTAGAATATTGTTCTATTCTTATAATTGAAATTTATCTGTTTTTTAACATTCCTCCAGGACTCGAAAATAGACTTAGGTGATTTGATGCTTTCCTTAGCCTACCTCCCATCAGCCGAACGTCTAACTGTGGTTATGATAAAGGCTCGAAATTTACGTGTAGTCGATGATACTCGCAACTCATCAGATCCTTTTGTCAAAGTGACCCTAATCAGTGGTGGGAAGAAGATTAAAAAACGCAAAACAGGTGTAGTTCGAAATACCGTGAATCCAGTCTTTAACGAGGCATTGACTTTTGACGTTTCGAAGGATCTATTAAAAAATTCAATTCTAGAATTCACTATAGTTCATGATGGACTTCTGGGTAAATAATTGATTTTTTGTTTTGTTTTTTCCAAATGGCTTACATTTTCTTCATTATTTTTAAAGGATCAAGTGAAATTCTGGGACGTGCCATAATTGGAAATTCACCAGAAGTTCGTTTAGAAGAGAAAATGTTTTTCGATGAAATGTTTCGTTCGAAAAGTGCAACTGCTCAATGGGTACCTTTACAGGAAGTTATTGGTAGACCAGCAGGACAATCAACAAATTCATCATCCCAAGGACAGGGAAAAGGATATTAAGAGACATTCATTAGCTAAAGCAAATGCAATGTGGACTTTAACAGGAAAAATTCAATTATAGTGCATATATATTGATGTGAAAACTTAGCTTATCCTACTCGTATATATGTATTAATGATAAAGCTAATTGGATGAGCTGCATTACACAAATGGGTATACTTAAAGAAGACCTGAAACACATTAATAAATTAAAGCTGCTTCCAATTTGTAGATTAAAAAAGGGAAATCAATTGAAGTATGGTATTTGATAAATTTGAAAGAAATTTTACATATAAAATTGATACCTCCAGGATTTCAATGGGTTTCAATTTGAAAAAACAAAAATGATTTGGGAATTTTTAAGTATAAAGAAAGAAACAAATAGGACTAATATTGATCATATTTTAAACAACAATTAAACTAAACAAATTTTATGACAGATAACATGCAAAAATTAGATATTTTTTTAAATACATTTTATCGAAACATTTACAACCTATAGCTAAAAACGTTTAACCTTTTTTATATAACTACCTAAATTAAATTCAAGAATCATTTCCTAACTTCATTTGAATTTTATATAACTTCAAACAATTAATTTATTTAATTCGTTTAAAGTTTCACTATTTTCAATTATCTGTGGTTATCTTTTTTTATTTAATCATTTATAAATTCAGGTGCAAACCAAATTTGAGACGATTTTAATTTATTATTAACCTTGAATTAAAAATGAGTTAAAAATGATAAAGAAAACTAAAAATAGTTGTTTTCTAAGTATACAATTAAAACAATAAATTTTATGATTATGAAGTTCAAATCTTAACCTTTTAAAAACACTTTATATCATTTTTTAGTATCTCACTTAGTTTTCCTAACTTCTCATAGGTTATGAGATGACTTGTGAGCCTTCATTTGTCTCTTAATGTAAAGTTTTAAAAAACCTTACATATAAAGTCATTATGTTCTGGAATAATTCTTATTTAAATCAATTTTTAGTACTCCGTGTTTAAACTCAAAAATACCCGTTTTAAACATTTTTTTAAATACCTTATTACCACGATTTCGTTATAAGATCAAAACTTGCTTTTATACCATTTGGCATTTTCTTTAAAGAACCGCTTTAGCATAAATATTTCAGCGTTCTTTTAAGATTAATGCATGGCAAGGAAACTTTACCACTAAAAATAAAGTACGATGTTGAAAATGTTTAAACGGAATTAATTAATAAATTAACATAACCTCTAAAAGTAAAATGTAGTATTTTTCGTATTTTCAATTGATTTTGAAGTCGAGTTCATACAAAAGCATTCAAAAACCTTATAAAAGGTAAGATTGGATTGCCTACTAAATAATATGTAATCATTTTCTTCAATATTCAGTTTAAATATTTTCAGTATCTAATTTACTTTACAAAAAAGCACCAAAGAAACACTGAACCATTTATGTTAAAATACTTTTTGAATACAAAAAATTGAAGAAAAAAAACGGTTTGAAAACTGTACTCCAAGCTATTGAAAAAGTTGCTTTTTAAATAAATAAAAAAAGAGACTGGAATGCGCCAGACACTGAAAACTTTTGTCTGTTGGTATTTCTAAAAGTTTTACAAAATATTAGTAACAACATTTTATATTGGACAAACAAAGGTTAAAATCAATAACTTTCTTTGTTCTCAGTTTATTTTCGTTTTGTAGGGGCTTATCTTTTTAAAAAAGTTCTGAATTAAATTTTAAAACTACATTTTGTCTTATGATAAAATAAGTTTTTGAAGTTTCAAACACCTCTACCAATAAACACAAAAAAACCCTAATACAGCTCTTAATTCAGAATTCCTAATAAAAAACGTGTGTTAGTGGCATTTTTTTAAAAAACGGATAAATTATTTCGTCGAATTTTGGGTTCAAGGACCTTATCTTTTTTATTTAAAAACGTTTGACAAAAAATTTGTATAATTTAGTTAAAAAAAAAATTTGTTGCTGCGGTACTCATTACACATTTTTTTACAACAAAATACTAACAGTAATTCGGCTGTCGAACTAAAAATAAAAGATGGCTGATAATGTTTATCTAGTACAATTTTGAGACTTTCAATGAGCTTTTTTTTAAAAGAATTATTTAGGGCTGAATATCTTTTCTTGTTGCAGAAAATTTTATTCAAATACCAATTTTTACCAATTTTTACCAATTTTTACCAATTTTTACTAATTTTATTAAAAAAAAATAATGATTGAATTTTTAAAGAAAATTATTTTTTCATAAAAACACTATTTTCAATAGAATTAAATAGTTTTTATGGCAAAATCTTCATTAATTCTCGAGAAATTTGAGCCGAACATCAATTTTCCACCATTTTTTAGAAATGTACTTTTGTTTTTTGTATTGAAACTATTTCTGCAATTTTTGTGAAAAGTTGACCATATGTCAAAAATATTAATCTTTGATGCACAAAATTATTGTGGAAGTATTTTAATTTTTTTTTCCCATAAAATATTCAAGGTTAAAATAATTTTTATGTTCAGTTTTTATGATTCATAATAAAAAGCTTTAGTTTAATTTTTTTTGAATTGTAAAAATTGAAGTCGCTAGCTTTACTGGATTAAAGTCGCTAGCTTTACTGGATTCGAGAGATATTTGAGGTTAACCAGTAACTTGTTTGACTTGCGAGTTATAGGATCTATATGGCAAGTTTTGCATTTTTAAACATTTTTGAACTCCACATTACAGTTAAACGTGACTTATTTCAAAAAAGAATTAGTCTATTACCAATTTTTTCCCAAATTTTACTAAATTTTTATTAAAATTCTGATTGGATTTTTTAAGAAAACTATCTTTTCATAAAAACACTATTTTCAATAGAATTAAATAATTTGTATGTCAAAATCTTCATTAATTCTGGAGAAATTTGAGCCGAACATCAGTTTTTTACCATTTTTTTGAAGTGTACTTTTGTTTTTTTGCATTAAAAATATTTCTGCGATTTTTGTGAAAATTTGACCATATGTGAAAAACGTTAATCTTTGATGCACAAAATTATTGTATAAGTATTTTAATTTTTTTTCACAAAATATTCAAGGTGACAATAATTTTATTGTTCAGTTTTTATGATTCGTAAAGGCAAAACAAAAAAAAAACAATCGTTTAGAGGGTTTTTATTGCTTTCATAGAGAAATGTATGAAATTGTTTTGAAACTTTGCTTTCTTCCAACAAAAAAATATATTCTTTTTTGTTGCGATTCCAAAAACCCAGAAAATGAGAAAGAATCTGATATCAAGAATTTTCGTTTTTTTTTAACGTATATCGCTACCAGTCTGCTTACTCATAGATTCGAGGGGATGCTTCATCTTAAAGGAGTCAACAAAACTTTAAAATTGTAGAGAGAAAAATTGTTGGTTCTTGAATTTAAGAAATTATGAAGATTTAAGTACATAATTTCAATGAATATAAAATAAAACCAAATATGCTGGAAAGAAACTTTTGAGTAGCAGTCACAAATTACACGTTTCAGATTTTTTTCACTTCAGTTCTCAAGAGATTTAAAGCTTTTATATTAATAGATATGAAACGTGCATTGTGTTTTTCAATTAGCCATTAGATTAACAAAAGTGTCACTTTTGATGTGTTTGGGCATTTAAATTCTTGAAATTCATGTTTAAATCTCAGTTCTAGAACATCTACTCGTAAAGCGAATTCTCCTCTAAATGTAGATTTCTTTAATTTGCTACGACCTTAAAAAATGTATTCAACAGAAAATCAATATTAAAATAAATAAAATGCAATACCTGCAAAAAAAAAACTTCTCAAAAATTTAAATACCATTAAAAAATAATGACATTTTCGTTCATCAAAAATCATCATCAGTTTGAAAATTTGACCATCGACAAGAGTTTGCATTGAAAGACAAGATTATTGAAATCTGATTAAGTTCTTGAGAAAATTTAAAAACAAAACAACGGCTTTATGATGGTTACTCTTCTGGAGCAATACCAAAATGTGTTTTTCTTGTAAAAAGAGGCCGAATTATGAAAAAATTAGAGTAATTTCTAAAAAATCTATCGATTCATTTCCGAAAAAATAGAATTTTCGAATTTACACCAACAAATTTGTATGGTGACAGCTGTTATATTTAGTATTAAAACATGAAAAAAAACGCCTTGAGCTAATGGGCTTAGGTTCAATCGACACAGTGGTTTAAGCTTTAAAGGCATAAAGGGAGTTCCTACAAAAAAAAAAAATATCTCCCTGGGGGGGTCATGACCCCTACGACCTCCCCTCTGGATCCGTCATTGCCAGTAACTTGTTTTAATTGCGACTTATAGGAACTATACGCAAGTTTTGCATTCGTAAACATTTTTAAACTCGAGATTTCAGTCAAACATGAGAATATGATGGTAGAAAAGTCAAACCAGTGGTTCACGTGATACAGACCGTCTGTCTGCTGTCTGTCCTCGGCCCTACAACTAAAACCATTAAGCCAATTGACTTCAAACTTGGGAGTTTTTAAGTGAGTCATTTATTAAATTTAAATAACAGGAGTCTTCATAAATTTGTATGGTTCAAAAATTGAGAATTCGAGCTTACTCAAAACGAATCGGTTATAAAGTTTTCCCAAATTCTTTTACTTACATAACTTCGTTTCTTTCAATAAGAAATATGTATTTTTGTTTTGCTCAAAAAGCGTTCTCTTCATAGAACCGATATTTTATTTTTATAGTTTTGCAGGAACTTATGAAAAGAATTCGATAATATTTTTTCTGCACAAGCTCTTATATTGTCTAAGTAATAGTTGATGATCAAAAATGTCACCGATTGTTTTCGAATTTAAAAAAAAATATGAAACTTTTTTGTTTCAAAATTAGATATCTCAAAAAGGGGTCAAAATTTTTTTCGAAAACAAAACTTTAAATGTATATGAAAATATTCTAAATAAACAAAAACTAAAAAAAAAAGAGGCTGGGATGCGACCCACACTGATATAAAAATTACTGAATATCGAAAACAATATTTTCTGTGAAATAAAATAAGTTCGAAGCCAATATTTAAAATTTTTGAAAAGATATTTGAGTCGAAAATAGATTTTTGCCAACTTTTATTCATTTCTTTTTTAGGTTTTTATTTTTTGTAAAAAAACTGTCAATTCGATTTTTCTCAAAATTTGTCCTAATGTTGAAAACAATATTTCTTATAAGATAAAACTAGTTAGAAGCTATAAACTCAAATTTTTGAAAAGCTATTTGAGTCGAAAATCATTTTTACCAACTTTTGTTAATTTTATTTCGGTTTTCAATTGTTTGTAAAAAAAACAGTCAATTTGATTTTCCTCAAAATTTTACTGAATTTTGACAACAATATTTTTTGAAAGATAAAAGTAAATTAAAGCTAATATCTCAAAGTTTTGAAAAGATATTTCAGTCGAAAATTAATTTTTACCAACCTTCATTAATTTTTTTTGTTTAGATTTTTATTTTTTGTAAAAAAGCTGTCAATTCGATTTATTTCAACATTTTTCAGAATTTTGGAAACAATATTTCTTCTAAGATAAAATAAGTCCGAAGCCTAAATTTTAAGTTTTTGAAAAGATATTTGAATCGATATTCAATTTTTACCAACTTTGAGCAATGTTTTTTTAGATTTTTATTTTTTATTAAAAAAAAAACTGTCCATTCGTCTTTTCTTAAAATTTTATCTGATGTCAAAAACTTTATTTTTCGTTGCACAAAATAATTTTGGAGATGAAATCATATTTAATCATATTTAAGTCGTAAAATTTTGGAGGAGACACATTTTTTTCAGTTTTTTTGATTTATAAAAAAACCGTTAAATTGATTTTTTTTCAAAAAATATACTTCTTTGATATCACGTTACAATATATTATATAAAATTTAATTCTAGTCTCTAGCGTTTTTGGTTCGTAAGATATTTAGGGTTAACCAAAATGTTCACCTTTTTTCAAACTTCTATGGTAAAAAAACCACCCACGCAATCTTGAGAGCCCTTTCTGCATGTCATCATCTTTCTGCCTTTTTATGTGTAACACGATTTATTTGAAATCGATATCTCTTCTGGTTCTTGAGCTATGGACGACGAAAAAAACCTGCAAAAAATTATTTTCCAGGTATATTTTTAAATCTTAAATTTTGGGCACTATTGTTCCCCAGACACTTTGGATACAAGAACGAAGATTGTGCGACCCAGTCGTGCAATTTATTTTTACTCAATTTAATTAGTTAGTTAGTGTAGTACCCGTGGCATGATGTTTAGTGCGTTGGACTGTCATGCGACAGGTCTTGGGTTTGATCCCTGTCTTTACGCAACCTAAATTTTTTTTCAAGGGTACTGCCTCTTGCGAGGAATTGACAAATACTCCAAGAGTAATTCTTGTCATGAAAAGTACTTTCTCAAATTAGCCGTTCGGATTTGGCTTAAAACTGTAGGCCCCTTCCATCCCTGACAACAGTATTCGCACACAGGAATGGTTGAGAGTTGTCAGTCACTAGGCCCTAGTTCTCAAACGGACTGTTGCACCACCCAATTTATTTATTTATAATTAAATTAGTAACATTCTCAATTTTTTTGAAAGTCGTTTGATGTTATTATCTGTAATATAAATTTGATTTGAAGTTGATATCTCTGATAGTTCATGAGATATGGCCGACAAAAAAAGGCAACGTACGGAAGTACGAACAGGCACACATAGACATTTTTTTAAAACTTTTTATAAATATTTAAGAGAGTTTAAATATCTGCAAAAATGTCAAAGTTTTTAGTTTTAAAAATTGGACCGATTAAAATAGCTTCATAAAGGACGTAAATGAATATTAGTTTTGAAATACATCAAAAATAATTTAAGCGTACAAAAATAAAATGCACGACTGGATCAAACAAGCCTCTTTCAAAATTAATTCAAAAAAATAGATTTTAATTTAAAATAGTATCTATAACTTAAGATTTAAAAATATACCTCTTAAATAAGCTTGCCTTCAAAAATTTTAATGCCATTTTGTTTCTCGAAAAAAGCCTTTCAAAATTTTTGTTAGAAAATCCGTAGAGTGAGTATTTTAAACTCATTTTGTATATACAAAATTTGTCTGTTTTTGTTTACAACCTACCAAAACATATTTTAAATATGGTTTTCTTAAAAAACGGCTCAACTTTAAATTAACGCAGCACATATTTCAATACGTGCTTTTTTTATTTGAGAGATATTTGCAAATAAATAATAAATAATAAATAAGAGCGAGGAAACATTTATTTCTATTTTACACTAATTTTCAAAGTTCACTTTTTCACATACAAAACACGCAAAAATGGTTGATTTTGATATTTCGTCCCTGTTTTTTTGTCAGAGTTGCCATATTTGTTTTTTTTTTGGGGATTTACTTGATTTTAATGCTTAAATACAAAAAGTACTTTCCATGTGCCCAACCTCGCACCCACCCTAAATCCTATAGTGACCCAATCAGGGGGGTCTAGTTGTTAGTACGCAGCGGCATGTCGCCGCCGCCGGCCGCAATAATATGTAAAAAAAAATTAGAAGGAAATTCGAGCTGCGGTAATGGAAAGACGACCCTAAAAAACTTTTGACCCGTTTTTGAGATAACGCGAATTTAAAAAAATTAAGTGTAATATTTTTAACTTGTAATGGGTCCGATTTGTCAAATTGAAAATTTTGACATTTCTCTACGTTTCAAGGTCCCTAGATTCGAAATAAAATATTTTTAGAAATATTTCTGTGCGTGCGTGTGTATGTACGTTCGCGACGTTTTTTTCGTCGTCCATAGCTCAAGAACCAGAATAGATATCGATTTCAAATAAATTTTGTTATGCAAATACTAAAGCAGAAAGGGCTCTCAAGAAAATTGCGTGGGTGTTTTTTTTACCATACCAGTTTGAAAAAGGTGAAAAATTTGGTAAACCCTAAATATCTTACGAAATAAAAACGCTAGGGACTTGAATTAAATTTTATATTATATATTGTAACGTGATATCAAAGAGGTATATTTTTTAAAAAATTCCATTCAACTGTTTTTTTTTATAAATCAAAAAAAACTGAAAAAAAATTGTCACCTCCAAAATTTACCGACTAAAATATGAATTTATCTCCAAAACAATTTTGTGCAACGAAGAATAAAGTTTTTGAGAAAAATTGAGTTGACTGTTTTATTTATAAAAAATAAAAATCTAAAAAAAAAACATTGCTCAAAGTCGGTAAAATTGAATATCGATTCAAAAACTTGAAATAGAGGCTTCAAACTTATTTTATATTATTATAAATATTGTTTTCAACATTCTGAAAAATGGTGAGAAAAATCGAACTGACAGTTTTTTTTACAAAAAAAAAAACTTTAAAAAAATTGGTAAAAGTTAGTAAAAAATGATTTTCGACTTTGAAATGTTGGCTTCAAACTTATTTTATTTCACAGAAAATATTGTTTTCGATATTTAGTAATTTATTTATAAAAATCCAACAAATCGTTTATAGACAAACTTTTAAGCAAGACAAATCGACAGGCGGGATGGGAAGTTATCAGTGTGGGTCGCACCCCAGCCTCTTTTTTTTTTAAATAAAAAAATTTTGGCATTTTTGACTACTAAATATTATTTAAACAATTTTAGAGCCTGAACAAAAAAAATATTAATGAAATCGGTTCATGAGTCATGTGAGAAGTGGGAGTATAAAAACAAAATATGGGTTCTATAGAAAGTACCCTCTTGGAGTAAACAAAAATATATTTTCCTTAATAAAAGAAGCCAAGTTAAGAAAAAAAAAATAGAGAAAATTTCATAAGAATCTAGCAATTCGTTTTTGAAAGAATTCAAATTCTTGGTTTTTGACCAAAAATGTATGTATGGGGACCGCTGTTACTTTTAATAACCAATTTTCAAGTCAATCGAATCAATGGTTCGGCCCTTAGGGACGACGACAGACAAGCGGAATTGTGAATCCTTTTTTTTCGACTTCTAATCTTTTATGAATGTAAAACTTCCCATATACTTTCTATATGTTGCAAGTAAAAAAGCATTTTTTGAACTGATAACAATAAAATTCAATTAAAGTCATCAGCTTCATTGCTGATTAACTTTATCCATGCATCTTTTGATAAATTTTTTTAAAATGGTTTTTAGATTACATAATCTAAGTGTTAAAAAAATAAAAAAAATAAATTGATATGCATAATGTTACAGGAATCCTGGTAAGCAAATTCAGCACAATATTTTATTAATGATTGATTTGGACAATAAACTTCAAATATATCAACGATTGCATTAAAAATTGGGTTCATCATTAATTGAAAACATAAAGATTTGAATAAGTTTTACTAATTTTATTCTTACTTTTTCTTTAATTTTAAATATTAGTGAATTAAGTAAGTTTAAATCATATGTTTGTCAATAAAACAAATTTGTCAAGTTTTATGATTCTTGCAATTTATTTGATTAAAGCTAAATTTAATGAATTGTATCATAACCGTTATATTTACCAAACTTTTTTTTAATAATGAATTAAAATAAATTTTAAATGCTGGAATTGTTTTGAAATAAAGAAAACCCACCGAAGAATATTCCATTGCTGAAAATCATGTTATTTCAAAAATTAAGAAACATTTTGTTTTCTATTGTATTAAATGTTTAAATATTCTTTTGTAATAATAAATCCTTAGAAAATTATAATAATCAAAATCGTAAAAATTTGGACCTATGGGTAATGTATTTGGAGAAATCTATTGTAAGACTATTTACAATTATTGTTGTCATATAAAAAAACAAAACTATTAAAATATTGTCAATCTACAAAAAATATACATTTTTTATATAAATAAAGTTACACATAAATAAAAATTGTGTAACGAACTTATTACAATTATTATAACGTAAATGTCCATTGTACCTTAACCTATATAAAGAAAATTATAAGAATTATTAAAATAATGTTTATATAAAAAGCTTACAATTAAGTGAAGATTTTTTTTGTTTTTTAAAGTTTCTTTGTTAAGTGGAGCCATACTTTTGAGCTCATGAAATAATATTTAAAAAGAAACTTATAAAATTATTAAAATATTTATATTTTTTAATCTGTATTCTTCAAATAACTATATACATTTATAAACAATGTGAAAATTGGTGGACTGCTTATTGTGTATTGTATTCGTAAAAAAATACATAACTATTTTGAACTTAAAAAAAATGTATATTCAAAAGTTTTAAGAAATCCAAAAAATATTCTAAGATACTCAAATTAAAAGCTTTTACGAGTTATAAACAAATTTTACTAAAACTATAAATGTAAAACGTCTTACATCAAAGTCATTATTTACCTCTATTTATTGGTAGCGAAAAAAAAAAAAAAAAAAAAAACAATTTTAAAATATAAACAAAATTTATATAACAATATATATAAAAAAAAGTTTAAAACAAAAAACAAATATTTGTTATGTACGTAAATACAGTTTTTAATAACATGAATGAATATAATTTTGTGTATACTTATTTTACTAATAAAACATTTATTTATATTTAAATGAGTAATTTAAATTTACTAATTTTAGTTCTAAAATTTTTACAACTAAACCTTAATATTGTACTAACACGTGGGTAAGATTTATATTCGATTTTTTAATTATTAATAACTTTATTTTTCTTTGTGTCTTACAGAATCCATTGCAATTTTCAAACGTTCGGTTTGTCCTAAGCTGTCTGTCAACTAAAACTTACAGGTAATATTTTATAATTTTAGTTCTTAAGTTAAAATGTTTCCATTATTTGCTTTCCGTAGGTAAGCGTAAGTTTGACAAATTAAATCAAAACTTTCCAATTCGCTCCGTTGATAATACTAATCTTTTCGTCTTAACCAATTCACTGAGTAAACTCTTTCCGAAAACGATCTTTCGTGTTCCCATAAAATTAGGCATCTACAAAGGAAGTAGTAGTTATTTTCCTTTTCTTCTTGGTTGCACAAACTTCAGTTTTCCTCTTGTTTTTAAAACAAGCGACATGAAGACGGTTGGGTACCTTTTTAGTAGATCTTAGATGAAAAGTTGTAGTCAACCAATGAGTAGGTACACCTACTTGTGGAATCTTTGACTCTTGTTACAAACTCAACCCTTTTTTCATTTCCTGCACTCATCATCAATCATCTCTTGCTTTCCTTGACATCGAAGGTGCCTTTAACAACGTGGACACATCTGCAATCACTTCTGCACTGACATCTCTAAATGTAGAGAGTTCGCTTTGGGAGTTAATTCATTTAATGCTTACTAGCAGAATAATTAACTCAAAACTGGTCAACTCTTCTAGCAGACGATTCGTTAGTAGAGGGACACCGCAAGGTGGTGTTCTATCCCCTCTCCTCTGGAACCTAGTGTTGAATGAAATCCTAACTAGTCTGGATGCGGAGGGTTTCAGAGTGTTAGCCTATGCGGACGACGCGTTGCTATAGCAGTTTCAGGAAAGCATCTTAATATCCTAAAAGAGCTCTTACAAAATGCCTTGGACATACTAATACTTTGGGCTGATTGGTGTGAACTGGGACACCTTGCTCTACCTTACACCTCTTGACATATTTAGCAAAAAAATAGCTGCAAGCTCTGCTATTCGCCTCAATGCTTCGTCGCAGTGGACTAACAACAACATTGGCCACTCCGTAATTCTAAGGTACTTAGAATCAATTCCAAAGCACACAGACTACACACCATCCCCCAACTACAATTCGACAGAAATTTCCAGATTTCTATACCTACCAGATCTTTTTGGGAGGATAGGACATTCTTGGAGGATAAGTCAATCCATTTTTACACAGATGGGTCAAAAACCAAAGAAGGGGTTGGTGGAGGTGTGTACTCTGACCGACTGAAATTAGTTCTCTCATTCCGCCTTCCCAATCATTGTAGCGTGTTCCAAGCGGAACTTTTGGCGATAAAGGAAGTCTTGCCCTGGCTTAAAGAAAACGTGATATCGACATCTGATATCCGTATTTTCTTAGATAGCCAGGCCGCTATCAAATCTCTGGACTCTGTCTCTATAAACTCTTTAACAGTCCATAACTGTCGATCATCTCTAATGGAGATGGCGCAACAGTTAAATATTCACCTTTGCTGGGTGCCGGGCCATAGAGGCATTCCATGTAACTGTAAGGCAGATGAACTCGCCAGTACTGGCATACCAATCAGCCAGGCAATAGAAGGAACAACATCACCTCGTGTCAAGTCACAAAAAAACATCTGGCCAACACTGGATTTAAAACGTTCAAGGTGCTTGCTCTCTCTAAGCAGAGAGCATATAAGCTCGATAAAAGGTGTCATAACCGGACACTGTCTAATAGGAAAGCACGCCACGAGACTAGGCGTATTCTCAAATGATTTTTGCAGAAGCTGTATGGACGAGGAAGAGGAAGAAACGGTTCTTCATCTTCTCTGCACATGCCCTGCTCTAGCTCGAAAACGCAAGAATTACCTAGGAGAATTCTTCTTTAACGATCTAAACGATCTAAATCATATCGGTATCATAGGCCTCTCACGTTTCGTAAGGGACTGGTTACATTGAGCTTAGGAGGAAGCCTCAAGATTCATGTGGTATCACAATGGGCCATTAAACTGGCCTAAGTGTGTCCGTTTCGATCTTGGACAGCCACTATAACCTAACCTAACCTAACTGATATTATAATAGACTTCAGTTTTCTATAGGTCTTGTCTATTTTCAAAAAGAGTAAATAAGTTAACGGCCCCAGAGGTTTTCTTTCTTAAAATTACCATAATAAGTTCTTTAGGCAGCATGTTCTTATCTAAGTAAGAGAAGTATGGTAGTTTTCTGTCCCGAGGCGGGCAAATGTTCGTATGACAACCCTAATGATCTGAGACCTATTAGCCTATCATCATTTATTCTCAAAACCCTGGAACGATTGATTGATATCCATGTTCGTAATAGCATTGATAAGAGACTATCAATTTCCAAGCATGCTTACTGCAAAGGGAAATCGGTAGAAACAGCCTTGGACATTCTGGTAAAAACTATCGAATACTCCCTAGAGCAAAAGGAATATACTATGGTGGCCTTCCTGGATATTGAGGGAGCTTTCAACAACGTTGACACATCCGCTATCACTTCTGCTATGGCGACCCTAAACGTCGAATACTCACTCTGTGAGTTGGTTAATCTAATGCTTAAAAGCAGGATCATCAACTCTAAGATGGAGGATTTTTGTATGAAAAGGTCTGTCGGTAGAGGCACTCCGCAAGGTGGTGTTCTGACCCCTCTCCTGTGGAACACAGTGGTTAACGAACTACTAATATCCCTTGAAAGGGAAGGCTACAGAGTGGTTGCATATGCCGATGATGTTGATATCGCCGTCACAGGGAAACATCCTAATACTCTGAGAGACCTCCTCCAAAACGCACACTAAATGCTCACTAAATGGGCTGATTACTGCGGACTTAGTATTAATCCTCAAAAAACAGGCATCGTCCTTTTTACACGGAAATTAAAGACCCCAGTAATTGTACATCCTTCAGTAAAAGGTGTACCACTAATTTTTACAAATGAAGCCAAATATCTTGGTCTGATATTGGACAAAAAATTAAGTTGGAAACCTAATATTCATGAAAGAGTTAAAAAAGCTACAGTAGCTCTAGTAAATGGGGTTTTCAATGGGTCATCCGACCAATACTTATGTACGGGGTTGCAGTATGGTGGACTCTACTGGAAAAGGTCACATACTACGACAAACTAAGCAGAGTCCAACGCACTGCATGTCTCTGCATAAGTGGGGCATAGATAACCACACCCTCAGCAACGTTAGACACTCTTCTGCATCTGAAACCCCTTGACATCTTCAGCAAACAAGTGGCAGCGAGTACAGATATAAGACTCAACGCCTCATCAATAGACCAACAACAATGTGGGGCACTCCATCATTTTGAACCTCTTTAGTTCTATACCAAAGTACATAGACTACACTATTCCAAAACCCCAATTTGGAAAAAAAAACTTCCAGGTATCCATTCCATCCAGAGAAGAATGGGAAGACAAAAATCTCCTGGATGACAAAAGCATTAATTTTTATAAAGATGGATCCAAGACAAATGAGGGAGTTGGTAGTGGTGTGTACTCAGAAAAGCTTAATCTAAGCACCTCATTCCGCCTCCCTAATCATTGTAGCATCTTCCAAGCGGAAATTTTAACGATCAAGGAGGTTCTCTCCTGGCTAAGAGAAAACGCGATATTAACTTCTGATATCCGTATCTTCTCTGACAGTCAGGCTGTCAGAGACGTTGTCTCAACCAAAACTCAAACGGCCCTCGATTGTCGATCGTCTCTTTTGGAAATTGCGCAGCAATTTAACATTCAAATATGTTGGGTGCCGGGCCACAGAGACATCACGGGGAATTGTAGACCCGATAAACTCGCTAAAAATGGGACCGTCGTACGTATTTCACCTGAAAGTGAGAAGGTAGGTATACCGATAGCTCCATGCAAATTTATGCTAAAAGAAACAGCTTTTGCGATAGCAAACTCTAGGTGGCACAATTTACCAACATGCGCAGTAACAAAACTCATATGACCTTCACTGAACCTAAAGCGCTCTAAAGACTTGTTATCTCAAAGCAGACTTCATATTAGCTCCCTTATAGGTGTCCTTACGGGGCACTGTCTTATAGGCAGACACGCTAAACGACTTGGTGTAGCCTCAAATGACTTCTGCAGGACCTGTAAGGACGAGGAAGAAGAGGAAACAATCCATCACCTTCGCTGCACTTGCCCTGCTCTTTCACTAAGACGCAAACTTAATCTGGGAGACTACTCTTTTCATAAATCCAGTGAACTAGCTAAAAAGGATACTTGGGCGGTATAGCACAAAACAGCCTTAGCTGTTGTCTCAAAAAGGCGTAACTTTTAATTGAAATTTGACGTCCTCGTTATTCATAATAGACCTTTACGTTAAATTAAGAGCCCTTTTTTATTTTGCCAGTTGTTTTGCCATATGGTTTTTCAGATCTATGTTTCTTGATATTTTGAAGCCTAGGTAATTGTAATAACTTACTGCTTCAATTTCCTTATTGTCAAACCTCCGGCCCGTCACTTAAAAAGTTTGGCTCTCTACCGTCACGACAGATCAAAGCCTTTGATATACTAAGGCCTTCGTTTGTTGGAAACTTTCGGGCTCTTCAACAAATATCACGATATCTTCAGCGAATTTCAAGGATTATTCCACCCTTTAGAACGTCCTCAATGCCATCATTTAAAACAGCAAACAGAAAGGAGCTTAGGTTGCAAACTTGTAATACAACGATTTCCACCTCGTATGGCTCCACTACATAATTGTTGAATGCGAGCGTAGAAGTTTTATTTTCATAAAATGTTTTCAAAATGCATCCAAATTTCTTAGGGACGCCTATTTTGGAAAGGCTAAGCATCAGAGCTTTTCTGCTTCAAAACCGAAAAAAAAAGTATACAAATTCTATTTGGTTTTGATAGAAATGTCCTCAATGCTTTGAAGTCTAACAATAATTTATTGTGAAAGTAGATTTCTTTAGTATTGAACAAACACATTTAAAAATAAATGTAATTTAAGAATTATCTGAAGTTAATTTTCAAGGTTAACGAACGGAACTTTTGGAGCCATTTTCTCCGAAAATTCGTTGAAGATTTCGTTGAAATCCAGCTCTCGGAGTAAATCGCTTTCAATTCTTAGCTTCGATAGACGGTTTTGTCCAATCGTGGTTCGAAGCTTATTTTTTATAGTTTTCACTCTTGAAAATGAGCGCTTTCTAGTGCAATTTGTTACCATCAAAATAAAATGCATTCTCAATACAATTTCAAGGTTTGGGAATGTAGCTCTGAAATTTTGATTTTCGAGAATTTGGTAGTAAAAAAGTTCCGGCGATTGATCTGTTCCATAGTCATTTTCCCTTTTGTATGAGTCAACCAAAGACAATAAATTGAACCAATTCATTAAAAAAAATACTAGGCTCTAAATCATCCGGATACACTTTCACCAATGCTTCTCTTGCAGCGTGCAAATTTACAGCATCCATCTTCAGGACGTACAACTTCATAGGCATGAAATCTTTCAGTAAGAGAAACGGATAGCTGGTCAATAACTCGTACGAAGGCGGATACTTTGTATTTTTCCTTGGGTGACAGATTTGCGTCTTGTGCTTTTCCGTAATCGAGCGGATTCAACCTCACATTTCTCGTTCTGGTGCGGGTGCGTGATTGTACATATTTTATACCAGTATGGGATATTTTTGTTGGCTGCTTCCTCGTATTTATCAAAATCATTTGGATTCCACGAATGATTTCAATGATTCTAGTGCATGCATTGCCGATTCAAGAATCATTTTCGGGTCTTGCAACATCTTGTTTGTAGCGTCGAATCGCTCCAAGAGATCTTTCCAAAATGTTGCAAACAAAGCGGTTTCGAGACCATTCATCTTCTGTAGAAATTGCGTTGCTTCATTCCACTCGATGTCTTTTTGCTCTTAATTGGAACATATAATGCTAGTTAAAGCTTTTTCGATTTTTTAATAGCCGTTGACTAAGACTTTCGTATAGCTTCAGCTCGACAAGTCCAACAAGTGTCGCTGAGCTTTTTCAGTCATTAACCGATTGGGTTATTCCCTCAAGACGGGTAGTGATTCGGAATTTAAAACTTTCTTTCTTTTGTGGGCCCCCCGTTTGTGAAGGCCCCAGAACTTCAGCCCCGGTTGTCCTCCCCTAAATCCAGCCCTGCCTGGAACTATGTTAGTTTTCAGTTTGGCCATCACGGTCTTAACCTATACAGAATTGAAGGGGAGCCATGGCATCATTTGTTTGAAAAAAAAATGAGATAGTGAAAGATTTTAGACATGGAAGTTTTTTTATCAAGGGTTTTTAATTTTCAGGAAATTCCATCATTTGGATAAAGTAAATTCAAACTGCTGTTATATTCCATTTTAACCAGAAACTGAAAATTCCTCAAAAAAGCCCGACTTCGGTTTTTGTTGAATTCTCTCTTGCTTTTGATAATATCATGGTCATCGATGGTTTGGGGAACAATATTCTTCTTTTAGGTATTTTTTAAATCCCATATGTACATTAGTGACACCAAAAAACGACTCTTACTTTTGGAAGATCTTGTAATATTGACCGAGAGAGAATCCAATAAGGTGCCAGTTGCCAACTTTCTATCAAGTGAAAATTGACAGTTGACTGATTTTATCCAAATAATAAGTAATTTTTTAATAGAAAATAGGTTGACAATTGTTGACAATTTATTCCCAGTCTATGACTTTTTTTTGTTATTTTGCCAGAGGTTTAGAAAACATCATCCAATATCCAATTAGATATTGTTGGTTTTAAATCGAAAACTTGATTTAGTTTCTTATCTAACACATCAAGCTCGGCAGTGATTGAATATCGAATATAAATAATTACCATGTCCCACATAATTTTTTTCCTTATTTGAACTAAGACAATATAGGAGACTTTGCTGGTCTCGCCAAAATTGAAAAATGGAAGTCTCGTCTCGGTATCGGTTTCGGTCTTTTCTCGGTCTAGCTTTTTTCTCGTCATATGTTCTACCGGCAATCTCGGCTCGCCTTTGTCTATTTCTACGGTTTAAATAGTTTCTCAGAAGCTTAAAAAGTAATACCGAAAGTTTGTTTATAAGTTCTCAAATACCCTATAGAACTCCGTCAAGAGGAATTTCGGGATCCTAATTTTTTGTTCTCGCTATAAACATATTAGAATAGAGTCGTTTCTACAAAAACAAAAGAAAATGATAGCGTGTGATCCCTAAATATTGTCACCTTATGAACATCGGATGAAGCTTCTTTAAATGCAGCTTCTATCGCAGCCTTCATTTGGAAAATCACTTTTCAAGACATTGTTATTGTAGTTTATTTTATTTCATATTAAGTGATGAGCACATTTTTTGGTTTGGAAATTCTTGAATCACAAAGATCTGAAAAAAAATGTTTTCCATTAAAGTTGTTGGCTATTCGGGGAGCTGTTACTTTTGAAGCTATAGCATCTTTTGCGATTTGACAAGTAGAACTATTCCATTACTAAAAATGGAACAATACACGCTTCAAAAATGCATATGAATTGTTGAAATGCACTTTAAGAATGTCCAAAATTTGACTTTCACAGTTCACACAACTGAAGCACGTTTTGGTGATTTTGACCAATTTTTTTAAGTCCCTATTAAATTATTTAATAAAAGATATATTTTCTTTATTTTAACTCGGCACAAAATATTTCCTTAAACAATCAAGTTTAGCACCAATCAAATATATCTATACATAATATAGGCATGTAAATCCGTTATATTTTTCTAACTCTGGTCACGACCTGGAATGATCTTATCCCTATCATCTCAGTATCAACAATTTGGTGCGACCCGTTGCTGGCTCGTCTCCATCATTCTTTGACGGCAATTAAATGCCAAATTTGCTAAAGCTTCAGCCGCATCGATTTCATCCTTCTGATGGATTGTATCGTAAACATGATGGATCTTAGCTTCTCTAGAACTATTTTTATCAGCCTTACATCTGCAAGAAAAAATCGATCACTCATCAGAAGCTCCTAATCAAATAAAAATTCAGAAAAACTTACTTTTTACCATTCCACTCAATAAAATAATTATTTTTATTCGGTGTAAATTTGGCAGCACTCTCAAGCCATTTCGAAAGCTCAGGACTGCAGCTTGTCGCTGCCGAAGGTGATGATGGTTTATCTTCGGTCGTTGTATCGCGCAGGTACTTTTCCATGATTTGTTGCTTGTACTTGGGGCTGGGGGCAAATGCTGGATTTGTGGACATTAATTTATCGGACCGCTGCGAGTCCTCAGTCGTTGAACTTATTTGGAAGCACTGTTGTTTGGCGGGGTATTTGAATGGGGCCTCAAGGTAAAATCCGCTCGGAACATATGTGATGTTTCTGTTTGAACTGTGTATGGAGTTGTTGTTGTTGCGATTTCCTTGATGGGATTCCATGTCTTCATCGCTCGATGAGAACAGAATCGAGTTTTCGGTTTCGTGGCCATCATCTTCCCAAATACTATCCGCCGAGGATATGCTAAATTGTTCCACATTCCCTCTGGCGTTTGTATTGTAGTTCTTTATCAGGTGCCCCCAGGATTTCTTTGACCGTTCGCGCTTGGAATTCTTCAGCTTTCGTCGCCAGTTGGCAAACCAGTTGCAAATTTGAGTATAAGTTAGGCCAGTTTCTATTGCAAGGGTTCGCTTTTCATCTCGGCTGGGGTATGGATTGTCTCTTCGGCGTATCAGCCAGTCCTTGAGCATTCGTTTAATGTCGGGTGTGAAAAGTCGTTTCAAGGGGCGATGTGTGTCATCCGGTGGCCATGCTCGTCTAAAAAAGAAATGTTGGTAAGGAAATATAATCAACTGAAGAAATGCTAGAACACAAAATCAAAAAACATGAATGATTCGGTTAAGCATGCTGGTAAATTATTAATTTTAAAGAGATTTGTTTTAATTCAATTTAAAAACTATTATTAGTATAAATGACTTTGTTTTATTACCAAACAGTTTTAAATGTTTGCTTTTTGGATAAGTTTTTCAAATATGTAAAATCTGGCCACACAACAATCCATGACGAACCTACTATGGCGTCGATTACGCACTGGACGGGTTGGTTTTTCAATTATTGTGTTTATTGTTTTCTCCATTGCTAGAAAGGAAATATTGATTTATAAGTAAAATATAACAATAATTTTCTAATAAATAAATAAAAATTGACTAATTTTAACTGCACTAAATACACACTAATGTGAATATCGAAATATGAAATCAAAAAAATAAATTTTCACAAATAAGTTCTTCCAGTTTCACAGAACCTTACATCAATTTACAAACATTTAAAAATATCACTTAGATTCCGAAAATTCTATTCATAGTTCTGAGATAAACTAATTTTCGTTTGCCCTAAAACCTTGAATCTTATGCTTGGAAGGTTTTTCAACATGTTCCTAAGAGTTTGCTTCGAATTAAGTCTTCTACTAACATTTAAAATATTCAACTATATTTCAAAAACTTCATGAGATTGAGTTGTTTAGGCAAGAATGGATTCGTTATAACCACACAAAATTATTTTTAAGCTATTTTGCGTTTTGAACCCTTTGTATCGTTAAATGGTTCCTCGATTACTTTTAAGCCTCAAAAAACATAATGTAGGGTCATTCATTCTTCTGTTTCGAAAATATATATTTTTGATACAACTTTTAATTCACTGTTAATTCGAAAAACCGACTTTAAAAATTTCGCAGCATGACAGTTTTTGGGGTAACTTTTAACCACTTTTGGGAGTAACATCGACTATTACTGAAGTTGATATTGCCAAACGCAATAAGGCTATTATTGATCGTATAGTGTGCCTTGTTGAAACGTCTTCTTCATACCACATACCGTCCAAATAATTATCTTTAAACGCTGCAGGCCAAATAAATGGGATATTATTAGACAACATCGTGTGGTATCGATTTTAAAAGGCTTTAACAATTATAATAAGACCAATTACCATCAATGGTATATAATTCGCAGTTGTTCTTTGTAGCTTGAATTGTATGGAATCTCGATTTATTCGGGACAATATGCTTCAATACAAGGTGTAATGGTCTGGACATTTTCTGATGAGCCCAACCATTACATCGGGGCACTTTTATGCTGGTTTATATTTATTTACGTGATTTTAAATCATATTTATCAGTGGTAAGTTTTGAACTTATAGTTTCTTTCCTTAAAATGTTAAGTTTCGGCAAATCAAGTTAGAAGTTCGTAGTTTACTTAAGGAAAGTTCCGACACATTTAATTCTATTCAAAATCGATCATTTCCTAAAGCTCCTTAAAGTTCCAAAGATGTTTCAGACATTTTTTTAAATTGAAAATGTCATGTCTGATTTTGGAACGCCGTATCTATGTCTATCGCACAACAGTGTTAAAAAATGATTTTACATATTAATTTTTTATTTCCTCTAAAATTGATTGGAGGTTTACCCGACACAGCTGAACGTTACTTTTTAAAAGATGGCACATTCAAAGTTGGACGTAGTTGCTGCTTTAAGCAGTTATTTAAACTTTATTTAAAGATTTCTGTTTAAATTTAGAGATTTATAACCTTTTTTTAAATAGTAAATTAGAAGACTTATATTTTGAAAAATTCAAAAAATTATATGAATGGCCTCGGAGTTTTGAAAAGTTGTTAGTAAAATTTTTATAACATCAAATAAAAGTAAACTTTTTCTTAATTGTATGAATTTTAAGCGATTTCAAACGATCTTAATACAAATTTTAAGAGATTTATAGAAAAATTATTCAAGTTTAAGCGCTAAAATTTAAATTTTTATTAAAACAAAAGAGGCTGGGATGCGACCCACACTGATAACTTCCCATCCCGTTTGTCGATTTGTCTTGCTTAAAAGTTTGTCTATATGTACTCGTATCAATTTAAACCAAATTTGCGTACTTTTTTTTAGATTTTATTTTTTATGAAAAAACGAGCTGTTGGATTTTTATATAAAAATTACCGAATATGGAAAACAATACTTTCTGTGAAATAAAAATAAGTTTGAAGCCAATATTTTTAATTTTTGAAAAGCTATTTGAATCGAAAGTAAATTTTTACCAAGTTTTAGAATTTTTTTTGTTTTAGAGTTTTATTTTTTGTACGAAAACTGTCAATTCGATTTTTTTAAAAATTTTATCGAATGAAAACAATATTTTTTCAAAGATAAAATTAGTTTAAAGCCATAATTTAAAGTTTTTGAAAAGATATTTAAGTCGAAAACATTTTTTATCAACTTTTGTTAATTTTTTTTCGGTTTTTATTTTTTGTAAGAAAACAGTCAATTCGATTTTTCAATAAACAATATTTCTTATAAGAAAAAATAAATGTTTAGCCTAAATTTCAAGTTTTTGAAAAGATATTTGAATCGATATTCAATTTTTACCAATTTTGAGTAATGTTTTTTTTTTAATTTTTCTCAAAATTTTATCAGATGTCAAAAACATTATTGTTCGTTGCACAAAATTGTCTTGGAGATGAAATCATATTTTAGTCGTAAGATTTTGGTGGTGAAATAATTCAAGTCTCTAGCGTTTTTGGTTCGTAAGATATTTAGCGGTAACCAAAATTTTCACCTTTTTTTCAAACCGCTATCGTAAAAAAACCACCGTCGAAATTTGTTTTAGAGCCCTTTCTGCATCTTTCTGCCTTATTATCTGTATAGCAAAATGCATTTGAAGTCGATATCTCTTCTGGTTCTTGAGCTATGGACGACGAAAAAAACGTCGCGAACAAACGTACACACGCACGCACAGACATCTTTCTAAAAAAATTTTATTTCGACTCTAGGGACCTCGAAACGTCGAGAAATCTCAAAATTTTCAATTTCAAAAATTGGACCCATTACAATAACTCCCAAGGGGAAGTTAAAAATAATTTTTTTAAAGGTGTGCCCTGAATATATTTATTAAGCTTTCGAGTTGTACATTTGGCTTTGAAATATAAAAATATTTTTCAAAATTTTATTATTTTAGTTTTGAAAACTTCGATATACATATTTTGCAAACAGTCGATGCGAAAGTGTATTTAAATTATAAAGAAAAACCTTATAAAATCGTAGTGTAATAAATGTTTCCCGATTTCAAACCCTTTTTAAAGGGTGTCCCAAAATTAACGCAAGATTTGAATTTGCCGCCATTTGTGCAGTGAAGTGTTGGCAACCCTGAAAAAAAAGCAATTAGCAGCTAACAGTATAGGGTTATTAAAAACAACGATAGAACAACGTGTCTTCATTATTAAAGGATATTTCAAAAATAGTGAAAGCTTGGCGGCTGCAGTTGGAAAATTTCATACAAAATATGGTGTTTTAACTTCGTCAACTGTGAAGAGATTAATTGAAAAATTCATGGAGACTGGATCCGTTGGAGACGCCAAACACACTGGTCGTCCAAAAACAAGCCGTTCAAATGTGAATGTCGAAGCAGTGCGTGAGAGTGTTGCTGATAATCCAGGAACCTCAATTCGACGTCGTGGACAAGAATTGCAAATTTCAAGAACCTCTCTACAGCGTATACTCACCAAAGATCTTTGTCTTCATGCTTACAAAATTCAATTAACACAACAATTGAAGCCTAATGTACATGGACAGAGAAGAGAGATCGTTGAATGGATTATTGAACATAAACAAATGGACCCTGATTTTTCGAGCAAAATCATCCTAAGCGATGAAGCACATTTTCATCTTGATGGTTTTGTCAATCGCCAAAATTGCCGCATTTGGGATTCGGAGAACCCACATGTGCTTGTCGAAAAACAAATGCATCCACAACGCGTGACTGTATGGTGTGGATTTTGGGCTGGAGGCATAATTGGGCCATATTTTTTTGAAAATGATGCTGGTCAAGCAGTGACTGTTACTGGTGCTGGATATCGCAACATGATTACAAAGTTCTTTCTACCAAAATTGGATGTGCAATATGTGGTTTCAACAAGACGGTGCCACATGTCATACAGCCTGTGAAACAATTCAATTACTGCATGAGACATTTCCAGGTTGTGTACTCTCTCGTTTCGGTGATCAAAATTGGCCTCCTAGATCGTGTGATTTAACACCATTAGACTTCTTTGTATGGGGTTATTTGAAATCACAAGTCTATGTCAAGAGATTCAACGCTGCATCAACGAAATTCAGCCAAATTTATGCAGAATGGTCATGGAAAATTTCAACAAAAGAGTGCGCATGTGCATGCAAAGCCGTGGAGGCCATTTGTCCGATGTGTTATTCCATACATAACCCTATCCTATGTACTTTACGAGTCAATAAAAACATAACTATCAAAAGACTAAAAACGGTGTTTTCTATTTAATTCAAATCTTGCGTTAATTTTGGGACACTCTTTAGTAGCCGTTGAACAGTCATGGCAGAGGTCTTGTCATGAAAAGTGCTTTCTCAAGTAAGTGGTTAGGACTCGGCTTAAAACTGTAGGTGCCCTCCACTCCATGACAACATTATTCGCACACAGGAATGGTTGAGTGTTGTAAGTCACTAGGCTATTTTCTTAACTCAAATTTGAAATTTCATTATTCGTATAATTATTTTAAATAATGACAGAAAAGTGTATTAAGAATAAAAACCCTATTCTGTGATGCATAAATGTATTGATCCTTTTTTTTACTCGTAGTTTTGTTTTCTTACGAGTTATTTTGATATACAATAAACAAATGATTTTTTTTAAGTCTGATTTGGAAATAAATTTACAACATTTAAATTAATTTATTTCTGAAATTGATTGTTTTGCAACTCTAATGAATTAAAACTAAGAAATCAAATACGGCCTTTTTCACTTTGTAAAAGTGCAATAAGAATAACTGCTAAAAAATCGCCTTATTTCACTTGGCCTTGTTTCACGGCACTTTGATAGGTGTCAAATATATAGTAAATATATATTGAAAACATAAATCTAAATAAAATTTTGCAGTTTTAGGGAACAAGGTTTTAATTTATTTGAAAAATAGTTTTAAAAAAGAAGAGTAGTTTCTAAAGGATGAATATCATTTATATATCTTAGTAAGATATCTGGAGATTTTTTCAACTCCTCGTGTCTTTTTATCTTTTAATGGCTAGTGTCTAAATTGTAAATCAAGAAATGAGTAGTGTTTAGAATTAATTTGAATATTTCCGTATAAATAATACAAATAAAACCTCAACATACAAAAATAGGTAGTTGTACAACTTCAATTAAAAATCGAGTTAATCAAATCCGTTAAAGGATAACAATTCTATCGGCTTTTTTGATAAAAGATTATATTTTGAATAGCCCCTTATTTGTAATTTTTGACATTAGATTTGTATCAAGACCATTACTAAAAACAAAAAATAGAATAGGCTTTCACTGATTTCACATACGAAATACTAAAACTTCTTATTGGAAGACCCTATACTTATACGTTTCCACCATATTCAAATACATTGTGAAATCTATGATAGTTCAAAGCCTTCGATTGCATCTACAGAAATTTAATCACAACACCCCCGTGGCACCATAACACCGCAGCCACCATTCAAAGCGTATGTATATTTTTAGATTCTAACTGAACCTAAATTACCTTCAACTTAAAACTGACAGTTGACGGCTTCTATGTATTTACAGTTTGACATTCACGTCCTAACTTAATTTGAAACAAGAAAACGAGAATACGTGTTTCTTTTTTCACTTTTTTACACATAAATAAATGGGCCAATGGATTTTTCAAAATAAATATATAACTTCTGGAATGTCAAATAAAAAAACTTTCTTTTTTCAAAATTAAGAAAAAAACATAAATATCACACTCACATTAACGCTACTTGACTACTTGAAGAAAAAATTGACACCCAATGCGCTTCTTATGAGGATATATTTTTTAAATGCCTCGCATCTCATGTTTGAAAAACATGACAAAAGTGTTTTTCATGTTTGGACACTACTTTGTTAAAAAAAAAATCATTTAAATAAAAATAAAATAATTTGAGAGTAGAGAGATTCGAGGAGAGGAGGCATGCGCCTTTCTGAAATTTCTCCCACTGACAAAAACACAATATTTTCAAAAATTCTAAAATAAAAAGTAGTGGGCAAACTAGAAGGACACATTTTGTAGATGGAAAAACAGAATATTCATGTTGTCATGTTTTTTAGTCATCTAATTACGCAACATGTTTTTACTTTACTAAAATTTGTTCATATTTTGAATTTAAACTATAAAGTTTTAAAAAACCATTAAATCATCAAAAAACACACCTTCGTTAACTTATGGATGAATTTTGCTTTCGTTGTTTTAATTGAAGGACCACAGTTCAACTTTAAAACTATAAATTTTCACATTAGGCGAAAAGATCAACTTTTTTTTGTAAAATTTATTTCAGAAAATTCGATCGCACCGCCAAGGTTTTTTGTTTTGTCAAACTTTAAAAAGGTTAATTGAATTTTACAATACTGCCACACTACACCGGAAAACTATCGGTCTTTTCAACTCGAAAAACTTAATCGAAATGAACATTGAGAAACATTTATTTTTTTCTCGTTTGAAAATTTATTTGGGAGATTTGTTTTTTCTTTGCCTGAGGCTGAGGCTGAGAGCTTACCCACCTTCTATTCAATTTATATAGATCTAAGGAGCTAGAAGAAGATCTTTTGAAAGATGTGTAAAATCTCGTGGGAGCTGTTTTTTTGGGGAAGCTATAGAAACATAGATTCTGCTTTCGTCACAAATGATGAGAGTGAGAATTTGTATGTGTATCTAATTTGACGGTTTCTTCTTCTATAGTGATGATGGCGTCTTTTAGACAGACAGAGTGCTTTTTTTTCGAAAATATTGTGTTTCAGTGAGAGGTGCAGACAAATAAATACACATCACCAATTTTGTTCAAAACAAGCAACTTTGAGTTGTCAAAGTTTTTGAGATTTTCTGCTGTTTGAAAAAAAATATATGTCAAATTGGTAGAAACCTCTTTTTAAAATTTAAAATTGTATGTCACTTTTGAACTAAACGTGAGTCATTCTTTTGCGACAGATTGGAGATTCAGTGTGCTTAAAGGACTTGGGGAGAAACGCTGTTTTTTCATACAAAACCGTTTACCACCAAAGTTCGCAAGAAGGCAAAGATAATGTCGGTACAATCTCGTTCTCTTTTTAAGGCATGGATTAGTTTGACACTGACAGCTGTTTCCCGGTTCAAACTTTGAGAACAAGTCAGTATCATACTTTCACAGAACGATTTGTTTTTAAAGCTCGAACAACGTTGAGAATCACTGACAACTTATTTTCGAAGAAAGTGCAGAGTAACCCAAAACCGAGCGTTTTTTTAAAGAAGTTTTGGGGGAAATTTAGCAAGCATCGTAAGACTATTATGCTCCACATCGTCATAATATGGTGCTAGAATGAGGCTACTGTTTTCTAGAAAATGAGACTCAAATCAAGAACATCAATTAGCCATTGATCTCAAACTTTCATGAACTATACTTTGTATATGCTTGGTCTTGTTTTCTTTTCTAAAACTTTAAAGGGTTCGTTCTGAAACTAGAAAAATGTAGCAGGCTTGTTTATCAGCTACAGGCTTGTTCTTTAAAAGTCATATAATTTATTTGTTGCCTCAACTATTCGGTGTATTTTACCCACCCTTCTTGATACAAGATGATCAGAAGTAACCAAAAGTTAATAAACTTTAGTGACATCTTTAAACTTTTGCGTAGTATATTACGTGTTTCCAAAATGGCTAATTTTCTAACATATTCAAATAATGTGATGCACCGGATGTTCCTAATATGTTTTTTGGTTCGTTTTCATGTTTGAACGAAAAGCGAACTTTTCATTGTCTTGAATCAAATTGTTTTTCTCCTCAATGAACTCCCAATTTCCCAATACTGTCGATAGTCATACAGGCCAATATCAGAACCATTTCCGCTTTTTGAGCCATAATTCACACCATTGAACTACGGTTTTTAGTTTTATGTATTTTCAAATCTATATTAAGTCCTGTTGTCAAAAGTTAAACTGTCAGTTCAAAAATTCTTTGAGTTTGTTATAAAGTCTCTTTATTTAATTTTCAAATGATTGTCCTGTCAAAGACGTTTTTAAAAACATTACTTACTCTTACTTAAGGTGGCGCTACAGTCCCCTGTGAAATAAGGCCTCACCCAACAATATTCTCCGCCTAGCTCGGTCCCTAGCTAGATGTCTCCAATTTTGCGTTCCAAGTTGGGTGAGGTCACCTTCCACTTGTGCGCGCCACCTGATCCTCGGTCTTCCTCTACTGCGCTGTCCTGTGGGTGTGGATTCGAAGACTTTCCGGCCCGGAGCATTGGTTTCCATGCGCTCTACGTGCCCCAGCCATCTTAGTCGTTTGACTTTTACCCTTCTGGCTAAGTCTACCTCGCTGTACAGCCCGTACAGCTCGTCGTTCCATCTTCACCTCCTTCGATGCATACGGGACCGTAAACCACACGAAGAACTTTTCTCTCGAACCGACCCAAGGTGCTTTCATCCGCTTTTGTCATAGTCCATGCTTCTGCACCGTATAGCAGGTCGGGGATGATAAGGGTCTTATATAGTAACTCTTTGGTCCCTCGAGATAGGACTTTACCACTCAATTGCTTTTTTCGTTTAAAGAAACAGCGATTAGCAAGAGTTATTCTGCGTTTGATCTCAGCCCTGGTGTTGTTTTCTGCGTTTACAGCGGAGCCTAGGCAGACGAAGTCCTTGACTGCTTCAATGTTACGTCTGTCGATGGTGACGATTTGACCAAGACGGTGTTGTATGTCTTTTCTTGACGACAGCATGTACTTTGTTTTGCCCTCATTAACCGTTAAACCCATTTTTGCCGGCTCTACCTCTGAGTTCTTCCGATTATGTCAATGTCATCAGCATATGCTAGTAATTGGATAGACTTTTGAAAGATAGTGCCTCTAGAGTTGACGTGGGAGCACTGCTCTATTCTTTCAAGTAAAAAATCGCATGACAGCGCATCAGCTTGTCGATTTCAGTTCGTCGTCGCCGTTATACAGTCTGCAGAAGTGGTCCTTCTATTATCCTCAGCATTGACTGCGGTTCCACTATGATGTTTCCACTTTCATCTTTGAAGCCTTCGGTTCAGGTTTATGTACCTGTGAATTTCGTTTCACCTGTTCATAAAACTTTCAAACTTCACTTCTGCCTTTAAACCTCTCAACATCTTCGACCGCACGCTTCTCATGCTCTTTTTTTCCTTCTGAGAAGTCGGCGTTCCTCTCGCCTCTTTTGGTAATAGATAGAAGCTCTCGTCCTTTTATGCAGC
This sequence comes from Eupeodes corollae, assembly GCF_945859685.1. NCBI lineage: Eukaryota > Metazoa > Arthropoda > Insecta > Diptera > Syrphidae > Eupeodes > Eupeodes corollae. The sequence goes on from NC_079149.1 coordinate 95,780,159, forward strand.
ATTGCTTTGCGTGCCTGTTGTTTGGCTGCATTTGCCTGCCTACATTCTTCATCAAACCAGGGGTTACTTGTTGGTGGCTGCTTGAAACCCAGCACATCAGAGGCAGCTTCTCTGATTGTATCTTGGCAATTTTGCTACTGGTTTTCGATACATTGTGTTGGCGGCACAGAACTTCGAGAGAGATTACTTGTAACTCGGTCGGCAAAGGATTTGGCGATCTCTTGCGATTGAAGCCGTTCGACGTTGTACCTTCTCCCAGCAACTCCCTGTTTTACGTTGGAGGTGTGGAAAACGCGTACAAGCTACCATGACGTTTCGCCCCACAGCAAAATCTATGAGTCTGAATGCGTATTCCGAAGTGTTGTCGTGCAGGGTGCTGCTTTTAGCTTGGCATTAAAATCGCCCAGTACTATTTTAATATCGTAGCTAGGACACTGCTCATATGTTTTGTCTAAGAGCTCGAAGAACATATATTTGGTGTTGTCGTCTTTCTCTTCTGTGGGGGGGTGCGTGCATATCAGACTAATGTTGCCGAATTTAGCCTTGATGCGTATGGTCATGAGGCTCACCTATAGCTCAGAACTTCTTGCTCAAGTCTGGCTCCAATGACGAAGCCGCATCTAAATAAGCGCTGTTGGTTTTCGTGGTAGCAGTCACCATATTAAATATCGCAGTTTTTCATCCTCTGTTTGCCCGGCCCATCCCATCGTATTTCCTGGATGGCGGTGATGTCTGCTTTAATGCGGTCTAGGGCCTCCGCTAATTCCTTGGCCACACGTGGTCTTTTAAGGGACCTAACATTCCACGTGCATATCCGAAGTTCGTTGTCCTGAATTCATTTGCGTAGGTTGTCAACAGTAAATCCGTCTTCGTAACTATGAAAGCTTTTACGTGGCCAGAAAGTCACCCCGACGGCACAACCCCCAACTTGGAGGGCCAGATCGTAAGTATAACTCCAAGGATGGGGAGCAAAGTTGATTTAGTAAAATTTAAAAAAAAATATTCAGTAGAAAATTCCGTATTCCAATTTTTATCTTCTATCATTAAGAATTATCAATTTGTCATTTATTTTAGATTGATACGAATTATGCAAGTGTTCCTGCAGCTCTTGATCACGTGTGAAATCACTTAAATCTGGCAACAACTTTACGGAGTGAGTTAGCTGCGATTTGCTGTAAACGTGATCGAGGTAATGAAGTTTACTCAAAAATATTGAAATAAAATTATAATATTAAAATTCATTCATAACTTTGTAGCTTGCTGAATCAAAAAGTGCCTAAGTTTCCAAAGAATCAGAACGTGAATCCCTTAGGGCTCAGGCAGCCCGCCAATCAGCTTTGAGTGGATCTCTTCAGAGTCGTTTACAAGCTGCCGAAAACCATGAACACAGTATTCAATCGCGCTGCAACAGTACAATCAATACAATTCAATGTGAGAAACACTGAGCTAATATGCAAAATAAATAAGCTCGAGTCGAGCCTAGCTCAGGAAGAGAGCCAAAAAGAACTAAGTTCATGCTTTTCCATGGACGCATGTGACCCTAATCACTTATCACCCAAATGTATCATCAATAGAGCCGAAGAGATTATGGCCGAATTGGATAGGACTAAATCGAAGATTTCTTCCACTTGTGAGACTCTGAGCAGTTGTGAGACAGAATTATTGAATCTCAAGACAATTGTTAATTCCGATAAGCAGAGACTGAATGCACAAGTTGAAGTCAGTCACAATCAAAATGAGGGAGGAATTGAGATGCTTCGAATCTCGTTGCCATCGTATACAGAAAATCTGGACCGATTGCATACTGATCGTATGTAATTTTTAAGAAGTATTACGTCATTACTCAGTCTTCACGAGTCTAGTGAGACTTTAATTAAAAACAAAATCAGAGACATGGGTCAACAAAAAGTTATCTAATAGGAATCTACCAGGGTAAGATCTTATTACTTCACTGCTCAAGTTTTCAAAAACACTCCTATTTATAATAAGGCGTAAGGCCCCTTAACTAAGATATTTACCATATCATTGGAAAATTCCAAAATTCATTATTATACCTTAACAAGGTAAGCCACCAACAGAAGTACCATCTTACAGACCAATAACGTTCATACAATCATGGCAAACATTTTCGAAGAACTACTCTTCAAAAGCTCAGCAAATCAATAGAAGCAAGAAGACTAATTCCGAACCATCAGTTTGGATTGGTGGATGTGGTGGAAAAGGGAATTGGAAAAAAAAGTATGTTCGGCCTTATTCTTAGATGTTCCTGAAGCACTTTGGACTTGAATACAAACTGCATAAGGAACTTCTCACCCAGCATTCGTAAAAATTTTCGATTACATTGGTTCTGAATTCCTGAATATTGCAATGACTAGGAAAGACAGAATGTGGTAAGGCATTCCACATTCGCGTAGTACGGCTAAAAAACTAATCTCTGTATTTGACAGTACGACCGAAGTTGGGCTCGAGGGTATACAGATGAGCATTCCTAGAAGTGCGATTATTACTGTTGAACTATTTAAGGGGAGGAATGCAACTGGCAATTTCACTAGAGCATAAGCCTTTAAAATAACGGTAAAAAAGGGTCAGACAAGAGACCTTACGACGATGTTCAAGCGAAGTAAATGAACTTATGATGATATTATCATTATCAATTTAAATGTTCTACGTTCAATACTATCCAAGAGGCTTAAGTATTTATTTATTTATATATTGCGTTTTCGAAGCATTAAATTCCACTCTGCTGTTTAGGTCGGAATTTAATGGGCTTATCATATTTTGTCATTGCAGTTCCACAACCGAAAAAGAGGGATGTGAGTCTGAAAACGAATATAAAAACTAAAAGTACCATCGTCAGCGAAACAATGTATTGGATTAGATGTTTGCAGACAGAAGATCATTAATAAAAATGAGAAAGAGTGTTGGAGATAAAACAAAGCCCTGGGGCACACCAACATTTATTTTATGGTTTTCAGATTTGAATCCATCCAATACTACTTGTATTGAACGATCCAAAAGGTTATTACTAATCCAATAAGGCAGCGATTCATGAAAACCGAAAGCACGCATTTTCGATAAGAGAGCCTGATGCCAAACTCTATCAAATGCTTTTGAAATATCAAGTGCAATCAGCGTTTCCATGACCTTGGAAAGAATTGACGTAAATGCAATCGGTCGGTAGCTAGAGGGTGAGGAAGATTCGCCTTTTATGGGAATAGAATATAAATTTAAAGGATATTGTAGTAGATATCAACGCTTTCACAGTTTTTGCCAAAAATTCAAAGGTTCCTTACTTCCAAACATCTTGGGTGCAATGCTTGATTGGAAAGAGCACGTACAAAATAAAAGAGCTTAACAGAAGAATGCTTTGGTGAATATTAAAGAAAGAACTCTGACTCTATGGCATTCAACTATGGAGCTGTTCAAAGAAAACAAATGATAAACCTATCCAAAAATTAGGAGACAAAGTCATTCGTGAAAAATAGTAAATTCCACCTGGTATTAGAGATCGTGGCTTCAAGTTGAAATATTAACAGAAATCGTTTAAAAACACGCTGTATCAGCGGCTGCATAGTCATACCAATTCCTAATTGAAGAATATCTTAAATGTACGAGACAAGATCCACTACTTATAAAGCTGATGGTCTTAAAGCTATTGCGAAAGTATTACAACAACAACTTTAATGTATTTATGTATAACGTTTTTATACTTTCAGAAGGGTGCTTAAGAAGCCGCGCACAATGCAACAAAACAACAAATGGAGATTGAAAAAAATGTTGGGTCTTCTATGTCAATGTACCTTTTTCAATCTGAATCAAAGTAAGTTAATACTTAAAGGTATCGTCCTCTCAAAAAAAGAAAGTTGACAACTTCACCTTTGACACTAAAAATTCAAAAACAAAATTCGAATTTATTTATGTCACTATCACATTTTACTACCACTATTTTAGTTACCTTCCATTTTCAAACATAAAAAGTAAGTATTGAAATCATATTTGAACTAAAAATTGTAGGTGTAAGACATCAAAACTGAAAAAAAGGTACCAATCATTTCGTATTCATTAAACGTGACCGAATTGAGCGGTGTGTGCAATTAAATTTATATAAATGTTTTCAAAACATGTCAGCCCTGTTTTTATACCCACACGATAAAATGTCGAAAATGCCCTCTGATTCAAAAACAAACATTTCGTTTCGATCGTTTTTTCCGCTTTCATTTATACCAGAAATTATTTAAATAAATCCCACACACCTAATTGTGTTCAAAGCACCCAACAACAATTAGTCTTCTATAGATATAAATATACTTATAGGTGAAAGATATTTTTTTCTAACAAATTATTTGTTTAAAAATAGAATTCCAAATTTTTGTCAACTTAAAAATCCTCTACGAGAATATCCAACAACTGTGTCTGCTTTTACTATGCAGAGATTGCGCAATAAATACAAAAACAAAAACAAGAACAATTCTTATGTACCGTATCTATTTATATCAATCAATGCAACAATGAATCTACTTGTGGATTAAAAATGTGAACCCCAATATCATGTTTTTCTTTTTGTTTTTGTTTTTGGCCTTTGAAAAAAAACATGAGTTTGTTGTTAAGTATGACGTTGATATCTTTTCTCACAAGAAAACCCATTAGCTCCTCTCGATGAAGGTAAGGTATTGAGAGCGCATGTTTTTCTTCACAAAATGATCATAATGACCAGACCACTTGCCAGGGACTGATTTTCGATTGAGAAAATAATTGAAGAAGTGGTGTTTTCAAAAACATGATCAACAGAAAAAAGGAACTAGAAAATTAATGGATGACAGGTTTAGTATTGAGTGGAAGTAAATTCTAGGTTTTGTTGCTTCTGAAACTTACTTACTTACTTAAGGTGGCGCTACAGTCCGGGGCGGACCTGGGCCTCAACCAACAAGCGTCTCCAGCCAGCTCGGTCCCTAGCTAGCTGTCTCCAGTTTCGCACGCCAAGTTGGTTGAGGTCCTCTCCCACCTGCGTGCGCCACCTGAGTCGCGGTCTTCCTCTACTGCACCGTCCCTCGGGATTGGATTCGAAGACCTTCCGGGCTGGAGCGTTGATGTCCATCCATTCTACATGACCTAGCCATCTAAGCCGTTTGACTTTAATTCTGCTAACTAGGTCAGTGTCGCTGTACAGCCCGTACAGTTCGTCGTTATATCTTCTCCTCCATTCTCCATCTATGCGTACGGGACCAAAAATCACCCGAAGAATTTTTCTCTCGAAGCATCCTAAGACGTTCTCATCTTTCTTTGACAGGATCCAGGCCTCAGCGCCATAAATGAGAATGGTGATTTTAGATGCTCGAGAGAGGACTTTACTTCCCAATTTCCTTCTAAGTCCAAAGAAGCAGCGATTTGCAAGAGTTATTCTTCGTTTGATTTCAGCGCTGGTATCGTTGTCTGTGTTAATAGCGGTGCCTATGTAGACAAAGTCCTTAACTACCTCAAAGTTGTAGCTGTCCATGGTGACGTTTTGTCCAAGACGTCGTCGTTCAGTGTCCTTTTTTGATGACAGCATATACTTGGTCTTGCCCTCATTGACCACTAAACCCATCTTCTTCGCTTCCGTCGCAATGCTCAAAAACCCTGCACTGACATCACGATTTGATCTTCCAATTATGTCAATATCATCTGCGTATCCGAGTAATTGGATGGATCTTTGGAAGATTGTGCCTCTAGTGTTGACGGTTGAGTTTTGCACAATTCGTGTGAATATAGTGGACTTTCCTGGTCTGAAGCCACACTGATAAGGACCAATCAGGTTGTTGACGAATGGCTTCAGACGTTCACATAATACGGCAGAGAGGATCTTATACGCAATGTTAAGGAGACTGATGCCTCTGTAGTTGGCGCAGTTTAGAGGGTCTCCTTTCATATGTATCGGGCACACAATGCTGAGATTCCACTCATCGGGCATGCTTTCTTCCGACCATATTTTGCAGATGAGTTGGTGCATGCTCCGTACCAAGTAATCGCCTGCTGCTTTGAATAGTTCGGCAGCGATGCCGTCAGCTCCAGCAGCTTTGTTTGACTTCAGTTTAGATATAGCTATCTTCACTTCGTCAAGGTGGAATAGGCGGAATTGTTGATCTGCTTCCCCTAGGTTGAGTGGTTCTATCTCTCTTACAGTGGAATTCAGTTTGTCATCGCCGTTATATAATTTGGAGAAGTGATCTTTCCATATTCTCAGCATGGACGGCGGTTCTACTACGATGTTCCCCTGATCGTCTTTACAGGCATCGGTTCGTGGCTTGGTACCCTTGGGAGGTTTTTTTTACCTTTTGGTAAAATTTACGAACCTCATTTCTGTTGTGACATCCCTCTATCTCCTCGATCGCGCGCTTCTCATGCTCTCTTTTTTTTTTTTGCATCTAAGAAGCCGATGTTCCTCTCTCCTCTTCTGCTCGTAGAGCTGGCGAGCAGCTCTAGTCCTTTTGTGCAGCGCCGTTTTGTATGCCTCGCTTCCGAAACTAAATTTCAGTATTTTAATGAATATTGACACTGAAGATATAGATTTGAAAAGAAAAATGGAGGTTTTAAGGATTCTGTATTCAAGAAAATGGAAAAATACACTCATCTTGGATATTGAAACTTTTTGGATTTTGCTAAGGTCTATGAATTTTATGTCAACAATATCTGAACTGAATAACTTGTAATTAGCATGACTACCTTTACGCAAAGATTAAAAGTCTTGATCTATTATTCTTTGTCGATATCTTAAATAAATTTGGGACGTTCATCTCATTGACGAGATCTATTATCTGGATAACCGATAAGATATTGGCACCTAGGTAATATCTCCTGGTTTCCGCTAAGACCGGACACCGGCCTATGAAATGTAAGGTGTCCTCTCTTTCTTGCATGTTACATAGATCACAAATTAACGGTAGATCGTCTCTATGTGGCATGTAGTTGAGGCAAAGAAGTTCACCTCTTAATCTTCCCATCATGGATATTTCGTCAACACTATATTCATCTCGAAAATAATTCCTTCCATTAAGATTATGGTTCAAACTGCTGTATAGGGTTCTATGAACTGAGCCTGTTGCTTCCATCACATATCCTTTTCTACACTTACGATCCACATTTGCTATTAGTTCGTACAGCCTTGATTTCCATTCGCTTAAGTTATCGCAATTGAGGTTAAGTGGCATCCCGCACCATTGACTTAGTTCCTGCCATTTTTCCATCCAGCCTGTATTTCTCCTTATTATATGAAGCGCTACTATCTTTGGAAGTCTTTCATTAGACATATTGATAGCCTTAAGAATATAATCTATATGTAGCTTAAGGGTCCATATAAACAGAGGTGGAAGTCCAGTTTCCAGCATGACCAGATAATTCGGGGCGTTGGACGGAATATGAAAGATTCTTTTAATATAATATCTCAGAAATTTTTCCACCGTTTCATACTGCTTGTAGCCTCACAACTGAGCCGAATATAACATGATGGCTTCTGAAACTGCTTCAAAAACTCGAAATTTGGCACTATGTCTAATATTTTTGTTCGAAAAACACCTGTTCCACGTGGCAGCGATTGCGGTCTTAGCCTTTGCAAGCTTATCCTTAAAGTGGTTCTCCATATTCAGGTTCTTAGTCATTAGTATCCCTAGGTACCTGTACTCGTTGACAACTTCGATTGTCTCTCCATTATACCACCATTTCTGACTGTTACGGTTACGCCCGGCCCCTTTCCTGAATATCATGACTTTTGACTTTTCTAAATTCACAGTTAAGTTCCATATTTTGCCGAAGTCACACAAGCGGTTTATCATTAATTGGAGAGATTCTGGCGAGTATGCGAGAATGACAATATCGTCGGCGAGCATCAGTGCTTTGATAGCTTTTCCGGCGTACTCAATACCACAAGGTAGGCATTCTACGAGATCTTCAATAAAGAAGGCAAACAACGAATCAAATGCTGACTTAAAGTCAACAAATAATGCATATAATTTTGCTCCTTTATTCATAAATGATTCTGCAATACTTCTCAAGACGAAAATGTGGTCAACTGTAGAATAGCCTGATCTGAAACCAGCTTGACACTCCCCAATTAGATTATTGTTCCTGATCCATACATTGAGACGATGCTGCAGGACGGTTGTAAAAATCTGATATGAAGCGTTCAAAAAGGATATGCCCCTATAATTTGCCGGATCTGTTGTACTTCCTTTTTTGTAGATAGGAAAGATCAAGGATTCTGATACACCCATCTTCCATTATGTTATTAAAGATTGTTACAAGATTACTAATAAGATCCTGAGTTCCATATTTGTACAATTCCGCGGGAATTCCATCCGATCCTGCTGCTTTTTTGTCTTTTAACCTTTTCAACGCATCATTTACCTCATATAATGTGAACATTCCATCAATGATTTCATTATCATTGTTTGGTGCAGCGTACAGAATTGAACTAGTATTTCCCGAAGCGTCCAGTAACTTTTTAAAATGTGTTAGCAGTACATTTGGTTTTAGCTCTTGATTGATTACGTAAGACTTCCCATTAAGTTTCCTCACTAAAGTCCAAAAATCTGCTCCATTCCTGCAATTTCCTAATCGTCTGGCTTCTGCTTCATAATGTTTCTCTTTTTTTGTTTACATAGAAACTTGTACTTTGCGTTTGCTTCAAGATACTGAGTTTTGTTATGCAATTCATTTGAGTCACGGAATGCTTTTAAATATGAAAAGGATGCTTTCCTCGCCATTTCACATTCCTTATTAAACCATTCAGATTTAGCAATTTTATTGCTTCTGGATGTTTTACTTGGATACGAAATTTTTATAGCGTCTTTTATCCCTGTTAGATCAGATACCTGCTGCTCTGAGAGTGCTAAGTCCAATCGTCTTCGATACCTATCTGCATTCGAGTCTCTCCATTTAAGTTTTGGCAGCAACTCCATATTCCTAACCCCTTCATCAAAAGGTTGTTCCAGTTGTACCGTTGTAGTGATAGGAAGATGATCAGAATATGAAACAAGGTCAATTTTGAAATCCTTGACATGAACAATTCATTCACTCACTGAATGAAGTAGTGTCTGATGAAGTAGTCTGATGAAGTAGTGCCATTAAGAATTCGCAGTCCAAATGTGTTACACAAATCTAGTAACTTCAATCCTCTGCAATTACTAGTACAATCCTTAGATTGGCGTTCTTTTCCTTCAGCTATATTAACGGAACCATATTCTTTTCCAATTGTGGCATTCAAATCTCCAATCAAAAGAACATTGTTGTTAGCGTACATTTGGGATTCCTTTTTTCTTCGGCGGTATCTTAAAAAACTTTAGAGATATCAGAGACTTCAAAAAAATGTTGTCTTACAAAATAATAACATCAAAAGATGCAGAAGAGACTTGCAATATATAAACAAAGGAACACATTTTCTTACCCCAAAAAACTCCCAAACTAATAATAGTAACCGTTACCGCATCTTTGTCCAGAAATGGTATAAGGTAAGCTTAACACAATCTAAAGAACAAAGAGGAACCAAAAGTACCGCTGTCTATTGGTAAAGTAATAAATTGTATCTAAAAATATATCAACAAATAGTTTTAATTAAATAAAATATTTATTAAAATTAACTTATTGTTTTATTATGAATTTATAAACTATATTAAATGTTTTTTATTAGGTGAAAGAATGGATAGATTCTAGACATTGAACACGAGTAAACACGCAACTTATACATAGCTGCCATGATCTTATTAACTGTCTAAGCTAACATCGATGGGAAATTGAAGCCTTTTGAGTGGTTATTAGGATTGGAGAAATAACTAAATGTATTCCATTTCCAACGCCAGCGTTTAAGATATTCGAAATAATAATGTTTCGCCCAAGGTTTTTGCCACGAAGTCTCAAATGGTTACATAATCGAGGTCCATCTAAATTTCGCATAAGCATTATTGACACGCTTATTATTGGCTTATGTGAGGGCACACCACCGGACAGCTCAAGTCAGTTAAGAAACTCTACTGGGTATTAAGTGTTCTGTTCTGATTCCATGACTATACGTCTATTGTCAAATACTCCTTCATATCTTCTTTCACTTCAACCAATTTGTTTGAATTTATTTTCAAAACAACATCGTTTCTCGGTGCTAAGATCACCCTTTGACAGAAGCGAACCAGTTTCAATAAGTTCAGAATGACTATTTACTATTAAAAAGTCTTCCGATAGTGTGACATAGCTCTCGACGAACTCCTACTTTTAATAGGAAATAAGGTATGGAGGTAATCTGTAACCAACCCACTAAAGAATAGAAGAACTGCCTAAATATCAGCAACGATGATAAGTCCAGCTTGCTAAATTTAGAATGCAAGGAAAAATTGCATTAGCAGTAGCGTCATCTGTGATTGTGCAACATTGCCACAGAATGGAAAAACTGCTCACGCAACTTTCAAATTTCCTTTAGATTTGCAAAGCCAAGGGCTGGAAGCATTTTAAAGAAAAATTATCGAATTTCTTTCTATAATAGGGTTTCCCATTGGTAAAATAAATCAATTTATTCTTGATCTATATCTGGATTTGTCAAAACACAAATGTTCCCTATTTTTGCATTCCATGGGCCAAAATAAATTGATTTATTTTTTATTCAATATCAAATCTACAGATGCGGATTTTTCGGAAGATACTCGTATACCCTTCAATGCACCAATACTTTTACAACTTTTAAAATAAGCTAAGCTGGGAATTTGACATCTCTACCGCACTCGATACTACGTAAAAGAAGTAACACTAATGGAAAAACAACATCAAGACTCAAGATCAAATCTACAGATCCGGATTTTTCGGAAGATTTACCCTTCAATGCACCAATACTTTTACAACTTTTAAAATATGCTAAGCTGGGACTTTGACATCTCTACCGCACTCGATAGTTTCAATTGTTTTCCACGCACCACAATAAAAAAAAAAACATTTTTTAAGGAAATCTGAAGTTACTAATGGAAAACCCCATAAGTGTTAGCGGCGGATTTGCTCCAATAAGCTGGGATATTTATGTAACTTAAAAATAGCTTAAAATGTTCTCCAGCTTCACAACAAAATATTTGTCACCTCGAATATTTGCTAACAATTAATTATACAAAACTAATAAACAATTGTATTCATCAAAGAATAACGTTTTCGGCATCTGGTAAAATTTTCAGAAATATTGAAGTAACAGTTTTTTGTTTACAAGAAATAAAAATCTAAGAGAAAATCTACTTAAGGTTGGTAAAACAGTTTTTGAATTGGAATATCTCGAGAACAAATAAAGGTAAGTATTTGGTAGAAATTAGTTATCGACTTAAAAATCTCAGGAACAAAATCAAATACTTGCTTTCAATATTTGATGTCATGTGCGAAATAATAGTGAAATATTAAACTAACTACTTTTTTGACAAAAAATGAACCACTTCAAAACTTATCAAAAACGATTTTCGACTAAATTATCTTAAGAACACAGAATGGTATGAACTTGAACGCAAGTGTGAAGTTACAAAACTTGGCTCAGAAATCGTTGATTTTCTTTAATTTATCATACAAAATAATTTTTTAGGTAAAGTGTTTCTCAAGAAAAAAAAGAGTGACAGTTAGAATAAGATGCTTTTTAGGTAACTGTCATGTTTTGACATTTGAAAAATTATTTTTATTTTTAAATACATTGCAAATCTTAAAAATCACAGTTTTTAAAAATTAAAGAGTAGTGAAATCGATAGACAATTTTAAGCTGTTAAAACCGTTCGCGTGGTTCAAGAACAATTGAGATTATTAGCTGCTGTTCCACAAGTTTTTCAATCGCTTTAGAATAAGTCATTTCAAAAAAGACATTTTCCATGTTTTGTGTGGTTTTTGGGTTCGAGATGGCGGTCTTATTGGCCCTTACTTATTTTTAAATGAGGTTTTTGCCAATTTTATGTTACATATATATCTAAAAGAGGTGACCAATCTTGTGATTTGTGAGTCTTAGACTTTTTCTTTAGAGGCACGTGAAGAATGATGACAATACACCACAATTAATTAAATTCAAGGACAAAAAAAATAATTAAATTCAAGACAGAAAAAATGGCTTCATTTGGCTGACGTTTTCCATTGTAAATGGTACTTCCACTTTACAATGAAATAAACATTCATTTAATTCTTTTAAAGAAATACCTTTTTAGACTAAAAAGTTTTACCTCAGTCACCCACAATGTTGAAATTCCAGAACCGATATCTCAGAATATAAAAGCAAACAATTAATCAGTTCTTATTACTTATTGTTGAGTTATTTGAATTAGAAAATGTCAAATATTTCAAACCTCAATGACAGCAATATATCTGTTCTGAGTTATCAAAACTTAGAACCTTTTTTAGTTTTAGTGCAGATCCCAAATCCAAACTCCGATGTATGCTATATGTGCGCAGACATAGAAATACCCGTTTTCAACATTATCTTTAATATATTCCAAAAACTTCATGTTATGAGCTTACGAATTCGTAGCAATATCAAAAATTGCTTTTAAACGCTTTTCTATTAAGAACCCTTCTAGCAAAAATGCGTTCTTTTATGATACATGTACATATGACACGTGAAGGCTTACAATTAATGATGATTTTTTTGAAAAGTAAGTAAGATACTGAACAAATTCATTAAGGGATTGGAGATTTCGAAAACCATTACAAATTGCATTGAAAAAAATACTTCACGAATTAACATAGCCTCAAAAAGCATAATGTGAGGTTTATTTTTAAATTATAAAAGGCTGTATCTCAGAATCTGACGTGATAGATTGATTCTGAAGTAGGATTCGAACTATAGCAAGTAAAAACCCTACAAAAAGTATAGTTTGATTACCACATACACTACATTGTCGACCAGGGTAATCATTTGTTGTTAATTTTAATGCCTAATGTCTTTTATTTCTGAACGCAGTCGGTAATTCACCTTAAATGAACGCACATTGGTATTTTCATTGAATGCAAACATCAAAATTATTTTTTTTCATTTAAACAAATTCTGCAATAAAAAAGTGCATTTTTATAAGAATTACAATTTCAAATAACATCCCTGTGCTCTAGTTTATCAAATACTCGAACCCAATACTTCTTAAAAATAATTGTCATCATCGCGCCATCATCGTCCATACGACAAAACCTCGAACTCAACAGTCGAATTGTTAAAACAACAAAATTTGTTTTCGTTCGAGACAAATAACTTTTTTTAACACCAGGCAACCAGCAAAATTAGAATGTAGTGACATCGACAAGAGACTCGCTCTTCTCGTTCTATTGATTGATACATTTCCCCCTAAAAAAGCGCCAAGAAAAATGTGACGTATACTTCACACTCTTGGTATGAAGGTAGCTCTCTTCTCCTCTGTTCTACTAGAGGACTGAAAGGCTTTGGTAGGTTTGAAGTGGTGTCTGCTGGTGTGTCATTGTAGGTTTTTTTTGTTTGAACTTTCAAGTGGGAACTGGGACTTTGAAGAGTTGCTTAAGTGTTTTTTAACTCTGAGCACTTACCTAGTGCAACGTTGCCGAGTTTATAACTACCAGGTGCTCAGAAGTTTTAGCAGGCAAATACCCAGTTTGAAGTACGATAATATTCATAAGTTTTGAGTGGACTAGCATGGCGCGGAGATATGACAAAGCAAAGGCAAAGTGCTGAGTGCTGAGTTAGAGTGGCGCTGATACATGTATGATGTAGAAGAATATACATATACATAATATTATAGCACTTTAGATTCTTGAGAAGTTAGGGCGAGGGCACGGCCGGTTTGCATTTTGCTGGCAATGAGGTATCTGTCAAGGGTAGAATACAAAATGGCATAAGACGAATTCTTGGTGGCTCCAATTGGATAATGATACTTCAGCTAATGTCTAGCTGACATTTACCAACAAAATGACGTTTTGAAATTTTTGTTTTATGGTAAGTTAAGTTTTAGTTTACATAAAATAAATTCCATGAAATTATAACTTCACGAATCTGTTTTATCTCCAAAGTGTTGGCTGTCACTTGTGACATTTTCACACAGCCGAATTGCTTTTTGGAGACAATAAATATTCATACAAATCAGTCAGTATTAGTCTAGAAAAGAACATACGACGAATTCTTGAAGCCAACACTTCGATAATGACACTTCAGCCAGTTGGACATTTACCAACAAAATGACATTTCACAACTTTTTTATTACAAAAAAGCTAAGTACTGAATTTAAGTTTACGTAAAAGAAATTTCATGAAGTTTCTCAAATTGTTGATTTCCGATTCTGCGTTTTCTCCAAAGAGTTATGTGTCATTTTTGACACGTTGACTTAATTGGAATTGCGCTAAAGAGTGTTAAGGCCCTTGAATGTCATTTGATGTAATCAATAGACGAATGCACAGGTATTCTCCGACAGGGGTAGTATACAAAATAGCATCAGACGAATTCTTGGACACAACAACTCCATAATGATACTTTAGCTAGACATTGAAGTTTGACATTTATTAACAAAATGACATATTACATTATTTTTATGAAAAGTTTTAGTTACCATAAAATAAATTTGCATGAAATTATAACTCTCCCAAATATTGGCTGTCACTTGTGACATTTTCACACGGCCGAATTACTTTTTGGAGACAATAAATATTCACACAAATCTGTCAGAGGTAGGCTAAAAAAGAACATACGACGAATTCTTGCAGCCAACACTTCGATAATGACACTTCAGCCAGTTTGACATTTACTAACAAAATGACATTTCACATATTTCTTATGATAAAAAAGGTAAGTACAGAATTTAAGTTAACGTAAAAGTAATTCCATGAAGTTTCTCAAATTGCTGATTTCCGATTCTGCGTTTTCTCCAAAGTGTTGGCTGTCACTTGTAACATTTTCACACGGCTGAATTACTTTTTGGAGACAATAAATATTCACACAAATCTGTCAATACTTAGACAATGACACTTCAGCCAGTTTGACATTTACTAACAAAATGAAATTTCACATCTTTTTTATGACAAAAAAGCTAAGTTCAGAAATTTAGCTTACGTAAAAGAAATTGCATGAAGTTTCTCAAATTGTTGATTTCCGATTCTGCGTTTTCTCCAAAGTGTGAAGTTTCATTTTTGACATGTCAACTTATCTTATAGTTCTTTATTTTTTTTTTGTATTGGGACTCATTTTGAAATCATTGCATTCCAAGAGAGTAACCAACATTTTAAATGATGCAAACTTTGATTTAAGACAAGTGAATGCTCCACAGTACATCTTCACAAGTCTAATATCTCCAACCTTAATTAGTTAAAATGTCTGGCGTAGAAAACAAAATATTAAAAATATTGTTCAAATGAAAATGCGCCCATGAAAGTCATTTGATGTAATCTATTGACGAATTCACTCCTGGTTTTAAGAAATTTGTATGTATTGCACATGCGTTATTATTCTATCTCCCTTTTTCCTTTTAACTCATGAGTCATGCTCATGACCCTTTTGGTAATTTTGTTAACTCAGCAGAGACAAGATTTTAAAAGGCGGGAAAGAATTTTTCCCAATTTCACCATTACTTTTTATATAAAAATATGAAGAAGGTTGAATAAACTTTACAAAGAAAAGTGAAATTAAAAAATATTATTTAACAGGTAGGTATTCTCCGAATGAAGAGCTTTCCACATTTCACAACTTCTCTAAAGGTACGTTCCTGTTTTGCCTTTGTGGAATTGAATTGTCGAGTCAAAGTGACAGAGTGAGATGTGAACGTTACGGTTCCACGGATTTTATCTAACTTTCCCACTTTTGTCCCATCGATATTGAGTCCCAGTCCATGCCGATGCCAGTTCCAATGTGTGTTTGGAAAAGAAAAAGAATGCTTCCGAAAAAGTTGTAGCCCAAGAAAAGTGAAACAAATTTCTGACAGCGCTATTAGGCGTTCAGAAAATTTAGTTGGTAAGTATTTTGTTAGTGGTAGTCTTATTGATGAAAAATAAGAAGGCCTGGCAGTGAGGTGAGTTGGTAATGTGAGTGCCGCTGTTGTATGATATTATTTCGTGGTCATGGTCATGGACTTTCAGCTTTTCAACGAGCCACCATCAGCACAAGCAACAACTTCAACGTGAAGTGAAGCCGGTAAGGTAACACCGCCGCCGGCCGCCGCTCTTACGTATTTGTATTATGAAATAATGAAATGTCATGATAGCACCGGCGAAGCAGCGAGTAGTAGAGAACTAAATCGACCAAAATGGCAGCATTTCTTATACCGGCAAGTACCGCATAGACCTTACGTTCAGCGTTGCTGCACAGCGTTACCGATATTTATGATGGGATATAAGAAAATTAAGTAGGTATTCTAGTCGTTCTGTTGCCGTGCCGCACTCTACGCTACATTGCAGGTAGCAAGTAGTGCCGTTCTCATTTTAGTAGGAGATGGAGTGGTTTGTTAATTTGGAAATGTAGATTGTAGAAAGAGAAAAACATTAATGCAAGTGCAAAGAAAGAGATGATATTTTTCTTCTCTGACTTCAAATTTGAAACGTAACGTGTTGTTTTATTAAAAATGTGGATATTTTGGACCGACGACCGCGACGATGGGCGCGGGCGTCGCGCCGAGTAGAACTGGTTGAGCGTTGGCTTCGAGAAGTATTGACTATGGTGTAGTGTAATATAGCAGAAAGTTGAAATTTGCTTTTAGTTTGAAGTTTATACACTACACTTTCGATATGACGATGCGACGTGTAGAGAGGTATGTGGATATTGTAGCGCTTCATAATAATTTCCTGAAATAAGTGGTTTGTATGAAAGGCGTTGTTACAATTCCCAGCGTTTTGTCTTTGAAACGCAAATGACACGACATCTTTAAAAGAATCGTAAGAGTTGCCACTATAATGGCTGAAACACAAACACGCTTCAGTTTCGGATTCGTCTGCGTTACGATGGGCCTGCTTCGAGGTTGCTTTGAATGACATTTC
The DNA here is from genome assembly GCF_945859685.1 of Eupeodes corollae. Taxonomy (NCBI): domain Eukaryota; kingdom Metazoa; phylum Arthropoda; class Insecta; order Diptera; family Syrphidae; genus Eupeodes; species Eupeodes corollae. The sequence goes on from NC_079149.1 coordinate 95,797,097, forward strand.
TATAAAAAAAGGCTGGGTGCGACCCACACTGATAACTTCCCATCCCGTCTGTCGATTTGTCTTGCTTAAAAGTTTTCCTATATGTACTCGTATCAATTTTTACCAAATTGCGTACTATTTTTTGTAGATTTTATTTTTTATGAAAAAACGGACTGTTGGATTTTTAAAAATTACTGAATGTTGAAAACAATATTTCTTATAAGATAAAATTAGTTTGAAGCCAATATTTAAAATTTTTGAAGAGATATTTAAGTCGAAAATCAATTTTTACCAACTTTTATAAATTTTTTTTAGGTTTTTATTTTTTGTAAAAAAAACTTTCAATTCGATTTTTCTCAAAATTTGTCCTAATATTGAAATATTTCTTATAAGAAAAAATTAGTTAGAAGGTATTATCTCAAAGTTTTTAAAAGATATTTGAGCCGAAAATCATTTTTTATCAACTTTTGTTAATATTGTTTTCATTTTTTAATTTTTTGTAAAAAACTGTCAATTTGATTTTTCTCAACATTTTTCAAAATGTTGAAAACAATATTTCTTATAAGATAAAATAAGCTTGAAGCCTAAATTTCAAGTTTTTAAAAAGATATTTGAATCGATATTCAATTTTTACGAACTGCTATGGTAAAAAAAACCACCCACGCAATTTTCTTGAGAGCCCTTTCTGCATCTTTCTGCCTTATTATCTGTATAACAAAATTTTTTGGAAGTTGATATCTCACGTACACACGCACGCACAGACATCTTTCTAAAAATCTTTTATTTCGACTCTAGGGACCTTGAGTCAGGATCTGTTTGCTGTCAAAAATTAATATCAAATGGGTAAATGTCATTTATGGCTGAAACACAAACACGCTTCAGCTTCGTCTACGTTACGGTTGCCTTGCTTCGAGGCTGCTTTGAATCCTCCAAAGAGTAAAGATTTTGTTTGTTGAAATTTTTTAAAGCTGTTGATAAAGCATATATTCAGATCATTGAACTAGAGCTTCTGGTTGGAGTCACATTACGTTACATTACGTTCTTTTCCTTACGATTGTCAAATGAAACGTGAGGTCGAAACTTTATTGTGATAGCATGCATTGAATTCCTATGGCTGAATTCGTAAAGCGTGTTTGTGTTTCAGCCATAGATGACATTTACCCATTTGATATTAATTTTTGACAGCAAACAGATCCTGACAGTATGATCAACTCCATGCTTAGTTACAAATTATTCAAATTCTTTAAAAATAAGTTTACTTCTTTTTTAATAAAATGCAACTGAAAATCAAGGATAGAAAATAATGACACTGATTGGAAAACCCGGTCAGGCTGCCAACAGAACATAATGTCTATTTTGACATTTACACCATTGTAAAAACGTCAAACAATGAGTTAAAATCTATCAGCAATTTATTTTACGTGTTGTATCTAATATTACCCTCTTTTCAACTCGATAAAATATTCAGATGAAGGAAATTATGTTAATAAGCCAGATTTGTTGAATGGAATATGTTGACATTTCTCGACGGTTCAAGATCCCAAGTTCATTGATGTAATTTTGTAACAATTGAGTCAAATTTTCAAAGCAATACCAAAAAAAATTTCTATGGAAACCGTCTCTAGATTGGCAAGAAATTGAAAAATCCTCCAATAGTAATTCTTTTCATAAAAAGTGCTGTCTTAAATTTGACGTTCGGATTCGACATAAAAACTGTAGGTCCCTTCTATCCCTGAAATGACTCGTCCTAATTCTCTACAGACTTATTTAATAACATTCATATAACTTCTGAGCTGCTGACATTATAAATTCACAAGTCCGTTTTTAAGTTGAGGTTTGTCTATTTTGTTTTTTCTTTTGACGAACTTTCCAACTAACGCTGTTTAGACGTGTTCATATGCAGTTCAGTTCTCTTTGTTAGCAAAAAGCTTTCAATTTTAGAACAGATAAATTGTAAATATTAAAAATATTGGTAACTTGTAAAATTTTAAAATTTTTCAGAATTGTTTTTAGAAGGAAATATGGTTGCGTTCTCGTGTTGTATAGGAACTACAATTGAGCAACTTTTAAATAGATTTTGTAAAAAGTTAAAACCACTTTTAAGAGCCTTGCACATGAGAGCAAACAACGATTGAACGAATGGACGAACAAACTTAATTTTACACGTTTCAAAAAGTCAATTTCAAACAAAAATAAAATTAAATTATAAGAAACCAATTGACACTTATGTTAGGATAATAAAATTTGCATTTTGTTCTCTAAAACAAGACAATTTTGTAAAAACAATTTGTTGGCAACGAATTGCAAAGTGGTTGATACGAACTGTCAAACTCTATTCGCGTTTCACATACAATCCACACTGCAAACAATAAATTGTTCGCGCTCAACTTAAACTCAAAATTATATCTCTCTTATTTTGTTTGTTGAAAAGTGTAATTATAAATTGACAGTTCGTTGCAGTCTGTGAATAGAAACAAAGCTCATGTGAAAGAAAAGTCAAAATATGCGAACATCCACAGTTAGCAGTTCGTAGCTCATGTGCATCTTTAGTAATTTAAAAGATCAGTCTACGATTTAAACATCTTACTATGTATTTCTTAACATTTTGCTAAGTTGAGACCATGAAATTGCTACTTTAACGTTAAGCAATTTGCTAAGTTCATATGACATCTGTCAATTAATCTTACAGTTGACAATGGATAGAAAAATCCAGCCTAGAATTGGGAATTCCAATAAAAAGGTCCGTTTAAGTCTGGTTTTCCTTGTTTATTTTTACGAACTGTCACTGCTGGTACATGTTCGGATGCTTGTTTTTTTTTGTTTTTTAAATAAAAATGAATCAACAACTTACTTTTTAGAAAAACGAAAAGAAAACTGTAAAATTTTGGAATCCCTAAGTTAATTTTTCAATATCTAGAAAATTGTTATTTAGAAAAACAAGCCTGTAAAATGGATTTAAAAGAAGTTAGAAATTCAATTCTCAAACAACAATAATGAACTGAAATTAAAAAGAAACAGATATTTTAAGAACAAGAAAAAGAAAACTTCCAAAACAATGTTATAAATTGAAGAAATATATGTTTGACGTTTAATAAAAATTGTATTGAAAAAAGCAATTGACAGATTATCTCCAGAAAAAAAAATTATACAAAAAATAGTAGAAAATTGCCCTAAAATCTCGAATATCTCGACGCAAATTTGCAGAGACCTAAGCGATTAATTGCATACTTTTCGAAGTTCTTTAAATTACAATTTGAGTTATTACAAACCAAATATTAGTTGCAAGTTTCTTAGGGCACCAATAGAAGGTTGTCAGTGTGGATCGGATTCTACTTTAAAAGGGGTAGAAGCTCTGTATAAATACGACTATATCGTTAAATCAAACAAAGCTTGACTGATATCAAATTAACAACATCTAATTAAAAATAATTGAATGTACCACAATTCATTATTAGACGTTTTTCAAAACTTATGTATTTCAATGTGGCAACAGGATGTAAAATTGTAAAGTGGTTAAAGCGGATTATTATTAATTAATAGAAACAAATTCTAGGTCGTACAACTACAATAAAATAATACCAAATAGGCATTCCCCATGGCATCATTTTTCCTTTCATGTTCGAAAACAGTGTTTTGTGTTGGTCGAATGCCACAATTCGGGTATCAGGGCATCAGCGTTTATCGTTGGTGTCCTGTTGCTGTTGTTGTTATTATCATCATTTTCTTTGTCATTATTATTGTATTTTTGTTGGTGTTGTTTTGTTATTTTAGGCGCGCACCCCAACTATTTTGTTGTTGTCAAATCGGGCAATCAGAATCAAAAACAACAAACATAATACACAATCAGTAGAAATACAAAAATTGCTGATGCGGTGCTCTGCGCTGCGCACTTTAAGCGGAAGAGTAAAAAATACAATACTTGTTGTATTTGTTGTTTTACGTTATAATATGTGTCTTCTTTTTGACAAAGAGGGGTGCAGAGAATGTATATGAACAGAATATAGTTTGTTCGTATTCAAGTCTTAAATAGAAGACGATGGGCTGGGTTGAAATGAGATGGCATGTTATTCGAATTAAGGCAAAAGTAAATAATATTTTTAGTGGAAGGGTGAAAGTGGAAGGTGAATGTAGATGGAAAAAAGCAATGTTGACACTTTATAGAAATGAAAATAATCGTTTTTTCTCTATGCATACATAATTTTGATAAAAATAAGAAAACATGTGAAAGAGCCTAAAGATATTTGAGTATTAGAATCATGCTATTTTGTAGTGTATCGTAACGTATTTCGTATCGTTTTTATTATTTTGATAGTTTATGATCGCCCTTCTTTAATATGGTGCTTTAAACCTTTTGGTGTATTAATAGTTGCGTTATTAACTTCCCATAGGTAGTTATTGTAATGGGTCCGATTTGTCAAATTGAAAATTTTGACATTTCTCGACGTTTCAAGGTCCCTAGAGTCGAAATAAAAGATTTTTAGAAAGATGTATGTGCGTGCGTGTGTACGTACATCCGTACGTTCGCGACGTTTTTTCGTCCTCCATAGCTCAAGAACCAGAAGAGATATCGATTTCAAATAAATTTTGTTATAATTCCGTGGGTGGTTTTTTTTACCATAGCAGTTTGAAAAAAAAGGTGAACATTTTGGTTAACCCTAAATATCTTACGAACCAAAAACACTAGAGACTTGAATTAAATTTTATATAATAAATTGTAATGTGATATCAAAGAATTATATTTTTTTGAAAAAAATCAATATAACAGTTTTTTTTTATAAATCAAAAAAACTGAAAACAAAATTTGTCACCTCGAAAATTTTACTACTAAAATATGATTTCATCTTCAAAACAATTTTGTAAAACGAAGAATAACGTTTTTGAACACTGATAAAATTTTGAGGAAGATCAAAGTGACAGTTTTTTTTTATAAAAAAATAAAAATCGAAAAAAATATTACTCAAAGTTGGTAAAAATTAAATATCGATTCAAATATCTTTTCAAAAACTTGAAATTTAGGCTTTAACCTTATTTTATATTATAAGAAATATTGTTTTCAACATTCTGAAAATGGTGAGAAAAATCGAATTGACAGTTTTTTTTACAAAAAATAAAAAACCTAAAAAAAAATGTATTAAAGTTGGTAAAAATTGATTTTTGACTCAAATAGCTTTTTAAAACTTTGGGATATTGGCTTTAATTTACGTTCTTTTTTTTAAATATTGTTGTCAACATTCAGTAAAATTTTGAAAAAAATCGAATAGACAATTTTTTTACAAATAATTAAAAACGGAAACAAAATAACAAAAGTTGGTAAAATGATTTTCGACTCAAATATCTTTTCAAAAATTTGAAATATTATCTTTAAACTAATTTTATCTTATAAGAAATATTGTTTTCAACATTCAATAAAATTTAAAAAAAAAATCGAATTGACAGTTTTTTTACAAGAAATAAATATCTTAAAAACAACAATACAAATCCTTGGTAAAAATTTACTTTCGACTCAAATATCTTTTCAAACATTAAAAATATTGGCTTCAAACTTATTTCAGATAAAATATTGTTTCCGATATTAAGTAATTTTGATATAAAAATCGAACAGTCCGTTTTTTCATAAAAAATAAAACCTACAAAAAATAGTACGCAAATTTGGTAAAAATTGATACGAGTGCATATAGACAAACTTTTAAGCAAGACAAATCGACAGACGGGATGGGAAGTTATCAGTGTGGGTCGCATTCCAGCCTCTTTTTTTATTACAATGATCCAATCCAGATCAGATGAAGAAAATAAAACAGTTTTGATTATCAAACTTTAATTATATTATTGGACGTTAAAGCCGGAGTTAACCCTCGATAGTTTTTTTCAACGAAGATTTGTTGCTCCTTTTTTAGGGAAAAATACATTTGTTAGCAATTGTTAGTTTTAATTTCACTAAATTATATTTTTATATATTTTAATTTCAACTATTTTATCGATTACATACAAAATAAACAAATATTAAGCTTTTCTTTATATACTTAAAAATTATTGTATGGTAACGTGGAAACACTGTTTTCATGAAAAAGTTGGAAGTGATACCAAACCTTATTAGACAAATTGTTACCTAGTGTGAAATAGAAAAACTAATTTTTTGATCAACAAAATTGATCTAACCGAAATAATGCAAATAAAACACGGCTAATAATACTCAAAATAATTAGAATATAAACTTCATATTCACCGCTTTTGTGACACATAAGTAGATATACTAATTTCCTACTGATTGTAATAACTAGATAAGATGGCCATTTGATTTTGTTAACTTGAACAAATGTCAAAAAGTACTAAAGTGTTGAGGTAAGCACTATTCACATGAGCACGACCAACGACCAACGGCCAACGAATGAACGAATATTCTTCGATTTTGACATTTCATTCACATGATAGTTTTTAATTTGTCGCGAATGAAGTTTGACTTTGACCACAGACAAACACCATTCACCACCGAAACCAAAACAAGAATGATTTTTTTAGGTTAAGTACGCACGATTATTTTATTCGTTGCGAGTGTGGATAATGTGGAACGCGAATAAAGTTTGACAGTTCGTATCAAGTTTCTCGAAGAATAAATTAGTTTTCTTAAATTTATTAATATATCATATTGAAGAGTAAAAGTATGCATCATAAATCAAATAGAAACTATAGTGCTACCGTTTTGTTAAAAACTTGTGTGGAAATATGTCTTCAAACGTATATAAACTCACATTTTGTAATTCAGTCGTCGTTCGTTGGTCGCGCTTATGTGAATACTGCTTTAGTTAGTTAAAAACTTCCAATAAAATCATAACATGTGGTTTTCCACTAGCGATGAATCCAGAGGAAACTTTAAAGCATGCTTTCACTATCGCAGATATGTTTAGACCGCCATCGCAGCTATATTTTCAGTGGATGCGATAAAAAGTATGTTTTCATAGAATAGCAAGAAGAATTGTCATTTTGATAGATGTTTCTGAATTTGATTTTTCGAGCGCAAATTCGCTAACATTTTATATTTTTGATTAATGATTGATTGGAAAATAACTCAGGACGAAGTAATAAAAATGTTAATAATTATTCTCAATTTGAAGTCATGGTGACTAGAATATTAAAGACTCGATTTGAAGAAAAATACATGGATTCAACTATCCGATGAATATGGAGGGAGCATAGATGAGATTTAAGTAGGTATTTAAGGAACGCTTGCGTTTCTAAAAAAAGAAAAGTTAACAGTTTCAAGAACTGTGACTCATCAACTAGTTTCATTTACAGTCCTAATTTATTTTATTATGAGAAGTTTAATTCCTATTGTCATTTACATTCTTCACTATAAGTACTAAAAATGGTATCTAATGAAATGCTTAGCCACCCTACAAAATTTGACAGTTCTTTTGCTGTCTGATTTCTGTGTTTGCTATTGCGATGAATTTATGGCCAGTCTAGACGGCGTGTAAATTCTTTCAACTGTTTTTTTTGGAACTTAGCTGTGCTAAACATGGTTCTTTCTTTCAAAGCTAGAGACATTGTTTAAGTTCCTTTGAAATAAAATGAAGGAATGGGTGTTCCTGAATTTTGAGCTATTCTTGTTAACAGAGGTAGTGCACACAAACTTTCGAGTTAGATATGAGTGTTACAATTATTTTGTGCTTTAAAGATATGCCTGCACTAATAAATGTACATGATTGGGAAATGAAAACAAAATAATTTTTTTCATTACCTAAACATTGGTATTTTGAAAACAGTTAGAAGTCTGCAGCCAATGTCAAGATTAAAGTTTACGAGATTTTAAATTGGACCAGACTCATTAGTTAGTTTGCTAAATTACATACCTACAGCTGTTCTTAAACTGTACTCGAAAACGTATGCTAGTTGACAAGCTAGCTGTCAAAGATTTAAAGTGTAAGCTCATTTACTTTTATTTTTGTACTTTTTGTTTTTATTGGTAAGTTAAACAGTTTGAACGGTGTGAAGGAGACTTAAATTTAATTTTCTTAACACTGTCATCTTTGTGTATAAAATCTATGGTACTACCATAGCGGCAACACCTAGGGTAGCAGTTTGTGCAGTTTTTTGCCTGAACTTTCGTGTATAGAACTTCCAACGCCACCTTTGGCAGCTGTCATTAAATGTCAGAAATATATTTTTGGCAGAGTTTACATTAAGCAGTCACGGTTTATGTCAGGTTTTACACTTTTACTCCATTTTCCTTCAATTAGAAAAAGTGTGTTCAGGATTTACAAATTAAAAAACTATTTCATTATTTTAAATTTGGATGATGTAAAATCTACTATTTTCACGTTGTCCAGCTCTTCCGTTAAGAAGTCTACCTTCAGTTGTCTCTATTTAATAGTAGCGGTTTCCATAGATTTATCGATTTGCAAACAAAAATTTAAAGTTTTTGTTTAGAATTCTGTTCTGTTATTTCAAAATTAATATTTTTTTTTAAATGAGACCGTAAATTAAATAACCTTCATTTGATCCATGTTGGTAAAGTACAGTGGTACAGTGCATGCCAAATTCCTTTCTATAATATATATAAATGATAGGAGTTATTTTTCTTATTGCGTCAATTAAAAAAATACTAAAATGTTAAGGTAAAAAGAAATGCCTGAATACTCACCTTTTACCTTAATCTTTTACTGCCATCGCCATATCTCATGCCAGGTGCCAGGAAATAAAGTTGCTTAAGTTTGTATGTTTTCGAAAAACGTGCCCATGTGACCGAAGGTTAACAACGCTTTTCTTAATGCAAGGATATGATCGCACCATATGAAGTTTTCATTAAAAGAAACATAATATGGGCATGTAAACACTTTTTATTTTCCCTCAATTTATCTTATACAATACTACAACTATTATCATGAATTTAATTAAACTAAATGCTGCAATCGAAGCTTTGAATAGTTTTAATTTAACACTCATTATTAAGGCTCAACTATAATAGGCATAAGCGAACATAAGCTTATGTCAAAAACCCAACGAAAATTCACTTATGTTTGTGAAATTACTGCGGATAGCTATAATGCAATTTTGCTCATGTATCTACATGTCAGATTTTACTTGTGCGGCGAGCGCCTGGGATCGCTCTTGCTTAAAGGCCAACTTTAATAGACTAAACCGAGCTTAAGCCAGCTTAAAGGAACGAACCAATACGCAGCCTTATATGTCACTAACCATAATAGACGTTCTGCTCAGTTTCGTTAACTTTAGCGCAATTACGCAAGAGCCATTTAAATGGCTTGAGCTTAAGCAAACGTCAAATTTGCTTAATTTACTTGAATCCATTATGGTTACTTTTTGTTTTGACGATAACTTCTGATAACTATTCGTTAGCTTTTGACATTAGCTTACTTATGGTTAAGTCTATTATAGTAGTTATAGTAGTATTATATAGAGGAAAATTGAACGAAACAGAGCTAGAATCCATTATGTTCACTCGTATTGAGATTCTTTGTATTCGCACGTTTACTTATGCGCGCATATGCTAGCTTATGCCTATTATAGTTGGGCCTTTAATATCGATTTTAGAAAGGATGCTGCAAAATAGTTTTAAAATAACATAATTCACTAAAATTATAATAATATATCCTTAAAAACAGTGATACGCTGGCTAACACAAGCAAGCTTTGCTGGATCCAATCCAAATTCGGTCCATACATATTTGTCTGGAATTAAAATCCGCTATCTTAATTATCAGATATCTACAAATGATGCAACTGAGCTCAATCAAATGTGGCAATTTGTTTCACCTTTTAATTGCTTTTGCTAAAATGGTAATTCAGATATAAGACTCTCAAGTCTCAAATCAACTCATTTTTTATATGTTATATGTAATAGACGAAAGTCCTTTATTGGTTTCCTACCCAAGGACTAGTTTGATCACAGTCATAGCAGGTCATTTGTTACACTTGTTATCCAAAATCCAAAGTTTAAAAATTAATTTAATTCTTGATTAAGCTAACGAGACTACTTCGTTTACTATAATGCCATTAAACCTAAACCTTTTGAAAGTTTTCTTAAAATTCTTACCCACTGTGAACAAACTAGCCTTTTTTCTCACTTAAAACAAAAGGTAAAAAGTGCATATACGGACTTATTGACAAAAATCCTTCAGAAAATGTATCCCTCGACTTTTCACAAAATCGGGAAATTTATACCCAGACTATAAAAATCGCTGACATATTTCTCATCTCCATTCTTATGCGAAAATAACGTTGCTTGTTAACACACAAATATCAAAATTATGCGAATTAGAATTTATGTAGTTTAATAAGGTTTTCCATTGGCAAAATAAATTAATATATTTTTGATCTCAATCTATATGGTTCACAATTGTGAAAAAAGTTAAGCTTAAAATTTGACAGTTCGAAGTTACACAAAAGACAAAAAAATCAATTCAAATCGTGTTCCATGAGCCACGATAAAATATCAACTTTTGACAGAAATCCCAGGAAAACCCCACTTTATTTTACTCTCCGTCTGCACTCATGAAATGGAACAGATCATAGTGTCAAACGAAAAACAACAAGGAGATTATGAGAAAGAGTTAAGAACAAAATTCGATTACACTTTCAGAAATTATGAAAATTATTCTTTACAAAAAAAGTTCTAAAAGAAACTAAGCCACTTTGGATCCGCACGCTAACCGTCATTCAATCGAACACAATATACCTACCTATGGCGTATGGAATAAATGAGACTTTTTCATTTTCGCGCCAAATATAAAATTCGAACTCGAAAGTGGCATCACTTAACACAAGTAAAGCGCAGCCCCACATTCCCATGGGCAATTGATTGTCAATAGATTGTCATGTAAGCGGAAATTCTAGAAAAAGCCAGCCAAAGCCAAAACGTGATTAGATATTCACTTGCATATCAGTCTCCTAAATTCCAACTCAAATAATTATTTAATATTTATTTTAATAATATCTTTGGTTTTTAACTTTTCCAGCATTCTTCAGAATCCAATTTTTATTGTGAATGAAGTGTAAGAAAAGTGCACATTTTCACTGAAATCACTACAGAATTTTGCTCAGCAGTCAGTCTTCATAATTCCTTTGTTCCAGTTAATGGCGTCGTTTTCGAATTAACATAATTATTTAAAAAAGAATCAAATCAATAAAAGTGCTTGTTTTTATTTTCGTATAGTGAACTATTTCAACCCCACAGCAATTTATTTACAGTACAATTTTTTTCTGAATGCTCAAGTTTCAGCTGCTTGCCAAGGCCAATTCATATCAACGACAACGAAGAGCCAAAACATGCTTCGCGCTTTGACTGCGTCATCCCCTTTTCCGAATCCCAAGAATCAAGAAATCAGCTGCGCTGTGCGATGCCAACCAGAACCCAGAAGCAGCGGTATCTGCCTTGCCGCCAACAATCGGATCCGCTTTTTTGTATTGGTTTTTGTTCCTGCACTTATCTGTAGAATGCGGCAACATCGTCGCGGTGTTGTACCAGGGCGCGCGTCAATTCATAGGCTAGCAGGCAAAATAGTAGGCAAATTGTGTTTGAAAATTGAAGACGATGGATTTTTCGTTTGGCTCTCGATTTGTGCTGACATATTCATTGAGAGAGCGAGATAAACGGTGTTTGTTATTAAGGTGAGAGCGAGAAAGACCATTAGGGGTGAATTAACTCTTCGATGAACAGAAAAGAGATATACAGGTAGTGTTTGGCATGTACACTCAAGTAGCCATATTGGTATTTCAGTGACGTCACAATCATAATTTATTATTATTTTTTACTTATACTAAGAACTATATTTCAAAATTACGCATTAGGAATAAGAGTTTTAAAGTGAAAAGAATATGGAAAAAATAAAAACTTGGAAAAACTATCAAATTAAATGAAAATTTGTATTTTCTCTCGAAAGAGAAACAGATGAATGTGACGTCACTTTATAAATACAATGTGGTAAAACTTTTATTCAGCATAAGAAACTAAATGAAATACTTGGGAAGTGTTGCCATTAGCGTTTTGTAATAGATATACAGCATGACGTTTAAGTACATTGGCGCAAAATTTTAAACAACCTCTTATTGATGATTTAACTGTTTACTGGTTAGCAATTGGCTTAATATTTAGCAGTTTATTAGAGTAGTCCAGAATTTTAAACCTTTCTTTCCATTTTGCTAACTAGTAAATTGCTAGTTGCCTTTTATTACAAAACGAGCATCCACAGATGTCTCAAAAAGACAGTTCGTGAAAATAAACAAAGCAAATACGCTTAAGCGGACCTATTCATTGGAATTCCCAACTATTGACTCGACCACTTCTCTTATAAAATAATTGTACGTGATTTTAACTTCAATAAATTGTTACGAGATAGTAAGATATTAAAATCGTTTCAAATTTGATAAATCATCTTTTAAGCTTAGTAAATTGCTAAAAATGACGCTAACATTTCAGTAAATCGTCTGAAATTGTGCGCCATTTCTTTGATTAAAATTAGAGGGCTTTAAAATACGCGGTGTGAACACCATCTGAATACTTGATTTTAAACAAATATAGTCCATTGTAAACAAAAATACTCCATTTAACAAGATGGGAATCGCAGACTGACATTTCTGTTTGCCTACAAGCTAACTGCACACTAAATGTGAGAAAGTGTGCGTTAAATGATGCCAAATGCTTCATTTTAGTCCTCAGACACATCTAAATGCTTCATTTTGGATTTCGTTCAAAAAACGAAACAATCCTAATCAACGGAATCTGAAGTGCTGACATGGTCTTAAATTGGAAGATTTGTATAGCTTTTAAATTTCAATCCAAATAAATGTTGTAAATGTTAATTAATTTAAATAAAATTGACCAAATACATATTTAATGATTTTTTAGTGCTGTATTTTGTTCACTTAAATTATTAACGAACGCAATATGCGCTGGAACTGGTTAAGTATAATTGTAAATGGACAAAAGTTTAACTCAATACTTTTTTAAACAGAAAACAGACAAATTTTATCAGCTGTAGATTGCTTAGAGCATTTTTTTTGCGGCGTTAGAAGTTTAGGTGGAAACAATAGACGGGTGTCTCCGTATTTTTTTTCCCAACGGACGCCTTAAACGTTATTTTGAATCTTCTACCAATCGACCTTTTTATTAAATACATAGTTTCCTGCAGCGCTATTAGGCTGAAGGAATCAAATAGCTGGTCGTCAAAACCTTACGGTAACAGCAACACAACAAAATTGATTCCCTCAGATATTATCTCGGTAGACACTGACTACTGCACTCCTACTTTAAACCTTAGTAAGGGTTTTAAGGTTATTTTCCATCGAGAGAAGATTGGGAGGATGATATCATGTCGATAGGTTTCGACACAACCATCTTTACTGACGGCTCAAAGATGGAGTGCGGAGTTGGTTCTGGGATCTTTTCTGAGTCCCTAAATGTAGCCAAATCCTTTAGGCTTCCTGATTTTGCTAGCGTTTTTCAGGCTGAACTGCTGGCAATAAGGGAGGCATGTAAGATACTTAAACAAAACCAAAACCGAAATGTGGCTATATTTACAGACAGTCAGGCAGCTGTCAAAGCCATTAACTCGGCCATATCCTCATCTAAATTGTTCCAGCAATGTCGCGATGAGCTTGCAAACCTGAATATTAACCTCAGTGTCACCCTGATCTGGGTTCCGGGCCATAGTGGTATCGTGGGAAATGAACGGGCTGACGAGCTAGATAGGCAAGGATCGGCCCTTCATAACTCGCTTGCGGAAATGGTTAACATTCCTCTTGGTGCTATGAAGGGTAAAATCTTTTCTATGTATGTACCAAACTGAATCAAACCGAAGATGGAGCAATTTACCCAACTGCATTATATCTAGGAAGATATGGCCCACCTATAACAAAACCCGTACAAACGATCTTCTCGATGAGCTATCTGATACAAGGATTAGAGACCTAATCTTTTTTCTCAATGCGACAAAATGGCTCTTACATAATCGCTATGAAGCTTCTCTATCAATCTATCCCTTTCAATCAAAGGTCAAACGTGTTTTTGCTATCAAAACGGCGCACTACAGCGCTAATTGGATCTCAGGCTAGGTTGCCCTGAGATCGCCATTTCAACCTACCTACCTCTGTATTTTTTTTTCGTACAGAGAATGCTAGGAGAAACATACTTGTGAAGTTCGATTTCCCACTTAAGCTAGTTCAGGTTCTTCAATTAGATTAGTATTTTTATTATCTATAAGCAGTTCGATAATTGCAAGACCAAATTTTAGTTTTGTTGCAGAAATATTCCTGAAAATTTCTTTTTGAGGGACTATGTTAGAGTTAGAATTTTGTTTGTAGTTAGATTTTGGAATACAAATTAGAGGGAACAACATTTTAAAAATAAGTTGCTTTGTGTAAAGCATCTTTAAGGAATAGAAATAGGCAATATGGTTACAATACCAACTAAAAGAGATTTAGTTAACTTTTTTATTCCAGTATGGGGAAACCGAACACTCAATAGAAAATAAATCTGTGAACGCTCCAAAATGCATACTTCTTGCCTAAAAAATTGTATCTTCTATGCTTATGCATAAAATTTCGCATTTTGTAACATACGAACATTTCTAGACATTTTAAAATGTTAACAATTAAATATGCTATCAAATAATTGGCTGCTTTCAATGCTTATTTTTTTCTAAAAAGTTGATGAAGGTTAGCTAAAGCGGAAATTTCTTTAATGAACAAACCTTAATTATTATTGGCTTTCATCGAAAAAGGTACAAAGAGGCTTGGATGCGCCCACACTGATAACTTCCTATCCAGTCCGTTGATTTGTCTTGCTTAAAAGTTTTTCTATATGTATCCTATCAATTTTTACCAAATTTGCGTACAATTTTTTGTAGATTTTATTTTTTATGAAAAAAACAACTTTTATTAATTTTGTTTAGGTTTTTATTTTCTGCCAAAAAAACTATGAATTCGATTTTTCTCAACATTTTTCAGAATGTTGAAAACAACATTACTTATAAGATAAAATAAGTTTGAAGCCTAAATTTCAAGTTTTTGAAAAGATATTTGAATCGATATTCAATTTTAACGAACTTTGAGTAATGTTTTTTTAGATTTTTCAAAACCATTATTCTTTTTTGCAAAAACTTGTTTTGGATATGAAATCATATTTTAGTCGTAAAATTTTGGAGGTGACACATTTTTTTTCAGCTTTTTTGATTTATAAAAAAAACGTTAAATGGATTTTTTTCCAAAAAAATATACTTCTTTGATATCACGTTACAATATATTATATAAAATTCAATTCAAGTCCCTAGCGTTTTTGGTTCGTAAGATATTTAGGGTAAACCAATTTTTTTACCTTTTTTTCAAACTGCTATGGTAAAAAAACCACCCAAGCAATTTTCTTGAGAGCCCTTTCTGCATCTTTCTGTCTTATTATTTGTATAACAAAATTTATTTAAAATTGATATCTCTTCTGGTTCTTGAGCTATTGACGACGAAAAAAACGTCGCGAACGTACGGACGTACGAACGTACGTACACACGCATGCACAGAAATCTTTCTAAAAATCTTTTATTTCGACTCTAGGGAACTTGAAACATGGAGAAATGTCAAAATTTTCAATTTGAGAAATCGGACCCATTACAATAACTTCCTATGGGAAGTTAAAAAGAAAAAAAATTGAAAAAACGTATTAACCTCTCCATTTTGTTTTTGCTTTGCAAAGTGCCGCTAACCAACGGCATCGTTTTTGTTTGTTTTCGCATCTATTTGTCGACTAATTGTCTAAATTACAAATACAACAATGTTAACAAATTGATTTTGGAGAGTGAAACGAAGGAAAGATTCCCATCTTGGTAAATGGAGTATTTTTAATTCTACCGATGAAACACCTTCGTATATTAATAACATCATTGTTAAATAACATACAAACATTTTTTTAAATTTGCAAACGCAAGTATCTTATAGCAGTATTCACATGAGCGGGACAAATGAACGACGACTGACTTACAAAATGTGAGTTCATATACGTTTGAAGACATATTTCCACACAAATCCTTAACAAAACGATAGCAATATAGTTTCTATTTCATTTATGATGCATACTTTTACTTTTCAATATCATATATTAATAAATTTGAGAAAACTAATTTATTCGTCGAGGAGAAAAATAAAAGTTGATACGAACTGTCAAACTTTATTCGCGTTCGACATTATCCACACTCGCAACGAATAAAATAATCACGCGTACTTGACCTGTTTTGTTTTGGTTTCGGTGGTGAATAGTGTTTGACTGTTTGGCTGTGGTTCCTTTTCAGACTTCATTCGCGACGAATTAAAAACTCTCATGTGAAAGAAATGTCAAAATCGACGCATATTCGTTAATTCGTTGGTAGTTGGTGGTGCTCATGTGAATAATGCTTTTAAAACTTGTTTCATGGCTTTTATTAAGCACGAACAAACGTAATTTTAGACATTTTAAAAAGTCAATTTCAAACAAAAACACATTTAAATTATAAGAAACCAATTGACACTAATGTTAGGATGATAAAATTTGCATTTTGTTCTCTAAGACAAGATATTTTTATGTAAAGAATTTGGTAGTAACGTTGCAATTCATGGTTGCTACTAACTGTCAAACTGTATTGAAGTTTCACATACCATCGTGCGCAACTTAATCTCAAAATTATAACACTCTTGTTTTTTATGTGAAAATTCACGGCTGAGGAAAATATGGATACAAAATTGACAATTCGTCGCTTTCTGCAAATAGAAATAAAGCTCATGTCAAAGAAAAGTCAAAATATACTAACAGTTCGCAGTTCGTAGCTCATGTGAAAGATGCTTTAAAACTAGAGGTATTTAAATGCACAGTGTCAATACCATATAAATACTAGGTTTTAAACAAATGTAGCCCATTTTAAAGATTAAAAACCTTTGTATAATGAGTAATTCGGTATTAAGCAATGACATTATTTTTTTTCTATATTTTTCGAAGGCACCACAAAGAAATGTATGAGGTGGGTATTCGAAGAATCTCGCTCACAAGTATCTCTAAGGGACTATTCACATGAGAGCTACCAACGAATATGATAGATAGATAAATATTTTTATTCAATAATTTTAAGTTTCTTGTTACATACATTTTTTGGTTTAAGGAATAAATAATAAGCCATGACAAAAATGTCGTCTGCTTAATTTTATATTCAATTTAAAATCATATAATTTTTAGTTTTTTCAAATAATAGTTACTTATTGACTTGCAGCAAAATTAACTTTTAATTCAAACAAACAATTAAAAGGAGATTGGTTGTGACTTTAAGTTTAGTCGAAACAAAATTACTTTTACTGGAAAACTAAAATTGCTTACTTTAAATTTGTTTACAAAATTTAAAGAAAAAATACAAAAAAGGTAGTTTAAAAATGTTTATCTATGCTTCTTCTTCTATAGGTCAACGCCTCGGTGGTATATTTTTGGATCAGCAACCAATCTTCTCCATTTAGGTAACTTACTTTTTCATTGTGGCTAAGATAGCTTTTTCGAAAAAAGAGTCTCCTTAGCTCCTTTAATATTGGACATACACCGATGAAGTGGATAGTGTTTTTGTTCACTCCTATGTCCCATATTGCAAAAGTAGCAAATATTATCCAAATCGTTTCTGTGTGGCATACAATTAAGGTTAAGAAGTTCATCTCTTACTTTAAAAATAGTTCCAGTTCTAAAATAATACCACAATTTGCAGCAAGATCAATCCAATCCTTGTAGAATCCAGTTTTTCGACGCATGACACTTCTTAACATAATATTTGGAAATCGCTTTCGGTCCATATTAATCACCTGTATCAAATAGTCTGCACTCAGCTTCAATGTTAATACAAAGAGTGTCGAAAGCCCTGTTTCAAAATGATACATTTACTTAGGCGTACTAAGAGGGAGAAGAAATACTTTTCTAAGGAAGAATCGAAGCAAATTTTCAACAATTTCGTATTTCCGAACACCCCAGATCTGTGCTCCATAAATTAGAACTGCTTTTGCAGTTGCCTTGAAAACTTCATATTTGGCGTTTGTTGATATGTTGTTATTTTTTAAAATTTTCTTCCAGTTCGAGCAAATATCCTTGGCTTTAAGGTGTTTGTCCATATTCAAATTAAACGTGAGAGTCATTCCCAAATAAACATAATCCTTAACTACTTCCAATCTTTCTCCATCATATCTCCAGTTTTCTCCTCTTGCGGTCCGACCTGCACCATTTTGGAATACCATTATCTTAGATTTTGCAGAATTTACTTCCAGTCCCCGACCTGCACCATTTTGGAATACCATTATCTTAGATTTTGCAGAATTTACTTCCAGTCCCCATTTTTTACAATAATCATTTAGCCTATTGATCATAAGCTGCAGTGAAGCTGGAGAATCTGCCAAAATGACAATGTCATCAGCATGATTACTTTTATTTTTAAGCTTTCAAACTCCACTCCACAAGGAAGCCAATCAACCAAAGTCATCAAGAAATAACGCAAATAACAATGGGCCGAGATTACATCCTTGACGTAGTCCTCGATTTATTTGGATCTCTTTTGGTTTGCTACATCTATTATGAACGCTAGCTGTCGTTTTGTTGTAAAGTTTTTCTAGTGCTTTAACAAACTTGGATGAACACCCTAGTTGTAAAGTTTATAGAACAGCGTTTTTCTATCAATTGTATCAAATTCAGCTTTCAAGTCAACGAAAAAGGTATAAATTTATCATTAGTAATTTTCAACCACTTTTTGACAGATATTGGGCGGTATCTCAGCCATAACTTGACGAATATTGGTTTTGAAGTGCTCAAGAGTTTAAATTTTACCTGAAAAAACATCAGTCTCTTTAAATTTCTTGACGATTATGTAAACGATAATCTTGTCTTAAAGCATGATATATGGGTGTGGGAGAATCCCCTTTTTTGTAGTAGGTTTGAACCATTTTGTTTGTGCTGTTCGAAAGTTAATTGATCCATTTTCGTTAATGTTAGACTTTCAACTTATAAAAGAAAATGGTTTGATTATTTTTTTTGTTCGATGCGGCTCTATGACATAGCCAATTCAATCCTTACAAAATATAAAACTAGGCGCCGAAACAGTCCATTGAGTAATAGAGCCTAGTGACTTACAACTCTCAACCATTAATAAGTTCAAGTAATGTTATCATGGATGTTAGTTAACTACAGTTTTGAGCCGAATCCGAACGGCTAATTTGAGAAAGCAATATTAATGACAAGAACTACTCTTGGAGGATTGTCAGTTCCTAGCAAGAGGCAGTGCCCGTGAAATTAAAATTTATATGGCGCAGGCAGGGATTTAACCCATGACATGACAGTCCAACGCACTAACCAGCACCTTACAGGTAATACAGCAGCTGTAATGACACAATTTAATACGGATGTAATCCTTAAGTATTACCCGAGGCGTGATGGTTGGTTCGTAAGACTGTCCTTGACTGTACTTAACATCTAAAGCACTTCCAATAGTAGTTCTTGTCTTGGAAAGTGTTTTCTCAAAACACCGATTTCGACATTTTCAGATTAATAATAAAAATGACTAAAGTTGATCTTAGTGGCTATCAATCCATGAAACACGGTTATTTCTAATTTCAATAACTCTTTGGACCGACGAAACCTTTGCCTTGTAGGTACACACTTATAGTTTACATTATACGTTTTTCACCTATCTTTGGTGCTCAATTTTTTTCAAAAACTTGAATTGATCTAATAACCTCGTTAAACCGAACAATTCGGAATTCGTCACAAGAACAGAAAAGTACTTCTATACAATTTTGTGTTAAAACCCGTTTTAACAAAAAATATCTCAGAGTTACTTTAAGGTTTACGTAAGATAGGTGAACGCTAACAATTAATGACGATTTTTCTAAAAGTAATTACAAGATACTGAAAGGAAAATGCTTTAAGGAGGTATTTTATAATTAGAAACTAACAACAATTTTTATTAAAAAAAAAAGTATTTAATTAATTAACATAGTATCAAAAAGCCTAATGAGATACTTTTTCTAGTTTTAAAAGGTAGTATCTTGAAAGTTTTGGACCTGATAGAGTGATTCTGAGGACGGATTGGTACTCAAGCCACCAAAAACCTTTGGAAAAATATAATTTCATTGTGCTATTTTTATTACATACATATTTTTTTTGTGTCACCCTTTAGAAAACAATGATGCTTTGTACACACATCATAAAAGTATGCAACAAATAAAAATGTTAGTAAGATGTTAATTTTTTTCCTAATCTCTGCTTTTGTAGAGTATCTATAGGATGATGGATCATAATTAGTTTCTTGGAGTGATTCTATCTTCTTTTTTTAGAATCAGTTTTAATTAATGACAAATCCAGAAGAAAGAAATGTTTTATTTGAAGTGGTTTGAACTTATTTGTTTACCTATATGTTTGTCCTCACCCAACCTGTGGTTAAATATTAAAAAAGGGATCTCACAGGATTTTGTTCAATGCTTAACACGAAATACCGCTTACGACTCCAACGCTGCCGAAAGTAACAGTTTGAGTATAAAAATATACCAGATGTCCCGATTTTATCAAGCGTTGTTATGTGTACTCCAACTCCAACTACCGAGCAAGTGCACAACTTGGCACTCCTATATTTTTGTCCTGTATTCCCTTTTTTGTTTATAGCTCTTGATGTTTCCTATCTTCCGGTTGTCCTTAAAAATTCTTCAGAATAAATAAAAGAAAAGTTCTAACTATAAAAGTATCAGGGTGCGAGTTTTGTTTATATTTGGATTTCTGCCGGAAACACGCTTTGTATGACTCAATTTTTCAACCCTTTTGAACTCTAGGTAATGCAACAAACGATTGTTTGTTGATGTCTAAAATTTTAGGACAAAGTGTAGTAAGGTGTATGACAATGTCGCATGCAACTGCTCTTCAGGTAAAACTTAACTAGGTCAGTACTGTTGTGTAATGATTTCTAAGGAACGCAGGTTGAAATATTGTATTTTTACTTTTCGATACTTTGATGAATATTCCTAAAATTGATGTAAAAAGTGCTCAATTTCTGTACGTTGTCCAAACGATTTTTAAGCCTATTTCGGGCTCTATCTCGTACATAATTCGAACATTTTTGATTAAATGCCACGAGAGTTGCGTAACTCTACAGAAGTTAATCTAACTTCTTACCGGAACCAAATATCTTTCAAGTCATCATCCATATGACAAACACGCACAATTTTCCTCGAAATCCAACGGGAAATCGATTTATCCGGATTATCAGCAACACTGTAGTACCCGTGGCATGATAGTTAGTTCGTCGGACTGTCATGCCAGAGGTCTTGGGTTCGATCGCTGCCTATGCCATCTAAAGTTTTTTCACCGGTACTGCCTCTTGCGAAGAATTGACGAATTCTCCAAGAGTAATTCTTGTCATGAAAAAGTGGTTTCTCAAATTTGCGGTTCGTATTCGGCCTAAAAATGTAGGTTCCCCCCTCCCTGACAACAGTACTCGCAAACAGGAAAGAAGATTGAGAGTTGTAAGTCACTAGGCCCTAGTTCTCAACGGACTGTTTCGCCACCCAATTTATTTTTTATCAGCAACACTGGCACATGTAGCAGCAATATTTTCGACTGAGCGTGTATTACGTGATGCATAATCCTTACGACATCACTTCCACTCTCTTTGAATCTGCGTGAAAAGTGCCCACGTTTAAATCACAACTTTTGTAGAAAGCTTTAATGACATTCGACACTGTTCGATTATTAAGTGAACGGTTATCGTAAATGAAAAAATCAGCTTTATATATGACCCTTCAAATGGCAGCTAATTTTGACAGATTACAAATGCCACCGTTACCAAAATGAAAAATGAGGCTGGGATGCGACCCACACTGATAACTCCCCATCCTGTCTGTCGATTTGTCTTGCTTAAAAGTTTGTCTATATGTACTCGTATCAATTTTTACTAAATTTGCGTACTATTTTTTGTAGATTTTATTTTTTATGAAAAAACGGACTGTTGGATTTTTATACAAAAATTTCTGCATATCGAAAACAATATTTTCTGTGAAATAAAATAATTTTGGAGCCAATATTTTTAATTTTTGAAAAACTATTTGAGTCGAAAGTACATTTTTACCAAGTTTTTGTATTGTTTTTTTTAGAGATTTATTTTTTGTAAAAAAACTGTCAATTCGATTTCTTTCAAAATTTTACCGAATGTTGAAAACACTATTTCTTATAAGATAAAATTAGTTTAAAGCCAATATTACAAATTTTTGAAAAGATATTTGAGTCGAAAATCAATTTTTACCAACTTTTGTTAAATTGTTTTAGGTTTTTAATTTTTTGTACAAAAACTTTCAATTCGATTTTTTTCGAAATTTTACTGAATGTTAACAACAATATTTTTTGAAAGATAAAAGTAGTTTGAAGCCAATATCCACAATTTTTGAAAAAATATTTGAGTCGAAAATCATTTTTTACCAACTTGTATTAATTTTTTTTTTAATGTTTTTATCTTTTGTAAAAAACTGTCAATTAGATTTTTCTCAAAGTTTGTCCTAATGTTAAAAACAATATATTTTATAAGTAAAAATTAGTTAAAAGCTATTATCCTAAATTTTTTAAAAGATATTTGAGTCGAAATCATTTTTTACCAACTTTTGTTAATTTTTGTTCGGTTTTTAATTTTTTGTAAAAAAAATGTCAATTCGATTTTTTTCAAAATTTTACTGAATGTTGACAAAATTTAGTTAAAAGCTATTATGCTAAATTTTTTAAAAGATATTTGAGTCGAAAATCATTTTTTACCAACTTTTGTTAAATTTTGTTCGGTTTTTAATTTTTTGTAAAAAAATGTCAATTCGATTTTTTTTTAAATTTTACTGAATGTTGACAACAATATTTTTTGAAAGATAAAAGTTAATTACAGCCAATATCTCAAAGTTTTGAAAAGATATTTAAGTCGAAAATCAATTTTTACCAACTTTTATACATTTTTTTAGGTTTTTATTTTTTGTAAGAAAACTGTCAATTCGATTTTTCTCAAAATTTAAGATAAAATAAAATTAAAACCTAAATTTCAAGTTTTTGAAAAGATATTTGAATCGATATTTAATTTTTACCAACTTTGAGTAATGTTTTTTTTTAGATTTTTATTTTTTATAAAAAAACTGTCAATTTGATTTTCCTCAAAATTTTATCAGATGTCAAAAACATAATTCTTTTTTGCACAAAATTGTTTTGGGGATGGAATCATATTTTAGTCGTAAAATTTTGAAGGTGTCACATTTTTTTTCAGTTTTTTTTGATTTATAAAAAAAACGTTAAATGGATCTTTTTCAAAAAATATACTTCTTTGATATCACGTTACAATATATTATATAAAATTTAATTCAAGTCTCTAGCGTTTTTGGTTCGTAAGATATTTAGGGTTAACCAAAATGTTCACCTTTTTTTCAAATGCTATGGTAAAAAAAACACCCACGCAATTTTCTTGAGGGCCCTTTCTGCATCTTTCTGCCTTAAATTTATTTGAAATCGATATCTGTTCTGGTTCTTGAGCTATGGACGACGAAAAAACGTCACGAACGTACGGACGTACGTACACACGCACGCACAAACATGTTTCTAAAAATCTTTTATTTCGACTCTAGGGACCTCGAAACGTCGAGAAATATCAAAATTTTCAATTTGACAAATCGGACCCATTACAATAACTTCCTATGGGAAGTTAACTAGGATACAATTATCCTAAAATTACAGAACTGTGCCCTTGCAGCACACAAAACTGTTGAATACTGTATTTTTGTCGACTCCCATACTCGACCTTAAGAGTACACACAAGTGTCTACAATAACTCAACACAAGTATTTAGATACAAAGGTGGATTTTGTGTATTGACAGCGCGTGTTATTGAAAATAGAATACGTATGTGTTTTCAACAATATGAGTGTAGGTACTCTTTTTCGGGAATAATTTGCATCCAGTCAACTTGATTTTAGGTTTTACTCTTGATCTAGAAAAAGGTTCAATTTTGGAATAACTGGGTGTTAAGGTTTTTTTAATTCTAAAATTCAGCACGGCAAAAAGAATAGTGTCAATTATAATTCAATGAATATTGAATATTTTTAAAAGTAACAAACAAATCACTTTTAAAGGGTGCTTAAGGTTTAAAAGAAGCAACGTAAATGGTTTTGCAACAAGGCGTTTTACAGTTTGCTAATTGGCCAGCTGTCAATTTTTGACATTTGACAAGTAAGATCTTCAATATTACTTAATACAGAATTCTACATGCCTTAACAACGCATTAAAATTATTAAAACACCCTATTTTTTTTATTTTTCTCCTGTCTAGTGATATTTTTTTCAACGCATGAATTTTCCGCCAGGACGTCATAGATATCTGTCATCTCCCTCTGGATGGTTTGTTTAAAATTTTCCAAAGATAATTATATACATACATATTATGAATAGGAAAAGAAAAGGGGTTCTTTCTTAGTACAACACTATATTATGTAGTTCTCACTTCCATGTTTGTCGGTCGCGTTCATCGCAACCGGAATTCAAACTTCAATGGGCTCATTAGTGTTAATAATGTTCTGCTGTCATTTTGACGTTTTTATTTCGGAAGCTGTGCGGCTGCGGCTGCGATAGCGATATTGTTTAGATGGAATATAGGAAGGATTACAGAAAAATGGGTTACACCTGCTGCCTATCAGACTTCTAAATTTACATGTGTAGATAAGTTTGTAAAGATATCTAGAAGCACTTTGATGATTTGAAGAATTTTTTTTTATTTTCTATTTGTCAAACTAAAGTGCTGCATGCGGTTTGGAGATGATGCGATATAAATGTTTGTCTCTGGCAACATCCAGATCCAGATGAATGTTTTATTTTTAGAACATTTTCCTTACTACCACATTTCCTTCTTTTAACATCTGAACTAAAATTTAAAAAAAAAAACAGAAAATTAATTGGAATGCTGTTCCTTTTTATGTTCCAATTAGATAAACACTAATGGGGGCACTTTATGAGTGTCTTTTTTTAAAGGATTCTTTTACCCGTGTTTATTTTCTTTAGATTTATAAATAGTATTTTTCGGAAAGTCACACAATTATTTTTATATTATATTTATGTTAAATGGTTAAGAATGTCTCATATATAGATGACTTCTAACTTCGACTTCTTGTAAACTTCATCGATCGAGTTGAAATAAGTTGAAAATTTTGGCGTGGCTTCAACTTAATCAGAGAGTAGATATCGGTTTGAGAAAGAATCCAAAAAATCAATATTAGATTAGATTGGTTTTTATTTTGATAACGTTGATTAAAATTGTTTTTATAAAGTTCCATTCCACATTCTCTTGTCAAATTTAAGCAATCATCACACCAACTTGTTTTTGTTCGTATTACTTGAAGCGCTGCTATCTTCGGAAGCCTATTATTGCTCATTTTCATAACTCTCAAGATGTAGTCGACTTGCTATTTTAGGGTTCTAATGATTCGAAAATAATAACATAGTTGGGTGTATTTGATTGCAGTCTAAAAATTCACTTAATTAAGTATCGGAGAAGTTTCTCAACTATTTCGTATTGTTTCGTTCCCCAAGTTTGTGCCGCGTAAAACATGAGAGATTCAGGTACTTGCTGCTATGTACGATACTTTAATTAGAAAAACATCTTTTAAAAGTTGCACTTTTAGCCTTAACAAGTTTCTCTCTTAGAAGCATTTCCATGCTCAAAATTTTCGTTAAGTGAACTCCAAGGTATTTAAATTCCGTGACAACCTCTCCATTATAATACCATTTTTCTTTCGCTGAATTGCAGCCTCCTCCTCGTTTTAAAATCAAAATTTTGGACATTTTAAGATTCACCATCAAACTTCTAAGCTGACAATATTGATACAGGCGATTAACTGTAATGATTCAGGTGATGCTGCAAACCTGTTAAGAGGTCTGTAAGATCTTCAATAAACAAGGCGAACAGACTCGGACTCAATGTACAGTCTGACTCCCGATTGTGTTTTAAACCGTCTCGACAACTCTTCTCCATTCCATACCTTAGCAATTGTATCTGCGTATAGATTGTGAATAACTCTTCCGAACTTCCATGACATTCCGTTACTATACAGCTTGTATATAAGCGCATGTCTATCGATCATATTAAATGCAGATTTAAAATCAACGAAAAACGTATATAGCTTCTTGTCCTTATTCAGGAATGTTGTACTTTTAAGGGTAAAAATGTGATCAACCGTCGAATAACCTGTCCTAAAGCCTACTTGATACTCCTTTAAGAGCTTGTTGTCTTCTATCCATTTATTAAAACGTTTTTGCAAAACCAGCGTGGATATTTTATACGAAGCATTTAGAAAGGATATTCCTCTATTATTAGACACCTCTACCAAGCCTTTCTTATGAATCGGGAAAATGATAAACTCCTTGAATTCTAGTGGTATCATTCCTTTGAAAGACAAGTTTCCCACCTGTTGGATTCAACAAACTCTGTAAATGATCTGCCAGCTGATTAGAACCTATGCTAAAAGGATTGAAAACTTTTTTCCGTTCAGCTGCTTTGCCAGGTTCCAAAACTCCATTCCGCTTTTACAAGACGCTTTTCTCTTGGATTCAGCTTCAAAGAATGCTGTTTTTTTAGCTTACATATTGCCTTTAAAGATCTTTTAGCCAACAAATATTGATTTTTAAAGTAGCCATCATTGGAACACCTGTATGCTCTAAGCCAGCTAAACGATAATTCTCGTGCCTTTTTACAGTCTAGTGAAGATATCGAGACTTGCTTGATATTTCATCTCGTTTGTCGGTTTACATTTCAGTTTCGGTAGGGTATTTATAACCTTGGACTCTTGAGCTTCTCTGGAAATCAGTCCGAACGTTATGATCATTGGAAAGTGGTTTGAATACGGAACAGTCTCTATTTTCATGTCAATCATATGCTCATTCCATTCGCTGCCTACGAGACTATAGTCTATCACAGAAAAAGTTAATCGACCTTCCATTTCTGACAAGCTTGTACCATTTTGTATTCTTAACCCGTACTAGTTACAAAGGTCAATAAGCTTTAAGGCTCTTGCGTTGCAGACTAAATCCTTCGATTTTCTCTTGCATACATGTCACCTACAACAAGCTGATTAGGAGTATTACTTTCAGACACCATTTCTTCCAATTTTTCAAAATCATTGTTTCATTGATTGCAATTGATATATGTATAGTTAAACATACGTAACGCTTTCATATACTTTTAACTTACAATATATATGTTGTAGAATTTCCTTGAAACCAAATAAACATCCCCCACTAGCTCTTCCCCGTGATTGTGTTCTCATTGCTGGAATCCACCAGCCAGCTGTTTGAGCATCAAGAAACCATCTGCTGCATCTGGAATTAATTTTCCATCATTATCAGTAAAAATAGAAATTCAGAAAATGTATTAAACTTTAACATCTTAAAATCCGCTTTCTAAACATCCAGATTTGATGACAATGGCGTTAAATCAGGCTAAATTTGATTGATGGCATCGATTACCTTAAGGGCCGCTTGGTGTCGTTGTCTGCATTAATTGCGGTGCCTAGGTAGTCTTTAACTCCCTCAAAGTTATAGCTGTCCATGGTGACGTTTAGTCCAAGACGTCGTTGTTCAGTGTCCTTTTTTGATGACAGCATATACTTGGTCTTGCCCTCATTGACCACTAAACGCATCTTCTTCGCTTCCGTCGCAATGCTCAAAAACGCTCCACTGACATCACGCTTTGATCTTCCAATTATGTCAATATCATCTGCGTATCCAAATAATTGGATGGACCATTGGAAGATTGTGCCTCTAGTGTTGACGGTTGAGTTTTGCACAATTCTTTCCAGAACGATGTTGAAGAAGTCGTATGACAGTGCATAGACTTGTCTAAAACCTTTTTTGACATCAAATGCATCGGTAAGATCTTTTCCGACCTTGATAGAGCAGCGTGCATTCCATCGTCATTCTGCACAAACGGATAAGTTTGACAGGGATGCCAAAACTAGAAATTGCGCGGTAGAGCTCTTCCCTATAGATGCTGTCATACGCGGCTTTAAAATCGATAAAGAGATGGTGGGTATCGATTTGAAGCTCCTGGGTTTTTTCCAAGATCTGCAGTAGTGTGAATATTTCGTCGATAGTGGACTTTCCTGGTCATAAGCCACACTGATAAGGACCAATCAGGTTGTTGACGAATGGCTTCAGACGTAATACGGCAAAAAGGATCTTATACGCAATGTTAAGGAGACTGATACCTCTGTAGTTGGCGCAATTTAGAAGGTCTCCTTTCTTATTTATCGGGCACACTGTGCTGAGATTCCACTCATCGGGTATGCTTTCTTCCGTCCATATTGTGCAGATGAGTTGGTGCATGCTCCGTACCAAGTCATCGCCTGCTGCTCGAATTGTTGATCTGCGTCGCCGAGGTTGAGTGGTTCTATCTCCCTTACAGCGGAATTCGGTTCGTCATCGCCGTTATATAATTTGGAGAAGTGGTCTTTCTATATTCTCAGCATCTACTGCGGTTCTACTACTATGTTCCTCTGATTGTCTTTACAGGCTTCGGTTCGTGGCTGGTACCCTTGGGAGGTTTTTTTTACCTTTCAGTAAAATTTATGAACCTCATTAATATTGTGACATCCCTCTATCTCTTCGATCGCGCGCTTCTCATGCTTTCTTTTTTTCCATCTAGAAAGCCGGTGTTCCTCTCTCCTCTTCTGCTCTTAGAGCTCGCGAGCAGCTCTAGTCCTTTTGTGCAGCACCGTTTTGTATGCCAGCTGTTTCGCTGCGTGCGCTTGTCGGAATTCGTCGTCAAACCATGGGTTTCGCTGTGGTGGCCGTGTGAAACCTAGCACTTCAGAGGCGGCATTTCGGCGGCGGTTGGAACCCAATCTCCAGTTGAGGTACTAGGACCCGATGTTCAACGCAGGGAGGTGAGAGTAGGAGTTGAAAGACAGAGGTGGGTTTCGAGAAAAACCAATGGAGGCTTGTGTCCTCTTGAATGCACATGTCTACCATTTGAACACCATCACCATCTAGAAACCATTTTCGCCGTTTCCCAATTATGCTTGCCTGTTGCGAATGATCATTATTATTGATTTTTCTAAATTTATTTCAAGGCTCCGGCTTTTACAATAAGTATTGAGTTTATTGATCATAAGTTGAAGACTCTGTGCAGATTCAGCAAACTTAACGATGTCGTCAGCATTAAGAAGCACTTTAATTCTTATTTCTGCTACGCATATTTCAGCAGGTAGATGAGAAGAAATATCGTCAATGAACAGTGAAAACAATATTGCACTCAGAAAAACAGCCTTGCTTCACTCCCACACCGATTGTCGAGTATTTTGGTACATATTTCTGAGGACTTTTAACAGCTTCGTAGACAATCCTTTCTGTGACAGTTTATAGAACAATGCATTGCGATCAATAGACTCAAAAGCTGCGATGGTCGTCACAGTGAAAATGTTGTCTATGGCTGAGTAGCCTTTACGAAAACCTGCTTGATACTCACTCAATACTTTGTTTCTTTCTATCCATTCGTTTATTCGATTTAGTAGAATTTACAAACGATATACCCGTGTAGTTACAGGCCAAATTAACATCACCTTTTTTATAGATGGGGTGAGGCACTATACCGGTTCTGAAGATGAAATTGAAGGCGTTAGGAACTCGATAGGAGCATTTTTGTAAAATTCGTTAGGGATTCGATCAGGTCCTGGCGCTTTTCTGTTCTTAGAGCTATACAGGCTCAATTGTAGCTCATTTAGAGTTATTTTCCTATCAAGAAGATCATCTTCGACAAGTGGTTCTGCGTAGTGAAAGTTGTGCTCTTCCAAGTTGCATGGATTCAGCAATATTTTGAAGTGTTTTAATGCCGTTAAGAGTATCCCACAAATGAAGTCTAGGCCTGGTTCAGTAACTTTGCTGCGTAAATTTCTTTTGAACTATCTTTCCAGACGAGTTTTGGGGGTAGCGCTATTTCGTAGTGATATGAAGGGTTGTTGAGGCTGAGTTCTACTAAAACGATCCGTAATGAATTGCAAAACCTCACCAAACAGAAATGTCAAAACAGTTTGACTTTTCTAACTGTCAAAAAACAGATTAGAACTAAATACACTCCCCCGCTAGAAGTTTAAACCTAACTTTCTTGAAATAGGACTGTCAAAGATTGAATTTACCATTTGTCAAAAATCAAAGCATTTGAAGTTCATTTTCGGGATTTTGTTTTTGTATGGATTATGCGGATTTCAGGGTTCACTCCGTCTCCTATAAAATGCTGTTATAATTTCTGTTTATTGACAGTTTCATTTAATTTTAAAGACACACAAAAAATTGTCAGGCATAAGAATGACGCATCAATTGTTGCATGCATGATTTCATTTTCAACCATCTGTATTTCAATCAACGAAAGTAAAATGTCACGATACTAAATTTACACCTTTATTACCTGCCGAAAATTGTTTCAAGACAAGAGTGGATACTTTGAATGTAAAGTATAACTCAGTTAGTTACACGTTACAATGCATCCACACGACATTCAGCAACTGATGCACAAGATCCAGACACCTCTATCCACTACATTTATATGGGTCAGAGAAAAGGAGGCAAACAAAAAGGAATAAGCAGAATCCATTAGACATCTTATAACATGACTCATCGTCCTTCCTCTATATAGATTCACTTGTAGGTTTATCTGCAGGTCTGCTGGCTCCTCACAGCTCCTATACAAAAAGGGATATCCGTTCGACGACCAGTTGCCACTTTTATTTCATCTTATTATTATTGGCCATCATTCGTCCTTAATTATCTATACACATGCGACAAAACAGCTGTGTGGCTTTTTAAACAGCATGATACCTCTCGCAGCAATAGCAGCAGGAGTTCCTTGTGGAATGGCAACCAAGCCAGCTATAAAGTGTATAGTGCAGCGTTTGTGTCTTGTGTCTGCTTTGTAGGTATATTGTATTATAGGTTCGGTTCCTAGCAGGTTATAAAATATTTTGCCAGCTTCTCGTGATAGCCACAATTCATTTGTGATGCCTGTGCCTGCCCTGCCTTGCCTGGTTGAAATTGAAGTTGAAGCTGCTGCTATACCACCACCACCACCACGTACCACACCACCTGACCCAGAACTAAGTAAGGATCTCCTCTTCCCCGATTCTAAATATAATATAAATGTTGGCCGGCTTGACTCGACTCGAGATAAAAATGTTAATGATAGCGTTTGGTCTGGCAGTCGTTTGGTCTCGGTGCTGAAGAAAGATGGACGGGTGGTGTCGGCAAGGATGGCGATTTGCGGTGACTCTGGAAACAGAAACACACGAAGTTATTACAAAAATGTGGTCTGGCCATTATCTGCAGAATTTGACTGCACCTGATAAAGTTGAAATAGCTTTGTCTACCATCATCGACGAAGGTTAGTAGGTAAAGGTATAACTACCTTCAGAAAAGAGTTACATTTTTGTATTCCCCTGACCATAGATCCTTCAAATTCTTATGAATTTTGTTTTATCTCTTTTTTTCTAGTTTTGCGAGGCGGGCTGGCTTATGACTCTATTTTATAACAGGTGAAACATATATTTTTATATTGGGTTTTCAAGCATTTATTTCAATAAATTTATAGGGTGCTGTTAGTTTGTAATCCAAAAATAAGTCATAGATATACAAATTATTATTGAATCGATTTTAAGCATGGACAAAGACAGACAGACAAAGAAATTATGTATTTCGTTGCTTGTGTGGCACGTAGCGTCGTCGTCTTGTTGAACATAAACGATTTCCAATATCCCAATTCCGGGCATAAGAAATCAGTTCACGATAAGGCAATTTATTCACTACCGTAACAGTTGCACCAGCCTGATTTTCGAATACCTAAGTTCCAATCCAACGTCCAGACAAAAAAAATAAATTGCTATGGGCAACTTTGCCTGATGGGCCTGCTTCGAGGTTGCTTTAAACGTCATTTCTAAAATGGCACTTCTGTCAATAGTACCTGTTATTTTTTCTCAAAAGCTTGTTTTGATTTTTCGTGCAGTAAAAAAAGGTGAATTTTTAAATCGAAAAAAAAAAATAAATTAAGGCGGAAGTAGCTTACATAGTCTATAATAACCTCCAAACTTACTTACTTACTTAAGGTGGCGCTATAGTCCTGTGTGAACTAGGGCCTCACCCAACAAACTCTCCATCTAGTTGTCTACAGTTTCGAGCTCCAAGTTGGGTGAGGCCACCTTCCACTTGTGCGCGCCACCTGATCCGCGGTCTTCCTCTACTGCGCTGTCCTGTGGATGTGGATTCGAAGACTTTCCGGGTCGGAGCATTGGTTTCCATGCGCTCTACGTGCCCCAGCAATCTTAGTCGTTTGACTTTTACCCTTCTGGCTAAGTCTATGTCGCTGTACAGCCCGTACAGCTAAGTTTTCTCAAAGCGACCCAAGGTGCTTTCATCCGCTTTTGGCATAGTCCATGCTTCTGCACTGTATAGCAGGTCGAGAGAGGACCTTACCACTCAATTGCTTTCTTAGTATAAAGAAACAGCGGTTAGCAAGAGTTATTTTGCGTTTGATCTCAGCGCTTGTGTTGTTTTCTGCGTTTACAGCGGAGCCTAGGTAGACGAAGTCCTTGACTACCTCAAAGTTAAGTCTGTCAATGGTGACGTTTTGACCAAGACGTCGGTGTTGTATGTCCTTTCTTGACGAAAGCATGTACTTTGTTTTGCCCTCATTAACCGTTAAACCCATTTTTGCCGCCTCTGCCTCAATACTCACAAAAGCCCCATTGATATCACGCTGAGTTCTTCCGATTATGTCATCAGCATTTGCTAGTAATTGGACAGACTTTTGAAAGATAGTGCCTTTAGTGTTGACGTGTGAGCTCTCCACTATTCTTTCAAGTGCGATGTTAAAAAAATCACTTGACAGCGCATCACCTTGTCTAAAACCTTATTTAACATCGAAAGGTTCTGTTAAGTTGTTTCCAAACTTACCGGAGCAGCGTGAATTCTCCATGGTCATCTTGCACAAACGGACGAGTTTGGCAGGGATGCCAAAACTAGACATGGCTCTATACAGCTCGTTCCTGTAGATGCTGTCATATACGGCCTTGAAATCGGTGAATATTTTATCAGTGGAATTTCCTGGTCTAAAACCACACTGATAAGGACCTATCAGATTGTTGACGATGGGCTTTAGACGTTCACATATTACGGCAGAGAAGATTTTATAGGCGATGTTAAGTAGACTGATTCCTCTATAGTTGGTGCAGTTTAGAGGGTCTCCTTTTTTCAGGATCGGGAAAACAATCCTGAGGTTCCATTCATCGGGCATGCTTTCTTCCGACCATATCTTACAGATAAGTTGGTGCATGGTCCTAACCAACTTATCTCCAGCTGCTTTGAAGAGCTCGGCATTCAAGCCATCCGCTCCATCGGCTTTATTAGACTTCAGCTTAGATATGGCGATCTTTACTTCGTCTAAGTTGGGAGGACGGGATTGTTGGCTTTCGTCGTCTATGTTGAATGGATCATTCTGCCTGACAGCGGAATTCAGTTCGTTGTCGCCGTTATACAATCTGCAGAAGTGGTCCTTCCATATCCTCAGCATAGACTGCGGTTCCACTATGATGTTTCCACTTTCGTCTTTGCAGCCTTCGGTTCTAGGTATATGTACCTGTGAATTTCGTAACCTATTCATAAAACTTTCGAACTTCCTGCTTTTAAACCTCTTAACATCTTCCCATGCCCTCTCTTTTTCCTTCTGAGAAGTCGGCGTTCCTCTCGCCTCTTCTGCTCATAGAGCTCATGAGCAGCTATCGTCCTTTTATGCAGCGCTGCTTTGAGTGCCTGTTATTTGGCTGCATTCGCCTGCCGACATTCCTCATCAAACCAGGGGTTCCTTGTTGGTTTCTGCTTGCAACCCAGAACATCAGAGGTCAATGTGTTTGACGGTAGATTGATCTGGAGAAGTCCAAGTTTCATTGTGTATGTTGAGGTGTGGAAAACGCGTACTGGCTACCATGACGTTGCGACCCACAGCAAAATCTATGAGCCTGAATCCGTTGTCGGAAGTGTTATCGTGCAGGCTGTTCTTCCCGATTATTCCACCAAAGATGTCTTCCCATCCTAGCTTGGCATTAAAATCACCCAGGACTTTTTTAATATCGTATCGCCTAGAAGAACATATCTTTGGTGTTGTCGTCTTTCTCTTCTGTTGGGGCGTGCGCGAATATCAGGCTAATGTTAGGCTTGATGCGTATAGTCATGAGGCGCTCGTTGATGCACCTATAGCTCAAGACTTCTTGCTTAATTCTGGCTCCAATGACGAAGCCGCATCCAAATAAGCGCTGTTGGTTTTCCTGGTAGCAGTCACCATAGTAAATATCGCAGTTTTTCATCCTTTGCCCATCCCATTGTATTTCCTGGATGGCGGTGATGTCTACTCTATAGCGGTCTAGGGCCTCCGCTAGTTCTTCGGCCGCACTTGGTCTGTTAAGGGATCTAACATTCCACGTGCATATCCTAAGTTCGTTGTCCTTAATTCGTTTGCGTTGGTTGTCAACAGTAAATCCGTCCGTATCCGAGGCTTGTTGGTGCTTCTCAACTATAAAGCTTTTAGGTGGCCAGGAAGTCACCCCTACGGCACAACCCCCAACCTGGAGGGCCAGATCCTAAATATAACTCCAAGGAAGGGGAGCCGGAATAAAACCGCTCCTTATAGGCCTTGGCTCCGAAAAACCCTCTAAGGTGTTCACTAAGTAGTTCAACCTTACTGGAACTGTGACGCCACTGTTGATTCCATTTCGTCTGGAGAGATGCCTTAGTGGAAACACCTCTCCCCCCTCTCTTGTTTGTTGCCCCCAACAACTTTTCACTGGGGTTGGAACCCAATCTCCAGTTGAGGTACTAGGCACCCGATGTTCACCACGTGGAGGTGAGAGTAGGAGTTGATAGACAGAGGTGGGTTTTGAGAAAAACCTGTGAACATTTGAACATCGAACCACTCCAAACCCAAATGTATTTTTTGTTTGTTTGTTGACTTTTTTTACAGCTTTTGACTGTCAGACAAAACAAATGTTCAGTAAATTTGAACAAGAGCTTCCGTTTGGAGTCACATTACCTAACAATACGTTCTTTTTCTTACGACTTTCAAACGGAATGTGGCGTCCAAGCGTCATTGTGATAGCATGCATTGAAATCCTATGGCTAAGCCCGTAAACGTCATGCGAAGCCGAAGCTGAAGCGTGTTTGTGTTTCAACCATAAAGTTGCCTTAATTGGAAAGCAACTTACCTTACTTTCAAGTGCTTTATGTTGTCTGAATGACAGTTCAATGATAAATGAAAGGGCGCGTTCACAAAGTTTCCTAATCCCTATTAGAAAACCCGAGATATAATGAGTAAGTTTTTGGTAAAAATTAGTACCACTTATTTTGAAATATCATACCAGGGCCTAGTGACTAACAACTCTCAACCTTTCCTGTGTGCGAGGAATGTTGTCAGAGATGGAATTTTTTTGATAACGTGCAACGATTATCTAGACGAACAAATTGCAGCTTTTTTGTGTGTTTTTATCATAACTCAGTCTTGTATCCTGTGATAGTGGATATTATCTAATTTCTATTTAAAAAAAGGTTGATTGGAAATATGGCATGTTTTGCCACGTGACACACTTTGGAACACGTGAGTAAAAATGGTCATAAACAAATCCTGCTGTACGTAAAGATATATGCCTTCATTTGGTTTATTGTGCCAGAAGAGGCAGAAATGGGCAGATATTTATCTAACCTTCATAATAGGTAAATGCTTTTACCTTCAATGATATTTGAGGAGAAAAGGTACGTTGCATGAATCGTAGGACAAGGAGTATTGGGGTTGTCGTCGGTTGGAGTATATTCGTATTATATTCCCGTTTTTGGATTATGATTATAGTTAATTGAACTTATTTGAGAAGAGTCACTTGGATTTACCTTTTATTTTTCTTGCTGGCTTAATATGAAATTGAGATTATAAGTTCATCTATATGGGTCCATTGTGTGCTCGTTACATAAATTCAATATTATGACGAAATGTCAAACAAACAAATCTCCTTTCCAGCAGCTATTTGTCATCATAAAAATACAACTGAACTTGTTTAATATTCCAGTAAGATGTTCCATGTTCAATAGTCCGATATTTGCTGTCATTTTGGAAGCTGTCAACTTTTGACATTTGTCAAGTAAAAGCTATACTATTACTATGCAAATTTGAAGTTTCTGACTTCATATGTTCTGAGATTATAGATCGCCGATAATCACGCTTATTTGTTTCTGTAAAATGGGCGTGGTGCCTTAGAAATAACCAAATATGTTCTGTACTTTGTAATTCTGATTTTTGTTACCTTTGGAACAGGTTTGGGACAAATCTCTAATTTCTATTCATTTCTTATCAACACTTTCTTTGTAAATGTGATTACTAATATTGGAATTGAATTTATTTCATTATTTCACTATCTGCACGTATTCACTTTGTTCGTTTTGTTTAACCATAATTTGAGTTGTTTCAAAGAATTTCATTTCGCAAATTAACACTTGGCCCTGTTGCTCAGTGTTCTGTTTACTCGTTTATTGTCAATCATAACTTGTCTGAAATGTCATATTTTTGTACTAAAAATATAAATATTTAACAACCGCACAATTTAATTATTTAAACATTTGTGGTGCAATTTATCCGTCAACTGGAATGGCTTAGTCCCATTAGGTGCAGTCAATTAAAGTTGTCCCATAACAATCTTCTCTGGATTTGAGCCAAGGGATTTACAATAAAACAAAATTATGACAGTCATTTTAGATAAATCACAAAAATGCATACTCCCTTACTCACTCTAGAAACAGAGCCTCAGAAAACAGTAAACTCACCATTAAAAGTACGGAATAACCTCACTTATTGCCGTTGCTGATGGCTGAGCGTGAGATGTTAATGAGTCTCGCGTATGGTAAACTGCACGGAAGTGTTATTATATCGGTGAGTGGGTAATATATTTTAGCTCTTTGAACACACCCCCGCATTTAAGAAAGAATTCACGCCATTTGGTGTGAAGGGGAATAAAATGCTTGCTTTCAGATCGCCATCATGTCACATTGTGGTTGTCGTCGTTGTAGCGTGTGGCGTTGTCGATCGTCGCGGTCGGTTACGGCTGCCGTCTTCGTTCGACCGCTGCTGCTGGCGCTGATGAATATGATCAGTGATCCCGAAACAATGATGATGGCGTGTTGGTGGCATATTTTGCCAATTGAATGAGAGCCATTCGGGCATTTTATTTGTCAGAACACGGGTGAACACTTAACGGAACAAAGGAGCCATTTGTCGCGTGAAGCATTTCATGCCGAGGTAAAATTGTCCGTCTTTTGGTGTTCATTAAAAAAAAAGACAACAAGCCGAAAAAACAAATTGTTTTATTTTTAAATCATCAAAAAGAGTAATGATATTTTTGGGGCATGGGTTAATATGATGTGATTTCCTTTTTCATTTCATCTGGCACAAGAAATAATCAATTTGGTTTATTAATTACATTTTGATTACTCATTTTTTGACATGTTTCTGGAAAGAATGAAATGGAGTGATATTTGTATTTGCAGAGGTCTTAAGTGAGGCAATAGACATTTCCATCTGGGAAGTCTTAAAAATGATCATCAATTTATATATTTACTTAAATTGTACGAAGAATTTTTAGGGTTGTATGTGAGGATCGAAGTTTCCGGAGACTCTACATTCATTAAATTCTATGGTGGGAAACATCAAAGCTTCATTACATAATTAAGTGATGTTTCAATCTGGGACGGACCTGGGCCCCAACCAACATGCGTCTCAAGCCAGCTCGGTTCCTAGTAAGCTGGAACAAGTTTCGCACGCCAAGTTGGTTGAGGTCCACTCCCATCTACATTCTGCATGCACCAACTGAGGAGCTGTTTTCCTCTATTTCGATAAAAAAAATAGGCAGTCCATGAAGAACCAGGTCCTAGTGACTTACAACTCTCTACCCTTTCTGTGTGCGAGTAATGTTTTCAAGGATGGAAGGGACCTACAGTTTATATGCCGAATCAGAACGGCTAATTTGAGAAAGCACTTTTTCATGACAAGGATTTGTCAATTCCGTGAAAAAAGTTAGGCCTGTTAGTAAGGCACAGGCTAGGATTGAACCCAAGAGCCCTTGCATGACAACCCAACGTACTAACCATCACGCAACGGGTGATGTGGAAAAGTTTGACAAGAAGGGCAAAACTAGGCATTGATCTGTAAAGTTCTTTTCTTTAGATTTTGCATACGCGGTCTTGAAATAGATAAAGAGATGGTTCGAATCGATTGAAGAATATGCTGAAATTGAACTGATATTACAAGCTTTCTTCCAACCATATTTTGCATACTCCATACCCCCCACTTACTTACTTACTTAAGGTGCGTTACAGTCCGGGCGGACCTGGGCCCCAACCAACATGCGTCTCCAGCCAGCTTGGTCCCTAGCTAGCTGTCTCCAGTTTATTACGCCAAGTTGGTTGGGGTCGTCTCCCACCTGGGTGAGACACCTACGTCGCGGTCTTCCTCTACTGCGCCGTCCGGATTCGAAGACCTTCTCTCTACATGACCCAGCCATCTAAGCCGTTGGACTTTAATTCTGCTAACTAGGTCAGTGTCGCTGTACAGCCCGTATAGTTCGTCGTTATATCTTCTCCTTCATTTTCCATCTATGCGTACGGGACCGAAAATCACCCGAAGAATTTTTCTCTCGAAGCATCCTAAAACGCTCTTATCTCTCTTTGACAGGGTCCAGGCCTCAGCGCCATAAATGAGAAACGGGATGATGAGTGTCTTATCGATGGTGATTTTAGATACTCGAGTGAGGACTTTACTTCTCAATTGCCTTCTAAGTCCAAAGAACCAGTGGTTTGCAAGAGTTATTCTTCGTTTGATTTCAGCGCTGGTGTCGTTGTCTGTATTAATAGCGGTGCCTAGGTTGACGAAGTCCTTAACTACCTCAAAGTTATAGCTGTCCATGGTGACATTTTGTCCAACACGTCGTTGTTCAATGTCCTTTTTTGATGACAGCATATACTTGGTCATGCCCTCATCGACCACTAACCCCATCTTCTTCGCTTAATTCGCAATGCTCAAAAACGCTCCACTGACATCACGCTTTGATCTTCCAATTATGTCAATATCATCTGCATATCCGAGTGATTGGATGGACCTTTGGAAAATTGTGCCTCTAGTGTTGACGGTTGAGTTTTGCACAATTCTTTCCAGAACGATATTGAAGAAGTCGCATGGCAGTACATCGTCTTGTCTAAAACCTTTTTTTACATCAAATGCATCGGTGAGATCTTTTCCGAACTTGATAGAGCAGCGTGCATTCTCCAGCGTCATTCTGCACAAACGGATTAGTTTGACGGGGATGCCAAAACTAGAAATTGCTCTTAGAGCTCTTCCCTATAGATGCTGTCATACGCGGCTTTAAAATCGATAAAGAGATGGGGGTATCGATTTGAAGTTCCTGGCTTTTTCCCAAGATACGCAATGTTAAGGAGACTGATGCCTCTGTAGTGGGAGCAATTTAGAGGATCTCCTTTCTTATGTATCGGGCATACTTTGCTGAGGTTCCACCCATCGGGCATGCCTTCTTACGACCATCTTTTGCAGATGAGTTGGTGCATGCTCCCTACCAAGTCATCGCCTTGACTGCTTTGAATAGTTCGGCAGCAATGCCGTCAGCCCCAGCAGCTTTGTTTGGCTTAAGTTTAGATATAGCTGTATTCACTTCGTCGAGGTCGGGTAGGCGGAATTGTTGATCTGCGTCGCCTAGATTGAGTGGTTCTATCTCCCTTACAGCGGAATTCGGTTCGTGATCGCCGTTATATAATTTGGAGAAGTGGTCTTTTCATATTCTCAACATCTACTGCTGTTCTACTACGATGTTTTCCTGATCGTCTTTACAGGCTTCGGTTCGTGGCTGGTACCCTTGGGAGGTTTTTGTACCTTTTGGTAAAATTTACGAACCTCATTTCTGTTGTGACATCCCTCTATCTCCTCGATCGCACGCTTCTCATGCTCTCTTTTTTTACATCTAAGAAGCCGGTGTTCCTCTCTCCTCTTCTGCTCGTAGAGCTCGCGAGCAGCTCTGGTCATTTTGTGAAGCGCGCGCCGTTTTTTATGTCTGCTGTTTAGCTGCGTGCGCTTGCCGGCATTCGTTGTCAAACCAGGGGTTTCGCTGTGGTGGCCATGTGAAACCTAGCACTTCAGATGCGGCATCTCTGATGGCTGCAAGGCAATATTCCCACTGGTTTTCAATGCTTAATGCAGGCACCATAGGACTCCTTAAGAGGTTATTAGAGGAAAAGGACATGGCAGTCTCTTGGGATTGTAGCCATCTAGCTTCGAATCTTCTTACAGTACTACCTTGTTTTGGCTTGGATCGGGATATCCGTAGCCGTATCTTGGCTACAACGCCAATATCCCCCTTGTGGATATTGAGATGTATGAACTGTGTACTAGCTACCAGAACGTCTCGCACCGCAGCGAAATCGACCAGCCTGAATCCGTTGTTGGAGGTGGTGTCGTGCAGGCTGTATCTCCCGATTATGCCACCAAAGATGTCTTCTCTTCCTAGCTTGGCATTAAAATCTCCTAGGACAATTTTAATGTCATAGCCAGAGCACTGCTCATATGTCTTGTCCAAGAGCTCGAAGAATATGTCTTTGGTGTCTTCATCTTTCTCCTCCGTTAGGCCATGCGCCCAAATTAGGCTCCATACCAGCCACTGCTTTCAATAATTCGGCAGTAATGCCGGCAGCTTTGTTAGACTTCAAAAGAGAAATAGCTATCTTCACTTCGTCGTGGTGTTGTTCTGCTTGGTTTCAAGTTGCTGGTGCTGTATTTGACATCTGTCAAACTCAGCTGCCATTTGACGTGTCATGATAATAGTTGAGTGTTTGGCAATTACAACGAGTTGAATGTATTCAAACTGCAAAAGTTAGTTCAGTAGCGGATAAAACTTTGTACACCCAAACTTTTATTGGGCCAATATTTGAAGATCATGCCTTAAACATATTTTAAATATACATAGAAACTTTCTCCGTTTTGTATTGATATAAAATGAGGTTTTTCACCACCTGTCTTTTCTAAAAATAAAGCAATTACATTCCAGATTTGATGTAGAACTTAGAACTTATTTAGATCATTAGTTCCAATTCTATGCCTTGCCCGCGCTAATGCAATCAATTGACTCATTTTGTTGCTTTATTTAAACTCCAACGCATCAGGCCTACAAATCACGTTGACATTTCCCCCGATCAGCTTGTAAATTAT
The DNA here is from genome assembly GCF_945859685.1 of Eupeodes corollae. Classification (NCBI taxonomy): domain Eukaryota; kingdom Metazoa; phylum Arthropoda; class Insecta; order Diptera; family Syrphidae; genus Eupeodes; species Eupeodes corollae. The sequence continues at coordinate 95,838,392 of NC_079149.1, forward strand.
AAGAAAAAGGAAGAAACTATGCAGTAAAAGAAGAATATTCCACTTTTCCACATCCACACAACTTTCTAACCAGCCGAAACATCCGGTACGGTGGTGTATGAAAAATCATTCCACGTAAATTTGTCCCCTCTCGGCGGCAACAAAAACAAAATTAAAAAAAGAACGTGATACGTTCGACATCGTTTGTACATTTGCTCCCGCGGGAACGAAATGTCGACCAATTTCAACCCAACCTTCTCCCAATCCCCATCCCCATCATGACCCAAAATGTGTTGGATCAAAGACCAAAAATAAGAAAAAACGCTTCCTATGGCTATGAGCCGTTCTTTTAGTGAGTTTTTTTGTTCCTGATAGCTTAGTTCCGTGCCGCCACCACCGACGACGACGCCATGTCACCACGCTTCTTCCTCCAAAGTATTATAGATGTGTCGTGTAGCATTCGACTAATTTCAATATTGCTGTCCTGCTATTTCTGAGTTCTGACAGAGTAAAAAAGGGAACATCACGAAATCGCATCTTTTTTTCTTCCGAGCGTATTTGTCGTACTGTATTCATCTGTGAGCGGTCCAACTCTAAAAACTTTGTGATTTTGGTGGAAGTGGAATGGTATGGCGCGTTGGTGGCGACGAGTATGCATATCTATCTTCGAAAATGTGGCATTTGCCTCCCATATACATGACATCAGTCGGAAATTTGTCAATTTTCTGGATGGAAGCGCATTCAGCACTCGCATTCGCGTTCACGTTGCTACCGTTCGTCGTCACCATAACCACCGACATCCCCAAATAGGCTAAAAGAAGAAAAAGCAAGAAAATGTTATTCCCGTAGGTATGTTTAGCTTCCCGTTTTCCTTTTTTTTCAACCACAAAACCATATAGAGCAGCCATGTAGTAGAATTTTTCCCATATGTCAAAAACGTCCCGTTTTTCATGTTAGGTGAATCATCATCGTCTAAAAAGAAATAAGGAATCGGTGGAGTGCTTTTAGTTTGATTATTGATGTTATTTCTCTGCCAGCATTTGATATTTCAATTATAGACTAATGGGCTAAATAAGACATCATTTAGTCGAATATGTCAAAATGTTTATGAAATATTAAAGGAAATGTTCATAAATAAGTTACATTTTTGACGTAACTTAATTTTGAGCGCTGTTGTGCGACCATGTAACATCCGTTTTGGGAAAGGTGCATTAGGGTTTTGAATTCCTAAATATTTCAATATAAGCAAAGGCAGACTGTTGTAAAGTATTGCACATTCACTTAGTACGGCTATAGAACGAATCTCTATATTTGACAATGTGGCCAAAACTGTGGTCGATGGTATACGGATTAGCTTTTCTGAAAGCGCTAGCAAAGGGTATCCAGCGGAAATTGTTTAACGTTAATGTTGCGGGTTAAGGTAAGCAAAGGCCTGATTATGAGGTTCCCGGCGGATCATTTTCAATTCGAATTTTCAAATTCCTATATTCCAGTGACTTGACACTTTTGGTTTGACAGCTTTTCACAAAATTTGTTTTGTTTTGATTGAAATTGGCGTTGATTTATTTAATAAACAATATTAAAGCAAAACAATGGAATCAATGATGGTGTACATTTATTCTGAAAGAGGGGAATTTGATGAATCACAGGAATACTCAAGATTATGGGTGAGCAGGAGACTACTTAGGAGCGAATCTTCTCCTCTGGATCTCCCTTCAACTGAGTAAATATTGTTTCCTTTTAGTTTAAATCAAATGAATCAATTAATCTACACACTTTGTCTTAATAGTTTTATCAAATTATTTCGACTTTCGAAGGAAGCTTTTGTCTTCATTTTGCAAGAGATCAGTGAGGAATTCAAGGAACAGAACAGCAACGGCATTCCTTCAATTTTAAAGCTTGCTGCTACTCTGAGATTTCTTGCTGAGGGATCGAACCAAAAAGTATTTGGACAAGACGTACTCCTTTTAATGGCACAACCAACAGTCTCAATCGTTTTGTCTGAAACTCTTAAAATTCTTGAGAGAAATTTATGTCCAAAAATGATAAATTTTAAAATGAATGAACAGAAAAAGCTAGAAGCAAAAAAAGTATTTTAAGAAACTATTATTTTTCCTGGGGTTTTAATGTGCGTTGATGGAACGCATGTAAGCATTATACGTCCTTCACCAAATGAACACCATTTTTACAACAGAAAAGGATATCATAGCTTAAATGTAATGATGGTGAGTTTATTCGTGTAAAATAAGGTCATTTTTAAATTATATATATAAATTATTTTACAGGCCTGTGACCACAAAACGAGGATTACTTGCGTTAATCCCAGTTACGGGGGAAATTCTCATGACTCTGTTGTGTGGTCAATGAGTAAGGAAAGAGCTTTTGTGGAAGAACAATTTAGGCATGGGGATAGCAGCAAGATTCTCGGTAACAAATGAACTGAAACTCAATATTGGTGACGCTGATTATGCCTTAGAGCCATGGATGATGACACCGTACAGGGCAGCTACAAGTCTAAGTCGTGAAGCAAATTTTAACACAATTCACTCCAAGTGTCGAAACGTAACTGAACTATGTTTTGGCCAGATGAAGGGAAGGTTTAGATGCTTTTTGCAACCCAGACAGTTGCGTTACCGTCCGGAGAAGGCTGCACGCATTGTAAATGTACATATGTGCTATGTTGCGCAATGTATTTATAAAGTCTAATACCTTGGATGAAGAATTTCAATCAAAAGTCATTGAGTCAAGCTTAGTTTCCACATCGGAAGCAATTAATTATTCCAAAACTTCTTGCATCGCCTTAGAAAACCCATACATCTTGCGGCATTTTTGGCGATATCGCCTATGTGATCGTTCCTCAAAAGGTGGTTGATGATACACATACCGAGAATATCGAAGCATTAAATTTCACTCGTTTTCTTATTCCCCATTGTACAATGCTGTTAAGGTCGGAATTTAATGAGCTTATCATATTTTGTCGTTGCAGTTCCTTGCTGGAAGAAGAGGGGTGTGAATCTGAAAACGAATATGAAAAGCTAAGAGTACTATTTTCAGCGAAACAATATATTGGATTAGAAGTTGCAGACAGGAGATCATTGATAAAAATGAGAAAGAGTGTTGGAGATAAAACAGAGCCCTGGGGCACACCAGCATTTATTTTGTGATTTTCAGACTTGAATCCATCCAATACAACTTGTATTGAACGATTCGAAAGGTAATTACTAATCCAATGAAGGAGGGATTCATGAAAACCAAAAGCACACATTTTCGACTATAGAGCCTAATACCAAACCCTATTAAATACTTTTGAAATATCAAGTGCAATAATCTTACTTTCTCAAAAACTATGTTTAAGATTTGTTCCACTGTTCGGTGAGATGAACCATGAAATCACCAGTGGACCTATTGCTACGATGACCGTATTGTCGGTCATTAAGAAGCTTTCGATCTTTGAGATATATTTTGAGCTGATAAGGGACGTAAGTGCAATCGGTCGGTAATTAGACAGTGAGGAAGATTCGCCTTTTTTAGGAATAGGCTGGACAAATGCAGTTTTCCATCCGCTCGGAACGAGACCTGAGGAGTAGGACAGATAAAAAAGCTTACGGAGTGGTTTTGCCAGCGATAAGGAAAACCTCTTCAAAATACGTCATATTTAAGAGCAAATAAAAAAAAAACAATAGTTAAGAGGGTTTTTATTGCTTTCATAAAAAAATAAATTAAATTGTTTTGAAACTTTTCTTTCTTCCAAAAAAAAATATGTTCTTTATTTTTTGCTATTCCAAAACTTAGAAAATGAGAAAGAATCTGATAACAAGAATTTTCGTTTTTTTTACGTAGTTTTTTTCGGACTCAATTTTCGGGAGTTTTGTATTACTATCGCTACCAGTCTGCTTACTCGTAGATACAAGCTGATGCTTCATCTTAAAGGAAAAAACTTTAAAACTGTAGAGGGAAAAATGGTTGGTTCTTGAATTTAAGAACTTATGTACACTTTAGTACATAACTTCTCTGAATATAAAATAAAAACAAACTAAGGTAAACAAATATGCTGGAAGAAACTTTTGTGTAGCAGTCACAAATTACCCGTTTCAGATTTTTTCACTTCAGTTCTCAAGAGATTCAAGGCTTTTATATTAATAGATATGAACGTGCATTGCGTTTTTCAATTAGCTATTAGTTTAAAAAAGGTGTCACTTTTCACCCTTCAAAATGTAGATTTCTTTAATTTGCTACGATTTTAAAAATTTTAAAATAAATATATTGCCCGCCTGCAATACCTGCAAACAAAAAATTTCTCAAAAATTTAAATGCCATTAAAAAAATAATGACATTTTCGTTCATCAAAAATCATCATCAGTTTGAAAATTTGACCACCGACAAGAGTTTGTGTAGAATACCAGAGTTATGAAAGAAGATGTCCAGAGATTAAATAAAACGACCACGCTAAGTAAAGTTCAAGTAACAAGTATATTAAAGATTAAAATAGAAAAAAAGGTTACAGGAAATGTATTTCGTATTTAAGTGACTTTAGAATTAATATTAGATTATTTGTGTAAGGGGGCGTTGAGTGTTATTAGTGTTGACACTTATTATTATATTTAACACACCCTCTCAACACTTTAAAATTCAAAAAACTGGATTTAAATAAATGTAAATTCAAATATAAAAAATTTCTTTGAATAGATGTACATACATTAGTTTTGTAATAAAATTCATTAAATATTCAATAAATTAAAAATTACTTTTCATAAGTTAATCCAAGATTTTTAAAACAAAAACGATGTTTTGGAAACGGTGTACACTTAGTTAAAGAATCAGCTAACATCAATTCTGTTTGCAGATATTTTAGTCGAATAGTTCCCTCGGATACAGCTTCTCGAATATAGTGAAATTTAATATGAAGATGTTTTGTCCTGGACCGCTTTCCTTGATAGTGAGCAATATACTGAGCACTTTGGCTATCAGTGTATAAATCTATGGGCTGCTCTTCACTCAGGATTCCGAGTTCAACGAGTAAGAGCTTGAAATATTTTGCCTTCTTAGCAGCAGATGTTAATGTCACATATTCGGCTTCAGCACTTGATGTTGTTATTATTGATTGTTTTCTTGATTCCCAATCAATAGGACCTCCAGCCATTACGAAAACAATGCCCGATTGGGATTTCCGATCATTGATGTCTTCTGCCCAATTGGAGTCAGAGTAAGCGGAAATTGGTTTCCCTGTTCTGGAATAGAGAATTTTTGAATTAATTGTTCCTTTTAAATACTTAAGAACAGATAAAGCTAAATTCCAGTGCTGCTTTCTTGGGTCTTGATTGAATTGAGACAACATGTTAACATTGCAGGAGATATCTGGGCGACTAAAAGTAGACAGATGTAAAAGACTACCGATGAGTTCCTGGTATGATTGTTTATCAACAGGTGTTCGTTCTTCATTCTGTGAGGGCTCTTTCTCCATTTTAGTTTTAGGTGGCATTGGTAGGGTATTCGGCTTGCAATTCAAGAGATTGTATTTGGTTAACAAATTTCTTACATAAGATGGTTGACTTATTGACAAAGTTCCTTTGGCACGGTCTCGTAATACTTCTAGTCCAATAGTAGTTCGTGGTTCACCTAGATCTCGAATATCAAAATTAGTTTTTAAATGTAACTTAAGTTTCGAAAAGGTTAGGTTGTCATTTGTTGCTATGATCAAATCATCTACATAAGCAGCTATGAAAGTAACTAAGTTTAAATTTCTTTTAAAATAAATACACCTGTCATAGCTGGAATTAATAAAACCATCCTGTTTTAAAATGGTGTCTAATTTCTTATTCCACTGATGACCAGATTGTTTTAAGCCGTAAATAGACTTTTTAAGCTTACAGACTTTATTTTTATTTTGAAAACATCCTTCAGGCAATTCCATAAAGATGGTTTCATCCAAGTCTCCATAGAGAAAAGCGGTAGACACATCTATATGAAAAAGATCCAAGTCTTCCTCTGTAGCAATAGCGTATAATAGTCTAATTGAACTTATTTCGGCAACGGGCGCGAACGTTTCGAAATAATCTACTCCATACTGTTGTGTATATCCTTTCGCAACCAGTCTAGCCTTCCTGCGTTCGACTGAGCCATCAGGATGAAATTTGGTCTTGAAAACCCATCTACAACCGACAATATTGGTATCCTTTGGTCGGTCTACAAGCTCCCATGTCCCATTTTTATTTAGAAGCTCCATTTCTGTTTTTATCGCGTCTCTCCATTCATCTGCATGTTCTGAAATTTCTATTTCTTTCATAGTCTTTGGGTCGGTTAAATTCACAAGATTTGCAGATTCATTAAGTGGCATATTAAAATTTACATTAGCATCCTCGAAAGTTTCCTTTTCCTCTATTTTTTCCACTTTTCCTTGATCAATAATTTCCTTTTCTTCAAAGTTATCATTTTTGTTTTGCATGTCAGCATCCAGCTGGTTTTGTTCTAAATTTTCATTTTGTATTAAATCGTAAGTAAGATACTTATTTTCATATCGACCACTTCTTGCTTCAATAAAGACTACATCTCTACTTTTTATAATTGAACGACTTCCACGCTTCCACAATCTGTAGGCTTTTGCATCATTACAGTATCCAATTAAAACGTATTCCTCACTTTTTGGATCAAATTTACCATTTTTACCATCTTTGATCAAAGCGAAAGCTTTCGATCCGATTTCTCGAAAATGAGAGACATTTGGTGTTCTTGAAGTCCACAGCTCCTCTGGTGTTTTGCTATCGTTCGGTTTAGTGGGACATCGGTTACGAATATACGCAGAGGTATGAACTAGTTCGGCCCATAAAAACTTCGGCAAGTCGGCATCAATCATTAGGCAACGTGCCATTTCTACGAGGGTTCTGTTCGCACGTTCTGCAACCCCGTTTTGCTGGGGAGTGTATGCGGATGTAAATTCTTGTTTAATTCCACTAGCCTTACAAATCTCGGAAAAGGCCCTACTCGTATATTCAGAGCCATTATCTGATCTTAATCTTTTAATTCTGAGGTTCGTTTGATTCTCGACATAGTTTTTAAACTCAATAAATTTGTCTAAGAGTTCAGATTTCTTACGAATAAAATATACAAATATTTTCCGAGAATAATCATCTACAAAAACAATGAAATAAAGTGACTTACTCAGGGATTCGGTGCGCATCGGTCCGCATATGTCAGAGTGGATAAGTTCCAAGCACTGCGTAGTAGACTTTTCCAGCTTTTCCATGAATGGTAGCCTAGTCTGCTTTCCACGTATGCATGATGTACATTTTAGCTCCACTGAATTAAAATTTGGCAGTCCAGTCACATAACCTTTACGCTGTAGTTGAATCAAAGATGCACCATTTAAATGACCCATTCTATTGTGCCACATTTCGAAACTGTTGGCTTCTGGTGCAGTGTTGTGCTCCTTAGTTGCAAAAGCTGTGTCTTTTGTTGGATTTACGATGAAAAGACCATCCTGCTTCTTGGCACACAAAAGTACCTTCCCAAATTTGTTTGAAATTTTCGCAGCCTTGCCTTCAAATGTGACTTGGCCTCCACAATTAGTTACTTTATTAATTGAAATTAGATTTTCTGTTAGATCTGGAACATATAAAGTGTTATAAAAAGTACACTTCTGAGGTTTATTATAAATTTCATTAAAAATTGTTACCGTACCGATTCCCATAATTTGGATCTTTTTATCGTTTGCTAATTTTACATACCCCATGTGATTTTTTGACAGATCAGAAAATAATTTTTCATCAAAACACATATGGGAGGTAGCCCCACTATCCACACACCACCGGCTCACTTGTTTACCTTTGCAAACTTCGTCAACAACTTCTAATGCCTTTGATGACGTGCCCACAGATAAGAACTCTTGAATGATAAACCCGCTCTCGCTTTCGTCATAAACTTGTTTTGCAGCTTGTTGACCATAGCTCCAGCATTCTCTTGCTTTATGGCCTCTTCTTCCACATCGTCGACAATTATACCTAAATTCTGTTGAACTCTCGTGATTTTTAGGAAAATATTTTTTTTGCTTGGCATTTCTTTCATTAGAGTTGTTATTGCTTGAATAATGACGATTAAAATTACCTCGTACTCTGAGTGCGTTGTTTTCACATGGTTCTCGGTTTTTGTCACCCACTTCCATTAATCGTATTCGCACCGTTTCTAATTTTGGGCCTTCCTCTTGAGCATCGAAAGCAGCTTGTACGCTTTTATAGTTTTCATCCAGACTATCTAATAATAAAATGACGAGAAGATCATCATCTAATTTAGCATCTAGCTCTTGGAGCCGATTAATTATTGAAAAAAATCCTCGCAAATACTCATCCATTGATTGTGTTGCATTCATACGGATATTTAGAAGTTTCCTAAACTCTTCCACCTTCTGACGCACGCTCTTTCTATTGTAGCTCGACTCCAGGAAGTCCCATACTTCTTTGGAAGTTTGAAAATTTTTAACCAGCGCTACGATATGTGGCTCCATTGCCAGCAACAATTCGCTTCGCGCATCCATATCTTTGTCGTCCCATGACTCCTGTTTCTTAACATTGTCCTCCGGTCGTTGGTCTTTACCTTGAACTATCTTCAAAAATCTAGATTTATGGAGGATCCCCTCCATCTGCACGCTCCAAGTTGGATAATTCTCACCATTGAAGAGAGTTATACGACTATGCACTAAGTTTGAGTTCGCCATATCGAATCAACCAAAAATATTTTTATTTGTGCAGAAAAATTAAAACAGAATATTTAGTTAAATGAAAAGAACTTTAAGTTTACTATCAACTGGGCCCATAACCTGTAGAATACCAGAGTTATGAAAGAAGATGTCCAGAGATTAAATAAAACGACCACGCTAAGTAAAGTTCAAGTAACAAGTATATTAAAGATTAAAATAGAAAAAAAGGTTACAGGAAATGTATTTCGTATTTAAGTGACTTTAGAATTAATATTAGATTATTTGTGTAAGGGGGCGTTGAGTGTTATTAGTGTTGACACTTATTATTATATTTAACAGTTTGCATTGAAAGACAAGATTATGGAAATCTGATTAAGTTCTTGAGAAAATTTCAAAACAAAAGCCTTATGAGGGTTACTCTTCTGGAGCAATACCAAAATATAGTTTTCTTGTAAAAAGAAGGCGAATCATGAAAAAAATTAAAGAAAGTTCTTAAAAATCTATGGGTTCAGTTCTGAAAAAAAAAAATAGAATTTTCGAATTTACACCAACAAAATTTTATTTTTAGTATTAAAACATGAAAAAATCGGCTTAGTTTCAATCGCCACATTGGTTTATGTTTTAGAGGCCAGCACAAACAGACGGATGGAATGGGGGACCCACTTTTTTTAACTTTTCTAACATCGTAATGTCATGTTTGATTCGAATTTTTGTACGAATGCAATACTTGCCGTATACATAGATCCTATGTGTCGCAAGTAAAAATCACTTCAATGTTTACTATTTATGTGCATACAAAAAATAAGATGGAATTGAAGGTTAGTTACAGGAATTCAAAGGGAACTTAATATGAAATTGAAGATCTCTTATTCAAAGTGTCTTCTTAAAAACCCTGAATCTTTGCTCTTTTTCTTGGAAACAAATGTTATGAAAATAATTTAAAGCATTACTCAAGTTACAAAGATTTAATATGTTTTTGACAACAAACCACTTTTTGGTGAATGTCGTTAAATTATTAACAAATCTTTACTTACACAACTTACTGCATAAGCTTTATGGCTCATATGTCCCCCCTGGATCGTCCATTAGTCAAAATTTGATGAACTTGAGCCAAGTTTTTGGAATAGGGCTGAATGTCAGATTTATGTTATGTTCTTGGTCCAGCCCTCAGTTAAAAGTGGTACTTTTTGCAACAAAGTTTAGAAAATAAAATACAAGTTTTGTTTTCATATGCAAAAAATAAATAATTCAAAATATAATAGAGGTCATATCCATTGACTCAATGGGATTAGTTTTGAATTGAAGAATTGAAGGGAATTCCTAAAAAAAATGATCTGCCAGGGGGGGGGTCATGACCCCTACGACCCAACCGCCATTGCAGACGGTCGCGAATGTTAAGTTACAGTGTAGGTCGCATCTTTTGTTTAAGAAAACCCTCTCATTTATTTAAAAGCCCCCTTTTTTTAATAAGTTAGTTTGAAAGCTCGTGGCCATTTTGTTTCCTTTACTTCACGTGAAAACATATTCTTTTACTCAGGCGACTATGCTCAGGACTGTCATGTCAGAGTTCTTGAGTTTAATCCCCGCCTGTTTCATCTAAAGTTTTTTCACGGGTACTGCTTCTTGCGATTAATGAACAAATCCCCCAAGAGTAATTCTTTTAATGAAAAGTGCTTTCTCAAATTTGCCGTTTGATTTGGATTAAAAAAGTAGATTCCCTCTATTTTTGACAGCATTATTTACACACAGGAACGGTTGAGAGTTGTATTTCTCTAGGCCTTTTGTTCTCCACGGACTGTTGCGTTGCGAGACCTAATTTATTTATTTAAGGACATCATTATGGCAAGGTACTGCGTTGAGCAAATACGTACGTACGCACATAAAATCTTTTTAAGAACCTTCTATTAAGATGCCAGGGACCTTGAAACGTCGAGAAATATCAACATTTTTAATGCTGAAAATCGGACCGATTGTAATAACTTCCAACGGAAAGTTTAAAAAAATACACTTTTAAAACGATATTTACTTAAAGTGAAGTCTCCTGCACACAAAGTGGAGTTCACTTTCCTAACGCTCACATTATGCTCAGTCATATTTAGGGTGTAATTACATCGTTAAGGTTACGTTAATTTAAAAACGTACATTTGATTTAAACTGCACAAATTTAATAAATAGGTGGATAATCAAGTTCCTCAGTTTTAGATCAGATTATTCGTAACTTGCCATACAAATTTTCGTTTCACTTTCATAAAAAAAGAGAAAAGTTGTTTTAGTTTTTAACTTATGCAAACTTAATTGTTTGAATACACAAAAAGGTTATAGGAAAGGACGTTACAAATATGAAAAAGACGAAAAGAAGGAAAGAAGTCATCTTTTCTCAATTGCCACCCGGCTAAAAGAAACCAACTGTTCAAACAACTTAATGAAAATTAAGTTTTTGTCTTTGTATGTTCCTCGTGCGCCTTTGCTGCCTGCTCTTGGTTGTGCCAATGACTTAACTTAACTGGTGGTTGATCTGTGGTCACGGAACATATTTTTTGACAGCACATCTGCATTTTTGTCAGAGATATTTTTAGCTTTTTCCTTCTTTTTCTTTTACTTTATTTTTAATTTACAGTGACAGTCCGAAATAAAGTCAACCTTCATTTCGAAAAAGAAAGCTGACGCAATTAAAAAATGGTGTGTTTGTCATAAGTCATAACCATCAACTTAATGCCCTTAAAAATAAATGTGATTTTGGAGGTGTGTCCTATTTCTAACTTTTGTTAACAATCGGTAACAATTGTGGATTCTAAACTTTGAGATTAGGCCAGTTTATATTTCAAAGATTTCCGTATTCTCATAAATATAAACAAAGTTCCTCATACAAATTCCTCACATTTGCTGTCAAAATCTGAGAATAAAATTTGTTCGATTTGATTTGTCAAGAATTCTCTATCGCACAATTCAAGACAGAGAAAATTGTGTTTGTATTTCATTCTTCTCAGAAATCTTAAAATATAAACGTCATCACAGCGTTCCTAAAGTCTATCCTGATGTCAAATAGTTACTATTGTAGCAAACCACAACTGAACTTGGAAGCTGAACTTAAAGTGTTGAACTGTCAAAGTGAATGATTGGTTTACAATCAAGAAATTGCTTTTTTTGGCTTGTGATAAAACAATGGAATTGAAAACTATTTAAAACAAACCACAAATTTTCATTTAACATCTGACGTATGACATTTTTACTTGAATTTACTCTGACAGTTTTCTTCAATTTTTCTTTCGTTATTTATTTTTCGGTGTAGATTGGTAATTTCACAGATTACAAATTTCAAACAATTCCCGTCCCTAGTAGCCCTGACATTGACATTTGAAGAGTTCGGTTTTTGATATAACAGATAACAATTCTTCAAAAAAGAACAGACCTTTTTTAACGAAATTTAAAAAAAAAAACAAAATCTCATGAGATATCGTTCAGTTTCAAAAGTTGGTAAGACTTACCAGACTATTTTTATCAGCAACTTAACCTCCTAGACTGTACTCATAAAGGTAATTTTAGTGGCAATTAATGTCCCCGTGCTTGTGACAGGTTCACTAATCATTTTGTATCTCGCTTTGTAGACACTTCGGAAGAGTGTGTCATTCTTTTCTTGGCCCTTTGACCCTCATCGCACTCGAAACGTCCCTCCGTCCGTGTCTTCCATCATCCACATTTTAGCGCAAATTCTCTAAATGTCTACAATGTAAGCACCTTGCCATGGGCATCATGGGTTACCAAATTTTTCGTGCTGCACTGCACCAGCACACGTGTAAAATTTTAAGCTGTTTCAGATCAAAGGAACTTAACGAAAAAACACAAAACTTGTGGTTGTGAATTGAATGCAGGCGCACCGCACATTGAGTATGTAACGTACAGAGTGTCTGTTTTTGTAGATACACAAAAAGGACTTGAGCCGACATTGTTCTGACAGCGGTGGCAAAACGCATCCGTGCACCAGTCAATTCGGCTGTCATAAAAATAAGTTACTGTCATTAATTATGTGCTCCTTTAGTTTAAGAAGGGAGAAAAGAGTCTTATATTCATTGACTTTGGCTTTGGCTTCGTCCCCTTGTTTTTGACAGCACGCGCACCGTTCGTAGCTGCTGCAAATCAATTTAACTTTTCTTTATTTTTCATTTTTATTTTCAATTTTTTCTCAATTTGCTGTTCGCGCTACGCAGTTTCAATTAATTTACATTCGCGCGATAGGGATGGGAATTGCACGATGCGTATAAAGACATGTAATTAGAGGTGCTTTTGGAATAAAAGTTACTTCATGGTTATTATAATAATTATTTCAATTTTTGTTTCTTTTTTGGTTTTTTGATTGTTGGTTGGGTTCAATTACAAAGGTACCAAGGTATAGCGGTATGCAGTTGTTGTAATATGAAGAAGGTGCAATTTCTGATGATGGCGGAGGACTTTCATTGATTTTTATATTTTGACACCTGACCGTTGGTTATTTTAAGTTATGTGATGCACGCAACAGTTGCTATATATGTATGCACAGACCACAGAGGACAGTGCAAACTGCAACTGCACACATTTTATTGATGAATCAGCTGGTGGGTACATATTTTGAAATTAAAATTTTTAATTGGATCAGTTTTTATCCTTCCGCCTTGGGGAGAAATTTTTACTGTTGGTTGACGTATTTATAAACACAAACACATATTTTGAAAGGCCTTGTACGATCTTAGAGAAATGTGCATGCCTCAAGGCGTTTGCATATGGGATGAGTCCAAAAAAGATTTTAGATAAGATGTAGAACAAACTCGTGTCACGATACTGTTCAACAGACCGTTAATGGCTGAAACACAAACACGCTTCAACTTAGGCTTCGTCTGCGTTACGATGGGCTTGCTTCGAGGTTGATTTGAATGACATTTCTAATATGACATTTCTATAATGGCACTTCTGTCATTATCAGCTGTTATTTTTTCTCAAAACTTTGTTTTGATTTTTCGTGCAGTATGAATTTTCAAATCGAAAAAATTGAATTTATCACGAAAGTAGCCAATGGGAATCCCTCAAAAAGCAAATGTGTTTTGTTTGTTGACTTTTTTTTATAGCTGTTGAGCTGTCAGACAAAGCAAAGGTTCAGCTTCCGTTTAGTGTTACATTACATACTATAACGTTCTTTTCCTTACGGTTGTCAAACGAAACGTGAGGTCAAAGCTTCATTGCCTGCAATTAATCTCGTGTTGGATATTGTATCTTGGATAGGTGAATTTTTAGATACCTTGTTGAACGAGTTGGATAGCTTTATTGAGATAGCTGTCAAAAAATAAAAACAACTTATAGCTGTCCAAAAAAAGCAGAAAAACATTTAAGCTTCGAAGTCAAAATTGTTGTAAGATAAAACATTTAATGCATAATTCAACTGATTCGTCGGACGATAATGAATTGATAGGTGCGTTACAATTATATAAATAAGAGATATTCTTAATCTGTAATCTATGTTAAATTTCCTCTTAGCTCAATTGAAATTCTATACCATTAAAAATGTTCTTGCTCCGGTTTTAGTAGATTTTCATTTAACAGAAAACTATCCTAACAGAAACGAGAACATCCTCAAATACAACTTTAACTAACATTTTGTATCCCTTTTTTTACCAACAAATGCAAAAGGCTTAAATGAAATTTTCAAGTTTCTTGAAATTCAACCATGTGTTGAGTCAACTGTTCCATCAGATACCTACACACCCCAGAAATTCTTGGATACCTTTGGATTACTTTTTTGACAAGTCGGCTGTTTTTCATCAGCTGTTATTATATATATATATTAACGTAAAGCACTAATAAAAAGGTATCGAGATACCCTATCTGTCTGTGATTGAACGCAGCCATTGTGATAGCATGAATTCCTTTGGCTGAATTCCTATGGCTGAACTCGTTTTTTCAGCCATAACTTTCTTTTGAAATGGAAAAAGGTAACACCAAAGACACTAGCTGTCATTATGGTTTGCACACATGGTAAAAACGCACACATCTAACGTTGGTATCAATTCACAGCACACATTGAAGTTGAGATCAGCATTCCACGAAGTTTTGAGAAATCCATGACAGTGTTCAAAAAGTATGAAAATGAGAACAACAAATTTTTAAGTGTGGGATTAAAAGTTGATTTCGGAGCTTAAAGCTTTTTCGTTCATTTTGGGTGTTTTGTTTTTTATACATTTTTGTGCTCTAATTTTCTGTTGTTTTTTAAGAGAAACATTAAACTACAGTTAATTTAGGACAGATTCAAATTTTTTTTTTAAATTAAATTTATAATAATTAATAATTGATTAAAATCAGAAAGAAGTGAGCGTATGCATTTATTTGTTTTGTAATAATCTGCAGTTGACTTAGGTCTTTATTTCTTCTTCATAAACTGACTAACTTTTGGCTTGACTGATAGCTGTCAAAACTAAAAAGTGAATATTATAATATTTCAAAGGAATATGAAGTTTTTTCTCATGACTTTAAATTAAACAAAAACAAGGCAAAGTTGTACTTGTATTTCGATTTATGATTGGAATCACTTGAAAATTTTACCTAGACAACAATTATTTGGACAATGTTTATTGGATATTGTTCAAAGAATTAAATTGAGTTGAACACCTTACATATCAAGAAGGCTTGGAAGGAACAAAATGTGAAATTATAAATTTAACAAAGAATATTAAGGGGCCGTTTATAGCTATCAGTAAAATCCATCAGTAAAATTTGAAACAGTAGGAATCTTAAATGTTTTACTGATGAGCGTTTATAGCAATCAGTAAATATACGTCATTAAATTAAATGTCACTTTGAGGCTTCGCGTCTTAGACAATTTTTTTACTGTTGCTTTCATCAGTAAATTTTTTAATGATGTGTTCGGAACAGTACAAAATTGCAATAACAATAAAACGAAATGGATTTTTTTAAGCTGTTCAGTAAAATTAAATTTCATCATTAAAAAAATTATAATGGATTTATAAATCAAATTAAATTTTAAATGTTTCTTCTTGAAAAAAATACTTGAATATAAGATTCATCTTATTATATCAATTTTTTTGCTAGAAATAAATCTGTAACATGTTCAAAAACTTAAAACCAAAATTTTACTGATAGCTGTAACCGGCCCCTAAATGTGTTCGTAGTTTCTATTTAATTTTTTTTTTCCGTCAGAAATTCGTATTGAATTTTTAAATTAAATTTCATTGCAAGGCTTACGCAACTGATGTTTTTCTTTGTGTTGAAAAATTTGTCATCATATTATATCCAATGTTATATTCAACTTTTTTTTATATATAAAGTGTACCATACAAAAAAACAATCATTTTAGAACACATCCCTTATACAATTTTCTTATGTCAATTCTGAAAATTCAAGAACTTGATGAGATCTAAGCGAAAATTCTCAATTGAAAAATGTGAAAGCAAGGCGCCGATTAAAAAAAATCAGCTTTCGAAACAAAACCATTTTACTCTTTGTTTTGTTTAATAATTTGTATGTCAAGCTAACAGTCATAATTACATAAAGTTGATGAGAGACTACTCTAAATAATTTTTTTTTGTTTTTATAATAAGCGTACCCTTATTATGTAGACACAGTGTGAGCACTAGGAAAGGGAGAGAGGGGTTGAAAGGAGAAGTCGGTCCACATTGGTTTTGAATAATTCCTGAATATTGCAAAAGCTGGGAAAGACAGAGTGTGGCAAGACATTCTACATTCGCATAGTACGGCTAAAGAACGAATCTCTGTAGGTACTTGACAGTACTACCGAAGTTGGGCTAGAGGGTATATTGATGAGCATTCCTAGAAGCGCGAGTATTACGGTTGAACTGTTTAAGAGGAGGTATGCAGGAATGGCTATTACTCTAGAGCATAAACTATTAAAATAACGGTAAAAGAAGGCGAGACAAGAAACATTTCGACGATGCTTAAGTGACGTAAATCATCTTATGATGGTAATATCACCAATCAATCTAAATGCTCTACGTTCAATACTATCCAACAGGCTTAGGTAAGTTGCAGGAGCACCAGCCAAGATATGGGAGTTATACTCAAGCTTTGAACGTATATAAGTCTTGTAAATAACAGCCAGATCAGAGGGGGAGAAATACTTCTTGCATCGCCTTAGGAAACCCAAACATCTTGCGGCACTTTTGGCGACATCGCGTATGTGATCGTTCCAAAAAAGGTGGTTGGTGATACACATACCAAGAATATCGAGATGTTAAGTTTCCTTGATGCAAGTGCCATTTATGGATAATGGCTCGCTTTATTCCCCATTGTACAATGGTGTTTAGGTCGGAATTTAATGAGCTTACCATATTTTGTCGTTGCAGTTACACATCCGAAGAACAGGGGTGTGAATCTGGAAACGAATATGAAAAGCTAAGAGCACTCTCCTCAGCGAAACAATATATGGGATTAGATGTTGCAGACAAGAGATCATTAATAAAAATGATAAAGAGTGTTGGTGATAAAACAGAGTTTAGTTTATGATTTTCAGACTTGAATCCATCCAATACAACTTGTATTGAACGATTCGAAGGGTAATTACTAATTCAATGAAGGAGGGATTCATGAAAACCGAAAGCACGCACTTTCGATAAGAGAGCTTCATGTCAAACCCTATCAAATGCTTTTGAAATATCAAGTGCAATAATCTTACTTTCTCCAAAACAATGTAAAGATTTACTAAACTGTTCGGTGAGATGAACCACGAGATCACCAGTGGACCTATTGCTACGAAAGCCGTATTGCTGGTCATTAAGAAGCTTTCGATCTTCAAGATATTTCTTGATCTGATAATTAATCAGCGTTTCCATGACCTTGGAAAGAAGAGACGTAAGTGCAATCGGTCGGTAGTTAGGTGAGGAAGATTCGCCTTTTTTGGGAATAGGCTGGACAAATGCCGTTTTCCATCCGCCCGGAATGAGACCTGAGGAGTAGGACAGATGAAAAAGCTTACGCAGTGGTTTTGCCAGCGTTGAAGAACACCTCTTCAAAACAATAGCGGGGATACCATCCGGGCCAGTAGATTTATGTGTGTTTAGATCTCTTAGGACTCTTGCCACAGTACGAGTGCGAAAAAAGATTGGTCCCATAGAATCACTAACTCGCTCAAGTACAGGCGGAGTCATTACACTCACTGGCAGCGTAGAATTGGCGGCGAACTGCCTAACAAAGAGATTAGCTTTCTCTAAAGAGCTAACAAAAAGAGTGTCTTTGACGACGAGCGTAGAAATCGAAGAATAGGAAGAATTCCTCATGTTTTTTTTCAAATGACCAAAAATTTGTACTGCCTTTAGGACATTGCAGTATTTTTTGCCGTAAATTTTGGTCATGTAAAAATTTGTTCCGTCAAATATGGGCGTTGCAGGCCTTCCTGGCTTGTTTGAACTTATTCCGGTTTTCCTCATTTGGATTGGCTTTGAAACAAAAGAATTTTACCTTCTTCACCCTAATAATATCTTTTCAGCTCGCATCAAACCATGCATTTTCCTTGGGTCTGTTACTTTTA
The DNA here is from genome assembly GCF_945859685.1 of Eupeodes corollae. Lineage (NCBI taxonomy): Eukaryota > Metazoa > Arthropoda > Insecta > Diptera > Syrphidae > Eupeodes > Eupeodes corollae. The sequence continues at coordinate 95,856,580 of NC_079149.1, forward strand.
ACCCTGTTCGGTATAAAAGTTCTCATTCCGAGGACAATTAAACTTGTTATCATATCAGCGCTGGCGTCAACGTTTCTATCGAGGAAGCATAGTGACCAGTAAAAGATCCTGAAGTAATTATTTAGACCGTCCCAGTTGGCTTTCTCGTATTGCCAAACGGTTCTCTTAGGAGCTCTTTCTTTAACAGAACAGTTTTGACACGAGAAATTTGCTGATATAACACAATGGTCAGATGTGCCTAGCAGAGATAGAACACTTACAGCGTATTTATCGGGGTCAGAGGTAAGAAACAAGTCAAGAGTGTTTTCTGCTCGACTTTCAACGTCCGATATTCGGGTGGGCTCGTTGACCAGCTGAGTTAGGTGGTTCAACTCCGCGAAGATTTCTGCACACACTCCATCGGGTTCTATCTGGCATGAATGTTGAAGCCATGTAGAATTGTGTACATTGAATTCGCCCAATTTGTTGGATGGAATCAGACAAAGCTTCAAATTCACGAGAAGTTGATACTCTGTCTATATTGGGGCTTCGATTAAGGAATCAATAGTGAATGATTTGCTTATTCACGGAAAATTTAAACCACATACAAATTGTTTGAAATGGTCAGTACAAACTATAGAGACCGCCATTATCAAAGTTTTGGGAAGAATGACAAAGTCATGTTTCATTTCCCATCATGGACTTTGACAGATTACGCACGGGTGAACGATGGAATACAATAAAAGCTTTGGTTGGAGAATGACATTTGCAAAATGACCAAAATGACAAAATAAACTGACAGGAGCTCCAAAGTCTTGGTCTTGGAACTAGAACTTAATAATTCTTTGAATATGCCTAGGTTTTTTGTATAGTCTTTTTTTCTGAGCGTCGTCTTAACGGAAGCCCACTGTTTTTCATTAGAGTTGACACAAGCTCAGTTGAGAGAGATGGCGAAAAGAATCATAATATGCATTGAAACTTACGCTTTGAAAAGGCTTTAAACTTTTGGCCAACTACTAAATTCATTAGAAAATTTATAATTTGTATATCATGTACAGAAAGTGATAGAAAGTCATATTTTAAAACATTTGCATAAAAAAACGAACTGGCGTCGTAAGACTTCTCCCACCAGTTGATTGAAAATAAGTTTCACTGAAATCCATCGTTAGGTTTTAAAAGGAAATAGAAAGTTAGGCCTCCATTTGCAAAAAAGAAGACGATTGGTTAAAGCTGGATTAGATGACCTATGAGCTGTGCAGTTTTGTCAGACTTATTCGATCTTTTAGCTATGTTGCGTGTTCTAATAAACAAACCATTTCAAATCTAATCCCAGCCAAACATCATTCAAAAAAACAAATAATATTGTGGGTGCCCTCATAAAAATCTGACAAATTTGTTTTCAAAATACAAAATTTTGATAAACTATTTGCAACAAACAAAAAACCATATTCTTCGGAACATAAACAATTTGAAGAATGAAATATGAAAAATAAACACAATAACCGCTCGAGTGGAACGAAATAAAAGCGTACACCTTTCAACAACTTTACTGTGTGGACTCGGCATGTATTTCTTTTTTGATTTCAAATAAACAGCGTTTTTAATAATATTATTCATCTCTCAAAAATGTGTTCACCTAAAAATAATTTTTAAAAATAAATTTTTCCGATCAAGCAAAGCAGATTCAAGCTATTTTGGAGCAGCTATTATATTCAGACATATACCCGCCCACTCGCTATACTCGCACATTGTGTTGGTCCCATATCGGTCGTATCGGTCGTCATCATCATCATCATTATGAACAGCTGGCGTTCGAAATTCATAAATTGATAGTTTAGAACTTTGAGGTTGAAGTTGAAGTTTTGAATAGCTTAGTTTTCACCTCCAATTAAAATTAAATGTGTCGTATGTTAGGATTTTAATAGTTTCCATGTCGACAGATTCCAGATAACAAAATGACTATACGACTCGATTACGTATCTAACTGGAAGATTGGATGATGGTAATGGCATAATAATTCTTGACATCTCCAAGCGGATGCTTGTATATAGGATGTTGCTGTATAGCTTCTGTTTCTTTTTTTGACAAATCTGTCTTCTGTCACAAAGTTTATGGTTATTTTTGAATTTTTAAACGCACATTTTTGAAAAAGCTTAGGCTCCGTCTAGAGGAAGAGAGATAAATTAATGGGACAGCTTGATATTGAGTTTTACATTTTCAGTCCTGTTGACAGCAAAACTTTTCTTCTCAATGCAGTTTTCAGTTTTTCACTGTTGACTTTTTAGCTATTCGTGTGTCAGGGGCTCACCCTGGCCCGTTGACGTTTTTGTTTAGAAATTTCTGATGAAGGCTGATTTAAAACTGTAGGCATTGTGTCTCACTTAAAAGGTGGGCTATATAAACCGATGGCGTTGACTATCGTTGTAGGTATACACGATGATATACCACACGAATATGTCACCCTTGGGTGAAATTTATGGAATATCAAAGGTTGATTAAGGCTATTAATTTTTCGTCTGAGTGGGACAATTAATTTATTTAACACATAATTACTTTCCAAATTGGTATTTTATGCTTTAGATGAGTTGAACATAAGGAATTTCGGTAGGTGTTGAGGAAGCAGCAGCTTCCATTTGTCTTTTAGAAGAATTTTGTTATCTTAATTTTCTTAAAGTTTTCGAAAAATGTTCTAATATTTAATAGTGGAAAAGTATAAAAATAGAAAAGTGTTACCAAATTTAATATATTTTTTCAATTTTAGTTTGTTAACTGTTTATCTGAAGCATTTGTATATAGATCTAAAAATGTTTGCTAAGTACAGTCTGTACTTATAATTATTAGACGGTGTGGATTTTCTTAAATTCAAATAAGAGGAAATTAATTTGCCAAGAGAAACGATGTTTTGCAACGTTGATTAGAGTGATTAAACTATTTAGGCCATACTTTAGAAAAAAAAGCTAGGGAACCCTCAAGGTGAACATCGGGTGCCTAGTACCTCAACTGGAGATTGGGTTCTAACCCCAGTGGAAAGTTGTTGGGGCAGCCAACGAGAGAGGGGGGAAGAGGTGTTTCCAATAAGGCACCTCTCCGGCAGCGGACGAATTCTCGAGATGGAATCAACGGTGGCGTCTACAGTTCCAGTAAGGTTGAATTATGCCGTCGGGGTGACTTTCTGGCCACGTAAACAATATCTTTAGTTGCGAAGCACCAACAAGCCTCGGATACGGACGGATTCACTGTTGACAACCCACGGAAACGAAATAAGGAAACGACCTTTCGGATCTGTACGTGGAATGTTAGGTCCCTTAACAGATCATGTGCAGCCGAACAATTAGCGGAAGTCCTAAACTGCTGCAAGGCAGATATAACCTTCATCCAAGATGTGTGATGGGATGGACCGTGCAAACGCAAACTAAAAGACTGCTATGTATACTACGGCGACTGCTTCCAAGAACAAAGACAGCTTCTATTTGGGTGTGGATTTGTTGTTGGAACTAGACTCAGGCAAAAAGTCTTGAGTTTTAACAGTTTGAGCGAGCGAATCACGACAATCCGTATAAAGGCTTAGTTTGCCAATATAAGCCTAATATGCGCGCATGCCCCAACAGAGGAGAAAGATGAAGAAACCAAAGACATATTCTTCGAGCTCTTCGACAAGACATATGAAAAGTGCCCTGGCTATGACATCAAAATTATCTTAGGAGATTTTAATGCCTAGCTAGGAAGAGAAGACAACTTTGGAGTCATAATCAGGAGATACAGCCTGCACGATACAACCTCCGACCACGGATTCAGGCTGATCGATTTCACTGCGGGCGAGACGTTCTGGTAGCTACGCAGTTCACACATCTCAATATCCACAAGGGGAAATGGAAATCTCCTGATCAATCAACCGTCATGTCAACTATATTGACCACATTGCGATCGACCCACCACACTTCTCCAGTATACAGGATATCCGAACATTCAGAGGGGCCAACATTTACTTGGACCACTACCTTGTTGCAGCGAAACAGCAAGCATACAAAACGGCGCTGCACAAAAGGACCAGATCTGCTCGCGAGCTCTACGAGCAGAAGAGGAGAGAGGAACACCGTAACACAGGTAAAAAACCTCGCAAGAGTAGCAGCCACGAACCAAAGCATGTAAAGACGATCAGGGGAACATCGTAGTAGAACCGCAGTCGATGCTGAGAATATGGAAAGATCACTTCTCCAAATTATATAACGGCGATGACGAATTGAATTCCGCTGCAAGAGAGATAGAACCACTAAACCTAGGCGACGCAGATCAACAATTCCACCTACTCGACCTTGACGAAGTGAAGATAGCTAAACTTAAGTCAAACAAAGCTGCTGGAGCTGACGGCATTGCTGCCGAACTATGCAAAGCAGCAGGCGTTGACTTGGTACGAAGCATGCACCGACTCATCTGCAAAATATGGTCGGAAGAAAGCATGCCCGATGAATGGAATCTCAGCATAGTGTGCCCGATAGATAAGAAAGGAGACCCTCTAAAGTGCGCCAACTACAGAGGCATCAGTCTCCTTAACATTGCGTATAAGATCCTCTCTGCCGTAATATGTGAACGTCTGAAGTCATTCGTCAACAACCTGTTTGGTCCTTATCAGTGTGGCTTCAGACCAGGAAAGTCCACTATCAAACAAAAAATCACTCTACGGCAGATCTTGGAAAAAACCCTAGAGCCTTAAATCGACACCCACCATCTCTTTATCGATTTTAAAGTCGCGTATGACAGCATCTATAAGGAAGAGCTCTACCGAGCAATGTCTAGTTTTGGCATCCCTGTCAAACTTATCCGTTTGTTCAGAATGACGATGGAGAATGCACGCTGTTCTATCAAGGTCAAAAAAGATCTTATCGATGAATTTGATGTCAAAAAAGGTTTTAGACAAGGCGATGCACTGTCATGCGACTTCTTCAATATCGTTCTGGAAAGAATTGTGCAAAACTCAACCGTCAATACTAGAGGCACAATCTTCCAAAGGTTCATCTAATAACTCGGATACGCAGATGATATTGACATAATTGGAAGATCAAAGCGTTATGTCAGTGGAGCGTTTTTGAGCATTGCGACGGAAGCGAAGAAGATGGGTTAAGTGGTCAATGAGGGCAAGACCAAGTATATGCTGTCATCAAAAAAGGACACTGAACGACGACGTCTTGGACAAAACGTCATCATGGACAGCTATAACTTTGAGGTAGTTAAGGACTTTGTCTTCCAAGGCACCGCTATTAACAAAGACAACGACACCAGCGCTGAAATCAAACGAAGAATAACTCTTGCAAATCGCTGCTTCTTTGGACTTAGAAGGCAATTGAGAAGTAAAGTCCCCTCTCGAACATCTTAAATCACCATATATAAGACACTCATCATCCCGGTTCTCATTTATGGCGCTGAGGCCTGAACCCTGTAAAATAAAGATGAGAACGTCTTCGAGAGAAAAATTCTTCGGGTGATTTTTGGTCCCGTATGCATAGATGGAGAATGGAGGAGAAGATATAACGACGAACTGTACGGGCTGTACAGCGACACTGACCTAGTTAGCAGAATTAAAGTCTAACGGCTTAGATGGCTAGGTCATGTAGAGCGGGTGGACATCAACGCTCCAGCCCAAAAAGTCTTCGAATCCAATCCCGAGGGACGGCGCAGTAGAGGAGTAGAGGGAGACCGCGACTCAGGTGGCGCACCCAGGTTGAAGAGAGAGGTTACTTGTAACTCGGTCCGAGAAGGATTTGGGCCATCTCTTGTGATTGTAGCTGTTCGACGTTGTTTCTTCTCCGAGCATATCCCTTGATTATAGAAACTTAAAGTTCTCCCTTGGCTAGAACGATGTAGTGCTCCGAGTTGATGTTATCTCCTCGGAAAGTTCGGACATCCATGATACTGGAAGCGTGTCTATCGTCGATCGCAATATGGTTGACGGAAGATTGATCTGGAGAAATCCAAGTTCCTTTGTGGATGTTGAGGTGTGAAAAACGCGTTCTGGCTACCAAGACGTTTTGACCCGTAGCAAAATCTATGAGCCTGAACCCGTTGTTGAAAGTGTTGTCGTGCAGGCTGTTCTTCCCGATTATTCCATCAAAGATGTCTTCCCGTCCTGGCATTAAAATCGCCCAGGACAGTTTTAATATTGAAGCTATGACACTGCTCATATGTTTTGTCTAAGAGCTCGAAGAATATATCCTTGGTATTGTCATTATTCTCTCCTGTCGGGGCATGGGCGCATATTAGGCTAATGTTACTGAATTAAGCCTTGATGCGGATGGTCCTACCTATAGCTCAAGACTTGTTGCCTAAGTCTGGCTCCAATAACAAAATAGCATCGCAATAAGCGCTGTTGGTTTTCTCTGTAGCAGTCACAATAGTAAATATCGCAGTTTTTCATCCTCTTCTTCTCCGGCCCATCTCATCGTATTTCCTAGATGGCGGTGATGTCTGCTTTATAGCAGTCTAGGGCATCCGCTAATTCTTGGTTATTACGATATCCAAGAATTTTCTTTTAGTCGAATGTTAAATACATACGTAATATTGTAAGAAGCCTCCATTTTGATTAAATAAGAAAAAATTCAAATTCTGTTGACTGAACGTATTTGTTTCCAATTTTTTCCCAAAGCTACCATCAACATCTGTTAGAAAATTTCCACTTTTTCTTTGACTTCTTGAACGTCAGAAAGAGAGTTATATAGGTAGGTAATACATATTATGATTACTTATTTCATTACGATAATTACTTTTCAATTTGGCAAACAGGGAAATGTCACAGCTTCATTATAATTTACGATCCTTCCAACTTCCAACTGCCAGACAAAACAGAAAGGACGACATCAGTTTTGTATCTTGGAATATCTTTCCTTTTCTTTTTGCTCCTTCAAGACCATTATATTGTTATTCTATGCATATGTTGAACATATACAACACGTAACGTAAGTATGAAGATGGTGATAGTTGACATTTTTGCAAAACTTCGAAGGACATTTTCACTTATTTGTGTGCGTAGCAAGTGTTTAAGTCATTTGTCATGCCAATGCCAACCACATTCGCATACATCTAAGATCTCTAGGATATAAGAAGAGTGAAACAGTCAAAGTCGAGTTGTTGTTGGTTTTAAACTAAAATAAACACACATGTTTTCATTGAGACGAATATGTCCCTAATAACCTTCGTATATCCTTCTACTTTTCTTCTGTTGGAACGGATGTCCCCTTTTTGGTTTGGCTGGCTTATGGAACTAATCGAGATATGTCATCTGATGGTTCATTGTTAATTGTTATTCCGTAACACTCTCATCCCCAGGAGTGCAACTTCCATGACCATTTTATAGTGACATTGTGCACATGATGCCTATATGCCATGAGCCTTGAGCTATAGCAAATTCAGGATCTCAGACACTTATTGTGTTTGTGCGTAGATATTTTTACTTATCTAGATTATGTCCTTTATAGTTGAGTTTTTGACGTTTGTCCTGAGGCGACAATAATTTAGGAAGGTATTTCCAGATGGATCAAGAGGATGAGGATGTCAAGGCCTGTAGAGAGATGCAGAACTGCAAGATTGTCTTGAGATATTTGGTCATCTGAAAAGTTTCTTGAACTAGCTCTTCTATAATTAAAGGTCTGTCAAAATGGTATACTGTTACCCGAAAAATGAGCAGGTGACTATATGAAATGAAACCATAACACATATCCATAGTGACATCCATAGTGACGCAGGTGACATAGTGGTTCATCATAGAATAGATGACTATAGGATGAAAGGATACATAAAACCTTTTGTTAAATTTTAATGACATTTCACGAAATATCCTTAAAATTATCCTGGCGCTAACTAAACAAAAACACGTTTCATTTCCCAATTGACACACAATTCCACCTCCGACAACCACAAGCTATTCATGTTATCCTTTTGTTGTTAAGGCATCTATGTATGGTATATATCTACTCTACAGACTACATCCTTATGTTCGCATCCTTGAACAGGATGCCATTATAAGAAACGCACAAATGTTCTATCTTTTATATGTATACCACCACTAATGCCTTTAAGTCGGAAAATCTTCACAAAATAAAATAATCCTCTGACTTTCTTACGATCCAAACAAAAAGCCACACAAAATATCGTCGCAAAATATTTGATTTATTACTCCTTGCGAGTCCCTTTTTTGTGTTGCTTTCTTTTTTGTGTTTCTGTTTCCTTTCTCTTTTGTTTTGTTGCAATTATTTTAATACTTTTAAGTTGTTTCAGGTTCAATATGGATAATTGTTGTTGTTGCCATTTTTATGTGCTATACCTTTTTCCTAAAATACCAAAACTACAGTATAGATATACAAGTTGTGTGTAGTATGCGACAATCTTTTGTATTCAAGGCAAAAACTTTTCAAGAACCTTATACAATACGTCGTATATAGTCATATCCCATTAGCACTGCCACCACCTACTGTGAGTTTGGCGCCAGGAAGTTTCATCGACTTTCTTAGCCAGACAGTCGAATCACTCTTCCAAACAGAAAGAACCTGCAGGAGAGTCCTTCCTAACGTTGTTTTAGGTATAGGTATGTCGAATATAACACTTGTTCAATTTGCAATTACATATTGGACTTTTGTTCATTTTTATTCCGGTCTTTTTGTTTTTATTGATTTGTGTATTGCTTAAGCAGGTATAAGGTTGTTTTGTTTGCTTTTGTAGGTGTATTAGCGGAAATGTCTGACAAACTTATTATTGAAGGTACCTGTGTTAAGGGCGTTAAGGAAATCCTGGTTCGCATTTATTTGCTTTTCGTTCTTTATATCTGCTTAAAAGGATTCTCATTGTTACAGAAATTAAAAGAGCAAGTTTTTGGTGTTTTCTAATGGGGCGCTTCGTACTTGTTTATTCTTGAAAGCTAGACGTCTTTGACAAAACAGTCTGGTTCTTTATTTTATTCTATTGGACTTGTATGCTTTCACATAATTTGAGAACATCATTTTGCCACTAGGCGTTTCTAAACTAATTCTAATCAAACAATCAGCTGTCAAATGGTTGTATTAATTGAAAATAGAAAACACGCACTTGATAATCTGACCAATTTCTCAGATTTTAAACTTATTACTCGAAATTATTTGGAATATATTTTTTTTCAAATTTGTGTTTTGATGTTCAAATGGTAGACATGTGCATTCAAGAGGACACAAGCATCCACAGGTTTTTCTCAAAACCCACTCCTGTCTATCAACTCCTACTCTCCCCTCCCTGTGGTGAACATCGGGAATTCCCGAGATGGAATAAACGGTGGCATCTACAGTTATAGTAAGGTTGAACTACTTAGTGAACACCTTATAGGGCTTCTTCGACTTATTCGGGTACCAAGCCTATAAGGTGCAGTTTTACCCGGCTCCCCATTTTTGGAGTTATACTTAGGATCTGGCACTACAGGTTGGTGGTTGTGCCGTCGGGTTGACTTCCTGGCCACGTAAGAACTTAATAGTTGCAAAGCACCAACAAGCCTCCGATACGGACGGATTTACTGTTGACAACCTACGCAAACGAATTTAGGACAAAGAACTTCGGATATGCACGTGGAATGTTAGGTCCTTTAACAGACCACGTGCAGTCGAAAAATTAGCGTAGGCCCTAGACTGCTATAAAGCAGACATCACCGCTATCCAGGAAATACGATGGGAGGGCCGGGCAAAAAGAAAATGAAAAACTGCGATATTTACAATGGTGACTGCTACCACGAAAGCCAACAGCGCCTATTTGTATGCGGCTTTGCCATTGGAGCCAGACTTAGGCAACAAGTCTTAACTATAGGTTCTTCAATGAGCGCCTCATGACCATACAACACCAAAGATATGTTCTCCGAGCTCTTAGACAAAACATATGAGCAGTGTCCTAGCTAGGATATTAAAATTGTCCTGGGCGATATTAATGCCAAGCTAGGAAGGGAAGACTTCTTTGGTGGAGTATTCGGGAAGAACAGACTGCACGACAACACTTCCCACAACGGATTCAGGCTCATAGATTTTGCTGCGGGGCGAAACGTCATGGTAGCCAGTATGCGTTTTCCACACCTCAACACCCACAAAGGAACTTGGACTTCTCCAGATCAATCTATCGTCAATCAGATTGAGCATATTGCGATCGACGCCAGACACGCTTCCAGCATCATGGATGTACGAACTTTCCGAGGAGCTAACATCGACTCTGACCACTAACTCGTTGTAGATAGGGGAGCACTTCGGATTTCCAGACCCAAGGCAAAACAGGGGTGTGCTGGGAGAAGGTACAACGTCGGAAGGATACAATCGCCAGAGATCGCCAAATCCTTTTCTGATCGAGTTACAAGTAACCTCTCTCGAAGTTCTCTGCCGCCAACACAATGTATCGGCAGGCAAATACAGCCAAACAAGAGGCACGCAAAGCGGCGATGCATAAAAGGACAAGAGCTGCTCATGAGCTCTATGAGCAAAAGAGGCGACAGGAACGCCGACTTCTTAGAAGGAAAAAGAGAGGGCATAAGAAGCGCGCGGTCGAAGCTGTTGAGAGGTTTAAAAGCAGGAATGAAGTTCGAAAGTTTTATGAACAGGTGAAACGAAATTCACAAGTACATAAACTTAGAACCGAAGGCTGCAAAGACGAAAGTGGAAACATTATAGTGGAACCGCAGTCAATGCTGAGGATATGGAAGGACCACTTCCGCAGACTGTATAACGGTGACGACGAACTGAATTCCGCTGTCAGGCAGGATGATCCATTCAACATAGACGACGAAATCGTTGGCTTATGAAAAAGAGAGGTGATAATAGAAGGATCCTGAATAAAACAACGACAATTACTTGTGTGTGCTTAGAAAAATGCTAATCGGTTCAGTATAGTTCGATAGAACGAAAAAACCTGTAATTATCTTAAAACTTTCATGTGGGTGCGGTGGCGTAGTGCGTAGTGCACTAGCTCCTCATACGCTAGATCTCTTGTTTAAGCCCAGCTCGGGCAAAGGTTCTTCAAAAATTAAATTGAACATAAAGCGATTAAGCACCACTAAAGGAGTATGATGATCGGGTTGGTCCCCGTGAAATAGCTATAACTCCAGCCTATGAACTTGGTGGTAGCACACACAAGTTGTTGTTGTTTCATTCTAAATATTCAATAGACGGCGAAAGCCAACAATGCCGTCCTCCCGACTTAGACAATGTAAAGATTGCATATCTAAGCTGAAGTCTTATAATGCCGCTGGAGCGGATGGCTTAAATGGCGAGCTCTTTAAAGCTGCTGGAGATAAGTTGGTAAGAAGCAACCACTATCTTTTCAACGATTTCAAGGCCGCATATGACAGCATCTGCCATGTCTAGTTTTGGCATCCCTGCCAAACTCGTCCGTTTGTGCAGGATGACCATGGAGAATTCACGCTGCTCCATAAAGGTTGGAAACAACTTAACAAAACCTTCCGATGTCAAAAAAGGTTTTAGACGAGGTGTTGCGCTGGCATGTAATTTTTTTAACATCGTGCTTGAAAGAATAGTGCAGAGCCCACACGTCAACACTAGAGGCACTATCTTTCAAAAGTCTGTCCAATTACTATAGCATGTGCTGATGACATTGACAAGAACTCAGCATCAATGGGGCTTTTGTTAGTATCGAGGCAGAGGCCACAAAAATGGGTTTAACGGTTAATGAGGGCAAAACAAAGTACATGCTGTCGTCAAGAAAGGACATACAACACCGACGTCTTGGTCAAAACATCACCATCTACAGACGTAACTTTGAGGTAGTCAAAAACTTCGTCTAACTAGGTTCCGGTGTAAGCGCAGAAAACAACAGCAGCGCTGAGATCAAACGAAGAATAACTCTTGCTAATAAATGTTTTTTGTTTTTGGACTAAGAAAGCAATGGAGTGATAAAGTCCTTACCAATGACCAAGATGGTTGGGGCACGTAGATTGCATAGAAACCAATGCTCCGACCCAGAAAGTCTTCGAATCCACACCCACAGAACAGCGCAGCAGAGGAAGACCGCGGATCAGGTAACGCGCACAAATGGAAGCGCGAAACTGGAGACATCTAACTAGGGACCGAGCTAGATGGAGAAGTTTGTTCGTTGTGACCTTAGTTCACACAGGACTGTAGCGCCACAGTAAGCGCCATAAGTATGACAATGCGTTTTACATGCAAACTTATTATAACATATTATGACTATATGTTGAATTCGTCATGTTTGAATAGAGAACTCAGTTTTTTTGACCTTGGTATTGTACTAGACTCAAAACTAACGTTTACTGATCACTATAATTATAGTACAAAAAGGCTAACAAATGACTTGGTTTCGTCAAAGGATTTTCCCAAGAGTTCCGTGATCGATATATGTTACTGATATTCTGTATTTTTCTTTTCTCAGGCGTTTTCTTGAATACACTTGCGTTGTAAAGGCGTGCGACTTTCATATTTATAAAATCGAAAGTATTTAACGTAGATTTTTAGGGTTTTGTTTTTGGATTTTTCCCCTGGCCTGATAGTCTTTTATTACCTTTATACGCTTAAAAGCTTCTCCCATATCTTTCTGGTCACAGAGAGTTTTTTCAGCCCTGCTTTATTTTGTGGATTTAAATTTTATTACTTCTCTCTGTATTTTATTTCTTAAAAAGCAAAAACGTTTTCATGACTGCTAATTTAAGGAAGTTCTATAAGCCAGATGAAACCAGATTCTTCATCCATAAAATGAAAAATGAAATTAATTGAAGAATATAAGAGAATTTAAAAAAGTTCTCACTTGTGTTTTTAATGCTGTCCTGGGGGGAGCAAATTTTTGTAAGTGTATAATTTGTTTCCAAAAGCTTTTGATAAATAAAGTTTATATTTAGCATTATGGTCGATTAAAAGGGAGAATATGTCAGAAGGTCTGCAATATTTAGAACTTAGCAATCAGCACAGTTCATAAGATCGGTCTTAAACTATTCGGTGTGGGGGTATTTCTCTTCCTACCTCATCGGAATACATTTTGTAATAAATTTGAGATACTACGTATAAAGATTTACCCAATAACACTTTATGATTGTTGCTATCATAGAAGTCTTCAATTGGCTTAGTGTCCTTGGAAGGATAACACAAATGTTAGATTTAAAAAAAAGTTTAAAAAAAACTTTAACGTTTTATTATTTATTGCATTAGTTCAATTTGAATGTCTGTGCAAAATTACGCTTAAGAAGTCACTCTGATATCACTTCACCTTATTGAAACTTCCAACTCTCACTTAATTTGATAATAAACAAATTTATTGAACAATTATTTCCCCACTCCTCTATCTGTTCCAACAATTGCCCTCCAGGGCAAATTGTTTTATGATTATGACCCAAAATAAGAGACCCGTCAATTCGAGAGACCGCGCATCTTAAATTCCTCATACTCTTCAGCTGGCAAAAGTCATCAAGCTTCAAAAACAAGCACAAGCACAAGCAAGCAGCAAGCACTCAACTCATTTGCTCATTAATTTGGATTATTGACGACTTACTAAACGCTGGCCGACACCTTTTTTTAGTTCATCCTTCTGTCTTTTTGAGAAAAGAAAACAAACAAAAAATGTGCGCAGGTATGCAGCAACCAAACCATGACATTGGACTCCGATCCGACAGACTTCTGAGTTTCTGACCATGCTTCTTGCACGCGGATAAAAACGACAGGTGCCTCTTGAAATTGGCCCACTCTTAATAATGATTTTTCGTGTGTCTCACATCTACTGGCTGTAGCTGAGCCTGAGACTTGGACGACGCTGGATCTGGACAATGTGGACATTGTGAGGAAACACTGATGTTTGGGCTCATATAGCCACTTCAAAAATAACACGCCTATTAAGAAAACCCAATTGCAGGCTTTTTTGTATATAATTAAGTACTCTTCGGTGGTTTGGGCTTGATAGTTCTTTTTCTTTTAAACTTGGATGGCGGGACAAAAATTAAAACGCATTGCGTTCATTAAACACACTCAGTGGTGCTGATGATGGTTTTGGAGTTGTGGTGGTTCTTGACGCGCCCGGCCCTTTTTTTGCCGTGTTGGTTGTTGGGACAGTTGTGAATTTTTAAGGTTCACTGATGAAGAAAAAACGGGCAGATTGGTTATGATGATAGGGCATCTATATAGAGATGTGTCTTTTTGTGGTGCACATGTCCACATCACAGGTCATGCAAATTTTTGCGGTCTCCTTCCTCATTCCTGCTGGGCGGTTTTTTTCAACATTTTGTTTTTGTTTTCTTTCTTTTGAAACAGGCATATGGTATAAATTTTCAGGCACGTGTCAAATATGTTTGATGTTCAGGGTAGAAGGGCACAACCTCTATATGATTCAGTAATATATTTTTTAAATTCGGACCTTTAGAACTTTTGATAAAATGGAACTAAAAATAACCACCTTTTCATCATAGTTGAAGTGTACTCCAACGCGCTTTTTAAGTCTCAATACTCCCAAATGATGTGATTGAACTAGATTGGAAAATGTTCAATAACTAGAAAAAGTCCAAATAATGGTTGTCAAAATGAAAGAAACAAAGATAGTCTGGAAAATGACGTTTACATTTTTCTTATGACAGCTATCACTTTTGACAAATTAAATTAGTCAAAAGTTGGGTTAGGGGAATACAACTATTCTCATCAAAATGAATACACAAGTTCACTTCCTTGTGAAATGAACCATTTACATATATTTATTTTCTCTGGTCAAGATACTTATTAAGGATTCGAACTCATGCTGGCTTGACTTTAATATTGCATTATTGCAACAAAAAAATAAGCAAATCTAAAGTGACATAATGTACACAAATAACAATAACATACATTCAATGAAACAGAACATTTAATAATATGTATTTCCTTATAAACCTAATTTTCCAAAAACCGTGTCTTTTAAGGTCAGGTAAACCCTTTAACCCTTGATGTTCAAATGGTAGACATGTGCATTCAAGAGGACACAAGCGTCCACAGGTTTTTCTCAAAACCCACCTCTGTATATCAACTTCTTCTCTCACCTCCCCGCGGTGAACATCGGATGCCTAGTACCTCAACTGGAGATTGGGTTCCAACCCCAGTGGAAAGTTGTTGGGGCAGCAAACGATAGGGGGGGGGATAGGTGTTTCTACTAAGGCACCTCTCCTTATCCAGGCGGCAGCGGACGAATTTTCGAGATGGAATCAACGGTGGCGTCTACAGTTCCAGTAAGGTTGAACTACTTAGTGAACACCTTATAGGGCTTTTTCGACAAATGCGGAACTCAGGCCTGTAAGCAGCGATTTATCTGGCTCCCCGTCCTTGGAGTTAAACTAAGTATCTGGCCGTCCATGTTATGTGTTGTGCCGTCGGGGTGACTTCCTGGCCACGTAAAATATACCTTCAGTTGCGAAGCACCAAGAAGCCTCGGATACGGACGGATTCACTGTTGACAACCCACGCAAACGAAATAAGGACAACGAACTTCGGATATGTACCTGGAATGTTAGGTCCCTTAACAAACCACGTGCAGCCGAACAATTAGGGGAAGCCCTAAACTGCTGCAAGGCAGATATTACAGCCATCCAAGAAGTGCGATGGGATGGACCGGGCAAACGCAAACTAAAAGACTGCGATATCTACTACGGCGACTGCTACCGTGAACAAAGACAGCGTCTATTTGGGTGTGGATTTGTTGTTGGAACTAGACTCAGGCAAAAAGTCTTGAGTTTCAACAGTGTAAGCGAGCGCATCACGACAATCCGCATTAAGGCTAAATTCGCCAACATAACCCTAATATGCGCGCATGCCCCAACAGAGGAGATAGATGAAGACACCAAATACATATTTTTCGAGCTCTTTCACAAGACATATGATCAGTGCCCTGGCTATGACATTAAAATTGTCTTAGGAGATTTTAATGCCAAGCTAGGAAGAGAAGACATCTTTCGTGGAATAATCGGGAGACACAGCCTGCACGACACCACCACCAGGCTAGTCGATTTCGCTGCGGGGCGAGACGTTCTGGTAGCTAGTTCGCAGTTCACGCATCTTAATATCCACAAGGGGACATGGAAATCTCCTGATCAATCAACCGTCAACCAGATTGACCACATTGCGATCGACGCACGACACTTCTCCAGTATACAGGATATCCCAACATTCCGAGAGGCCAACATTGACTCGGACCGCTACCTCGTTGTAGCCAAGGTACGTTTAGGGATATCCCGATCCAATCCAAAGCAAGGAAGTACTGTGAGAAGATTGGACGATAGACAGCTACAATCGCAATAGACTGCCATGTCCTTTTCCAATCGAGGCTCTAATAAGCTCTTAAGGAGTCCTATGCTGCGTGCATTAAGCATTGAAAACCAGTGGCAACATTGCCTTGCAGCCATCAGAGATGCCGCCTCTGAAGTGCTAGGTTTCACACGGCCACCACAGCAAAACCCCTGGTTTGACGACGAATGCCGGCAAGCGCACGCAGCGAAACAAGAGGCATACAAAACGGCGCTGCACAAAAGGACTAGAGCTGCTCGCTAGATCTACGAGCAGAAGAGGAGAGAGGAACACCCCCTTCTTAGGCGGGAAAAAAAGAGAGCATGAGAAGCACGCGGTCGAGGAGAAAGAGGGATGTCATAACAGGAATGAGGTTCGTAAATTTTACCAACAATTAAAAACAACCTTCGAAGGGTACCAGCCACGAACCGAAGCCTGTAAAGAAGATCAGGGGAACATCGTTGTAGAACCGCAGTCGATGCTGAGAATATGGAAAGATCACTTCTCCAAATTATATAACGGCGATGACGAACCGAATTCCGTTGTAAGGGAGATAGAACCACTCAACCTCGGCAACGCAGATCAACAATTCCGCCTACCCGACCTTGACGAAGTGAAAATAGCTATATCTAAACTTAAGTCAAAAAAAGCTGCTGGAGCTGACGGCATCGCTGCCGAACTATTCAAAGCAGCAGGCGATGACTTGGTATGGGTATGCAATAACTCATCTGCAAAATATGGTCAGAAGAAAGCATGCCCGATGAATGGAATCTCAGCATAGTATGCCCGATAAATTAGAAAAGAGATTCTCGTAATTGCGCCAACTACAGAGGCATCAGTCTCCTTAACATTGCGTATAAGATCCTCTCTGCCGTATTATGTGAACGTCTGAAGCCGTTCGTCAACAACCTGATAGGTCCTTATCAGTGTGGCTTCAGACCAGGAAAGTCCACTATCGACCAAATATTCACACTACGGCAGATCTTGGAAAAAACCCAGGAACTTCAAATCGATACCCACCATCTCTTTATGGATTTTAAAGCCGCGTATGCAGCATCTATAGGGAAGAGCTCTACAGAGCAATGTCTGGTTTTGGCATCCCTGTCAAAATTGTCCGTTTTTGCAGAATGACGATGGAGAATGCATCTATCAAGGTCGGAAAAGATCTCACCGATACATTTGATGTCAAAAAAGGTTTTAGACAAGGCGATGCACTGTCATGCGACTTCTTCAACATCGTTCTGGAAAGAATTGTGCAAAACTCAACCGTCAACACTAGAGGCACAATCTTCCAAAGGTCCATCCAATTACTCGGATACGCAGATGATATTGACATAGTTGGAAAATCAGAGATTGATGTCAGTAGAGCGTTTTTGAGCATTGCGACGGAAGCGAAGAAGATGGGTTTAGTGGTCAATGAGGGCAAGACCAAATATATGCTGTCTTCAAAAAAGGACACTGAACAACGACGTCTTGGAGAAAACGTCACCATGGACAGCTATAACTTTGAGGTAGTTAAGAACTTTGTCTACCTAGGTACCGCTATTAATACAGACAACGACACCAGCGCTGAGATCAAACGCAGAATAACTCTTGCTAATCTCTGCTTCTTTGGAATTAGAAGGCAATTGAGAAGTAAAGTCCTCTCTCGAGCATCTAAAATCACCATCTATAAGACACTCAATATCCCGGTTCTCATTTATGGCGCTGAGGCCTGGACCCTGTCAAAGAAAGATGAGAGCGTCATAGGATGCTTCTAGGCAAAAATTCTTCGGGTGATTTTCGGTCCGTAAGCATAGGTGGAGAATGAAGAAGAAGATATAACGGCGGACTGTACGGGCTGTACGGAAGGTCTTCGAATGCAATCCCGAGGGACGGCGGAGCAGTAAAGGAAGGCCACGACTCAGGTGGGAGAGGACCTCAACCACCCTGGCGTGTGAAACTGGAGACAGCTAGCTAGGGACCGAGCTGGCTGGAGACGCATGTTGGTTGAGGCCCAGGTCCGCCCCGGACTATAGCACCACCTTAAGTAAGTAAGTAAACTCTTTAAAAGTCATTGTTCTCATTTTCATACTTCTTGAACACAGCCTCCAATTTCTGATAAATTAGTGAAAAACTGATAACAAGTTTCAATGTGTGTGGTAAATTGATTGCAACATTAGTTGTGTGCGTGTAAATTGACGTTTTAATCAGAAAGCAACTTGAATTCCTGTGTTTGTATGGAGTGTCTTTGAAAAAAGTCTAAATTACAAGATTTCGGTGGGGAATTGTGACCACCTCCAAAAAAAAAATTAGATTTTCACCATTTTTGTGGTGAGTTTTAAGTATTCAAATGTTCCGTGCATTTTTGCATTTTAAGTTGTCAAAAGTTTTCTAAAGATGGTAGCTGCCCAAATAGGGACCTTTTTGACTTTTCAATTGTCAAAAACAACTCATTCAGAAAAATAAAGCTTGATTTTGTGAGGGGTTCTTATTGTTCACAACCTTGTCTTTACCGCGACTGGTTTGTTTCAGGAGTCAGGATAGGACTCAGGAGTGCAAGTAATAAATGGACACCTATTATATACATACATGTTGCTTGGAATTTCCTTTTCATCACATTGAACCCTCAATGGATCTGGAGAGTCATCCTACAGGGACGAATCTTCAATAAACATCAACGCTCTGTGTTCTTAAGTACCCAAAGTATTTCATGTTCCAAGACCAACTTAAAGCAAATCTCCTCTCATTTGAATATAATGCAGCCCTGTGCAAACCAGAATGCAATTGATCCCAAAGTTGGCGACGAATGTACTGCAATGATGGTGGAACGTCGTCTTTGTCGTCGGTTGGTCGGAGACAGCTTGTCGATTGTTCAGAGAAATTGTTTAATGATTGCTTTGCGGTCACGTCTTTCAGGTGCTTTTTTTTTGGATAATTTCAATTTTACCTGTGTCAACCGACCCCCACCGACCAAAAGAGGTGTCGTCTTTTAAGTTTGAAGTATCGTATTTTTTGTTTTTGTTTTAAAGTAACTGAGTAAGTGAGTAACGATCAGAGAGTATTAAGAAGCGCAGATGATGATTGACAGAGGGAAACAGGAGGAAGTTGATGAAACTCATACCAATACTGCAGCCGGGCTTAAGTCTTAAGATGACCATCAGCTCCAGCTAGCGGCAAATTGTTTATTGTCCAATTGCATTGTAATTTCTCACCCCAGACACAAAAAAGTCAAAGTCCTTAAGTGAGATGGCAATTCATTTGAATTTATGACCTCCAATTGAATAGCGGTGGTTGTTGATGGTTGGTGGATAAATCATCTTTTGGGGACCGGACCGGGCGCGCGAAAACAAAAATTGCAATTGCACATGCTCGCTCGATGTTAATCTCAGAGTCGAGTCGGGGCAAAAGGCTATGGCAGTGGTAAAACAAAATTTATATAAATTCGTCAACAGCACCAATGCGGATAATTGGAAGCGTTTTACTGAATGACATCTGGTTATCAGCCGTTGAAAGTTCACTTCATCCATGTAAAAGAGTGCGAGAGGATGAGGATGCACGGATAAGTACATATGTAGATATTATAATTATGGATTTTGGGTTATATGCATCATCTTCTGTCGGACTCACAGTGACAGAGCATCTGTTTGTTTCTGTGTTTCCTTTAGGTTTTCAGGGGAATTCTGTATCTGTGCCAGTGTCCCAGTGTGACATTCACATTTTGAATTGGGCGGAAAATAATCTGTTGAACAGATTGTGTTTTTTGTGTGTGCGCAAAAATGCGATATTGAGTGTTTTCGGAAGCCACCCAGAGGAGTTCTGAGAATTATAAGGGACTTTCTGGGTAATCTTTATGTTTTTGCTGTGAGAAAAATTTTAAAATTCCAAAATTTTGCAGGCTATGTGGACTGAGACTGGAAAGTCGTCTTTTATTTGTTGTGACATTTCATTCGGGTAATCATTTTGTCAGAATGCGTCAACAACGTTCTGGTGCATCATTTTTTCAAGAACTTGTTATTAATATATGACTGCAGAACTTTGATGTTGGTTCGAAAGGTGACAAGAACATTTGAATTAGATTATGTCGAACTTTTATGATAACAGCTATAGATTTTTTTTTAGAATAATTTTGGTATCCGTATCTTCTCAAATAGTCAGGCTATCGAATTTCTGGACTCTGTCTCCGCAAACTCTATAACAGTCCATAACTCTCGATCATTTCAAATGGAGATGGCACAACAGTTTAATATTCACCATTGCTAGGTGCCAAGCCAAAGATACATTCCATTAAGTTGTAAGCAGAAATTGTACAGAACATCCAATTCTACCAAGGTTGGGCATATAAATTATTGCTAATGGAAGACGCTATGGAAAAAGCAAACACCAGGTGGAATAACATCACCACGTGTCAGGTTACAAAAATCATCTGGCCTACACTAGATTTAAAGCGCTCAAGGTACTTGTCTCTATCTTTAAGCAGATCGCATAAAAGCTTCCATAATCGGTGTCATAACCGTACAATGTTTAATAGGAAAGCACTCCACGCGTCTAGGCGTATCCTAAAATGGCTTTTGCAGAAGCTGTATAGGTGAGGAAGAGTTGGAAACAGATCTTCACCTTCTTTCTATAAGCCCTGATCCAGCTCCAAATCGCAAGAATTTTTTTTATTTTTATTAAGGCCTAGTGACTAACAACACTCAACTATTCCTGAGTGCGAGTACTGTTTTCAGAGATGGAGGGGACCTACAGTTTTAAGCCGAATCCGAACGGCTAATTTGAAAAAGCACTTTTCATGACAAGAATGACTCTCGGAGGATTTGTCAATTCCTTGCAAAGGGCAGTATCAGTAAAAAAAAATTTAGATGGCACAGGCAGGGATTGCACCCAAGACCTCTGGCATGTCAGTGCAACGCACTAACCATCATGCCAAGGGTACTACGCAAGAATTACATGGGAGAACTTTTCTGTAACGATTTAAACGATCTCAATCATATAAACATAATCAGTCCTTCACATTTCGTAAGGGACTGGTAAACTGGTTTCATTAAGCTTACAAGAAAGGCTTACGATTGATGTGGTACCACAATGTGCCGTTAAACTGCACCTAACCTGTATTGACAAAATAAGCGAATCTAGAGCTGTTTCACCGCATTCAGAAACGAAATAAGGTCTTTGGTTTTCATTTCGGAAACTTTATCAACATCTTAAAGAATTGCCCTTCCGAAGCTTACATTCTTTGCTGCATGCTCTCCTATCGGCCAATGTTCGGTACATATTGCATTGAGCCTGGTTATTTCATGCCTCAAATCAAAATCAAATGGGGTGGCGCAACAGTCCGTTGTATACCAGGGCCTAGTGACTTACAACACTCAACTATCCCTGTGAGATGGAGGGGACCTACAGTTTTAAGCCAAATCCGAAAGGCTTATTTGAAAAAGCACTTTTCATGACAAGAATTACTCTTGGAGGATTTGACCAACTCCTCGCAAGAGGCAAAAGCAGTGAAAAAAAACTTTAGATGGCACAGACACGGGTACTACACAAAAATTACCTAGGAGAACTCTTCTGAAACGATTTAAACATAATCAGACTTTTACATTTCGTAAGGGACTGGTTTATTGAGCTTAGAAGAAAGCCTGAAGATTCATGTTTCATGAGAGGAAATAAGGTCTTTGATTTTCATTTCGGAAAGTTCATCAACATCTTAAAGAATTACCCTTCCGAAGCTTACAATCTTTGTTCGGTAGAACTCTTTGTTATAGGTAGGCCATATCTCCCTCTATACAGTACAGTAAGTTAATTGAGAAAATTGTGCCCTTCATCGCTCCAAGAGGAATATTCACCTATCCGCAAGTGAGCTATGAAGGGCCGATCCTTACCGGTCCAACTCATTTCCATCATGGAGGTTGATGTTTATGTTGGAGTTCATCCCGACTTTATTTGACCAGCATTTATGATCCCGTGGCTGAATTGATAGCCATAATAGACACCTGGCTGTCAGTTCGGATAGCCGTGTTTCTTTTTTGGTTTAAGTTTGATGCTTGTCAGATTGATAGTTATTCCGCTTGAAATAAACTAGCACACTATGGCCGAAAAGATTAAGGGTCATTTGAGGACTCAGAGACTCATATTCTCTACCTTACTCCACACTCTATCTTTAACTTGTCCGTAAAAATAGTGGTATCGAATGTTTCGTAACCATGCCATCCTCCTATCCTTTTTGGCAGGAAAGATGATTTGCAAATCTTTACTAAGGTCCGCCGCCAAAATATCTGCTGGAGTCAGTTCGTTAGTGTTGCCCTTTGGGTCTGGAAAATCAACAGTTTTTTTTTTGTAATAAACGGGCGCTTACTTACTTACTTAAGGTGGCGCTACAGTTCTGTGTGAACTAAGGCCTCACCCAACAAACTTCTCCATCTACTCGGTCCCTAGCAAGATGTCTCCAGTTTCGCGCTCCGAGTTGGGTGAGGTCACTTTCCATTTGTGCGCCCCACCTGAACTGCGGTCTTCCTCTACTGCGCTGTCCTGTGGGTGTGGATTCGAAGACTTTCCGCGCCGGAGCATTGGTTACCATGCGCTCTACATGACCCAGCTATCTTAGTCGTTGGACTTTTACCCTTCATACGGGACCGTCGATCACACGAAGAACTTTTCGCTCGAACCGACTCAAGGTGCTTTCATCCGCTTTTGTCATGGTCCATGCTTCTGCACCGTATAGCAGGACGGGGATGATAAGGGTCCTATATAAATAGCAACACTTTGGTCCCTCGAAAAAGGACTTTACCACTCAATTGTTTCCTAGTCCAAAGAAACAGCGGTTAGCAAGAGTTATTCTTCGTTTGATCTCAGCGCTGGTGTTGTTTTCTGCGTTTACAGCGGAGCCTAGGTAAACGGAGTCCTTGACTACCTCAAAATTACGTCTGTCGATGTTGACGTTTTGACCAAGACGTCGGTGTTGTATGTCCTTTCTTGAAGACAGAATGTACTTTGTTTTGCCCTCGTTGACCGTTAAACCCAATGTCAAATTCATCAGCATATGCCTGTAATTGGACAGACTTTTGAAAGATAGTAAATCTAGTGTTGATGTGTGAACTCTGCACTATTCTTTCAAGCACGATGTTAAAAAAATCACATGACAGCGCATCACCTTGTCTGAAACCTTTTTGACATCGAAAGGTTCTGTTAAGTTGTTTCCAACCTGCACAAACGGACGAGTTTGGCAGGGATGTCAAAACTAGACATGGCTCTATACAGCTCGTCCCTGTATATGCTGTCATATGCGGCCTTGAAATCGATGAAAAGATGGTGGGTGTCGATTTGGTGTTCTTGGGTTTTTTCCAGGATCTGCCGTAATGTGAATATTTGATCGACTGTGGACTTTCCTGGTCTAAAACCACACTGATAAGGACCTATCAGGTTGTTGACGATGGGCTTTAGACGTTCACATATTACAACAGAGAAGATTTTACAGGCGATGTTAAGTACACTGATTCCTCTATAGTTGGTGCAGGTTAGAGGGTTTCCTTTTTTTAGGTTCGCCAAAAAATACTGAGGTTCCATTCATCGGGCATGCTTTCTTCCGGCCATATCTTACAGATAAGTTGGTGCATGCTCCTCACAAACTTATCTCCAGCTGCTTTAAAGAGCTCGGCATTCAAGCCATCCGTTCCAGCGGCTTTATAAGACTTCAGCTTTGATATGGCAATCTTTACTTCGTCTAAGTCGTGATGACGGGATTGTTGGCTTTCGTCGTTTATGTTCAATGGATCATCCTGCCTGACAGCAGAAT
The DNA here is from genome assembly GCF_945859685.1 of Eupeodes corollae. Taxonomy (NCBI): domain Eukaryota; kingdom Metazoa; phylum Arthropoda; class Insecta; order Diptera; family Syrphidae; genus Eupeodes; species Eupeodes corollae. The sequence continues at coordinate 95,880,571 of NC_079149.1, forward strand.
GCGGTTCGTCGTCGCCGTTATACAGTCTGCAGAAGTGGTCCTTCTATATCCTCAGCATTGACTGCGGTTCCACCATGATGTTTCCATTTTCGTCTTTGCAGCCTTCGGTTCTAGGTTAATGTAACTGTGAATTCGGTTGCACCTGTTCATAAAACTTTCGAACTTCATTCCTGCTTTTAAACCTGTCAACATCTTCGACCGCACGCTTCTCATGCCTTCTCTTTTTCCTTCTGAGAAGTCGTCGTTCCACTCGCCTTTTCTGCTCCTTTTATGCAGCGCCGCTTTGCGTGCCTGTTGTTTGGCTGCATTTGCCTGCCGACATTCCTCAACAAACCAGGGGTTTCTGGTTTGTTGTTGTTTCTTGGCTGTTTGAAACCCAGCACATCAGAGACGGCTTCTCTGATTGCATCTTGGCAATGTTGCCACTGGTTTTCGATACATTGTGTTGGCGGCAGAGAACTTCGAGAGATTCTACTTGTAACTCGGTCGGAAAAGGTTTTGGCGATCTCTGGCGATTGTAGCCGTTCGACGTTGTACCTTCTCCCAGTCCGAGTCGATGTTATTTCCTCGGAAAGTTCGTACATCCATGATCCTGTAAGCGTGTCTGGCATCGATCGCAATATGGTCATCTGGTTGACGATAGATTGATGTGGAGAACTCCAAGTTCCTTTGTGAATGCTGAGGTGTGGAAAACGCGTACTGGCTACCATGACGTTTCGCCCCGCAGCAAAATCTATGAGCCTGAATCCGTTGTCTAAAGTGTTGTCGTGCAGGCTGTTCTTCCCGATTATTCCACCAAAGATTTCACCCCTTCCTAGCTTGGCATTAAAATCGCCCAGTACTATTTTAATATAGTAGCTAGGACACTGCTCATATGTTTTGTCTAGGAGCTCGAAGAACATATCTTTGGTGTTGTCGTCTTTCCCTTCTGTGAGGGCGTGCGCGCATATCAGGCTAATGTTGCCGAAAACGGGCGCCTAAAGGTTTATTAATACACCTTACATATTTAAAGTTTAAACGCAGTGCGAGCTCTAGGAAAATAGGGAAGGATTAAACAGGAGATATCGATGCACATTGGTCTTAAAGTTTTGAATATCAAAATAATAGGGAAAAACAAAGCTTTGTTAAGCATTCCACATTCTCGATGTGCGGTTAAAAAAAGAATCTCTATACTCGACACTACGTCCGAAATTGACCTCAAGGTTAAACTGATGAGCATTCCTAGAAGTACGAGTATTAAGCTGAATCGTTTGAGGGGAGGAATGCAAGTACAACTGGCTAATTCGACAGAACACTGTTTATAAAAATATCGGTAGAACAACGAAAGGTATGAAACATTGCAGCGGTGTTCAATTGACGTAATTGTTTCGGTTATATTATTTAAGCCTTAGCGTTTCCAACAACTTAATTGTCCAGTGTCCATTATTCAGCCCATGTAACGCTTTTGTTATGTAACATATCACTCTTTTCTTACAAACGCCGGAATGCCCTCTTACAGAAATAGCAGCAAAATAAGGATTGAAGTCGGACCAAATCTGAACTAAAAAGTGGAAAGCTTTTTTTCTTGCCATAATAGGGTTGAACTGACTGAAAAACGTAGGCAAGGGTTTAAACCAATATGAACAAATTGTTTTATAAAACATTTATAATGTGTAGTTTACCAAAGAAGTTTTTTTTTAAAATACAGATGTAGGGAAAAGTCGTTCTATCGACAACCTTCAAACTCTTCGACATCGAACCAAACTATTTCTGTCCAAAACATGTCTCCTGATGTTAAAGAATGAATAAAATAAATAACCCCTTACCACCAATATTCCAAAACGATCTTAATATGTCACGATTTTCAACCTCGCATATGTGAGCCTTAGCATGCATGAAATAAATTTATCAAACCACATAAATAAACTAGCATCTTTCAGAAAAGAAAGGAAAAGGATTAGTTTAACCACCAAGAGATTTCCTATAGAGACGTCATTAATTAAATTTAATCTTTTTTTCAAGTCTTATCCAAAAATAAAAAGTCTTCTTAACACTTTCGATGGTACCAAACAGTGAGCTCTGAGCTCCCTTGTCAATGCATTGGGCTTGTTCGCCGAAATCAACTAACTCTCGATCCCTTACCCTTCATATCGATCATTAACCTTTGTTTCTTAAACTGAGAAGATCAAAAATTAAATGCATGATGTGATGCCACAAAATGTGTTTATCTGAAATTTGAAAACGGAGACCAACGAAAAAAAAGATTGGTTTGAATCTAAAATGTTCCCGCCAAAGATCACACTCAGAAATTTCTTAGCTAGCGGCATACAGGAGCTCCATTAAATAGCTGCCATCATTGTTGTTCGTCGTCGTCGTTGTTGCAGTCAGGCATCTCCTAACATCTGAGAAAATGCACAGAAGCATGAAGCCATCTCGGTCTCGGTTTCTCTTTTTGTCAGATGGTTACGGACAGCGGTGGCGGCGGTGGCGGTGGTGGTGCTTTAGCTGGGTTGGGCGAAGAACAAGATTCTACCCCCAGGGTGAAAGTGGTTGGCAACGAAAAAGTATCCCAGGCGTGGGAAATCGCTCCTGGAATGCGCACACGAAAACCAGCAAGCAAATGCTGATGCTGATGGCTCCAACATTGCGTGCTAAGCCTAGTCGAACTCGAAGCCCGACAAAATCACAAACGATGGCTTCATACACAATACATAGCTGTGGTATTAGCTGGACACCAAAATTTAGGACTCCCTTTACTTTTTGAGGGTCAAATGCGATTGCCATCGATAAAGACTAACATCTAATTCAAGCAAAATTCCGTCAGATTACCCGTCGTGGTCGTCGGTTGTTGACGATCAATGCCAGGCTGCCATGGCTATACAACTGAAGTCCGTTTTAAAGTACAATAATCCTGGAGGCTGTCACGATGACGTTGATGATGATTAGCTGTTACCTGGATGGAATGGAAGTTTTGCAAGTTCCAATGCAACGATATATGCGGGGGATTGCGATTTGCGATACCATCGATTGCCCAAAAATTAAAATGAATTAGTTTGATGGATTTCCCTTTCCCCATCATCAGAGATCAGATCAGGCCAGACACCATCAGAAGACCTAGTCTGTTGATTCTGGTCCTTTGGAATCTGGACAACAAAGAGAAGAAGCTATTGCTCTTCAGCAATCATCAGAAAATTGACTGTGTACGATGTTATGGCAATTAAGTCGCAGACTCTCATGTTTGACGAATGCAAAGAAGAGCTTAAGACCAGCACATTGTCTGAAGCTGATGCATTTTGGGTCTTTTCTTGTGTGACTTAGCATGCATTCATGGGGGATCAGAAGCATTTGTGTTACTACGACTTGAGACATTCTATGCCTACGGGGACGTTTTTCAACTTTGCAAAATGCAGTGGCGATATCGATGGCGGCTGGCCGATTGATTGCTATTTGCTGCTATAGAGCAATCAATTGATATTGTGGGAATTGGCAATACTTTTCGAAAGGGGTTAGGTCTTAGGAAACCTTCACTATACTAGCGTGTAGACAATGAAATTAAATTTCGAGGTCTTCTTTTCAGTTAAATTGGTATTTCGTTACTAAAATTTGTTACTTACAAACGATAGAGAGGAGGGTATAACATTTTTCATTTGTTTAAATTTGATTTTGGAAATCAGTACCGTTTAGTGGGGTTACAATGTTGTAAAATTGTGAATTTCTGACTTGAGGCTTGACAATTGGTGAGTCATTATGATCAATTCCTATTGTTTTTCTTTTCAGTTGATTATGTTTTTTTTTACGAAGACTTCTATTGTTTGAAAAAAGAGGTTACAACATTGTTGAAAAGTTTATTTTGTTGATTCGATTAGGAAGAAAAGGCTTTCTTAAATTATAGCTTTCTCTTGAGAATTCTTAGACGCAAGATTGTCATTAAAGTGCATATTCGGTGTAAATTTCAGACTTGAAACTTAAACGAAGAAGCAATATAAAAAAATTAATTAGGTGGCGCAACAGTCCGTGACTAACCAGGACCTAGTGACCTACAACTCTCAACCATTCCTGTGTGCGAGTAATGCAGACATTTAACAAATGGTAAGTCTAAGTTCTGAAATCATAGTTCCAAAGTTAAAATAAATAAATCAAACATTTTTCAGGTGCAAGAACATTATTAAGTCGAATTAGAAAAAAAAATTAAGCATTTCTAGGAAAGCTAGTAGGCCTTCAAGTCAGTGGTAAAAGCTAATTTATTAAATATAAAAATGTTGTCAACTCTGGTTTTCGTTTTCTAAACAGAAAATATTGCGGTATCTCCTCCTGAAGCAAAAGACTAAGAAACTAGAATAAACCAAATTTTTAAGATTCTTAAGTTACAATCAGACTTATTGTGATAGTCGTTGAATGACGTAGGAAAATACGACGGCAGTTTTAGCAATACTTATGGCGTTCAAAGCCAATTGGAATTTTTTTTTGTGGAATTCATTCATTATTAGTGTTTAGCGAAAAGCCTTAAGGTGACAGCTATATTCATAACAATTGGTACTAAAAAACGTTTTTCAGAAAAATTTCTCTCCACCAAAAGTAATGGGTTATCCATTTTGCGGTTTCTAAAGCACAAGACTGGACATCTGTGAACTAAGTTTTTAAATTTTTTTTCAGTTAAAAGTCTGACATTTACAAAAATGAATGGCTTAAGTATCGCACAAGGCATACATTACGAATATTACAATGTCAGTATATGGGTGTGAACGCAATACTGTATGGCTTAGAAGATTCCCATTGGATAAAAATGTGTAAGAATAGTTAATTTGGCCATAATGAAAATAGTAACGTGGACAATAGTTATAGTCGATATACCAATGCCATTATGGGAGTCAGGCCCATACTGACTGGTGACATGTACAACGCTCCTAGCAGAAAAGTCTTTCCATTATTGTTGTGTCCCTTATGTCCTTATTGTTGTAGATATATATCGATACAATAGTTATATCCATGTACTATTGACAGTTATCCAATAACGGTATCGATTATCACGCTATAAGTGACCGCGGGAAAAACTAGTAGCATTTCAACATCTCCGGAACAGTATGGGGCTGAAGGTAATGCTGTCTCGCAGGGGCGAAGGCAGAAAATAATTTCGTGGGGGGGGGGGGTTTCTTTTTAGGCACTATTTTATATACAAACTAGTTTTTCTTTAACTTAACATGAAAATGCTAGAAGTAATGATTTTGAATGCGTTCCGAACCTTAAGACCGAAGATATAGGGTCATATTCATATAATTCATTACCCATTTTAAAACGAAAATCAGGAGTCTTAAAATAAACACGACGTATCCTTATTTTTAACCTGTTTCTAAATCAATTAAACATAAAAAAAAAACTGGGTGGAATCGGCTAAGGTGATTTTTGATAATTTTGATAAAAAAAAATAATATAATTTGATCTAAGTATTTAAGGTGATAGTCAAATTTTCACTAGAAAAATTTGGTAGTAATTTCCCTAAAAATATGTCGTTTCTAAAAAGAGTTACCAGACGCTTACAAAAACGAATGGAAAATTTGTTCAGTTACCTTTTATAGGTACAAAAACACATTCTTGTGATCGAGAAAGCTTACGACATTCGAAAACACAAACAAAGTAAGAATGTTATTTAAACATAGCTAATTTGATACTTTTAGTTAGATATTTATAGGAATCATTTTTAAATTTCACCATAGCAAGAATGAATTGTGACAATAATAATCTGGAATTGTTCAATCGAACGGAATTGAGTTGAATCATCTTACACAAACGGAACGAAAATGATAGTAAAATTTGACTATCAAAAATATGATAGTCATTATCACCTGAGCCGATTTCACCCTTTATTGAGTAGATTAAGTTACGAGACATTTTATTTGAAAATTTAAAAATAAAAATTAAAATGTCAAAAGACTTAAGGGTATATCAATATTTTGATATTTTGCTGGATCTTGGAATGATACTGACTAACAAAAAACGAATGCCTTACTTAACCCCATTGGACCCCTTTGCATTAGATAAAGATGAATTGTATAAGAGGTATCGATTATACAAAAAAAAACTGTCAAGTTTATGATTGACCTTCTAAATATTATGTGTACATACATACATACATAGATCGAAATTCAATGTTTAGTTGAAATAGTTTAAAGAGTTTCAAAGATTTTGGTTCTCTAGCTAACGCAATTTATTTTGCTACCCTCTACAAGCCATTTTGTATAGGTGTAAGTGAAATTTTAGAAATTGTAGTAGAATATGACTTAAACCTGTTTTTAACTTAACAGAGCTGACAAATTCTTTATGAATAGCAACTGTGTCTAACCTAATGTTAAATTAAGACTCCAGTTCAAATAGTCTCGTGTTTAAAATATGACTATGAATATGCTCCATATTTTTTTTTGTCTTGCATTAAGGTTTGTTTATAAATGCAGAAACGTATTCAAATGTTTAAAAATATTGAATATAGGAGACATCACGTAACTTTCATTATTAATTTGATTTTTGTTCTTTAAAAATAGGGAAAAAGACGACACCAAGGCAAATAAGGTTATTGTTTTTGTTTTAAAAGATTCTTGTGTCACAATTCAAGAAGTGAAAAAAGTTGAGCTAGAAGATTTTTTTTTTAATTTACAGATAAAACTAACATAAATGAACCGAACAATTTTTCGGAATTTTTAAATGTGTCATAAGTGGCAGTAAGATCGTTTGAAAAACGAGTACCTGCAACAAGATCATTTTCTATTTTTCATTTTTAGCCATAATACTTAGCTTTATACAAAAAGTTAAAACTCTTCATCTTCTACCGCAGTGTTGGAAAATAAAAATACGAAACATTTTAATTGTTAGTATGAATAAAAACAAGAAAAATATTTATTGTTCTGAATTAGTGTGTTTGTGATTTGTGCACAATTTCTATCACCGTATGAAATTTATTAAAATTGTTCGTTTATCATAGTTTAAGAATTTGCGTTGAAAATTAATTTTGTACCATTTGTCTTATTTATTTTCTTTTGAACAATAATGGATATTTAATTACTGCACATATTCTGATATTTGGGGGGGGGGTTAACCCCCAAAATAAATTTCTGCGTTCGCCCCTGCTGTCTCGTCAAACGTACTATGCGGCCATGTGTTACAAGCAAAGATTGTGGTACCATACAGTAAAGTACATAATCCCATACTTATAGGAGTTGTTGCAAGACAATGTAGGAATATCACAGATACTTTTTAAGTATGGTTCTCCAGGCCATACTAGCATTGTCATAAATGCTCTTCAATTCTTTCTGTGTACAAATTATTAAAACCTACTACGAAAACCGTGATTCTGCCACAGCGACATATCGTGGTTTAAGAGGAGATTATGGTTTACATAATCGTCCAACCACACAAGCAATAGGTAAAATTGTGAAGAAATCTGAAAAAGCTTGGTAAGGCCTGTGCATCATCGTTTCGCTAGTACCACTGAAAATATCGCTGCTTTAAGCGAAAGTGTTGCCGAAGACCCGAATGGATTCATTCTTCGTCGTTTTCAGGACTGTCTTAAGGCACATTATTACGTAATTTGTCTTTGGATCTACACCTAAATCCAAAAAAAGTCCATCTCACACAACAACTGAAGCCAGCTGATAATTCACAACGTCGAACATACGTCGAATTGGTGTGGTGGGCAGGGATTTTTCGAACAAAAATAGAGGCCATTACATCCAAAAAAATGGGCACTGTTTGGTGAACTCTGAGATTGGACCTTACTTCTTCGGAAACGTCGATGGAACGACTGTCATCGTCAATTCGAAGCCTTATGGTTAGTTTTTAATTAGGTATTTGACTCATTTTATTTCAATATAATATTTTCATATAATATATAAAAAATATAATGTAATATATTAATCTTATAAGTCGTATCGGTATGGCTTATGGTCGTCTACCAGACTGACGTTTTCGAAAACAAATACATTTTATTTAATAAAATAGGAGTAATAAGTTACATTGATAAATATTTATCTTAATTTTTTTTTTAAATCTTCTTCGATTGTAAGTTTTCTATATTTAAGAGCAGAAATAGAATAATTGTGAAGCGAGTCCCAGCCTTCTTCACCATTTAATAACCTGAAGAATTCAGTTTCATCGAGGTTGCTTTTATTGAAGTAGATAACCAGGAATTCTTTTAGGACTGGACACAACGCAATAAAGTGAAAGGTATCTTTCCGTATTTTTATATTACAAAGGGTATATAATACAGGCAGATCGGGTCGATGTGGCATATAATTAAGGTTATGTAGTTCTCCCCTTATAAGATACGATCTATTCTACAATTAAAATTTAAACGACTGTAATAGATCCTGAATATCGATGACCTAGCTTTAGACTTATATCTTCCATATAGTACTTTTCCAAATTTTCCAAAATCATGTTGAATTTTGAGTCTAATAGGACGGGTTGTACTTTCATTACTAATTCAAGATCAATACGGCATATTGAAGCAAGGCTCACCCACTTTTCTAGCATAGATCCTTTTTCTTGGAACTGTTTTAAGAATGATTTTTGAAATTCTGCTGTCTGCCCTATTTATTACTTTGATTACGTAGTTAAAATGCATCTGTAGTGTATCCATTATCAGAGGAAGAGTTTCTGTTTCTGGATACAGCATAGTTCGAAGAGTTTCGTGGCAATCTGAAAATTCTTTTAATGAAATCGAAGAAAATTTTCTACTTCTTCGAAGGAGGAGTATCCCCAGACTTGAGATCCATACAGTAAAGTTGACATTGCTGTAGAGGGAAATATCTTTTGTTTAGCACTGTGCTGGATAAATTTACTTTTAAAACACCGTTCCCATATTGAAAAGATTGCTCTTTTTGCCCCTGTTAATTTACCCATTAATTTACAAAATTTGCATTTTATCAAACGTATCAGATTAGAACACTATGTCGTCAGTTCATGAGAGCAGGTATAGTTACTCCTCCCATCATAATTCCTCCTTTTGTTTCATCTGTAATGTCGTTTATGTACATGGTAAATAGAAGTGCACTCAATAAACAACCTTGTTTGACACCGTCCCAAACTCATGCTACGTTGCTTTCGTACAAAGCTTTCAAAACTGAAATAATTTTGCTTGGAACGACATTCACACTTACCTTGTAAAAAGGCGCATTACGGTCAATTGAGTCATAGACTGCTCGGAAGTCGAAAAAGAAAGCATATAATTTCTTCCCTTTTTTTGAAATAATCGGAAAAGTTTATAAGGGAAAATATTTGGTCGTTGGTTGAGTATTTTTTCCTTAAGCCGGCCTGAAATTTTAATAGAATGTTGCTATTTTCTACCCATTGAGAAAGCCTTGAGTGAAAAAGTCCTGCAGAAAATTTAGCGCATGTATTAAGAAATTAAATTGTTTTATAGCTTGACGGATCTTCAAAAGTGCCTTTTTTATGTTTTGGAAAAATATTTGATTTCTTAAAAGCTTCGTTAGCTAAACAAATTTCGAAGATTTAATTGAACTCATTTGTAAGTAAGATTACGAACATGTTTTTGGCATGCTTGTAGAACTCAGATGGTATACGATCATCTCCAGGGGCCTTGTTGTCTTTTGTGTTAATAAAAAGGTGCATCTAAAAACTCGTTCAAAAAAATGGTTCGGCGTATTTCATCGAAGGTGCACTCGTTCTAATATTAAGGAGTCTGCTAAAATAGGCTTTTAGGCTTGATGCCTGCTGAAATGAGATTTGTGTTTTTATTTACAAACGTTGTAGAAGCTTTGAACACTCAATATCAAACCATTTTTGTTTGCAAATTGGTTGTTTTCTAATTGGTCTGTTTTCTGGGTAAGCTTTTTTAATAACTTCTGTAAGAGAACTAATTTTCATATGCATACCAGAATTTGCAAGTTTTTCGAGTTCTATTCCCAATTTAATTTGGGACTAACTTTGCAGGCTAGTTTAGGCATAAGTTTCAGTTGTTTCTTATTTAAGTGCTATCTAACTCCGACAAAGAAAAAGTCATTTCAAGAGGCATGTGATCTGAGAAAGTCTCAGCTCCTACTGTGAAGTTACTAATAATGTTACCCCAGTTGCCAATGACAAAGCAATAGTCAATGACGGAGCATGCAGTACCTCTTATGAATGTTTACTCTCCCGCAGCTACCATTCAAAACATGGCAATCATAAACATGTGCAAGTTCCAATATTTTTGATCCTTGGCTATCACACAGTGTGTATTTAGAGCTACGGTACGGGTTAATATATGGGGAGTTTTCACTGAAGAAGTTATTTTGTGTAAAACCGATTCTAGCGTTAAAATCTCATACGAGCATTGAATTATTTGAGTCGATGTCCTGCAGAGTGTCACATAATTCGGAGCCTAATGGTTACATGATAACCGACTTTTTTTTCCTGGTATTGAATAATACAACTTGGAGAATATGTGGCTTCAACAAGACAGTGCCACATGACACCCAACTCAAGCGAATATGGTTTGATTGCAAGAAACATTTAATGGCCGCGTTATTTTTCGTCGTGGCGATATCAACTGGCCACCAAGATCATACGATTTGACACCACCGGACTTTTTTTGTTGGACAACGCGGAAGACCATGTTTACGCAGATAAACCTTTAGCTATTGAGCACTTAAAAACCAACATTCGTCAAGTTATGGCTGAGGTAGCGCCCAATATGTGTCAACAAGTGGCAGAAGATTACCGATGCTTGAAACAATTCGCGTAATAATGTCAACGTTCAAACTTTATAACAAAAAAGAAATATGAAATAAATATTTTATATGAGTTTTTTTTACGTTAACTTTTGAAACCGAAAAATGGATGACCTGTACTATTTTATGACACACAAATTATTTGTCAGTTTTCGAAACCTGACCAACACTCGTAATGTTCTACAAGCTTACGACTACTCGCCAATAATTATAAAAAGTTGAGATTATTTAACCCTTTTTAATGATATTGAAGGGCAAGAAGATCTTTAAATCTATGTACAAAATACAAACTGAACTTGTAATTTTATTCACATAACCTTTATAATTATTTTGATCAATCCACAAAAAGGGAATTTTTTATAAAAATCTTTGAACATTTAAAAAATATTACAAACACATTGGTAGAACCTTGCAGCGTGTACCTTGCCAATCCTTTTTTTTTGCTTTATTCTGTCAAATCCCTTATAAGCTTTTTACTAACATCTTATTTCGTTCTTATGTGGTTCACCAGAAAAATATGATAAGAGCTTTACAACTTTGGTACCCTTCTACATAACATTTGGAGGATCAATGACGAAATATCAGACACGTATTTGAAGTTCTTCGTTTATTACTTTCTTGTCAGTTGGCAGTTTGCAGTCAGGAATTCGATTGAACCTTACTAATATTTTAAAAAATTGATGTTAATTCCAATGACTTCGTATATTTTCTGGGATTTTTTCTTCTTGTTTAAGTTAAGTCTTCAACGGAAGAAATCTGTTTGTCAATACTCAAAGAGGAGACTCCTCTTAAAGATTCGTTCAATTTTCCAACAACAATTTTGGCTTTGAACAATCAATCGCCATTCAAGGCATTAAAATGCAAAAGGAACTTTGACTTATAACAACATTTTTACCACATGCTCTACTTCCGAATAACATAAAAAACACATTGAAATTTCTATCCTCAAGTATCCTATCCTGGAGGTCGAAATGACTAAGAGGCGGCGCGATAGCAAATTGCACATCTGGTCTGCCTGATCTCAAGATGTGCGCCTATTCAAGATTTAGCTCGCAGTCATTACTCCAGTAAAACAAACAAATCTGTGAAAATCAGCTTTATTGCTGACGAAGTCGATATCAGTCAAGGTCGTTCAACGTTTTCTCGCTATACTACAATACTCACACGATTTACAAAACCAATGGAATGGAATTTTCTCTACACAATGACTAGGCATATAATGGAAAATCTGTTGGCCACATGTGTAAAATGATTCCATTTAAAATTTCCAGAAATTGCAAATGCAATAGTCACGCTATTGTCACACATTGTGTTCCTGTTCCTTAAACATGTTTTCTTTTTGTCAATATTCCACAGAATACATCATTCTGAGTCATGTGGCATGTTTTTTGGTGTGAACTAGTTGAGATTTCGGGATTCGGCGGAGATCACACACTGAGATGGAAGATGCCCATGAAATTGAACAAACTACAACCGAAGAAGACTTTGGTTGCTCCAATCCTTTAATTTGTACTTTAACGCTCTCTCTTTCCTTTCTATTATTAAACTATGTTGTTTATGTAAAAAGTGTTTCCTTTGAAACATGGAACTGAAGACATATTGTAGACAGAAGCAACCAAGATGACATGGATGGTGGCGGCTTGTTTCTTTTTTAAGGTATTGAATTTCTTATGTTTTGAGTGTGTACTTAAATAGATGTCATTTTTAATTTTGAACATCACGCTTGAATAAAATTCATGTTTTTAGAAGTTAAAAAACAATTGCGTAGAAATTAAATTAAAAGCAATTTTTACGATTCAAATATTAATTATTTCATAGTTGCTCTTTAATATCGTACAAATGTACGCCGAAGTCATTGTATCCCCTTTGGTTGGTCTATGAAAGTAGTTTAAGCAGATAACAATGAACTGTCAAGAACTTTAAGTTTAAAATTACTCGTAAGGTAATTTTAAGGCAAGAGTACAATAACTTAGGCGACAAGTTTAGCCAGTAGGGGCAATTTAAAAAAAATATTATTTAAAATGGAAAAAAATAGTTAAACAGTAACGGTAATACTTACAATTAAGTATGATACATTTTTAAAGCCAACATTCTGTTCTATTGACCAATTTTTAAATCACGTCTAAACTATGTGTACTTTTTGAAAAAAATAATTTTAAACTCAAAATTTGAGTAAAAAAAGGTTTAAAATGTAATTTATCAAAACTTGAAGATTATATACTACTGTTTCTTTTAGAATTTATCGCTCTTATTTGTTTTCGATCAAAAATTGAAAACTAGATGATTTTATGTCATTCCTTTCTTGAAAGATGGAATAAGTGTGCAATTGGCATATAATTGAATTGTTAAAAATAATCCCAGTAATAATTCAAAAAATTAATTTTTAGAATGCTCTTCTCGATCTCGAGAGAAGACGTCAATAGACGAAGGTATTGCTACTGTTTTGAAAAAATGCGAAGCTTATCACATTTTTAATGCAAAATAACTTGCTGTAACTAAAACTTTAAAAATATTGGTTATAACTTAATAATTTAAGAAAAAAAAAACATTATCAAGACTGTTAACCGAATCCGGAAACAGGAAACAATAACGATTACTGATTCATCAGCAAAGGTTGTTCTGTAAACTTTTTTCAATCACACTGGGAAACGCATTGCAGAATCGCAAGAAGAGGCTTTAAGTGATTTTTAATATAGCTTAGTTCTCATTGGAAAAAGGGGGTTTTGATGGAAGTAATGGTCAGTCAGAAAACAGTGAAACAGCGAATTGAAGTTGAAGTTAGTGATGATAGTGACATTATGTTTCCCTTCAAGTTTTTGTTAGAGAAAACTCTGACTTACCCAAAATCCTCATCATGTATCCACCAGAAATTACAAACCGGTGTGTTTTGAACTTAAAAAAGACACTACAGGGATAAGTAGAGCCGAGCAAAGGTACATTTAAAAAATCGAGAATTTATCAAGCTCTCTTATCAGGGCCGGATTTAGAGGCCCAGAGGTCTCGGGCAAGTAAATAAGCCCCAAATTATTTTTAAAATAAAGTAAACCATTTTTTTCACTCGAGTTTTTCAATAAATAATTTATTGTGAAACCAAGTAGATTCCTTTCGTATTGAACAAACACATACATATAAATACAAACGGAAAAAAGAATTACCTAAAACTAAATTTTAGGGTTAACGAACGGAACCTTTCGAACGCTGTACAGTGCAATTTGTTACCATCAAAAGCAAATACATTCTCAATGCAATTTCGAGGTATGGGAATGTAGCTCTGAAATTTTGATTTTCGAGAATTTTGTAGTCCTTTTCCTTTTTGTATTAGTCAATCAAAGACACAAATTGAACCAACTCATTACCAAGACTAGGCTCTAAATTATCCGCATACACTTTCGCCAATGCCTCTTTTGCAGCGTGCAAATTTTCAACATCCAACTCCTCGATGTGATTCAGGATTCCAAATCTTTAACGTACAGCTTCATAGCCATGCAATCTTTCAGTAAGAGAAAATCGAGTGGATTCAACCTCACATTTCTAGTTCTGGTGCGGTTGCGTGATATGGGATATTTTTGGCTGCTTCCTTGTACTTTGGATTCCACGAATGATTTCAATGATTCCAGTGGACGGATTGCTGATTCTAGCATCATTTTCGGGTTTTGCAACATCTTGTTTGTAGTGTTGAAACACTCCAAGATATCGTTTCAAAATGTTGCAAACAAAGCGGTTTCGAGACCACTCATCTTCAAAGTACGTTGCTTCATTTCTCAAGATGTCTTTTTGCTCTTTATTGGAAGATATGCTGGTTAGAGCTTTTTCAATATCCGAATAGACGTTGATTAATGCTTTTGTAGCTTCAGCTCGACAAGACCAACGAGTGTCACTGAGCGTTTTCAAGACTAATAACTGTCTGCTTTTCTTCTCCGATAATTTCTCAATCAGAATTCGATGATCAGAATTGAACAGCCGATGGACAAGTTAACAATTAGTCACTTATAACTGATTTTTCCAAGAATTGGAGAAGAACGATTCTTCATAAATAGCAATTTTATGTACATATATATAAATGTATGTACATTTTTATATAAGAAGACAAAAATCGAATACCCAACCTCAAGATGCATAGTCAATTGGAAGTGCTTCCATTTGAGATTTTGATATTTCACTGATTGCCTGATTGGAGTGAACAAATACAGATCAATGATTTCTGTTATAATTAAATAATCATGTATGTACAAAGTACTGTAGGCTGTAGGTTAAGGTAAAAGAGCAAAAAAACAAGATATCAAAGGAAATGATGTTTACTAGTGTTTATTAGTTGGAATTTGAAACAAAAATGTTTCCAAGCCTCTTTCGTGGGGGACCCCCGTTTGTGGAGGCCCCGGGGCTTTCGTTTCGGTTGCGCTCCCCTAAATCCGGCTCTGTCTCTTATAAATATAAGCGATCGGATGATTTCGGTAAAAAATGTCCATAAATTAACAATGGTAGAAGATAAGGTATGTGATGGCTTGACACACACGTCTTCACAACAGGTTTGCTAGATTTGTTAGGCTTAATCATCTACCATAAACGTTTTGATTCGTGTTTCTAATAGTCTAGAATTAAAAAATGTCTAATACGTGAAACTAAAGAATCTCTTTTTGAGAAAAAAACTAGCTTTATTATTTACAAGCCTAAATATGTTGCGGCGAATAAACGATGGAAATATGTCTGGAAGATTTGTTTTGCAAACTCTTCTCTTTCTTCGGAGATAATTGAAGTTTGAAGTGAATAAATCAATTAGGGGGAGACGTGCTACCAAACTTTGACTTTCAAAATTACTGCTTAAGGTGCATCCAGACCAAAGAAACATTTAAACAAAATTTCAGAAGCAGTTAAACAATTCCGAAATGTTTATTAAATGTTTATAAAATGGAAAGTGCGTTCGTGGTTTTAATATAAATATTAGATATCGCAAAATGTGTGGAGCTAGAAGAATTTTATCCAATTGATAAAAATTTCTGGAATGTAAATTTTTTAACAATGTTTCCTAAAATACTTTATTGGTGTGTAACCACCTTTAGATACGGTTATAGACATTGTAAAGCAATATCAATGTTATCTTTATGATTTTGAAGGTCTTAAAACCCAAGTACAAAATACTACCTGCACTTGCAATTTTTTTCGCAGAACCTTTATAAATAATTTGATCAATCCACGAATGGGAATTTTTAATAAAAATCTTTGAAAATAAAAAAACGGTATGAACAAATTGGCAGCGTGTACCTTACCTATTCTTTTTAAACTAATTCTGCCCTAATCCGTTGTTAGCCTTATAGTAACGTCTAATGTCGAAAAATATGATAAGATATTTACAACTTTGGGACCTTTCTGCATGACATTTGAGAGACCAATGCCGCAATGCCAGGCACGTATTCGACGTTCTTTGTGTATGATCTTTTTAACAGTTGGCAGTTTTCAGTCAGGAATTCGATTGCACCGTACTTTCTCAAGACTCAATAAACATATGTTATTGAAGTACTGCAATTAGTCCCGAGACTTTAAATAATATATAGATGATGATAGTTGAGAGAACATTCTGAAATGTTTCTTTGGTATGTAACCACCTTTAGATACGGTAAGAGAACTTGTAAAGGAATATCAATGTTATCTTATGCTCGCTTCAGTGCCTAGTGCTCTTACATGGAGGGCAAATTGTCCAGCATACAATATTTCTGCTGAAGCTAAAAACAAAAGTGTGAAATCTCTTAGAGTACAAAATTTCAAGAACTGTCACCAACTCTGTCTTAATAACCGATTATTTCTTTCTTTGGATCCTATTTTTTTAGAACGTCCGCTCCTTAGAAACAAATATCTAGCTGAAGCCAAGAAGCATATTACTGTTCTTAGGTTTTTGGACAGTTAAATAAATAAGTTGGCACATCAGTCCGTTGAGAACTAGGGCCTAGTGACTTACAACTCCTTATCATTCTTTCGTGCTTGTAATATTGTCAGCGAGGGGACCTGCAGTCTTAAGCCGAATTCATTCTGCTAATTTTAAAAACACTTTTCATGACGAGAATTACTCTTATAAGATTTGTCAATTAATAGCAAGAGGCAGTACCCCTAAAATATATTTATGTGGCACAGAGGGTGATTGAACTCAAGCCATCTAGCTGAATAATCTGCTCACTAACAATTCCTCCACGCCCCCATTTGCTTTGTTACTGCAGTTAGAAGTGTTAATGGTTTCTCAATTCCTCGTCGTTCTCTGGAATAAGCCATTCCAAAAATGGCGTTACACCTTATTTTGGATAGAGATAAAGTCTTAATTATTTTAAAGTTCGAGTTGATACAAGACCTCAAGCCTGATTGAGCCCTTGAAATTCATCATAATGATTCGAGTATTCATCCATTTCCATTGTCACTTCAAAGTCAAAGTCAATAACCAGAATTATATCATTTGGGGCTCGAAAAATCCAAGATTGATTGTATTTGGTGCTATCTATTTCACAGACTTTCGAAGACTTTTTATTACCTATACATTATATTCCTTAACTGCTTAATTGCAAATATTTCGAATGTCCGTATTGGCAGTTTCTTTTTTATCTTAAAGAAATAAAAATGTTCCTTAATTATGTGCATGCGATATCGTCAATTTTCCGCCCCCAAACAACTATTAATTCTACAGCTCAAAAATTCCACTAATGGGCAATAATGAAGAAAAAACCAACAACGAAAACGAAACTTGCGGGAGTAGGAATTTTTTTGGTCCAAGTAAGAAAACGAATAACCTTCTCATGGTCATTTATTTAACTGATGGTGTGTAGAGTGTCTTGAGGGCTCATCACGGGGAGTCTTTTCCCTTCTTTTTTAGTTCTATTTATTCGATGTGATATCCTGAGAACAACTGTGCCTGTGAAGTGGGAAGGGAAGGACAAGGCAACACGACGCGATGGTGAGAGTTATATTCCTTATAGGTCCAAAGATTAAAAAAAAAACATAAATACCTGCCTACAAAATGGAGCTCTCCGTGGTCTGGTTTAAGGGCAATTACTATTAGTGCCCCAATGACGAAGACGACTATGCTGCCGCCGCCGCCGACGCCGCTGAAGCGCAACGCAGTCAACAACGCCGCGCCGACACAACTCCAACACGTAATCGTGGGTTGAAAATTAATTGGGAATTTTATTCAAATTACAGGTTCTCGCGCGTTCAAGTTAAACACTGATGATTGTGTTATTTTTAATGCGTTTAAAGGCTTTAGAATAGGATGAATTCCAAAAGATGTTAAATTTGAGTTTTGTGTGCCTCATTAGGATGAAATGAAGTGAAAAGTTTTTGTTTAAAAAGAAATGAAACTATGTATAACGGTATTGATTTAACTCGACTAAATCACAAGCCATCATCACGTGTAAGAATTTTTGGATGAGGATGAAAAGTATAGATTAAGATGTATTCCTGGAAAAAGATCAACAAAAGAGAAAAAGATTATTAGTTATAAAGTAAATGGAAGGAGTGACCCAATTCAACGGAGTTAACTAACTTAGATCTTTCTTAAGGTCAGGTGGTGGATGTATAGCGATTATTAGATTATTATATGGAAACAGTAAAAAGCAGCGATCTTAACAGTTTTCACTGGATTTTTTTAAACATTGAGCCTTTGGTAAACTTGTTGACCAATTTAATAGCATTTGAATATAACAATAAAGCAATAAGTCAATGTTACTACGGCGATCAGTTGTCAGATCATCCGTCTTAAACTCTAGCGTCAGCATAAGCTTGTACAAATAAAAGCCTATTGGCAACCATAAAACAATCCGGTGTTTTTCAGTTCATTCAAATTTTAGCTGTTCAACTCAAAATCACTATTTCTATATACACTCCTTGCCACTTAAATAGGGCACCCCTTGGGCCTGTTTTTTTTTTTAACCTCCATTGCTTCCTCAAACATTTTCGATGATATTCAAATCTGGAGAACAGGGCGCCCAGCTTAATAGATCCTTATTGTGGCTCTGTATAAAGGTTTTTACTAACCGGGCTGTGTGCATTATTATGTTGATAAATCCAAAGCAGATTTCCAAAAAGGGTATGAAAGTATGGAAATGCCTTTTCCAATATATCATTGTAAGAAGAAGCTTTCATTGTAGTTGACAAAAATTGTAGTTCACAGATTACATAATAATAAATGGCTTCCACACCATGATACCTTAAACACGGCTATGCAACTGGTCCAAATAAAGTGTCTTGTACGGAGGTCTTGGAAATAGGAGTTATAGCCATGGGGGCTTACCGAATTCCACTCCGAAATCTAGGTCACATGTGCGCAACAAAAACTGACAAGTTGCTCTTTTCGAACCGGGTTTAGAAGTGACTTTTTATTTATTTTGAGTCCTTTTACATCTTTAGCTTTTGATAGAACATGACGAATAATTGCAAGCCTTGCCTCAACACCATATTTTTCCCTGATTTTTGCCAAAAAGCAGCGTGAATTTGACGCCTTTCTTAAAATAAGTCAATTCAAATAAAGACATATTTTTCGAGCTCTTGGACAAGTCATATGAGCAGTGCCCTGGCTATGACATTAAAAATTCCCTTAGGAGATTTTAAAGCCAAGCTAGGAAGAGAAGACATCTTTGGTGGCACAATCGGCAGATCCAGCCTGCACGACACCACCCCCGACAATTGATTCAGGCTGATCGATTGCGCTGCAGGGCGAGACGTTCTGGAAGCCAATACGGATTTCACACATCTCAACATCCACAAGGGGGCATGGAAATCTTCTGATCAATTAACTTGCAACCAGATTGAACACATTGCGATCGACGCACCACACTTCCCTAGTATACAGGATGTCCGAACATTCCGAGGGGCCAGCATTGACTCGGACCACTACCTCGTTGTAGCCAACGTACTGCTACCGATATTCCGATCCGAGCCAAAACAAGGAAGTACTGTGAGAAGATTCGACGTTTGATCGCTACAATCGCAAGAGACTGCCATGTCCTTTTTCGATCGAGTCTCTAATAACCTCTTAAGGAGTCTTATGGTGCCTGCATTAAGCATTGAAAACCAGTGGCAACATTGCCTTGCAGCCATCAGAGATGCCGCCTCTGAAGTGCTAGGTTTCACACGGCCACCACAGTGAAACCCCTGGTTCGACGACGAATGCCGGCAAGCGCACGCAGCGAAACAGCAGGCATACAAAACGGCGCTGCACAAAAGAACCTGAGCTGCTCGCGAATTCTACGAGCAGAAGAGAAGAGAGGAACACCGGCTTCTTAGATGGAAAATAAAGAGAGCGTGAGAAGCGCGCAATCGAGGAGATAAAGGTTCGTAAATTTTACCGCAAGGTAAAGAAAACCTCCCAAGGGTACCAGCCACGAACCAAAGCCTGTAAAGATGATCAGGCGATCATCGTAGTAGAACCGCAGTCGATGTTGAGAATATATAAAGACAACTTCTCCAAATTATATAACGACGTTGACGAACCGAATTCCTCTGTAAGGGAGATAGAACCACTTAACGCAGATCAATAATTCCGCCTACCCGACCTCGATGAAGTGAAGATAGCTATATCTAAACTGAAGTCAAACAAAGCTGCTGGGGCTGACGGCATCACTTGGTAGGGAGTATGCACCAACTCATCTGCAAAATATAGTCGGAAAAAAGCATGCCCGATGAGTGGAATCTCAGCATAGTTTGCCCGATGCATAAAAAAGGAGGCCCTCTAAATTGCACCAACTACAGATTCATCAGACTCCTTAACATTGCATATAAGATCCTCTCTGCCGTATTATGTGAACGTCTGAAGCCGTTCGTCAACAACCTGATTGGTCCTTATCAGTGTGGCTTCAGACCAGGAAAGTCCACTATCGAACAAATAATCACTCTATGGCAGATATTGGAAAAAACCCTGGAGTCTTAAATCGACACCACCATCTCTGTATCGATTTTAAAGTCCCGCATTTCAGAATCCATAGGGAAGAGCTCAAACTTATCGCTTTGCGCAGAATGACGTTGGAGAATGCACGCTGCTCTCAAGGTCGGAAAAGATGTCACCGATGTATTTGATGTCAAAAAAGGTTTTAGTTAAGGCGATGCACTGTCAGGCGACCTCTTCAATATCGTTCTGGAAAGAATTGTGCAAAACTCAACCGTCAATACTAGAGGCACAATCTTCCAAAGGTCCATCCAATTACTCGGATATGCAAATGATATTGACATAATCCGAAGATCAAAGCGTGATGTCAGTGGAGCGTTTTTGAGCATTGCAACGGAAGCGAAGAAGATCGGTTTAGTGGCCAATGAGGGCAAGACCAAGTTTATGTTGTCATCAAAAAAGTACACTGAACAACGATGTAATGGACAAAACGTCACCATGGACAGCTATAACTTTGAGGTAGTTAAGGACTTCGTCTACTTAGGCACCGCTGTTAACACAGACAACGACACCAGCGCTGAAATCAAACGCAGAATACCTCTTGCAAATCGCTGCTTCTTTGGACTTACAATGCAATTGAAAAGTAAAGTCCTCTCTCGAGCATCTAAAATAACCATCTATAAGACGCTTATTATCAAGTTTCTCATTTATGGCGCTGAGGCCTGTACCCTGTCAAAGAAAGATGGTAGCGTAGTAGGATGCTTCGAGAGAAAAATTCTTCGGGTGATTTTTGGTCCCGTGCGCATAGATGGAGAATGGAGGAGAAGATATAACGACGAACAGTACGGGCTGTGCAGCGATACTGACCTAGATATCAGAATAATAGTCCAACGGTTTAGATTTCATGTAGAGCAAATGGACATTAACGCTACATCCCGAAGGTCCTCCAATCCAATGCCGAGGGACGGTGCAGTAGAGGAAGACCGTGACTAAGGTAGCGCACCCAGGTAGGAGAGGACCTTAACCTACTTGGCGAGCGAAACTGGAGACAGCTAGCTAGGGACCGAGCTGGATGGAGACGCATGTTGGTTGATGCCCAGGTCCGCCCAGGACTGTAGCGCCAACTTAAGTAAGTAAGTAAGTAAGTAGGTTTGACAGTTACGATTCGATTGATACGATTCTGAATGTAAAGGCCTTAGAAATCGAAAAAACAAGTTATGGTTAGTATACAAAATTACTGCAAGTGAAAATAATTTAATAATCTTTTTGATTCAAGAGATATTTTCAATAGAATTCCAAGTTTAAATTATCTAATTACATTCAGAAAGTGCAAAGAGATTTAAAAATGAATCCAAGGTATTTTTGGAAGTTAATAAATAATTGTAGAAAATCATGCCATTCAGCTGTAATACTTTAAGCTAGGATACTAAAAACTGTGATACTTCAAACTGTGATAAATCTTGACTGATATGAATTTAAATATTAATGTTAACAACATTGAAAAGTTTATATCAAATCTTGAGGATACTTGTCTTGATTGTGTTATTAATTTCCTTTGTACATTGTTTAAAATCTCCTTGTATATGTCCATCTATTTGAAAAAGTTCCTTTTTTAATTACCTCACATGAAAAAATAAAACTGAAACAAATGGCCTGTATTTTTACTGACTTCAGTAAGACGTTTTACAAACTCTCATATCAGGTTTTGTTAGTTAAATTAAGAGCGATAGATTTTAGTGAAGATTTTGTAAAATAGTTTCAATCATATTAATTGCATAGATCATAATCTGTACTTTTTAATGGTTGCGAACCAAACTAGTTCAAAGTTGGAATTCCACAAGGTAGTCATTTCAGCCCTATTCTATTTATTTTATAAATAAGCGATTTAGGGTCTGTGTTGAATCACTCTAAGTATATTATTTATGCCGGCGATGTAAAAATTTTTAAAACTGTTTTTAGTTCTCCTGATTTTGAAGAATTGCAATGTGATCTTTACTTATTGTTTTGTGTTTGTAACTGTCTGCTTCTTAACATTGATAAATGTAAAACTTTGAAAAAGCTTTCTGTAATGTCTTTTAATTATATTTTAGACGACTTATCGTTTTATCGGTTGAATGTAGTGTCCACAGATTTAAGCCGTCTAATTTGAGAAAGCACTCTTCATGACAAGAATTGCTCTTCAAGTATTTGTCAATTCCTCAAAAGAGTCAGTACTCGTGAAAAACATTTAGATGGCACAGGCAGGGATTGAACTCAAGACCTCTTGCATGGCAGTCCTTCCAACTAACCATTACTCCAGTCGCCAAATGTTCTTCTCATATAAAACTATGATGTGATGACAATCACCGACTTCATGAGATTAACGTATTGTACTAAAATCTTGGCTTGAACTTTCGCCAGCTGAATGCCATTGGTAAATTTGACAGTTGCTTTAAAATATAGTAGTTATATACCGATCTCCAGCTCCAATTGCTCCAGCAACTAGTTTCGATTTTTAAAACCCTAATATCAGAAGAAGAATCAGAAATTAATATTATTGTATGTATATGATTTCTTGAGGCTGTTTTCACCTTCCTTGCATTCCAAATAATGTTGAAATAACGGTGTAAATAATGGATTCCAAGAACCTACTATATTAATTTAGTTTTTTGAATTGACACACATTTTTTTTTATTTTTGAAAAGTAGCAACTGTTCGTCAATAGTACTTCTCAAAATCCAATTAATTTCCACTTCACATGATACGAATAATAACCAAAAAAGGCCTCTGCAACTTTCTTACCAGGACAATAGATACCCCCTCCGATCAAATGTTGTGTAATAAGCCAGCAATTACCAATTGTTAAATCCCCAGGCGATAAAAATTTCACAAAAGTCCAAATAAAAAGGAATATTTATCGCACAAGAAAACAATATCGAGCTGCATCGTACAACAATTGAATTCCAATAAGTTGACAGAGGACTAAAAAGACCAGAAAAACGTAACAATATATCCTTGATGCACTTTTGTTTGCAGTTGTATAAAGATACTCAGATTAAAAATAAATAAGGATACACGCCGAAACGATGTTTTTCGACACTTGACTTGCAGGCTTTGTGTTTCCATCGAAATTAGGGACCACAGAATTCTCAGGTATACGAGTAAGTATGTTAGGTAGGTGTATGTTGATGCTAACACCCTTTGGCATCCTCATCAGCAGCCTCTTGGTAATTCGAGACACCTGCAGCACATCAGAGTACAGCACAGCACCCGAGGATAATGGTATCGGAATTAAACTCACCAAACCGTATAAGGATGTCTTAGTCTCCTGCGTTACAACTTCTTGTACATTCCATCATAATATGGATTCCTTTTCGAGCTCGATGATGCAACATAGCCGCGCTTAAATCACACTTCAAATACAAAACCAAACTTGTAACATTTTTCGTTTTCTGTCTGGGACTGGGACGACTGATCCTTTAAAGGGAACCAAGTGTCATGCCATAGCAACCCATCAAGCGAACAGAACACCGACTTGACATTTTTTATCAAGACAGAACGAGAGGTAAAGAACAACTCCTCGGATTAGAGTGCTACCGCCACAGCTGACCTCCGCCACTGCCACCGCTGGCTATTGATGCGTAAGAGAAATGCAATTCAGGTGATCGTGATTTGAACACTTCTTTTTGATGATGACCAAACAACTATGTGATGTCGATCATCTGGAAAGTGAAAAGGATAATGTTACGTTAGTTTCGAGTATATGACCGCTATCGGCCAAAAGAAGGGACTTGTTACTTCTTTTTGGTCTTTTGTGTTTTATATTGAAAGAGCAAAACCTGTACCAATATCGTTGAGTTAAAGGAAAAGATTATACAAAATGCATTTTAAATGCAGGTTTCAAGACATGGATAAATTGCTAATGGACGAGATGGCCGAGGAAGGTATACGAGTGTCGAGTAAATATAGGATAAGTCGACAATTGGCCTTGTTGAGTTAAAATAAATAAGATAAATGGATTTGATAAACGAGAGAGAGAGTTTTCGAAGGATTTATTTAATGTTGATCAGGTGGGAGGATTACTTTGGTTATCGCAATAGGGGTACTTTAAAGAAGGACTAGTTTTTTTTTGTTGAGGTATTCATCTTTTGATTACAATCTCAAAATAAGTTGATTCATTCTGGATTTTAGTTCCACGGACAAAGATTTCCCTCGAAACTGCATGAACAAGACTTTAGTGTCAAACAATTTACTCAAGCTGTTTCTTTTATAAAATAATCAAAAAAATTTACAGGTAAGCCATCTTCTAGAAACCAACACGTTAGGGGACTTCGTTGTAAGACTGATGACATCTTTCTTAACTTTCAATCATTCTTACACGACGTGTTTGTTCTAACTGAAAATTGGCTTAATTCAAGTTTTTTCCACACAAGTCAAGAGTTGGAAGTTTACCGAAATAATATCACTCTTAAAGACGTCAGTTTTCCGTCCTGTCTAATTTTCTTCAAAATTTTAAAGGTGTACCACAAGGGTTGATTTTGGGTCCGTTGCTCGTTATATAAAATATTCCTTCTTATCTATGTACGCTGATGATGTGCAACTGTATTTAAATTTCCCACTCGGTCTTAATATACCTCGTACATAATGTATGAACGAGGACCTTGAAGAAATTCGGATTTGAATCCAAAGACAATATTATTTTACTGAACCCAACCAAAACTAAGGTAACTGGCTATTGTCGATTTCGAAGAAACGTCCAGGGCCGCCTATCTTGCTGCTCTCATCTTGTCTATCTAAGAAGGAGTTTCCAATAACTTCACGAAAATCACTGTACCAGTCGCAAATAGTCCGTGTTAAAAGACTGGTGTCCGGAGAGGTGCAATTCGGTATTGGACTTTGTTCGAACCAAGTGCAGGAAAAACCTATTTGCCTCTGCATAGACTATTCGCTTTTTTTCGCTAGGAAGTTAGAGAGGGGTTGAAAGGAGACGTCGCTCGGTGCAAATTGGTTTTGAATTCCTGAATATTGCAATGGCTGGGAACGACAGAGTGTGGCAAGACATTCCACATTCGTATAGTACGGCTAAAGAACGAATCTCTGTACTTGACAGTATGACCGAAGTTGGGCTCGAGGGTATATTGATGAGCATTTCTAGAAGCGCGAGTATTACGGTTGAACTGTTAAAGGGGAGGAATGCAGGAATGGCTATTTCTCTAGAGTATAAACCATTAAAATAACGGTAAGAGAGGGTTAGACAAGAAACTTTTCGACGATGTTCAAATGACATAAATGATCTTATGATGGCAATATCACCAATCAATCTAAATGCTCTACGTTCAATACTATTCAAGAGGCTTAGATAAGTTGCAGGAGTACCAGATATGGGAGTTATACTCAAGCTTTAAACGTATATAAGTCTTGTAAATAACAGCCAGATCAGAGGGGGAGAAATACTTCTTGCATCGCCTTAAGAAACCCAAACATTTTGCGACATTTTTGGCGACATCGCGTATGTGATCCACAAAAGGTGGTTAGTGATACACATACCGAGAATATCGAGAAGTTTAGTTTCCTTGATGCAAGTGCCATTTATGGATAATGGCAACGGGATATATTTTGCTTTAACGATACAAGACAGCATTGCGTTTTCGAAGCATTAAATTCCACGCGGTTTCTTATTCCCCTGCTGTTGAAGTCGGAATTTAATGAGCTTATCATATTTTATCGTTGCAGTTCCACATCGGAAGAAGAGGGGTGTGAATTTGAAAACTAATATGAAAAGTTAAGAGTACTAAACAATGCAATGTATTGGATGTTGCAGACAGGAGATCATTAATAAAAATGAGAAAGAGTGTTATAGATAGAACAGAGCCCTGGGGCACACTAGCATTTATTTTATGGTTTTCAGACTTGAATCCATCCAATACAACTTGTATTGAACGATTCGAAAGGTAATTACTAATCCAATAAAGGAGGGAATCATGAAAACCGAAAGCACGCATTTTCGATAAGAGAGCTTAATGCCAAACCCTAATAAATGCTTTTGAAATTTCAAGTGCAATAATCTTAATTTCTCCAAAACTATGTAAAGATTTGTCCACTGTTCGGTGAGATGAACCATGAGATCACCAGTGGACCTATTGCTACGAAAGACGTATTGTTGGTCATTAAGAAGCTTTCGATCTTCGAGATATTTCTTGAGCTGATAATTAATCAGCGTTTCCATGACCTTGGAAAGAAGGGACATAAGTGCAATCGGTCGGTAATTAGACGGTGAGGAAGATTCGCCTTTTTTGGGAATAGGTTGGACAAATGCGGTTTTCTATCCGCCCGGAAAGACACCTGAGGAGTAGGACAGATGAAAAAGCAAAGAGATTTGCTTTCTCTAAAGAGCTAACAAATAGAGTGTCATTCGCAACGAGCGTAGGAATCGAGGAAGAGAAAGAATTCCTAATATTTTTGTTTACAAATGTCCAAAAATCTGTACTGCCTTTGGGACATCGCAGTTTTTTTTTGGTCATGAAAAAATTTGGTCCTTCGAAATTATTCCGGTTTTCCCCAGTTGGATTGGCTTTGAAACAATGGAAACTTACCTTCTTGACCTAATAACCTCTTTACAGCTCGCATCGAACCATGCGTTTTCCTTAGGTCTGATGCTTTTAACCCTATTCGGGATAAAAGTTCTCATTCCCAGGAGTATCTGACTTGTGATCATATCAAGGCTGGCGTCGATGTCACTATCGAGGAAACATAGTGACCAGTAAAAGATCCTAAAATAATTATTCAGACCGTCCCAGTTGGCTTTCTCGTATTGCCAAACGGTTCTGTTAGGATCTCTCTCTTTGACGGGAGAGTTTTTACTCGAGAAATTTGCTGATATGACACAATGGTCGGATGTGCCTAGAGGAGATAGAATGCTAATAGTATTCTTACCAGGGTCAGAGGTAAGAAACAAGTCAAGAGTGTTTTCTGCTCGACTTTTAACGTCCGATATTCGATTGGGCTCGTTGACCAGCTGAGTATTTCAGCGATTTCAGTGCGAGGATAGGACGACACAATTCTTTGGATGGAATCAGACAAAGCATCAAACTCACGAGAAGTTGACACTCTGTCTAGATAAGGGCTTCGATAAAGGAAGCAATAATGAATGATTTGCTTATTCACGGAAAACTTAAACCACATAAAATTAAAAAAAAAAAAGAATTGGTGTAGTGACCATATTGCGGCAAACACTGATAAGTAACATCATTCCTAATGGCACCAAGTTATATTAATTACAATAATCTATCCCGAACTTTCCAGCCATTGCAAATAAAAGAACAACAAAGACCAAAACAGACAAAGAAAATAAGAAAAATATTACTGAGTTGAACCACAGAATGCTATTCGATACACCTCGATACTTCTGCTCAAAGTAAATCTGTATTTAAGTCGGTAACGTCGGTTTTAGTGTGCAGTATGCTGTTATTGACGTTATTGCATTCATTCTATACACTTAAATTTGTTGAATTATGCTTAATTTAGAACATTTATTTTTTATTAATAGATAATTAACAATGACGAATTTACAGCGATCATTTCTGAAAAACAGAATTCACAAAGTTCCAAAAATAACTTCCGAGAATTTTGGAATAGCCTTAAAGATTGAACCAACCTTTTGGGACCACCTAGAAAGAGATGATTGACTGGAAAGATAGTAGGACAAGTTGAAAAAGATTATATTTTCCTAAAGACGAAGCTTTCCAAATTTGGAGCAATCACAAATTCGGGGTGGACCAAATAAAATTCAATATTTATGAAAGAACAAGAGGAATTTATTGTATTGATCTTCTCTGGAAATTTAATCAATCACTGTGGAGCGGAGGTGGAGACCCTCTAAATTGCGCCAACTACAGAGGCATCAGTCCCTGTCGTATTATGTGAACGTCTGAAGCCGTTCGTCAACAACCTGATTGGTCCTTATCGCCACCATCTCCTTATCGATTTTAAAGCCGCGTATGACAGCATCCATAGGGAAGAGCTCTACAAAGCAATGTCTAGTTTTGGCATCCCTGTCAAACTTATCCGTTTGTGCAAAATAACGATGGGGAATGCACGCTGCTCTATCAAGGTCGGAAAAGATCTTACCGATGCATTTGATGTCAAAAAAGGTTTTAGACAAGGCGATGCACTGTCATGCGACTTCTTGAACATCGTTCTGGAAAGAATTGTGCAAAACTCAACCGTCAACACTAGAGGCACAATCTTCCAAAAATCCATCCAATTACTCGGATACTCATAATGATATTGACATAATTGGAAGATCAAAGCGTGATGTCAGTGGAGCGTTTTTGAGCATTGCGACGGAAGCGAAGAAGATGGGTTTAGTGGTCAATGAGGGCAAGACCAAGTATATTCTGTCATCAAAAAATGATATTGAACAACGTCGCCTTGGACAAAACATCACCATAGACAGATATAACTTTGAGGTAGTTAAGGAATTTGTCTACCTAGGCACCGCTATTAACACAGACAACGACACCAGCGCTGAAAGAATAAAAAAGAATAACTTTTCCAAACCGCTGGTTATTTGGACTTAGAAGGCAATTGAGAAGTAAAGTCCTCTCTCGAGCATCTAAAATCCACATCTATAAGACACTCATCATTCCGGTTGCAATGGACATAAGCGCTCCAGCCCAGAAGGTATTCTTATCCAATCCCAAGGGACGGTGGCGCAGTAGAGGAAGACCTTGACTCAGGTGGCGCACTCAGTTGGTGAAGACCTTAACCAATTTGGCGTGTGAAATTGGAGACAGCTAGCTAAGGACCGAGCTGGCTGGAGACGCATGTTGGTTGAGTTCCAGGTCCGCCCCGTTATGTAGCGCCTTCTGAAGTAAGTAAGAAGCGGAGGAATTGACAGATTCGACTCTGTTATTTTTCTTCTGCTTGAGCGTCGGACTTGTAGAGTTATAGAGGCTGAGTAAGGTTAATGATTTTCAAGAAATTTCTCGAGGTAAGTCCCGAAACCATAGAATCCTTAAGACATCCACTATTATAACCTCAACCACATGTAAACGATATCCAAGTCGGCTGATGTCAACAATTCACCTCCCATTCCCACGATGTCGAATCTTCCCAACGCTCATCTCTTCTGTATTCCTTCCTATTCTCTGTAGCATTGCTTAGTTCCTAACCTTGTTCTCTACATGTCAGAATGATGATGATGTTCACAACACTGGCTGAGTCCTCACCCTATTTCATTTTTCCAATATTCCCTAACAATTGTCCTGGATCTAAGGTGTTTATCATACTACCGATGATCAGCCTGGCTGGGTGTCGAATTAAAACAAAGCTCAGTCATTGACGGAGTATCCGGACACCTCGCGACTTCTGCATTAGCTAGTCTTATTTGTATAATGCTCCTCCCCTTCTTCGCAACTCGTGGGACCGAAATATGAATGAAACTAAATAAAATATAGTAGGTATTATTGATACCCATAACTCCTTACGACCGGGAGGCAATTTTGAAGCCTATTGGAAGAACAGATCTTCCAAAAGCTCCAATAAACAAAAGCTCGGCTAGCTGAAAGATTTCTCAAAGGATATGGTGTATCATCCCATTTAAAGGAAGGAGCAGCCAGATATGGTGTATCATCGGAGGTACTCGATAGTTTTTAGATGCTCGAAGTAATCCCAATTCCCAGTAAATTTTATTGCCAAAAGCTCATCGCTGGTTTTGTTATAAAGTTTGACCAAAATCCTCTAAATAAATGTATAACAAATAAATTAGGTGCTGTAACATTCCGTGGAGAACTAGGGCCTAACGACTTATAACTCTCAACCATTCTTGTGTGCGAGTTATTACAGGGATGGAGGATTGGAGGGTAATAACAGTATTTGAGAAAATAATTTGCACGACAAGAATTACTTTTGGAGGATTTATCAATTCCTTAAAATAAGAATTAACCGTGATAAAAACTTGTATGTGGCATAGACAGGAATTACACCTAAGACCTCTGGCATGACAGTTTTACGTCATGGGCGCTACGAATTTTTCACGATGTTTTTGTTATTAAAAAAATATCTTTTTCATTTACAAGACTTTTCAAAGAGATCACTCCTAAGATTCTTGTTAAATTTCGGACTCTCAATATAAAAATAGATTTTATAAACTGATAACTTTTTTGTCTCCTGGCCAGTGCCAACTGGCACACTTTTTCTTAAAATTGTGACTTAATAGGCATGTTTATAACCTTAAACGTTAAATTATGCCAAAACCAAGAATCGAAATATGTGGGACCCCTATTTACATAACACATAAGTGTGCATAATGTGTCAAAACATAGTCAGGACATACACGTACCTGCCTAGGTGAGTACATAAATTTAACTTTGATAGTAATTTTTGAAAAATCTATCCATTACTCAACTAAAGTGTTGTTAAATCATGTACGATAAAACATTCCGCGCAAGCACTTTACCCATTGTAGCACACCTCTCATATGACAACAACGCATGCTATGACTTTTTATATAAAATAAACATAAACACCAATTGAAATTCACTTACAACCATAATGACATTTCACACCTGCCGCTGCTGTATATCAACCTGGTGTAGCTAGTAGTTGCTTTTGCTGCGCATAGAAGCATTATCATTTCACATATTACAATCTTATCTCAAACCATCTGCACCACAACACGCCCACACTCACAGCATACAAACTTCTTGTATAGCATACCTCCTGCAACAACCTAAAGCAGCCACATGCACAGCCACATCAGCCGAAGCCACAAACTTGCCCTGAGTTTCTCGCAAAGTGTCACTTTTTGAGACATCTTATCTTGCCGGCAAAATCAACGCCACGACTTTTGCACGCTCCACACAAAAAATGATTGTCCCAAACAAAAACAGAGCTTGCTAACTACCTTCTACAGCACCATACGCCAAAACCAAAACCAAACCAAGCCAACTTCAACTTCAACTTCAACTCTGCCCCTCAAAAAGTTCGCATATTTAAATTTGCAAATTTTTACTTTTTGTTCTTTATTCGCAAAAGAGCAACCTTATCGGGCCAACAGCGATGACGATGATTGCAATGGTGAGGTGGTTTAGTGGGGGCTATGGTAACGTCAATGGTACTATGGTCGCCAGGCGCACCTTTTGAATTTGCAAACGCGAAACTTACACACATTCAGCATCCCATTTAAAGGAAGGAGCAGCAAAATGAGAAAAAAGGAGGAAACAAAAACAAAATCGAATGAAACACTCCATCGTCGTCGTCGTGGAATATCATCTTGGGCACTGATTCCGATCTATGTTAAGGAGTTTCAACAAGTTACCTACTCCTTTTGGGGCAGCAGCAATCATGAAACCGAGCTGAGACAAACAAATGCAAACGGGTATCACACCACTGGCAGTGGCACCACCATACCGACCTCTACTTTAAGAAGAATTTCACGGAGCAGGATAAACTTTTTCGGGAAAAAAATTCACGCTATAAAAACGTGGGTCGCCTTTAGGTCCATTTTTCGATGACTTTGGCGCATAAATCAGGTTGAATTTGACCAATAGCATCGTTTAAGTTGTCTTTGAGGACATCTGTAGTTTTTGGCTTAGAACTGCGGAAGCCCCACAAGAAAAAGTATAAAGGGCTTGAATCACACGATCATGGTGCTAATTCAAGTCACATCGGTGCCATGAAACAGCTTCGACAGAATATCAATAATGTCTTGAGCTGTATCGCACGTAGCGCCATCCTAATGAAACCATATGTCATCGGTGTTCATATCAACCAATCCAAGGCACAAGAAGTTGGTAATCATCTATAGCGATCGGAGCTGAAGGTGATGGCCTGGCCAGCATCATTTTCGAAGACCAATGACACATCCAGCCCAAAATTCACACCAAACACTAACCTTATGAATCTAGCGTGGATTGTTATCTTATTCCCCTAACCATTCAACCTAAAACGGTCTTCCCCGCTAAAGATAAATTTTCTACCAAAAATGAGATCAACTTCTGCTAAAAAATCCAATTAACGAACACACTCCGCTGCGTGGTCATTTGGTTTCAGCTCCAACTCAAAATTCTTCAAGTGACAGGCCAAGTTCTTGCGAGCGATGCGAAAATAACTGCATCAGAAACAGCGGTATTTTTTGGCAGATCTTGACTTTCGTTGACGTATAGGTGCTGGCTGACAGGTCACTAAGCCTTTGGACTTGAATTTGGCCACCTTACGTTGAATAGTCAACTTGAAAAGATGACCATATACCTGATTAAAAAACTCTACACGCGCATCGTAGAGAACATCTATTTTAGTAACTGATCAGAGAAGATATTTTGACAGAAAGTGAAAGAAACAATATGGCCACCATGAGCTGTCAAAATCTTTCCGTCCCTATTGGAATACATTTTACATTTGAGGAGGAATAATGGGCATTGTTGGGAATACAATTAAAGGGAAAGTTTTTTTTTCTTCGAAACTTGATAATGTTGTTCAAAAATTTCTACAGTTCTCACTATTATTTTGCAATTTTATGTTAAGTTAGCCTAATGAAAACTGCAATCTAAGGTGAAAGCAAAGTGTGAATATCTTGACAGCTGTCACTTGTGCAATATTAAAAAATGGGTACCTTTATTACTGCCATAATTCTTTAATTTTTGAAGTATTGTTTAACTGTCAAGAAAAGTAGTTCTTACGTGTAATGATCTATTTTTACATACCCTAAACTGACAGCTGTCAACATTTTTCAAGGGTTTCCAATTTTTTTGTCGACGTTTTCGGAAAACTTAAGTCACTTTAAATGGTATTTCGGCTTCAATTTTTGAGTCATATGGGTATAAACCAAGTTTCTTTCGCAAAATACGCAATAATGTGAACTGATAGATGCCCAATTCCCAAAAATGCCAAGGAACTGACTGATTTGGATCGTTTGCCAGTGTCTACTAGAGGTGTTGTGACCTATACAAGCTCGCTGTCAGCCGGTTAGGTGAAGTTTGGCCAGGTTGTCGCTATGGAAGACATTCCTAGCAGACCTAGAGCTCGCATTTGGATACCAATCGAACCTGCTGGTATCGAGGACATTCTCGAGATGATCAGAGTTTGCAACCCGTCCCTTCCAACGCATTACTGGAAGATAGCCAAGCTAGAAGAAGTGAATGGTCCTTATAGGAGTGCCATTGTGGGGTCTCAATAAAGAATACTTGGCTCCTCTAGCCCTAAACGAGGGCTCCATAAACTATGGCTTCGAATCCTTTAAAATTCGAATCTATAAAAAAGATTAGGTTTAGGTGTAAAGCGGACCTCCAAAAACAACAGAAGGTGAACTGACAGAGGGTGACGATGCGCCCATGCCTTTCCCAATCGCGACTCCACCCTCTACAAAAGTCGTAGACAGTCCATCCTTAATGGAGACTGAGGACGACCTTAACATGATCCTTTTGAGCAAGGACGAACTCTTGGGTTCATCCTCAAACTCAGAGGATCGAAACAAAATAGTGGCGGAGGTTGATCTGCTTTATTTTAGTCAAAAAGCTGCAGTTAGTAAAGATTAATCTCCAACACTCCATAAAGGCCTCGTCCTTACTTCTTCTTCACCTGGCAAGTAACGGTGAAGGCATTTTCCTGATCCAAGAGCCATGGATTGTGGGCTCCGTTGTTCGAGGTCTCAGGACTTCTGGATACTACACATTGTGTGTGACAGATAAAGGTGAACCTAGATCTTGCATACTAGTGAAACGTAGCATTAATGTATTTTTAACCCAATAATTTTAGTGACAAAGGTACCACCGTAGCTAGGCTGGAAACAACCAAAAGAAGTTTCTATCTAGTGTCGGCGTATCTTGGCCATGACCATCTTGGCCCTCTCCTTGGAAAAACCTGGAGAAAGTCGTCGCTGAAGCAAAAAGGCAAAGGATCCGCCTAATTACTGGGAGCGATGCTAACGCTCATCATACTGTATGGGATAGCACGAATAACAACGAAAAAGCGGTGAGTCTCTATTTGATTATATTCTTGGTACTAACCTCTTAGTAAGTAATGTTGGAAACGAGCCAACCTTCATAACTAAAACTCGACAAGAAGTCTAAGACATAACTCTTGTCTCAGATACTATACACCATATGATCTTGGACTGGAAAGTATCCAAAGAACACTCATTCTTTGATCATAGATATATCCAGTTCAATATAAATGTGGATGATAACCCGAGTCTTTTCGAAACTATCGGAAAACTGACTGGGCTTCTTACAGGAACTCATTACAGAGTTTACGAGAACGTGGACTCCTTACTCTTACGCTAATGAACTTGACAACAAAGTCAATGACCTTACCTCAGCTATGAACAGATCGCTAGAAATTGCTTGTCCACTTTTACACATAAGAGGAAAGAGGAAATCACAATGGTGGGCCTCAGAGCTTGACTCTCTTAGAAAAGAATGCAGGAAACTTTTCAACCGGACCAAAGCCGCAAGACTAGCCTCTTACTGGGACTCTTACAAAGAATCCCTAAGAATCTACAAGAAGGCACTAAAGAAATCCACCGATCTTCTTGACGATCCTTCTGTGACACGATAGAAGAAACTTTAAACAAATTCAAGTAATGAATCGCTGAGCTTACTATTGGACACTCACTTTCCTGGTAGTTCTCTTACCGAAACTTGCAAAAGTTATATACGTTCAAGTTCAAATACAACATATCCACAAGGTCTGATCCCAAGGGATAAGCTACAATTTGCTCAAACCATTTAAATCTGCAGGACCAGATGGAATAATACCAGCCGAATTACAAATTGGTGCAATTATAATTGCACCAATCCTTGAGGCAATTTTTAACAGCTGTCTTTACCTGGTTCATGTTCCCTCGGCATGAAGAGAAGTTAAAGTTGTTTTTATTTCTAAAGCACGTAAATGCTCCCAAGTCAATCCTTAAGATCTAGGACCTAAAAGTCTATCATCATTCCTTCTTAAGACCTTGGAAAGATTGATTGATATCCATTTAAGGGCACGTATCGATACAAGACTTCTGTCTTCGTCTCAACATGCCTATTGTAAGGGTAAATCGGTGGAAACAGCGTTACACACTTTAGTACGCACCATCGAATATTCCTTCCATCATAAAGAGTTCACTATGGTTGCTTTCCTTGACATCGAAGGTGCCTTTAACAACGTGGACACATCTGCAATCACATCTGCACTGACATCTCTAAATGTAGAGAGTTCGCTTCCGGAGTTAATTCATTTAATGCTTACTAGCAGAATAATTAACTCAAAACTGGGCAATTTTTCTAGTAGACGATTCGTTAGTAGAGGTTTACCGCAAGGTGGTGTTCTATCCCCTCTCCTCTGGAACCTATTGGTGAATGAAATCCTAACTATTCTGGATGCGGAGGGTTTCAGAGTGATAGCCTGTGCGGACGACGTTGCTATAGCAGTTTCAGGAAAGCATCTTAACATCCTAAAAGAACTCTTACAAAATGCCTTGGACAGAATAATACTTTGGGCTGATCAGTGTCGACCCCGTCTGCGGCACTGGACACCTTTCTCTACCTTACACCTCTTGACATATTTAGCAAACAAATAGCTGCAAGCTCTGCTATTCGCCTCAAGCTGCGTCGCAGTGGACTAACAACAACATTGGCCACTCTACAATTCTTAGGTATTTATAATCAATTCCAAAGCACACAGACGACACCATCCCCTAACTGCAATTCGACAGAAACTTCCAGATTTCTATGCCTCCCAGATCTTTTTGGGAGAATAGGACATTCTTGGAAGATGAGTCAATCCATTTATACTCAGATGATTCATGGGTCAAAAACAAAAGAAGGGGTTGGAGGAGGTGTGTAGTCTGAACGACTGAAATTAAGTCTTAAGTCACAATGGGCCATTAAACTGGCCTAAGTGTGTCCGTTTCCATCTTGTACAGCCACTATGACCTAACCTTACCCCTACTAGGGCGATGTTTAAGACCAAAAATTTCGGTAGAACAATGTTTCCAGACGTTTCTCCTTCGTGTGCTTTATTTACCAAAATTTACAATGACAGTTCGATAATTAGTGTAAGGTTGCGTTCAAAGATTAAGTTTTTAGTTTGTCAAGTTTATTTGCCAAAGCGATGTTTTGGAAGAACCTTTAAGTCAATGCCAGTGTAACAATGATAACTAAAACTTATAGTTAATCCTTCAGTCTTGTTATGTTCAGTTAAATTAGCTCCCACCACTTTTCATGAATTGTGAAATTCACCTTAATTTATAAACTCACTGGAAAAGAACTCTCAGGAACCCATTTCTTATCCTGTGGCGCTTTTAATCGCATGAAGAAGTGCCAAGGCATCTAAAACGATGACGACCAAAACGAAGACACCAAAACCACCATAAACAGAAAGGCGCTGAAGAACTCCCATGGTTGTGAGTTGTGATGTTATTTGCAAGTCCAACCACTACACCACATTAAGTTCTTCGATCTTTACCATAAAACCATGCTTTTTCTTCAGTGCCCATCTTCAATCAGATGACGAAGAAAAATACTCTGTAGTAGGTACCTGATGGCCTTCCCTTCTTTAATGCTTCTCGCAATAATATGTAAGAAAGGAAAGATACCTGTTTTTGATATACGCACTCATGTTGAGTTTGTGCGAACGGTCTCTATGAATCTGCGAGATATCGCACGAAAGCCCACAAATGGGGCTCCATTCTCCATGTTACTGATGATACTGAAGGACTTTTCCTTGCGACTTCGTGCTGTTGTTGCCATGCATCCAAACGAGGTATGCTATATGCCTTGGGTTGGTATTTACCCCCCACCCACTTGTTGTTCACGTTCGTGGGGCTTTGTGAAGCATAACACAGCAGATAAAAGACACAACGAAGCCCCCCCGTTGGTAGCCTGGCGCCAGTTGAGAACACCTTTTTCCCTACGCGCCGACACTTGGCCATTTAACACCAATATAAGTGGAAGTCTCGCCCGCTCCCGGTGCGGTGTGGCTTGAGTGAGTGAGTATAAGGTGTGACTATTTGTTTCGTTGCGCGCATTTGAATCGCTATGACTATACCTTACCTTAGCTTACCTACCTTCCTACTACTCGTACCATGACTAAACTGTGGGGCAATCCGTATATAAAATCAGGTGTCACAATTCATTAATCTGGCCAGGAGTTCCTCCCATCAGCTACAAGACAACCTGTTTGGTTTTGGGCTCGTCGCAGTCGGTTGTAGTTTAGACCATAGAGCACTTCTTGATAATAAGACCAATCGAAGAGTAGGAAGGTATTGGACAGACAAAATAAATTAAAATTAAATGAGGGGAGAAGATTTTGACACCACAACAGGAGGCCAATAATTTCATAGGGTTTATTATGGGAGACTGAGGACAAGGAGGGGCAACAATTTAAAAGTGGCTTTGTTTTCTTTTATTTGGTGTTATATTGAGATGCAAATTAAAGGTTTTTCTTTTTGGTCATTGTCGGCCCTCCGTTCATGTTGACAGTTGTCTATGCGCAACGATACCAATCCGAGGTAGCCAGCTGGCTAACAATTATTGGACTTGTGAGATTTGGGTTGGGACTATTGTGTGAGATTTTAATTGGAGAGATTTGTAAGATCAAAGGAATTCAATAAGCATTTTGATTGTTAGATTGTTGAACTAGAGCCGTCTTTGATGTTGTATAGACTTGATCAAACAAAAGATAAGTCAAGGATGATGAGATAATATTACAAGGGTCAAGGTGGTGAAGAAAGCTGCTGGAGACTGAAAACGAAGGGGTTTAGAAGTATAATTTATTAATTTTCTTTCATGCTTTTTGAATCATGTTTGTCATTGTTAAATGAGGATACACAATTCTTCATTTCTGTCTTTGGTAAGTATTTGCTTGAAAGTTGTATGATATTATGAGGTTGTGCTGGAGAGAGCATAGCTTTACAACTTCATCGACATTCTCCCTAGGCTTGAACAAGATTCGCTTAAACACCGTCTCTTTTAGAGTGTTAAATCACATGATCATGGAGTCAGAACTTGTAATAACTACACCAGGTTACTTCTCATGCAATACAACCATAATTGTCAAATATACAACTTGGCGGTAACTTGGAAGCTCCCCCTTCCCGACCAAACCATGACTGAACTTGGATTTGGATTATGACTTATCTTGACTCAGTTAATTATTTTGTATGCTTCCTGAGAACTCGAGGGAGTAATATTAAAGGGTTTTCCAATTGGGGCGAGTAGATTTTGGCGCCCCGTGGCGGCTTTTCTGTTTTGATGACATCTGTCAAATCTTTTTTTTATTATTCAGTTGCTTATGCCAAATCGTCATGCCAAGTTACACGTTTGAATTATCAAAATGAGTGCTCGCGCATTGTGCCCTTTTTACGGTAGACGTGGTGGCCCTTCACAGTCGGCTCTGCACCGTTTGTTGGCCAAATTTGAGACGACCGGTCTTTTAATCGCCGAGCACAAGAACTCGGCCTTTCGTAGACTTCAACTTGGCGAATATTGAGTCGGCCTACACCCGAACAAAAACCAACTGACCCAGGAGTTCAAAATTCATGACTGTAGACAACTCCGTTGGTTCGCTGACTGGGCTTTGAATCGTTTTAAGAGGACCCTAATTTTGTCCGAAAAATCATCTTTAGTGACTGGACGCATGTTTGGATGAATGGCTACGTTAACAAGCAAAATGTCCATATATTGGACGACTTCAACCCACGATAGGTTTACCAGGTGATAATTCATCCTCAAAAAATTACCCTTTGGTGTGGATTTTGGGCCGGCGCGTGGCGTAATTGGTCCGTACTTTTTTGAAAGCGATGTTAGTGAGGCGGTCACCGTATGGAATCATATGGACCTAGAGAACATGTAGTTCCAGCAGGACGGTGCTACGTGCTACACAGCGAACTCCACGATTGACATTGACAACATACCCTATATTTTCTTGAGATTCTCAGGAGATCCAGGATTTTAAAGAATAATTAGCGAAGCTATATGAATTGATCAGTCTTGGAGTCTAACAATAAGACTGTTTTAAAAAATAAATAAATTAGGTGTCCGTTTGAGAACTAGGGCCTAGTGACTGACAACCCTCAACCATTCCTGTGTGTGAGTACTGTTGTCAGGGATGGAGGGGACCTACAGTTTTAAGCTGAATCTGAACGGCAAATTTGAAAAAGCACTTTTCATGACAAGAATTACTCATGGAGAATTTGTCATCCTCGCAAGAGGCAGTACTCGTGAAAAAAACTTTAGGTGGTATAGGCAGGGATCGAACCCAAGACCTCTCGCATGACAGTCCATCGCACTAACCATCATGCCAAGAAAACGCCTAACGACTCACTAAGAATTAAAAATCAGGGTGAATGACAATCCAAATTTAATTTGACGGTGTAAATGAGTCATGGGCTTAAGTATTTTAACCCTTTT
The DNA here is from genome assembly GCF_945859685.1 of Eupeodes corollae. Taxonomy (NCBI): domain Eukaryota; kingdom Metazoa; phylum Arthropoda; class Insecta; order Diptera; family Syrphidae; genus Eupeodes; species Eupeodes corollae. Next base: position 95,920,494 of record NC_079149.1, read on the forward strand.
ATTGCATCCTTGAAGAATGTACATTATAGAACCTGCAGCTCTTATTGAAAGTTGTGGGTCGTCCTTTCAAGCTTTTTTCAGACTTAATAAGGTTAGGTTAGGTTAAAGTGGCTGTTGGTTGGGAAGTCCAACACACTTAGACCAAAGTATATTCCGTTGTGATAACACATGGATCAGTTGACCAGCTTAACTCGTCGAACCAATTGGAGTTCCGAATAAAGCGTAGGAGACAAATAATTTCAGAAATTTTAGATCGCTGGTATCGTTGAAGTAGTAGTCTCCAAGGTGGATTCTACGTCTTTGTGATAAGGCAGAGCATGTGCACAGAAGATGAGAGATGGTCTTCTCCTCCACCTCGTCCATGCAACTCCTACAAAAATCATTTGTAGGGGCTCCAAGTCGAATAGCATGCCTTCCTATTAAGCAGTACCCATTCAGGACATCTATAACGTAGCTAATGTGCAATCCATTCCTGACAACATTACTCGCACACAGGAATGGTTGAGAGTTGTAAGTCACTAGGGCCTGGTTCACAACGGACTGTTGCGCCACCCCATTTGATTTTTTTGAATGTGCAATCTACTCAGAGAGATTAATTGTTTTGAGTGCCTGGCGCTAAGATTAGGCCAAATGAGACTTCATACACTTTTCCCCCAAATGGCAGAAGGAAGAGCAAAATGTTGCTGTTAGTCTAAAACATCAAGGTTTAACAGTGGAGACACATATAACTTGGTATGACATTTTTAGGGTTATTAAAGTTCCGCTTAAATCCTTGGAAGCAGTATATACTACACCATACTATTGAACGCCGCTAAATCAACAATGTTATGTGGGCATGACTGTTTGATTTATCATCACCTTCGATAACAGCCATACTTTCTAAAATTTGGGATTCCTGGTTAGGTTAGATCTGGAAAAATGGGGTTTGGAGGATAGATTTCAGTGCGTCAGGTGAAGGCATACATTATTAGGCACTTTGCCTGTTTCATACACAAATTGATTTTAGTAAGGTAAAGCTGCTATAGAACTAAATATCACAAAGGCAAAATGTTCTACAAAAGAAGCCCGAGTTCTACTTTGAAGTTATTGGAAATATAAATAAAACATTTGAGCTATTTTTATAAACAGTTCAAACTAGTTGAATGCGTCGGCTTTAAAAGGACAATCCGCCTAAGTACAAAATCCTTAATTTCTTCGTAAGTTACGATTCGTAACAGCTCGAAAATATTCTGATCTTATAAAACATTCTGTCAAGTTAGCACAATATAGCTTTTTTTCATTAAAAAGTCAAAAGATCATAGGTAGGTAGGTAGAAATGGCGATCTCAAGGCAACATAGGCTGAGATCCAATTAGCGCTGTAGTGCGCCGTTTTGGTACCAAAAACTCGTTTGACCTGTGATTGAAAGGGATAGATTTATAGAGAAGCTCCATAGCGATTATGTTAGAGCCATTTTGTCGCATTGAGAAAAAAGATTAGGTCTCTAATCTTTGTCTCAGATAGGTCATCAAGTTCGTGAAAGAATGCTTTTCCAAAGTATTTCATTCTAGTGTTTGCCAAAGCAGGACATTTGCTGAGGAAATAGATTATCGTTTCACTTTCCCTTTGGTCACTACAACTACGGCAAAAGGTGTTGTAGGAGATACCCAACTTCTCGGCGTATACTACTATAGGCCAATGTCCGGTACAAACCGCAACAATCCTGGCTATGTCTTGCCTTGGCCTGCATAGAAGATCGTTTGTACGGGTTTTATTATAGGTGGGCCATATCTTCCTAGATATAATGCAGTTGGGTAAATTGCTCCACCTTCGATTTGATTCAGTTTGGGAGATAGAAAAGATTTTACCCTTCATAGCACCAAGAGGAATGTTAACCATTTCCGCAAGTGAGCTATGAAGGGCCGATCCTTGCCTGGCTAGCTCGTCAGCCCGTTCATTTGACACGATACCACAATGGCCCGGAACCCAGATCAAGGTGACAACGAGGCTAATATTCAGGCTCGCAAGCTCATCGCGACAATACAAGTTCAGCCTAAAAAACGCTAGGAAAGTCAGGAAGCCTAAAATATTTGGCTACATTTAGGCACACAGAAAAGATCCCAGAACCAACTCCGCACTCTATCTTTGAGCCGTCAGTAAAGATGGTTGTGTAGAAACCTATCGACACGATGTTATCCTCCCAATCTTCTCTGAATGGGAAAATAACCTTAATACCCTTACTAAGGCTCAAGTAGGAGTGCAGAAGTCAGTGTCTACCGAGATAATATCTGACGGAATCAATTTCGTTGTGTTGCTGTGACCATAAGGTTTTGACTTCTTAACCCGTACTTCAATATTTAGTTTACGGTCGAGTATTACTCCCAAATATTTTGCACCGGAAGACAATAATATGATTTGACCGTTGACTCGAGGTAGCGTTTAGGGCGGTACTTTAGTTTTGTGGGAAAGAGCAACAGTTCAGTTTTACTTTGGTAAAACTGCTAACTTTCTTCAAAGCTGGTTCTTTCCTGATAATAATAGCACCAAATCATCCGTATAGGATACCGCCATCACTCTAATTTAACCAGAATTGTATCTATGACCAGAAGTCATAGAAGAGGCGAAAGGACACCCCCTGGGGTGTTCCCCTACTCACGTGTTTTGTTGCGATTGTATTGCCTAGAGTGGCTCAAATCTTCCTACCACTGATCATGGAAATAATCCATTCTCGAATGAAGACTTAACGAGCGATTCTTCTATGGATTCGGCAAGGACGTTGTTAAAAGCACCTTCTATGTCTAGGAAGGTGGCAAGAGTAAATTCTTTATAATGGATTGTTTGTTCTACAGAACGCACTAACTCATGGAGGGCAGTTTCCGTAGATTTTCCCTTAAGATAAGCATGCTGAGAGCTTTCGAGAGGTCGTCCAACTAGGATTTCTCAAATATGGTAATGAAGAATGCGCTCCAAGGTTTTAAGCACATAAGATGTTAAGCTTATTGGTCTGAAATCCTTCGCGGATTCGTGACCTCGCCTACCCACTTTCGGAATAAAAACTACTTTGATCTGTCTCCACGACATGGGCACATATTGGAGAAGGAGACATCCTTTGAAAATTTGTTCCAGCTATGGAGCTGCCACGTCATGCAACTTTTGAAGCATGACTGGCAGTATGCCATCCATGCCTGGGGATTTATATGGAGAAAAAGTATTGATGCCCCACAAAATATTTTCTCTGGTTATAACGGAATTAACTTGCTCGACATGAGCTACGTTTAGCTCTGTGGTTTCAAGAGATTCTATGTTATCACTCTCGCAACCCGGAATGTGCGTCTTCATCAGTAGCTCAAGAGAGGCTGTCCAGGTTCCACCAGGCTTTTTTAGAAATCAAGGATTACAATGTTCCTGCCTTTGCTGAGCCAAAATTATATGTCAAAAAGTTTTTAAAAAACTTACAAATTTTTTATGGAAGTTATTAGAATATATTTGTTCATATTTTTATATATGCCGGTAGTGCCGGTAGTTCCACACGATTCAGTTTTAGGTCCAATACTTTTTTCAATGTATTTCAATAACATGCCAAAACTTTTGCGCCGTATTCAAAAACACTTTTCTGCTTATGACATTCGATGAGACGAACTGCTTCAATATTTTTTTGGTTGATAATTGTTTTTTAACAGAATCAACGGCAATCTTTCCCCAAGTCTCAAAACGTTTGACTTGCGTTTTTTTTTCTAGTTTTATGTTCAACTCACTTCTGGAATTTACTAGAACTGCGTGTTAATGAAGCTGATACTGTTGGAAAACACAAAAATGGTTTTCTATATTATTTCAAAACCTTCTTCTACTGGCATTTGATTGTTGTGTTTCTTGTTGCTCTTCTGCTCTTCAATTAAATAATGTTGACAGACCTCTGTAGTTTCTATTGAAATATATATTCTTCCTTTGTGATAGTTTCAATTGAGAATCCTTGAGGTCAATTTTTTATTGTGATATTGCAAGAAAAGATATCAAGGTTCATCATATTATGTCATGTCTTTTCCCACCATATCAACACCTGTTTTTCGATTTCCCATTTATGTCTCATACAAGATGTGTCCTTTCCTTTAACCGACTTATCCTTTCAAAATTCTTCATAAATTCCCAATATCAAAACAATCGAAGGAAAATTTATCAGTGTGTCCGACGACTGCGTTGCATCATCACTTCTTGACTTAACGCTATAAATTCCCATCGTCTTACTACAAGAAAAAAAAACAACCTTTTTCCCCTAAAATAAGTTTAAACCGCTTGTCTATAAAATATGTGAACTTCTTAATAACGCAATCAAAAAGAAATCGTTTATCCCACACGTTTATTTCATTCTGCCTAATAAATTTCACAACATTTTCTCCATATTCTTTTTTACCTGAGACTTGATGGCTCCTACATTCAGTTTCAGTCTTGAGTCTTCCAAACTGACGACTGACTCTGAGCTCTGAGCTACGACAACAACCGACCGACGCACGGCGGCGGGGACCAACAACGCAACGGGCAGTGAATTCTTTTTGTACCGATCTTATGTATTTTTTGTTGATGCAGAAACATCTGTCTATTAGCGTTCTTACTCGAATTGTTGCACCTGAATCGTGCAACACAAACATCACAGAGCACAGATCACAGACCCTGCTAAGAACCTCTTCGTTTGTCGTCGTCGTCGACGTGGTTTTCGTCATCGTTGCTCTGCTGCTGGCTGGCTGATTTGCTGGATCGCGCAAGGTTACTTTCCAGGTTTGAACGAGTACACATTCCAAAAACAGGTGCTTCCACGCCCCTCAATCATCTACCTGATGATATTTGATGTGCCGAGCGAGAGATCATTGAGGCCCGTCTGGTTTTTTTTCTGTAGGTATGCATGCTTCTTCATCCACGTATAGTCTGGGAAATCCAACGAGTTCTTGAATAAGTTTAGAATTATATAAAATGTAGGTCCTTGGTTTTTTCGACCCCGCCAATATTATCCAAAAAGACTACAAACACCCGGCAGAGGAAGGTGTATAAAAATGTAGGTAGGTAAGGTAGATTAGGAACCAGACATCACACAAAGCAAAGGTATAGGGAAGTCACAGATGATTACTTATAACCTGACCCAATTGACATTTTTGTTCGTCCTTTCCTTTTAGTTTGATCAAATCGAACGAAGCAGAGAAATTGATTAAGCAGTTCCAGGTAACCAACCGTCCGTCCGTCGCGTCTTCGCTCATCCGATCCCACCGATCAGCGATACAGATGCGCATTTTAATAACCCAGAAAAAGTATCTTTTCTCGCTCATCTTCGAAAAGAAAACAAACAAAACAACAACAACCAGAAATATTAAGATCGTTCGGATGTTAATGATGTTATGATGAGTTTTATAAATGCTGCGTCGCTCGTCATCAGTCGGTCGGTCGGTCGGTCGTATAGTCGAGACGTTTGGTGTGCAGCTTGGTTTTGGCAGTTAACACCAGATTTAAGGAACACAAACGGCAAACGCGGCTGTTTCGAACATCGGCGCGACGGTTGTGTTTTAGGTATTGCATTGCATAAACATCCTTTTGTTTATAATATACAAAAACGCAATATAGGTACACAGGATGTCTGTCTATAAGTCTGCTTGAGTGTTCCGAAACACATATCGATTTCTCTATTAAAGTTCCATGAAATGGGTTTGAATTTTTATATCTTTTTCCTCTATCTTTCCAGATATGACTTGACTATGTTTACAATACTTCATGTGCTTAGCTCATCGTGCATCTTGAGTGTCGTACATATACGAGTATGTTAGTATGTTAAAATGACGAAGGAATATTTGAGTAATTTGTTGTTGTTTTTGGGTCTTGAAAATGTTTTTGTATTAACAGGTGTGGCAAATCGAACATACCTATTTTTCTTCATACTTATTATGCTATAGTAATTTATAGAAACAGTTGATTTTTTGGGCCAAATAAATAATTGTGGGTCATGGTCTCTAATTTATGAGATATCTAACGACTTGTTGGTTGGTTTTTATAAGTTATCAACAAAATGAGGAAGTTCAGAAGAAAATCAAAATAGGACCAAGGTGATTTGATACATATGTAGATATATAGGAGACGAGATGTTTTAAACTTTGAAGACGTAAATTATTGGTTCTATTAAATTAAAAACACTTGAAAAAAGAGGCTGCGATGCGACCCACACTGATAACTTCCCATCACGTAAGTCGATTTGTCTTGCTTAAAAGTTTGTCCATATGTACTCGTATCAATTTTTACCAAATTTGCGTATTTTTTATGAAAAAACGGACTGTTGGTTTTTTATATAAAAATTACTGAATATCGAAAACAATATTTTCTGTGAAAAAAATAAGTTTGAAGCCAATATTTTTAATTTTTGAAAAGCTATTTGAGTCGAAAGTAAATTTTTACCAACTTTTAGTATTGTTTTTTTATATTTTTAATTATTTGTACAAAAACTGTCAATTCGATTTTTTCAAAATTTTACTGAATTTTTACAACAATATTTTTAAATTAAAGCCAATATCTCAAAGTTTTGAAAAGATATTTGAATCGATATTCAATTTTTACCAACTTTTGTTAACACTTTTTTAAGGTTTTTAATTTTGTGTAAAAAAAACTGTCAATTCGTGTTTTTTCAAAATTTTACTAAATGTTGACAACAATATTTCTTGAAAAACAAAAGTAGTTTAAGCCAATATCTTAGAGTTTTGAAAAGATATTTGAGTCGAAAATGAATTTTTACCAACTTTTGTTAAATTTTTTATGTTTTTAATTGTTTGTACAAAAACTGTCAATTCGATTTTTTTCAAAATTTTACTGAATGTTGGAAACAATATGTTTTGAAAGATTAAAGTAAATATAAGCCAATATTTCAAAGTTTTGAAAAGATATTGGAGTCGAAAATCAATTTTTACCAACTTTTGTTAAATTTTTTTTAGGTTTTTAATTTTTTGTACAAAAACTGCCAATTCGATTTTTTTTTTAAATTTTACTGAATGTTATAAACAATATTTTTTGAAAAATGAAAGTAGTTTAAAGCCAATATCTCAAAGTTTTGAAAATATGTTTGAGTCGAAAATCAGTTTTTATCAACTTTTATTAATTTTTTGTAGGTTTTTATTTTTTGTACAAAAACTGTCAATTCGATTTTTTTCAAAATTTTACTAAATGTTGACAACAATATTTCTTGAAAAATTAAAGTAGTTTAAAGCCAATATCTCAAAGTTTTGAGAAGATATTTGAGTCGAAAATCAATGTTTACCAACTTTTATTAATTTTTTTTTAGTTTTTTATTTTTTGTAAGAAAACTGTCAATTCGATTTTTTTCAAAATTTGTCTGAATGTTGGAAACAATATTTTTTATAAGATAAAATAATTTGGAAGCCTAAATTTCAAATTTTTGAAAAGATATTTGAGTCGAAAATCAATTTTTACCAACTTTTGTTAAATTTTTTATGTTTTTAATTGTTTGTACAAAAACTGTCAATTCGATTTTTTTCAAAATTTTACTGAATGTTGAAAACAATATTTTTTGAAAGATTAAAGTAAATATAAGCCTAAATTTCAAGTTTTTGAAAAGATATTTGAGTCGAAATTCAATTTTTACCAACTTTTGTTAACTCTTTTTTAAGGTTTTCAATTTTTTGTAAAAAAAACTGCCAATTCGATTTTTTTCAAAATTTTACTGAATGTTGACAACAATATTTCTTGAAAATAAAAGTAGTTTAAAGCCAATCTCTCAAGTTTTGAAAAGATAAAGGGTGATTTTTTTGAGGTTAGGATTTTCATGCATTAGTATTTGACAGATCACGCGGGATTTCAGACATGGTGTCAAAGATAAAGATGCTCAGTATGCTTTGACATTTCATCATAACGAGCAACGCTTGCAAATCATTGAATTTTATTACCAAAATCGCGTTTTACGTCCGATTTATGGTCTACATAAATTTTGTTTAGCGATGAGGCTCATTTCTGGTTGAATGGCTACGTAAATAAGCAAAATTGCCGCATTTGGAGTGAAAAGTAACCAGAAGCCGTTCAAAAACTGCCCATGCATCCCGAAAAATGCACTGTTTGGTGTGGTTTGTACGCTGGTGGAATCATTGGACCGTATTTTTTCAAAGATGCTGTTGGACGCAACGTTACGGTGAATGGCGATCGCTATCGTTCAATGCTAACAAACTTTTTGTTGCCAAAAATGGAAGAACTGAACTTGGTTGACATGTGGTTTCAACAAGATGGCGCTACATGCCACACAGCTCGCGATTCTATGGCCATTTTGAGGGAAAACTTCGGAGAACAATTCATCTCAAGGAATGGACCGGTAAGTTGGCCACCAAGATCATGCGATTTGACGCCTTTAGACTATTTTTTGTGGGGCTACGTCAAGTCTAAAGTCAACACAAATAAGCCAGCAACTATTCCAGCTTTGGAAGACAACATTTCCGAAGAAATTCGGGCTATTCCGGCCGAAATGCTCGAAAAAGTTACCCAAAATAGGACTTTCCGAATGGACCACCTAAGACGCAGCCGCGGTCAACATTTAAATGAAATTATCTTCAAAAAATAAATGTCATGGAATAATCTAACGTTTCAAATAAAAAATCGATGAGATTTTGCAAATTTTATGCGTTTTTTTTTTAAAAAAAAGTTCTCAACCTCTTAAAAAATCACCGTTTATTTGAGTCGAAATTCAATTTTTACCAACTTTTGTTAATTCTTTTTTTTAGGTTTTATTTTTTATAAAAAAAAAACTATCCATTAGATTTTTCTTATCAGATGTCAAAAAAATTATTTTTCGTTGCACTAAATTGTTTTGGAAATGAAACCATATTTTGGTCGTAAAATTTTCGAGGTGACAATTTTTTTACAGTTTTTTAATTTATAAAAAAACGGTTAAATGGATTTAAAAAAAAAAATATTTCTTTGTTATCACGTTACAATATATTATATAAAATTTAGTTTAAGTCTCTATCGTTTTTGGTTTGTAAGATATTTTGGCTTTACCAAAATTTTCATTCTTTTTTCAAACTGCTATGGTAAAAAAAACCACCCACGCAATTTTCTTGAGAGCCCTTTCTGCATCTTTCTGCCTTATTATCTGTTTATTTGAAGTCGATACCTCTTCTCGTTCTTGAACTATGGACTACGAAAAAGACGTCGCGAACGTACGAACGTAAGTACACACGCACGCACAGACATCTTTCCAAAAATCATTTATTTTTGACTCTAGGGACCTTGAGACGTCGAGAAATGTCAAAATTTCGAATTTGACAAATCGGACCCATTACAAAAACTTCCTATGGGAAGTTAATAAAAAGTATGTGTTTACATCAACTATCAAATAAAAATTCACCAGGTTACGATCTAACTACTGTTCAGGTTATCAAAGAAATGTCATTGAAAGCCTTCATAAAACGCCAATATATAATAAATGCATGCCTTAAGCACCGGTATGTCCCGCACCATTGGAAAATTGCTGAAGTAATTGTCATACCAAAGCAAGGTAAACCACCTACAGAAGTGACGGCTTACAGAACAATATCGCTTATACCAATTATGGCAAAAGTTTTTGAAAAACTGCTTCTGAAGAGACTTAGCAAAATCATAGAAAAAAGAAGGTTAATCCCAAACCATCAGTTTGGCTTTAGAAACAAACATTCCACGATAGACCAAGTTCATAGAATATCGGATGCAATAGAAAAAGCATTAGAAGAAAAACAAGTAAGTTCAGCTATTTTCTTAGATGTTGCTCAAGCTTTTGACAAGGTTTGGCATTAGGGACTTGAGTACAAACTGCAAAGGGATCTTCCCAGGCAGTACTTTGACATATTAAAATCGTACATCTCATACCGATTGCTTAGAGTAAGGTACGATCAAGAATACTCAGAATTAAAGAAAATAGAAGCCGGTGTACCACAAGGAAGTGTCCTAGGTCATACCCTGTATTTACTTTACACAAGGGATATTCCAGTTGGTAATCACACCATAATGGCTACTTTTGCAGATGATACCGCAATTTTGGTACCCGACAAATGTGTCTCTAAGGCAGCAGTAAAACCATAAAACGCCGTCGACACAGTGAGAGCTTGGACCGAAAAATGGCGTATCAAACTCAATGAAACAAAATCTTCACATACAAACTTTGCAAATAAAAAGATAAACAATATTCCAATATTCATAAATAATCAAGCTGTACCTTACGTCAATACGGCCAAATATCTTGGAAAGACTTTGAATGCAAAGCTTAAGTGGAAAGAGCAAATCAAAAAGAAAAGAGAAGAACTAAACTTTAAATATAGAAAAATATACTGATTACGTGGTAACAACTCTGATTTATCAATCCAAAACAAAATAATGCTGTATAATCAAGTACTAAAGCCTGTTTGGAGCTATGGAATCCAATTATGGGGCTGTACAAAGAAAACAAATACCGAAATCATCCAAAAATTCCAAAACAAAGTCCTTCGTGGAATAGTTAATGCGCCTTGGTACATACGAAATACCGATCTATATCGTGACTTACAAATAGAAATGGTGACAGAAGTTGTTAAAAAATACGCTGTATCGCACAACCAGAGACTGCAAAGTGTAAATATGTAAATATAAGAAACCATGTTCGGAGATTAAGAAGAACCAAGCCTCATGAGCTTATGGTCTAAAAAAAACATGAGAAATTATTAAAAGTTTAAACTTCCCCCAAAGTGATTGTACAACGTTAAGAATGAAAAATCGAAAGTCGATCCTTCAAGATTGGTCCTGATGAAGAGGTGGTTTTAGGGGTTAACAGTCCCACACTACTTGGTGTCGAATACTGCCAAGTGTCTTTTGAACATTTCCTCCTTTATTTTTGGTTAACCAAAATCGCTATATTGAAAAACCAGCAACTCAATTTTTTTGGCAGTCCTTTCTGTATCTATCTGCATACCAAAATGTATTTGAAGTCTATTTTTCTACTAGTTCTTGAGATATGGGTGACGAAAAAAAAAATATATACTCACGCACACTCAGACATATCTCTAAAAATCTTTCATTTAGATTTTAAGGACCTTGAAACGTTGAGAAAGGTCAAAATTTTCAATTCGACAAATCGAACCGATGACAATAACTTCTTATGGAAAGTTAACAACAATTTTTTGTACAGGATTGAGATGTTATTAATCTTATCTCGGAAAACACTTGGGTGGAAGGTATTATGCTGTTACAAGAAATATGACAACAACTGGAAACCAGTCCTTGGCTGCAGTAAACCGAACATCGGATTTGGGGTGTGGCATCTTTCATTCAACAGCGTCAATCAAGACGCCATAATAATAAATGAATAGTCAACAATTAGTAGAAGTCTTTCAAGAAATGCAATGCACACAAAACTTTTAGCTTGGAACATTCGATCCTTGTATGGAAAGGGAGATACGAACAGCTAAAGCGCGAAATGCTTATAGTATTAAGATCAGTATCCTGGGCAGTAGTGAAACAAAGTGGAGAGGTAGAGCTGAATACAGATCTGACACTGGACAAACGAAGAATGCTGTACTCCGGAGAGGATGAAAGAGAGGGTGGCCAAGGGCTGCATGGTGTTGGAATTATGTTGAACGAAGTAGCTGGGCGCAGTATTATTTCCTGGGTGCCGATATCTGAAATAATAATGACTGCAAGGTTCCGCTCAAAAATTCGCAACATCACAATCGTTCAGTGTTATGTCCTCACAAATGAAGCGACCGAAGAAGACAAAATCGTGTTCTACACTGATCTTAACACGGATTACAGCAGTGTTCCGATATCATAATCGTCATTTGAGACCTCAACGCTCAAGTCGTTGCAGACAATTACGGTAGGGAACGAGTTATGGGAAAAAATGGCTTGGGGTCATGTAATGAAAATGGTGACATGCTTGTCGATTTTTGTAACGCAAATCGTCTTGTAATTGGTATTGGACTGTGTTTAAACATAAGACGTCTATGTGTGATGTCCGAAATATAAGAAATGCCGATGTAGGAAGCGACCACCATTTGGTTGTCATGAGTCTCAAATTATAAACCGCGGCTGTATTAAGGCAATCGCAGAATGCAGCAAGAAATCTAAAATACGAATGCTTAAAGTGATCCCAACATAAGTCGTAGCTATATGAACACCCTTAACTATAGAGCTTCGTCATTAAATGTGAGTGTTGACTCAGATGTTGACGAGATGTAGGGTGAAATTAATAGTTTTTTATGGAGGCTGGATCTGAGATTGTACCTATCCCAAGGCACTTGACAGACGCTCAACGAAAGGCTGAATTTCGAAAAGAATATCGGATTGCACACAAGATGGTCTATCGTCGTGTGAGACGTGACAGGAGGATGAGGATAGATGGACTCGCTGATAATGCTGAAAACGCTGCAAGTAGAGGAGATATCCGAGAATTGTACCAAATAGCCAAAGAAGTTGTCGGGAAAAAAGCAACAACAATCATCCTGTAATGGATGTGGATGGGACACTATTGGTATCAATTGAAGATCAACTTCGCAGGTGGAAGGATTACTTTAGTGCCCTGTTAAATTTGGACCCTGTTGAACATAGTGCTGAAGTGCCCCAACTTAACGAGATGTGCAGATCCTGCAGAGGTATTGACATCGAATCCTATTTAGTAGCGGAAATTGAAACAGCGATTAATCTCCTCAAAAACAACAAAGCGGCCGGGCTTGACGGAGTACCAGCGGAATTCCTGAAACCTGGTCCCGCCACAGCAGCTAGTATCTTGTATCTGCTTATACAAACTGTTTGGGAAAACGAAACCTATCCCAGGGAATTGAAGGATGGAGTGATTGTTAAGGTGCCAAAAAAGGTGATCTCAAGAACTGCAACAATGGGCGTGGTATTACCGTTTTGTCCGTTTTCCCAAAATGAATGGCAACTTTAATCCTCAAACGGATAAAGGCTAGAATTGAGACTACACTCAAGAGGAATCAGGCAGCCTTCCGCAGCGGTCGGTCGTGCGTTCAGTCTGCAGAATTTCAAACACCGCTAAACATCATGTTTGTAGATTTTGAGAAGGCCTTTAACCGAGTTAACCGAGAACGTATAATGGAGATAACTTCTTGGGAGAGGAATTCCGCCAAAAATGGTTGCCATTATAAAGGAGTCCTACAACAATGCAAGGTGTTTTGTGTTGCATAATGGGCAGCTATCCGACTCTTTCGAAGTGCGTCAGGGTGTGAGACAAGGGGATGTTTTATAGCCAATTCTTTTTCTGTTGGCGATAGATGATGTCCTGACGGTCAGCGTCGGTAAAACTGAGAGTCAAGGTATTCAATGGAGAACGTTTGAAAGGCTTAGCCATTTAGACTATGCCGACGGTATATGCCTAATGGAAAATAACATCAGTGGACTGAACGTGATGTGTCAAACTTTACGGGTGAAAGGAGACTCGTGCGGTCTTAAAATAAATAGCAAAAAATAGTCAAAAATAATGCTAACAGGCCCCCAACACAACATCGTATTATTCTGCATGACACGCCTGTTGAAGTGGTCGCACAATTTAATTACCTCGGAAGTATTGTATCAGCAAATGGTGGTACGGATCCATACGATGGTATTGCAAGGCAGTCCTTTGAATGAAATTCTCAGGGTTCACAGCGGGTTAGAAGACCAAGAACAACATGGAAATCTACAGTGCTATCGAAAGCTAACTCCCAGAGAAAGACGTGGCCACAGTTAAGGTATCTAGCTGCAGATCGAGAAGGATGAAGACGTTTTGTTGACGCCCTATGCCCCGTACAGGGTTAGAGGACCTGATGATGATAATAGGATTGAGATGTTCTAAGTCTTGACTTCAAATTTGTCTATCACATCAGCTTTTTAAGATATGCCCTATGAAAAAGCTAAAAAGAATTACAAACAGGGTTTTCAAAGCTCAGTTAAGACTTAAAGTGCAAATCATTCTTTTTTAGATAAAATCTTAATATTTTTGGACTTCACTTGTTTTCTGGAATTTCTCACTAGTTATGAGTATTTTTTTGCCTCTATCTATATCTAAATTTAATATTTTCATAGTTTTGAAAACTGCGTTTTGATGTAAATTTTTGGTTCTGATTTTGAAATCAAACTTTAATTTCAACTATTTTTGCTCAAGTGTTAAAAATACACGTTTTCAACATTATTTTCATATTTTTAAATATATAGTTCAAAAACTTGATATATAATATAGTCTTTAAGACAACAGATTTGTTACAAGAAAAAAATTTACTTTCAAAGCGTTTTCAGAATGGATCCATGAAAATATTTTTACATCCCATTTATTTTTCTTAAACGCGCCTCTCAAAGATCTTTCAACATTTGTTGTAAAACTAAAATAGGTTGACATGTAAAATTAGTAATTTCCTCCGAATTTTCAGATTGCACTTTCGTCTAGAGGAATCTATTAAACTCTTGTTTAGGAATGCATAAACTCATTCAAAATGTATTTCTATAATTTTGTTTGACTTAAAACAGCTGATTTCAAAAATAAGAATGAGAGTGGCTAATATGGGGAGGGGCAGGTTCAGACGACATACTTGACTTGAATGGCAAAGAAAATTTCTAGTATCTTCTAGTATCTAAGTTGAGTAAAAAGTTAGTTAAGAAAAATCTCCCTTACTATCAAGTCAATCTACTTATGTCAAAATAACAGTTGATCATGTTTTGTCATTCAACGGAAAGCTTAATTTTATTACTCTAGTATTTGTTTGTGTAAAAGGGCTCCTTATCAAAGAAAGAAGTAAGTAAAATTTCTTTTAACACAAAATACAATTGATGGACTTGTAAACTTATCTGAGGTGTGCTTCGTAGACAAATATGTCTTTTAACTTAAAGAAGAGGTTGGTGAAGTAAAGTTTCGAGTTTGAAGTTAATGACACTTGAAAAACTAACTAGTTGACTTAGCAAAATTTGATTTTAAGAATGCAGTTGACTGCAAATTAAGTCCTTTTTGTTGTCTGAACCTGTCCTATGCCTTTTTGAGTTTAAGTATTTTTAGTATTTATTAATCATGATTAGCTAATATTGTAAGAACATAAATTCTTATTTATAATATAGCTTTAAAGTGTACAGCAGCTACGGCATTTTGTATTACAATAAATATAAGTTAAAATGTTACATATACAATTTTATAAAAAGATGAATTTAAAAAATGTATTATTAATTGTTTTAATTGTAATTAATTGCTAAGGTACAGTTTTAATTCATTTTTTAATTTCTTTGCGCAATTTAAACTTCTTATTTCACGTGGTAACGAATTCCACATTTGTGAGGAGTTTACAAAAAACTGGCGTTCAGATGTCGCACAACAAAAACGCGGGACCAAAACTTGAGCGGAACGATTTGAGTTTAGGAATCTTATCTCATTATAAAGGTATCCAGGTTGTCGGGTTTGAAGAATATCAGAGAAAAAAGTTATAGTTCGATACTTGAAAAAATTTGTAAATGTCATTCCGAGAAATTGGATCACGTAATTGGATATTCGATCAAAACGTCTAAGTCCATAAACATAACAAACAGCAAAGTTAAAGACGACACTAAGTTTTCTTTTGCTTTCGAAGTCAAGTTTGCAGAAAATTTCGCAACCGTAAGTTAATAAATGCAGAAACAACGTTTTTGTTAAAACAAGTCTGATTTTTATTGGAATGAAATATTAAGATGGCCAAAGCATACGAAGGACACTATAACACTTACCCAAGTTCTATTGATATGGTCCTCCCGAGTCAGGGTCTTATTGAACAAAACACCGAGGTTTATAGCTTTGTCGACATACATAATGGCATTTTCTTTGAGAGCAACTTGAGGAAAACATGACACATCCATCTAGCGATGACGATGCATTTCGATTTTATCGGGTTAAGCAGCAAGCAAATTTCTATTTACCATTGATCGATTCTTCTTAAATCTTCATTAATACATGCAACGTAGTGTTCAATCATCCTTAAGGGACAACTTAGGTACAGATGAGTGTCGTCGGCATACATGCGAATGGAACAATTTTTTACAACACTAGGCAACTCGTTCACATGCATTGAAAAGAATAAGGGGCCTAGTGTTGACCCTTGTGGAACACCATTCGCTACAGGTAAGAAGATCGATTTTTGTTGATTATGTTCAACCGCCTGTTCGCATTCCGTTAAATAAGAAAACAATAGATCGACTGCAGAGGAGGAAAAATTGAAATAATTTGAGATCTTAAGGCAAAGAATGTTGTGATTTACCATAACGAAGGCCTTAGAGAAATCGAGAAGAATTAGAAAAGTAACGTTGTCCATAACATCTGCTTTTATGATATCCTCAGAAACACTTAACAAGGCAGTCAAGCAGCTATTTTTCTTTTGAAAGCCGGATTGTCTTGAGGTCAATAAGTCAAACCGTGTTAGAAACTCGTTTATTTGCTTTTGAAGTATTCTCTCAAAAACTTTTGACAAGAAAGGCAATATAGATATAGGTCTTAACTCATCTCCTTTGGAATTTTTTTGTATAGGGATAACATTTGCTTTTTTCCATAAAGAAGGAAATTCACGTGTTCTTAAAATGGAGTTAAAAATTAGTGTGTGATGAATGGTAGCAAGGTAGGGAGAATAATTTTTAAGAACTTAGGGTGCATCATATCGAGTCTTAAAGCGTTAGATTTTATCGATAAAAGGGCCTCAACTACATCCTCCGGGGTAATGGGAGAGACGTCGAAAAGGGGTGCATTACGCCTAGCATTTGATAAATTATTCTCCGATGAATTAACCCGGTCTGGAAAATACGAGGTTCCTGTCGTACTTGAGACGAAAGATAAGTTTAGGGCATTTATGTCAAGCAAATCTGTAGATTTGCTATCGAATTTACCAATTCCTATGTTTTTCACATTCTTCCAAATCTCTTTGATTCCCAATGCGGCATTGAAACGTATTGAATATGTTTGAGCTATGGCCTTGCGTATCTCCCGAATAATTTTGTTTCGCAGTTTGGAATAATTTACATAAAAACTGTCAATGCGAAATAATTTCCAGCGTTTGAAGAATAAATCTCTTTTTTTAATAAGAGAGAGAATACTTCTTGTTATCCACGGTTTGCTATTTGGATTGAAAGTTTTAGTTCTTAGGGGCTATAATAAAGTTCATTAATTTTTTCAGTAAAAAATTCTACCTGCATAGAGGGCAAAGATATATGTTCCAACTAATAGTATTAAGATTTTGTTCCAAGACGAGTACTTCAAACTACGGAAATCCCTGTATTCGATGGTATGATTTGCCTGTGTCTTTCAACGTAGAAATCATAAACTAAGAAAATAAGGCCGTGTTTTGAAAACCTGGAGCAGATGGTTGATCGTAGTGAATAACTTTATTTCGATCACATACTAAAAATTGATCCAACAATGATATACAGAAAGTAGATTAAGCGTCAGAAATTGGTCATACACGTAATTTTCCTCTAAGATAATGCAACTGAAATCACCACTTAGTATTATGTTAGAATACGAAATTGAAACCTCTTCTAAAGTAGAGATAAGAGGAGAAATACAAACGTTTCTTTTGGGTCGATATACGGTTCCCACTACATTTTTTTCTTGACCATTCGAAATTTCTACGAAAGCTAATTCCATTTCACTTTCGTTACAAGAGACAGCTATCTGTCTTGATTTTAATGTTTCTTTGACATACATGGCAACTCCCCCACCTCTGCAGCGTACTCTATTTGAACGATATATCTTATATCCTGTGAGAGAGCATATTTTGTTGTTTTGAGATTCAGAAAGCCAAGTTTCAGATACACAAACCACGTCAACCTTAGAACCTTCAAAGGTAAAGCGAAACTCGTCAATCAAGAGATGGCAACCATATTCAAATCCTCAAAGCAGTCGATCAGTTGAGCATCTTCATTCATAGCTTTCGTTCGGAGATTTTCTACAAATTTATTTTGTGATAGGGCTGATAAATTGGGTGAAGAAGTAAAGCACTTGATTGCAATATGACTGCCTTTTGTTCCACAACAACTTTTTACCATCCCCTTAAAAGATGCATGTCATTATTATTAACCACCACATGGCGCTGGTTGCCATGTAGATCATTTAACATTTCAACTCGAAATAGGTACTCTTTGATGATGCAAAGAATTTTTTGCATAGAAATGGTTTGAGTCCTTCGAATAGCTTTCCCATATCAACAGAATTATCTCAACTAAAATTAATTCCAGAAAATATTTCCCCCTTTTAATAATGTAATACAATATAAAATATATTTTGAAATGCAATTACATGCTTACCTTTGAAGCGAATTTGTTTAACAATAAGTTCAAAGGAATATTCATATTTCCACAATGTCTACAATCTATAAAAAAAAATACAATCTTGTTCTCCGACTCATATGTGGCATAATGTATAATTCATGATTCAAAACACAGTGAATACGTTGGTATTCAAAAATTTCGAGGCTTTTAGATTCTGTTTGTTATTTTAGTACACAGCACTAATTACTTAAGGTCCTGGTTTCTTGCTAATTGCTTATGAAAATATCTTCCTGGTGAACATCGATTGAGAGTTTTTTGGGAAAAACACACGTACCATACACACAGACCCACAGGTAGAAAAAGGGAAATGGATAAAACTATATTCAGAGAATTTTCATAAATGTCTTGATTGCTTTAAAAATATGTACATATATCTTTTACAACAGTGTCTTCCTTTTGTTTATTTAAACGCCACCTCGTATTGTTGATTTAAACTATGTTTTACCTGAAAATATACCTTTTTAGGTGTTCAAAGGACTCAGACACAGGTAGTCAGTATTTAAAGTTTAATCTTACAATGTTTTTATGAATTTTATAAAAGTCTTAAAACTTTAAATTTTACAAAATTGAAGTTTTCTAAGCAAAAACATTGATCTTAACAACAAATACTTGATCTGATATTTTGAAACCGAAGCGAGCTGAAGTCGTAGACCGAGCAAAACTTTAGATGGGAAGCTACTTTTAGTTGATAAATTTTAACATTTAAGAATTTTGATAATTGAGAATTCTCTAGACTGGGTTGAATATCAAGAAAGTTTGTAACTACTTGCGAAAGGTCGAATTTATATATCAGCTATCAATAATTTATAATTGTTACACAAAAGACGATTCCGATTTGTGGAATTGAACATTTTGCAAATAGATACATAGATAGATATATAATATAATTTTATTTCCATTAAACAATTTAGCAAAAACATTAGTAGGCTGGTGTTCAAAATTAAGTATGAAAATGACTCGTTTTTAAGTCGTCTGTCAGGTTCAAAATGATGTTCAAGTGGTAGATATGTGCATTCAAGAGGACACAAGCGTCCACAGGTTTTTCTTAAAACCAACCTCTGTCTATCAACTCCTACTCTCACCTCCACGTGGTGAACATCGGGTACCTAGTACCTCAACTGGAGATTGGGTTCCAACCCCTGTGGAAAGTTGTTGGGGGCAGCAAACGAGAGAGGTGGGGAGAGGTGCTTCCACTAAGGCACCTCTCCTTATCCAGACGGCAGCGGAGGAATTCCAGAGATGGAATCAACGGTGGCGTCTACTCTACAGTTCCAGTAAGGTTGAACTACTTAGTGAACACCTTATAGGGCTTCTTCGACTTATTCGGAGCACAGGCCTGTAAGGACCGGTTTTATCCGGCTCCCCATCTTTGGAGTTATACTTAGGATCTGGCCCTCCAGGTTGGGGGTTGTGCGTCGGGGTGACTTCCTCGCCACGTAATAGCTTTCATAGTTGCGAAGCACCAACAAGCCTCGGATACGGACGGATTTACTGTTGACAACCAACGCAAACGAATAAAGGACAACGAACTTCGGATATGCACGTGGAATGTTAGGTCCCTTAACAGACCACGTGCGGCCGAAGAATAGTAGAATTACTATGGTGACTACTACCACAAAAACAAACAGCGCTTATTTGGATGCGGATTCGTCATCGGAGCCAGACTTAGGCAAGAAGTCTTGAGCTATAGGTGCATCAATGAGCGCCTCATGACCATACGCATCAAGGCTAAATTCGGCAACATTAGCCTGATATGCGCGCACGCCCCCACAGAAGAAAAAGACGACAACACCAAATATATGTTCTTCGAGCTCTTAGACAAAACATATGAGCAGTGCCCTAGCTACGATATTAAAATAGTCCTGGGCGATTTTAATGCCAAGCTAGGAAGGGAAGACATCTTTGGTGGAATAATCGGGAAGAACAGCCTGCACGACAACACTTCCGAAAACGGATTCAGGCTCATAGAGTTTGCTGCGGGGCGAAACGTCATGGTAGCCAGTACGCGTTTTCCACACCTCAACATCCACAAAGGAACTTGGACTTCTCCAGATCAATCTACTGTCAACCAGATTGACCATATTGCGATCGACGCCAGACACGTTTCCAGCATTATGGATGTACGAACTTTCCGAGGAGCTAACATCGACTCGGACCACTACCTCGTTGTAGCCAAGGTAGCACTTCGGATTTCCAGACCCAAGGCAAAACAGGGAAGTGCTGGGAAAAGATACAACGTCGAATGGCTACGATGGCTACGAATGGCTTCCGACCGATTTACCAGTAACCTCTCTCGAAGTTCTCTGCCGCCAACACAATGTATCGAAAACCAGTGGCAACATTGCCAAGATGCAATCAGAGAAGCTGCCTCTGATGTGCTGGGTTTCAAACAGCCACCAACAAGGAACCCCTGGTTTGATGAGGAATGTCGGCAGACAAGTGCAGCCAAACAACAGGCACGCAAAGCGGCGCTGCATAAAAGGACGAGAGCTGCTCGTGAGTTCTATGAGCAGAAGAGGCGAGAGGAACGCCGACTTCTCAGAAGGAAAAAGAGAGGGCATGAGAAGCGTGCGGTCGAAGATGTTGAGAGAGAAACGAAATTCACAGGTACATAAACCTAGAACGGAAGGCTGCAAAGACGAAAGTGGAAACATCATAGTGAAACCGCAGTCAATGCTGGGGATATGGAAGGACCACTTCTGCAGACTGTATAACGGCGATGACGAACTGAATTCCGCTGTCAGGCAGGATGATCCATTCAACATAGACGACGAAAGCCAACAATTCCGTCCTCCCGACTTAGACAAAGTCAAGATTGCCATATCTAAGCTGAAGTCTACTAAAGCCGCTGGAGCGGATGGCTTGAATGCCGAGCTCTTTAAAGCAGCTAGAGATAAGTTGGTTAGAAGCATGCACCAACTTAGCTGTAAGATATGGTCGGAAGAAAGCATGCCCGATGAATGGAACCTCAGTATATGTGAACATATAAAGCCCATCGTCAACAACCTTATAGGTCCTTATCAGTGTGGTTATAGACCAGGAAAGTCCACAGCTGATCAAATATTCGCATTACCGCAGATCCTGGAAAAAGCCAACAACACCAAATCGACACCCACCATTTTTTCAAAGATTTCAAGGCCGCATGTGACAGTATCTACAGGAACGAGCTGTATAGAGCCATGTCTAGTTTTGGCATCCATGCCAAACTCGTCCGTTTGTGCAGGATGACCATGGAGAATTCACGCTGCTCCATAAAGGTTCGAAACAACTTAACAGAACCTTTCGATGTCAATAAGGTTTAAGACAAGGTGATGAGCTGTCATGTGATTTTTTTAACATCGTGCTTGAAAGAATAGTGCAGAGCTCACACGTCAACACTAGAGGCACTATCTTTCAAAAGTCTGTCCAATTACTAGCATATGCTGATGACATTGACATAATCGGAAGAACTCGGCGTGATGTCAATGGGGCTTTGTGAGTATTGAGGCAGAGGCGGCAAAAATGGGTTTATCGGTTAATGAGGGCTAAACAAAGTACATGCTGTCGTCAAGAAAGGACATACAACACCGGCGTCTTGGTCAAAACTTCACCATCGACAGACGTAACGTATTCAAGGTCTTCGTCTAACTGGGCTCCGCTGTAAACGCAGAAAACAACACCAGCGCTGAGATCAAACGCAGAATAACTCTTGCTAACCGCTGTTTCTTTGGACTAAGAAAGCAATTGAGTGGTAAAGTCTTCTCTCAAGGGACCAAAGTGTTGCTTTATAAGACCCTTATCATCCCCGTCCTGCTATACGGTGCAGAAGCATGGACCATGATAAAAGCGGATGAAAGCACCTTGGGTCGCTTCGAGAGAAAAGTTCTTCGTGTGATCTACGGTCGCGTATGCATTGAAGGGGAGTGGAGGAGAAGATGGAACGACGAACTGTACGGGCTGTACAGCGACGTAGACTTAGCCAGAAGAGTAAAAGTCCAACGACTAAGATGGCTGGGTCACGTAGAGCGCATGGAAACCAATGCTCCGGACCGGAAAGTCTTCGAATCCGCACCCACTGGACAGCGCAGTAGGGGAAGACCGCGGATCAAGTGGCGCACACAAGTGGAAGGTGACCTCACCCAATTTTGAGCGCAAAACTCGAGACATCTAGCTAGGGTCCGAGCTAGATGGAGAAGTTTGTTGGGTGAGGCCCTAGTTCACACAGGACTGTAGCGCCACCTTAAGTAAGTAAGTTAGTCAGGTTAAAAAAAAATTAGTTAATTAAATTAAAGCAAAGCTTAGCAAGTTTTAACAAAATCCTTTTATAACTAAACTACGATATTTTAGCGAGTCTTTTCAAAAAAATTGTAGAGTTTTGGGTAGCAAGATAAATTTAAAATGTTTAGGAATGTTGGCCGATCTAAAGTTACATTTCCAAGATATTTTTGTCGGTATCCTCTAAATATGGGGCACACACCAATGAAGTGGTAAGTATTTTCTGTCGCATCCTGATAACATAGAGTGCATAGGCCAAGAGAGTCGTTGTGAAAAGCTTTAGCATTTAAGTTCAAAAGACCGCACCTTGCCTTATCTTCAAAGCAATTCGGGACTTCCGCATAAAAAAGATTGCAACATTTGCCGTGAAACTGTGACTGCATTGCATTGCTGGTAAAATTGCCCCAATGCTTTGCTAGTAGCTTTGTCAGCAGCAATTTGTGCATTTGATTCCATTCTGAAATTGGAGTTACGGGACTGAAGTCAATCTCCATCTCTTGGAAAAGGCCTGACCATTCCTTGGCACAATAAATATTTTTCTTGATGACTGCTTCAGAGAGGATACACAATAAGCGGTTACGTGGCTTTAACATCACTCTACGTATGTAATATGTATGACCGATGTATCTTGAATGTACTTAGAAAAGCCTTTGGAAGACCAGTTTCGATGTGTATTGCATAGTTAGGCGTATTATCAGGCAGACCAAAGCATCTTTTGACGAAGAAACGTTGTAGTTTTTCAGCTTGAATGTGTTCCTTGTATCCCCACACTTCCGCACAGTAGTGCATTATTGACCGCTTATAACAAAACATTTATTTGCATACCATTCACAGCGAGACCAGTTGGAAGTTTTAAGTGTAGATCGTTTAGGAATATAGTACAACTAAACGGTGATTTTTTAAGAGCTTGAGAACTTTAAAAAAAAAAAAGCGCATAAAATTTGCAAAATCTCATCGATTCTTTATTTGAAACGTTAGATTGGTCCATGACATTTTCTTTTTGAAGATAATTTCATTTAAATGTTGACCGCGGCTGCGTCTTAGGTGGTCCATTCGGAAAGTCCAATTTTGGGTAACTTTTTCGAGCATTTCGGCCGGAATAGCCCGAATTTCTTCGGAAATGTTGTCTTCCAAGCTGGAATAGTTGCTGGCTTATTTGTGTAGACTTTAGACTTGACGTAGCCCCACAAAAAATAGTCTAAAGGCGTCAAATCGCATGATCTAATTGGCCAACTTACCGGTCCATTAATTGAGATGAATTGTTCTCCGAAGTTTTCCCTCAAAATGGCCATAGAATCGCGAGCTGTGTGGCATGTAGCGCCATCTTGTTGAAACCACATGTCAACCAAGTTCAGTTCTTAAATTTTTGGCAACAAAAAGTTTGTTAGCATTGAACGATAGCGATCACCATTCACCGTAACGTTGCGTCCAACAGCATCTTTGAAAAAATACGGTCCAATGATTCCACCAGCGTACAAACCACACCAAACAGTGCATTTTTCGGGATGCATGGGCAGTTCTTGAACGTCTTCTGGTTGCTCTTCACTCCAAATGCGGCAATTTTGCTTATTTACGTAGCCATTCAAACAGAAATGAGCCTCATCGCTGAACAAAATTTGTCGATAAAAAAGCGGATTTTTTGCCAACTTTTCTAGGGCCCATTCACTGAAAATTCGACGTTGTGGCAGATCGTTCGGCTTCAGTTCTTGCACGAACTGTATTTTTTACGGTTTTACACCAAGATCTTTGCGTAAAATCTTCCATGTGGTCGAATAACGCAAACCCAATTGCTGCGAACGGCGACGAATCGACATTTCACGGTCTTCAGCAACACTCTCAGAAACAGACGCAATATTCTCTTCTGCCCAATAAAGTAAACTGAGTGCAAAACTTGGTCACAATCGCATTAATTGCTTGCTCACTTGGTCGATTATGTAGACCATAAATCGGACGTAAAGCGCGAAACACATTTCGAACCGAACACTGATTTTGGTAATCAAATTCAATGATTTGCAAGCGTTGCTCGTTAGTAAGTCTATTTATGATGAAATGTCAAAGCATACTGAGCATCTTTCTCTTTGACACCATGTCTGAAATCCCGCGTGATCTGTCAAATACTAATGCATGAAAATCCTAACCTCAAAAAAATCACCCTTTAGAAGGACACTCAGTACGCATCCTTGTTTGACTCCTTTGAAAGTCTAGAAGAAGCTAGACGTACTAGTTCCATCCCAGACTGTAGGAGTCGTATCGTAAAATAAACTTATAATAGACACCAGTTTTGTAGAGACGCCTATCTTTGATAATTTATAAGACAAAGCTTCTCTGTTAATGTTGTCGAACGCTGCTGACAAATCTACGAAGAAAGCGTAAAGCTTTTTCTCAGAGAGTGAAAAAACGGACTGTTGGATTTTTATATACAAATTACTGAATATCGAAAACAATATTTTCTGTGAAATAAAATAAGTTGGAAGACATTATTTTTAATTTTTGAAAAGCTATTTAATCGAAAGTAGATTTTTACCAAGTTTTAGTATTGTTTTTTTTTTAAAAGTTTTAGTTTTTGTAAAAAAAACTGTCAATTCGATTTTTTTCAAAATTGTTCCGAATGTTGAAAACAATATTTCTTATAAGATAAAATTAGTTTGAAGCCAATATATCAAATTTTTGAAAAGATATTTGAGTCGAAAATCAATTTTTACCAACTTTTGTTAAATTTTTTTAGGTTTTTAATTTTTTGTACAAAAACTGTCAATTTGATTTTTCTCAACATTTTCCAGAATGCTGAAAACAATATTTTTTAAAAGATAGAATAAGTTTGAACCTAAATTTCATGTTTTTTAAAAGATATTTGAATTGATATTCAATTTTTACCAACTTTGAGTAATGATTTTTTAAAATTTTTATTTTTCATAAAAAAAACTGTCAATTCGGTTTTTCTCAAAATTTTATTAGATTTTAAAAACATTATTCTTCGTTGCACAAAATTATTTTGGAGATGAATTCATATTTTAGTCGTAAAATTTTGGAGGTGACAAACTTTTTTTTTTAGTTTTTTTTGATTATTATTTTTTTTCAAACTTCTATGTTAAAAAAACCACCCACGCAATTTTATTGAGAGCCCTTTCTGCATCTTTCTGCCTTATTATCTGTATAGCAAAATGTATTTGAAGTCGATATTTCATCTGGTTCTTGAGCTATGGACGTACGGACGTAAAAACGTACCAACGTACGTGCACACGTTCGCACAGACATCTTTCTAGGGACCTAGAACCGTCAAGAAATGTCAACGTTTTTAATTTGACAAATCGGACCCATTACAATAACTTCCTAAAGGAAGTTAAAAATGTATCCCGTCTATACTTTATGCTAAATTGATCGAATTGATAGAAATCCAAGCAACCAATATTTATAAAGTTGCTGTCAAATGTTGAATAATTTCTGAACTTAGCATATAAGGTCATAAATTTAGAGCTTATAACTATGAGGCTAACACATTGTAACTCCTCGTTTGTTCCGTCTAGTAACTTGGATAATATTGCATATGAACTTAAAAAGCTTAATTTCTTAAATTATTAATGTGTGGTCTTGAAGGCACTTAAATTTGACCTCTGTTCTTTTTAGTGAAACGAATGATATTGGTGAAGATGTACTGTTCTACTACAGATTGTTGACCCAGCTCAGAAGTCAAATTGTGTGTTTCCACCTGTTTTGGAACTTTCCCAAGCTCAGTAAAGAATCCAAAAAACTTAAGGAATACATGTTTTTATTTCGTATTTCGAAGTTTGCAGTCCTGTCAGCGTAATGACGCCTTCCTCTAGCTTTAAGAAGAAGAAGAATGACTTATCGTAGAAAAAGGGGAGACATTTTCAGTTTATTCGGATTCAATGATACCAAATTTCACGAACTTCCCAATTTGGAGTCCGAAGCTCATTTTCGATTACGATGGAATTCGTGAGAGGGCTGAATGTCAGTTAACTTGAGTGATGAATTCTAGCATACACTCTTCTAGATACTTCAAGAGCAAAAGTGATAGGCACAACTGGACGAAAATCAGTAACCCACAATATACATTTCGAAAAAATAGATCAAAACCTCCCTCTTCATCTGGTGAAATGTGATAAACGGCGGGTGTAAGCTGCAGCTGACATAATCTCTGTTTCAGTACTCCACTCCCACTGCAACAACCGAAGCGAAGCATAAGTAATTCACCATGTTATTTAGGGTGTGTTTTATTGCCCGTCTGTAAGCCTGACAACGCACGTCAAGGCGGAAGTCGTTTGATTTGATACTTCAATATTGTAAAAAATGAAAATTCTCAATTTTAAAGAAATCACCCCTTCCGAACATATTCATCGTTTCCTTGAAAACTTCTTTGCTAATCCCGATAGTATACCAATACTATAACCACCCTCGCAATTTAGTCATAGCCGTTTTGAAATCCTGATTTCTTTGAAAAACAGATGGCTCCACTGTCATATACGTTGTTCAAGAAAATTTCGATACCAAACCATCACTCGCTGTGTACTTACGTAATTTTGTGTTTGATTTCCAAGAACGACAATGGCAACGGCAACAGTAATAAAAATGTCGACGACGACGACGATGATGACGATGACAACAACCGACAACCGACAACGATACAAAAGTCCTTGTTATGATGGTCCTGATGATGGGTCTATTACTTTGTTACCGATATTCACGAATCCACGTGCGTCACACACGCTTTTTAGTCTAACACGTGACCAATCTCTGTGAATTTGTATAGTGCATAGTATAGAAGATATGTTGGCGCTGCTGGCTGTGCACGGATCAATTTCTTCATAAGCCCAGCTGGAATTCTTCCAACAAATGAGGCTATCAATTTAGATGAGTTAAGTAAATCTCTACATATACGAGTATAGAGGGAAGCAAAAGCACCTTATGGTGTAAGCAAGCTTAACGTGAAATTTTCGATTCATCGAATCGATGGCAAATTTTTGATTGCGTTGAATACTCCTTTGATATTTGTGAGCAATGTACGCACATACACATACCTATGTATGAACATACATATATAAGGTAAAATACGTACATTTTTGTGGAGGGGTTTATGGAATCCGAATTATTAAAAGGGGATATTCCTATGATACAATTATTTTGTTTGAAATATACACGGAGAAAAATAGTTTTTGAGTTTTTGGAAATTCAAGAACACATCGTGACACCTTTGAAGCAAGTAATGGCTGAATCACAAACACGGTTCAGCTTCGGCTTCGTCATCGTTACGGTAGGAATGCTTCGAGGTTGCTTTGAATGACATTTCTATTATATAATCCCTCCAAAGAGCAAATATTTTGTTCGTTCACATTTTTTTTAGCTGTTGAGCTGTCAGGCAAAGCAAATGTTCAGGTAATTGAACTAGAGCCTGCGTTTGGAGTCACATTACTTTACATAACGTTCTTTTCACGATTATCAAACGAAACGTAAGGTTGAAACTCCATTGTGAATTCCTATGGCTGAATTCAATGCATGCTTCAGGTGAAGCCGAAGCTGAAACGTGTTTGTGATTCAGCCATTAGATTTTAACGAAAAATATCTGCTTGTAATCAGTCACTTTATTGCGGTGTGTTGTGTTCAGTCTTAAGAGAACACCGGATTATCTACTCCAATAAACACAACCTCGATGAAACTGAATTCTTCAGGTTATTAAATGGAGAAGAAAACTGCTCTTAAATATAGAAAACTTATAATCGAAGAAGATTTAAAAAAAGAGGCTGGGATGCGACCCACATTGATAACTTAACATACAGTTTGTCGATTAGTCTTGCTTAAAATTTTGTATCTTTTCGTGTTTATTATTTAATTATTAATTATTATTCTTAAAAATTTTAAAATTACCAACAATGTTTTTCATATAAAGAAATAGTTAAGTTTGAAAATCTGGCTTTGTTAAATAAGTTTTTAGTCGAAAACAAATTTTACCAATTTTAGTATCATTTTTTCTTCTTTCTCGCAAGACCTTGGAAAGATTGATGATGTCCATTTAAGGGCAAGTATTGATACAAGACTTCTAAGTCTTCGTCTCAACATGCCTACTGTAAGGGTAAATCGGTGGAAACAGCGTTACACACCTTAGTACGCACCGTGGTTCACTATGGTTGCTTTTCTTGACATTAAAGGTGCCTTTAACAGCTCTCTAAATGTAGAGCATTCGTTTCGGGAGTTAATTCATTTAATGCTTACTAGCAGAATAATCAACTCAAAACTGGGCAACTCTTCTGGTAGACGATTCGTTAGTAGAGGGACACCGTAAGGTAGTGTTCTATCCCCTCTCCTCTGCAACCTAGTGGTGAATGAAATTCTAACTATTCTGGATGCGGAGGGCTTCAGAGTGATAGCCTATGCGGACGACGTTGCTATAGCAGTTTCAGGGAAGCATCTTAACACCCCAAAAGAACCCTTACATAATGGTTTGGACAGACTAATACTTTGGGCTGATTGGAGATGCAAAATTCCATTTGTCAACCCTCCTATATTAAAGTAATCCAAATAAAATTCTCAGACGAGGCTAAATACCTGGCTCTTGTCTTATATAAAAAAACTAAATTGGAAACTCAACGTACAGGAAAGAGTCAAAAAAGCTATTGTAGCTCTTTTTTCTTGTAAAAAAGCTATTGGCAATAAATGGGGCTTACAACCCAAAATCACGCGTTGGCTATAGACATCGGTAATCAAACCAATTTTAATGTACGGTGTCCCAGTATGCTTGACTGCTTTAGAGAAAGGTATAAACAGGGATAAGTTAAATAAAGTCCAACGTTCAGCTTGACATATTTAGCAAACAAATAGCTGCAAGCTCTGCTATTCGCCCCAAAGCTTTGTCGGAGTGGACTAACAACAATATTGGCCACTCTGTAATTCTAAGGTACTTAGAATCAATTCACACTGACTACACCATGCCCCAACTGGAATTCGACAGAAATTTCCAGATTTCTATACCTCCCAGATCTTTTTGGGAGGATAGGACATTCTTGGAGGATTAGTCAATCCATTTTTACACAGATGGGTCAAAAACAAAAGACGGGGTTGGTGGAAGTGTGTACTCTGAACGACTGAAATTAAGTCTCTCATTCCGCCTTCCCAATCATTGTAGCGTGTTCCAGGCGGAACTTTTGGCGATTAAGGAAGTCTTGTCCTGGCTTAAAAAAAACGTGATATCAACATCTGATATCCGTAATTTCTCAGAGAGCCAGGCCGCTAACAAATCTCTGGACTCAGTCTCAACAAACTCTATAACGGTCCATAACGGTCTATCATCTCTAATGGAGATGGCACAACAATTTAATATTAACCTTTGCTGGGTGCCGGGCCATAGAGACATTCCAGGTAACTGTAAAGCAGATGAACTCGCCAGGAATGGTACAGTACAGCCCATCCTACCACGTTTGGCACATACTGGCATACCAATTGCTACTTGTAAACTGTTACTAATGCAAGACGCTATGAAGAAGGGTAGAAAAGGGTAGGTGGAACAACATCAAAACAACATCTGACCAACACTGGATTTAAAACGTTCAAGGTGCTTGCTCTCTCTAAGCAGATCGCATATTAGCTTGATAATAGGTGTGATAACTGGACACTGTCTAATAGGAAAGCACACCACGAGACTAGGCGTATTCTCAAATGACTTTTGCAGAAGCTATATGGACGAGGAAGAGGAAGAAACAGTTTTTTATCTTCTCTGCACATGCCCTGCTCTAGCTCGAAAACGCAAGAATTACGTAGGAGAATTCTTCTTTAACGATCTAAACGATCTAAATCATATCGGTATAATCAGCCTCTCACGTTTCGTAAGGGACTCAAGCTGGTTCCATTGAGCTTAGGAGGAAGCCTCAAGATTCATGTGGTATCACAATGGGCCATTAAACTGGTCTAAGTGTGTCCGTTTCCATCTTGGACAGTACCATTTCTTAAAGGTTTTTATTTTGTATATAAACAAATGCAAATTGGAAGAATGAAATTAATTTGAAGTCAATATCTTCTATTGTTCACGAGATATATAGGACCGAGCACCAGTTTTTATCAAATTTGCGTACTATTTTCGTAGATTTTATTTTCTATGAAAAAGCTCACTGCTGGAAATAAGTTTGAAGCCGATATTTTTAATTTTTGAAAAGATATTTGAGTCGAAAATCAATGTTTAAAAACTTTTATTAATTTTTGTTAAGGTTTTTATTTTTTGTAAACAAAACTTTCACCTTTCTAAAAATCTTTTATTTCGACTCTAGGCACCTTGAAACGTCGAGAAATGTCAAAATTTTCAATTCGACAAATCGGACCCATTACAATAACATCTTATGGAAAGTTAATAAGATTACCTTAAATAACTATGCACATATTCTTCAATATCGGCTATTCAAGCCTTAAGTAGTTTTAACTGAGATTATGAGAAGAAATTAGAGTACAATTCTTGTAGAGCTTCTTTAAACTTTTTTTTAGTCTTAACAATTTTGACTTCGTAAAAATGCTCTATCTTTGTTTTTGGTTACAAAATTGTGGGAAGAAAGATTACATAATACCTTACTCCTTCCTTCGCCTTGAAACCTTACTTAAAGACCGATACATGATTTGTTAGTTTAACCCGTTTTACCATCTCGAAATTTCTGTTAGGGCTTTTGGTTCTAAATTTAAGTATTGCTTAAAATGGTCCGTTTGAAACTATCTAACCGAAAAAAATACATGTAATGTGCTTCCACCTTAATGTTGTTTTCGAAAACAATGTGTTCAGAAAGAATTTAAGTAAACCAGGTTGCAACACCATTCCTTCCTGAAGTAGAAATGCATGTCACGCAAAGACCTTAAATCTGCACAATTTAAAAGAATAGAGAAGTGCTATCAAAAACTTTTTCTCAGTGTATATCTCCCTCGCAGCTTACAAATCCTCAAAATATGCTTCAATCTGGATTAAATTGTGCTCATAACTGCTTACTCACACAAAAACAGCCAATGTCAAAATCAAAACACATCCAAAGCCTGTTATACTAAAGTTTCGATGTTCGTTAAAAACGAAATATAAAATATAGAAAAAAAACATTATGCCCTTTCTTCCCATTCATGAATCCACCAACGCACCACCATTATTATACGCCACATAACCAACAAATAGCAACAACGGCAACACAGGATAAACAATAGTGAAATGGTATATTCTATATATGTACATCCTGCTGAAGCTTATTGCGAAATATTGAAATTATCATATCGAATCGACACGTGACACATGTGACTGTAATCCGTAGAATGTGACGTCACAGTCCCACGCTCTTGTTACCATTAGATAGCAGAGCTTAGACTTATACCAATCATTACCATGTGCCACGCTTCAAGTACACAAACAATATGCCTAGTTGCCGCCAGTTGCTCTACACATCAGCCCCCTTTTGGTTTGGAAAAATATGGTAAGAGTTAGACTAAGAGGAGGAGTAATGCCAGAATGAAAATCGAGAATTTTTGAAAACACACAAACCTCTACCATTTTCTTTCGTGTCAGGTGGAAGGATTTATTTTGTTGTATTGTGCAACTTGAGGGGTTGTGATAGAAAACAGAAACCAGAATATTGAGGGTGCGTTCATAGGGTATAGGTAGAAAAATACGTATGTTGAAGATAATGTAGTTTTGTAATGCTGAAAATTTGATTTCTTTGTGTTGAAAAACCCATGCCTTCAAGGAATGTGAATGCGAAAACTGTAAACATAATAGATATGGTTTCAATAGAACTTTTATTACAATCTTAAAACACAATACTTTCGAAACAATATTTACACTTAACTTTGCTTTCGAATACGTTGGCGTTGGCTGTCAGAGTCAATGATATATAAAAAGGTCAATACTGCATTTCAGAAGTACTTAGCCTACATGCTTCGTGATGATGTGTTTTTAGATAATTTCGATAAAAACAAATCAGTAATTATTTAAAGAAAAACATAGTCAGAAAAGTTAAGGAGCTTTTGTAAAGCTTTAAAAAGATCGCCACATTCATTTTTCTGAGACTTTTCCTCGAAACACTCAAACATTTCTAAAAACAATTCATTTTTTGGCAAATTCGTCAGCGATTTGACAGAAATATTAGCCCCTCCCCTGCCCAACGAAATAACCTCATCCGAAAGCATCAGAAAGTCATCTAAGAAAATTTACTCAACGTTTTATGGAACAAAGTATAAAAGCAGGATACAAATATTTTTCAGGTGGATTTATAGCTTTCTTACTTTTCTGGACATGCCAGTAGTGAAAAAGGTTCTTAAACTTTAGTTAAGAATTATAGTCCTCTAACAAAATTGTCCGCTATTCCTAAATTGTAATTGTCCATTCAAAAAATTCCTAAATTGATTGAATCTTTAAAAGGCATTTGACAAATGAAGTCAATTCTGGTGTACTTCAAGGAAGTCAATTTGGTCAATTACTAACTTAAGGTAGCGCTACAGTCCGGTGAGGACATGGGCCTTAACTAACATACGTCTCCAGTCAGCTCGGTCACTAACTAGTCTCTAGTTTCGTACGCCAAGTTGGTTGAGGTCTTCACCCACCTGAGTGTCGGTCTTCCTCTACTGCGCCATCCCTAGGGATTAGATTCGAAGACCTTTTTATCTGGAGGAGCGTTGATGGCCATTCACTCTACATGACCTAGCCATCTAAATCGTTGGACTTTAACTCTTTTAGCAAGGTCAGTGTGGCTGTACAGCTCATACAGTTCGTCGTAATATCTTCCCCTCCATTCTCCATATATGCGTATGGGACAAAAAATCACCCGAAGAATTTTTCTCTCGAAGCATCCTAAGACGCTCTTATCTTTCTTTAACAGGGTCCAGGCCCCAGCTTCATAAATTAGAACCGGGATGATAAGTGTCTTATAGATGGTGATTTTAGATGCTCGAGAGAGGAAGAAGCAGCAATTTTCAAGAGTTATTTATTGTTTGATTTCGGCGCTGGTGTCGTTGTCTGAGTTTAAGGCTGTGCCTAGGTGGACAAAGCCCTCAACTATCAACTAAGTTATAACTGTCTATGGTGACGTTTTATCCAAGACGTCGTTGTTCAATGTCCTTTTTTGATGACAGCATCTTCTTCGCTTCCGTCGCAATGCTCAAAAACGCTCCACTGACATCACGCTTTGATCTTCCAATTATGTCAATATCATCTGCGTTTCCGAGTAATTGGATGGACCTATGGAAGATTGTGCCTCTAGTGTTGACGGTTGAGTTTTGCAAAATTCTTTCCAGAAAGAGGTTGAAGAAGTCGCATGACAGTGCATCGCCTTGTCTAAAACCTTTTTTGACATCAAATGCATTGGTGACATCTTTTCCGACTTTGATAGAGCAGCGTGCATTCTCCAACGTCATTCTGCACAAACCGATAAGTTTGACAGGATGCCAAAACTAGACATTGCTCTGTAGAGCTCTTCCCTATAGATGCTGTCAACGCGGCTTTAAAATCGATACGGAGATGGTGGGTGTCTATTTGAAGCTCCAGGGTTTTTTCCGTTTTTCTGCCGTAGAGTGAATATTTGGTCGAGGACCAATCAGTTTGTTGACGAACGGCTTCAGACGTTCACATAATACGGCAGAGAGGATCTCATATGCAATGTTAAGGAGACTGATGCCTCTGTAGTTGGTGAAATTTAGAGGGACTCCTTTTTTATGTATCGTGCAAAATATGCTGAGATTCCACTTATCGGGCATGTTTTCTTCCGACCATATTATTGCATGCTCCCTACCAAGTCATCGCAGCGACGCTGTCAACCCCAGCAGCTTTGTTTGACTTCAGCGTAGATATAGCTATCTTCACTTCGTCGAGGTCGGGTAGGCGAAATTGTTGATCTGCATCGCTTTGGTTGAGTGGTTCTATATCGGTTCGTCATCGCCGTTATATAATTTGGAGAAGTGATCTTTCCATATTCTCAACATAGACTGCGCGGTTCTACTACGATGTTCTACTGATCGTTTTTACAGGCTTCTATCCGTGGCTGGTACCCTGGGAGATTTTTGTACATTTTGGTAAAATTTAAGAACCTCAATTCTGTTGTTACCTGCCTCTATCTCCTCGATCACGCGCCTTTTATGCTCCCTTTTTTCCATCTAAGAAGCCGGTGTTCCTCTCTCCTCTTCTGTTTGTAGAGCTAGCGAGCAATTGTGGTCCTTCTGTTCAGCGACGCCCGTTTTGAATGCTTTCCGGAATTCGTCGTTAAACCATGGGTTTCGCTATGGTAGCCGTGTGAAACCTATCACTTCAGAGGCGGCATCTCTGATGGCGGCAAGGCAATGTTGCCACTGGTTTTCAATGCTTAATGCAGGCAGCATAGGGCTCTTAAAGAGGTTACTAGAGACTCGATCTGAAAAGGACATCTGAAAGAGACTGCCAGTCTTTTGCGATTGTAGCCGTCTAACGTCGAAACTTCTCACAATACTTCCTTGTTTTGGCTTGGATCGGGATATCCATAGCCGAACCTTGGCTACAACGAGATAGTGGTCCGAGTCAATACTGGCCCTCCGGAATGTTCGGACATCCTGTACGTTGGAGAAGTGTGGCACATCGATCACAATGTGGTCAATCTGATTCACTGTTTATTGATCAGGAGATTTCCATGTTCCCTGTGGATATCAAGATGTGTGAACTGCGTACTAGCTACCAGAACGTCTCGTTCAGCAGCGGAATCGATCAGCCTGAATTCATTGTCGGAGGTGGTGTCGTGCAGGCTGTATTTCCCGATTGTGCCACCAAAGATGTCTTCTCTTCCTAGCTTGGCGTTAAATTCTCCTAAGATAATTTTATAGTCATAGCCAGGGCAATACTCATAGGTCTTGTCCATAGAGCTCGAAGAATATGTCTTTGGTGTTTTCATCTTGCTCCTGTTCCAATATCCGTATATTGGGCTTATGTAGGCGGATTTAGACTTGATACGGATTGTCGTAATGCGCTCGCTCACACTGTTGAAACTCAAGCCGTTTTGCCCGATGGTTAGGTGTCAGACTGCCTCCCTGAAGGTTGATGGTCCTTTGTTTGTTGATTTGTCTTTCTGGCATTTAAATCTATTTTAGAATCAGTTCGTCATATAATAAATTATGACCATTTGTAGGTCACGTTTGTATAGAGCATTCAGTTTCTCTGACCTTGCTGTTATACAACAGAATTTCCCGAGAATTCCGTAATCGGTACGTTATTAGAACTCTTTTGGTCAGGCCATTTATGGGAATATGCTTGCGCTATACTATTCCATTCATAGTGATAGAATAGGAAGTATTCAAACCAGATTTTAAAGATTTTTTCTTCAATTAGCCTGACAGACTTTTACTTCCTCCATACACTCAAAGGCTGTCTTTGTCAAATCTCCCATTTCTTTTTGGTCACAGAATATAATTGCAGTTCTGCTTATAGCTGGTGTATTAAATAGAACGATTTCATGTCTTTTCTTTGTCGAATGAATTAAAATCTGAGTCAGGCTAGAACTACGAGTATTTTAAGCAGATCTATGGCGCAAATTCTTTATCCTACTTATTGACTCTACGAATGACAATCTCAAATCTGCAAGCTTGAAATTGTTTGCTATAAGTAGTTGAAATGATGTTAGTTTTAAGTTTAGATTAGATAGAAAATTATAAATCTTAATGGTTTGGACACCCTTAGGTCGAATTTATGTAAATTGTTCTCAGAACTTTTCTATAATTCTATCTCCCTCGATTTAAATTTACAAAAGAAAATATTAATCCTCAATTAATGGATACTTTTCTTAACAAGAATTCCTTTGGATCATTTTCTCCCCCCATAACCAAAAGAAAACAACTGTCTACATAAGGTGTCCCCACGCATAGTTGACTCAATTGGCATTCCTAAGCATCACTTTCCTTTCAATGTCAGTTCTTCTAAAATCAATACCAGCTGAAACAACACATATTCGTTTCTAGAAGACGAAGAAAACAAATTAAAATGACTCAACTCGGCAGTTGGTCGCCGCCGCCGTGCGTTGTGGACGTTTTCGTTTTCGTTCCAGGAACAAGAACAAGCACATCACGAAGGATAAATTTAGACAACAACAACAAAAAAAGACCACAAAGTTGAAGTTGGTGCTCTTTTGGGTATAGCTATGGGATGATGGTAACAGAAGGTAAATGTATTACCAACCGCAGTTGTCAATATAATCTACGCATTTTATTGCGTGTCGCGCTTAAGTGAACGCACCGCACATAACATACCTCCAACTTACTTGTAAGATAAATGTAGCTGTAGCCAGTTATCCAGAGGTTTTATTATCGGCAGCGTACTTCATCACGTTGTTAGTTTTTCTAGAGAACTATTGTAGAAAGAAGCTGTTTGGTAAAGGGGGGCTCTAGTTGGGCAATTAGGGGAATATTTTTCATAGAGAAGGCTTTCATCATTCTTGAGGGGGAAATGGGAAACTCTGGGAGTTTTGTATTAAATCGTCCCTGTAGATGCTGTCATATGCGGCCTTTAAATAGATGAAAAGATGGTGGGTGTCGATTTGGTGTTGTTGGGTTTTTTCTAGGATCTGCGTAATGTGAATATTTGATCAACTGTGGACTTTACTGGTCTAAAACCACACTGATAAGGACCTATCAGGTTGTTGACGATGGGCTTTAGACGTTCACATATTATGGCAGAGAAGATTTTATAGGCCATGTTAAGTAGACTGATTCCTCTATAGTTGGTGCAGTTTAAAGGGTCTCCTTTTTTCAGTATCGGGCAAACAATACTGAGGTTCCATTCATCGGGCATGCTTTCTTCCGAGCATATCTTACAGATAAGTTGGTGCATGCTCCTAATCAACTTATCTATAGCTGCTTTAAAGAGCTCGGCATTCAAGCCATCCGTCCCAGCGGCTTTATAAGGCTTCAGCTTAGATATGGCAATCTTTACTTCGTCTAAGTCGGGAGGACGGGATTGTTGGCTTTCGTCGTCTATGTTGAATGGATCATCATCCTGCCTGACAGCGGAATTCGGTTCGTCGTCACCGTTATACAGTCTGCAAAAGTGGTCCTTCCATATAGCATTGACGGCGGTTCCACTATGATGTTTCCACTTTCGTCTTTGCAGCCTTCGGTTCTAGGTTTATGTACCGCTTCTGCCCATAGAGCTCATGAGCAACTCTCGTCCTTTTATGCAGCGAAGCATTGCGTGCTTTTTGTTTGCTGCCGACATTCCTCATCAAACCAGGGGCTCCTTGTTGGTGGCTGTTTGAAACCCAGCACATCAGAGGCGGCTTCTCTGATTGCATTTTGGCAATGTTGCCACTGGTTTTTGATACATTATGTTGGCGGCAGAGAACTTAGAGAGAGGTTACTTCTAACTTGGTTGGAAAAGGATTTGGCGATCTCTGGTGATTGTAGCCGTGCGACGTTGTACCTTCTCCCAGCACCTCCCTGTTTTGTCTGGAAATCCGAAGTGCTACCTTTGCTACAAAGAGGTAGTGGTCCGAGTCGATGTTAGCTCCTCGGAAAGCTCCTCCAAGTTCCTTTTTGCTTGTTGAGGTGTGGAAAACGCGTACTGGCTACCATGACGTTTCGCCCCGGAGCAAAATCCATGAGCCTGAATCCGTTGTCCGAAGTGTTATTGTGCAGGCTGTTCTTCACGATTATTTCACCAAAGATGTCCCCTTCCTAGCTTGGCATTAAAATCCCCCAGGACAGTTTTAATATCATAGCTAGGACACTGCTCATATGTTTTGCGCATATTAGGCTAATGTTGACGAATTCAGCCTTGATGCGTATGGTCATGAGGCGCTCATTGATGCACCTATAACTCAAGACTTCTTGCCTACGTTAAGCTCCAATGAAAAAGCCGCATCCAAATAAGCGCTGTTGGTTTTCGTGGTAGCAGTCACCATAGTAAATATCGCAGTTTTTCATCCTCTTTTTGCCCGGCCCATCCCATCGTATTTCCTGGATGGCAGTGATATCTGCTTTATAGCGGTCTAAGACCTCCGCTAATTCTTCTGCCGCATGTGGTCTGTTAAGGGACCTAACATTCCACGTGCATATCCGAAGTTCGTTGTCCTTAATTCGTTTGCGTTGATTGTCAACAGTAAATCCGTCCGTATCCAAAGATTGTTGGTGCTTGTTAGCCAGGAAGTCAACCCGACGACACAACCCCCAACCTGGAGGGCCAGATCCTAAGTATAACTCCAGGGATGAGGAGCCGGATAAAACCCGCTCCTTATAGGCCTGGGCTCCAAATAAAACGAAAAAGCCCTATAAGGTGTTCACTAAGTAGTTCAATCTTACTGGAACTTTAGACGCCACCGTTGATTCTATCTCGGGAATTCCTCCGCTGCCGTCTGGATAAGGAAAGGTGCCTTAGTGGAAACACCTCTCCCCCCTTTCTTTCGTTTGCTGCCCCCAACAACTTTCCACTGGGGTTGGAACCCAATCTCCAGTTGAGGTGTTCACCACGGGGAGGTGAGAGTAGGAGTTGATAGGCAGAGGTGGGTTTTGAAAAAAACCTGTGGACGCTTGTGTTCTCTTGAATGCACATGTGTACCATTTGAACATCTCAATTTGGACAAAACTCTTCCGAAATTGGGCATATCGATCAGTATAATAATTACTATCCCGTAAAATGAATGCGTTTGAATTGCCACATTTTTAAGTTTTTGTGTGACACATCAAATGGCAATTGAGTTTGACAGGTGTCAAATGCCAGTGCTACTAACTTGAAAACATGAAATGAAGTGACACCATATAAAAGTGAAGTGAAATTAATAATGGCATGTAACACTTCTAGAATTTGTACAAAAACATTGGTCTCTGGCAAAAACAACAAACTCAGGTATCAGAGAAGTTCAGAGAAGGTATAAAATTATGGATAGCGATCATTTCCGACAAATGCTTTACAAATTCATCTAAAATTGGACTGAACAAATTAAAATTTTCTAATTATCAAAATTCACTGACAACTGTCAACCATTCCTTTGTGCGAGTAATACTTTCAGGGATGAAGGGGACCCACAGTTTTTAGCCGAATCCGAACTGCTAATTTGAAAAAGCCCTTTTCATTACAAGAATTACTCTTGGACGATTTGTCAATTCCTCGCAAGAGGCAGTACCCTTACAAAAAAAAACTGGCACTGGAAGGAATTAAATCCAAGACCTCTGGCATGACAGTCATGACGCAGTAACCATCACGCCACGCGTACAACTAAGTAACCACTGATGCGTGATAAAAAAAAATTACTGATATTTTCACAATCTTTGTGTTCCCACATCAAACTTCGGCCACAAAAGTTTGCAACACCATCCTTTATTTTTTGTAAATCAATCCGAAGAGAAATCAAAGGCGCTTCACAAATAAATAAACAATTACTCCTATTTAATGATCGACCGCATAAAAACACTTCAATTTTTCAAATGAAAGCGTAAAAAAGTACGCTCCCATTAACCCTGCATTGCTTCGCTATGCCGCCACCAACCGCTATCCACCGACATACCCCACGCATGTCTTCCAGGCTGAATTCCACCTTTTTCTGTATAGGATGATCATGGCGATGATGATACATCCCATCTGCGTATTGTATCTCAGCTGGGTAAGCGTATATTACTCCTTGTCCTTCTCGTTACTCGTTTCGTTACCCCATATCGTCGACTGCATCTCGTTAATGCAGTCAGCCTGGCAAAGATCTTCATGATGATTACTCCATGAGTGATTGAAATGCCCGATTCAATTTGTTGTTTTTCTGGCTCTGGCTCTGGCTGGGCTTGAGATGGCTGTGGACGTGGATTGATAAAATGAAGAGGCGCATGCATATTGCATAGAAGTATTCTGCCACCAGCAGCGCCACACCATGCCGCCAAGTCATATCATCCTCATTCCAAAATTAACAAAAAAAAACGAAAAAACGAATTATGCTTCACTTCTTTTAACCACACTTATCCCTTGGGAAGTGTCTTCGTCTACACTCTACACATTCCGTCCAGGTCCAGGCCAGGCGGAACAACAATTTCCGGATTAATTGAACTCAACACACATCGCACCAAATGGACTTGAACCGAAGAAACATTACAACTTGCTAGAAATCCAAATTAACCTTTTGTGGTGATGATGGTGGCAAATGGCAATGTAGATGGCGTGCTGAGGCTGATGCTGGGGCTACACGACGCGTTGAAGCACGAAGAACGAGAAGCAAAGAAAATTCATAGCTTTGTTGTGAAAGCGCTACTGTGTACCATCATGAGGCTTTATATATAGAACCAGATGTTTGGCTCTTGCCATATTTGATGGATGAGACAGCTTCAATAAAACAGAGCCGAACAAACACTTAGGATGGTGGAGATTCCTTGGGTCACCCTCGTTTGTTTCTTTCATATATAAGGAAGGGAATTCGCGTGATCTTTACTGTACTATATCGACACGCTCGTGTATCATCCGAAATACACCCCCACAAACAATCCATGGAACATAGTTTTTCATTTTTGTTTTTACATTAAGAACAGATGTTGCAGTCAATCTAAGAATATTGCATTAATAAGAGGGCTTAACATTAATAGCTGATGCAGAGCCTTCATAACATGGATAAAATGAAATGTTCAACGTGTTCAATTTATTGGTTTTGTATTTATATTGTATCTTGGGATTTCTGTATTTTGGGAAAGACGGACCTTTGAAAATTAGATTATATGTTGTTCCAAAAAACGGGATAATACTTTACACAAAAAATTATGTCATTCTTGCTTGGAGAAGTTTGCTTTTGGATTAGACAACCGAGGTTAGGCCGTAGCCTCTTTAACAAGTTCTTGCAACTATTAATGAACTGTGCGTCCTGGTGTACGACATATTTCCAACATGAACAAGCCATAAAATATCATAAAAAGCTCATTTCAATGTAGTTTCTCTTCGTACCTGTAAGTTAGAAGGTCTGCAAAACAGAAGATTGCCCAGCTTAGTTTTTATCTCAATATTTGTTTCTGTTGGCGAATTGTGTACACTTCAACTTTGAATTTACTTTTGAACACACCCTTTCACTAATAATTACCCAACTGTCATTATGTGATGTTACCATGCCAGTGAGACCACGAGTTGGTCGAAAATATAGCTGCTGTCCAGGCACTTCGTCCGAAGCATACGATCTAAATCAGTTAATTCTAAGTCATTCTCAAAAATTGGACATTGCTAAGACCACATGGAGAAATGAGAAAAAGACCCTGTGAAGGAATGAAAGAGCAACCGCAGTTTCTCAGCTCAAAGATCTAGAGGAGTCTCGGGCCAAGAACAACACCCGACATTTCTTTCAAAGGTCGAAGCATTTAGCTTCTGGTTTCAGAACCGGAACACAAGCTCTTCGAAACAGTGAAGGAAACCTAGTCACCGAAGCACAGGGAATTGTAGATGTTTTCAAGCAGCACTTCCAACAGCTGCTGAATGCGCAAAATGACGAGCAAGATAATGTCGAAAGAGAAGGAAGACCAGTCAATGAAGACCCAGTCCCAGCCCCCAGCAGATAAGAGGTAGAAATAACCATCCAAGAGCTAAAAAATAGCAAGTACGCGGGGTCGGATGGCATACCCGCGGAACTCTTTAAACATGGAGGAAATGTTTTGATAAACCCCATGCACCAGGACATCACCAAAGTGTGGAAGGAAGGATGCATACCCACTGACTGGTCGATAAGCTCCATATGCCCCATCTACAAAAAAGGCTACCCGATGTTATGCAAGAACTACGGTGGCATATCCCTGCTTAATGTTGCATACAAAATCTTATCCGATGTTCTGTGTGAGCGTCTTAAACCTTTCTGCAACACAAATATCGGCACGTACCAGTGTGGCTTTAGGCCATGCAGAACAACGATAGACCAAATATTCACACTGATTCAAATCCTGGAAAAGACCAACGAATTTCAAGTCGAAATCCACCATCTTTTCATCGACTTTAAAGCTGGTTATGATAGCATCCACCTCTAAGAGCTTATGATGGCGATGTCTGAATTTGGGATCCCGAACAAACCGATCCAGCTGTGCCGCATGACGCTAAACAATACAGTGCTGTGTGCATATGGGTAGCAGCTCGTCCGAGTTATTCCAAACTTGCGCAGGGTTAAGACAAGGAGATGCGTTGTTATGAGACTTCTTCAACTGGAGCAGATAGTGCGTAAGGCAGGTGTGGGCACGGAGAACACTCTCTTCAACAAATCCACATAGCTCCTAGGCTATGCAGACGACATAGACATAATCAGTCGATCCAAGAGAGCTGTGCTTGAGGCCTTCACAGCGATTGACGAACAGGCGAAACTAGTTGGTCTTGAAGTGAAGGAGGACAAAACATCTTATCAACAAACAAAGCAACATCTGTCCACCGCCTAGGACAAAACGTCACTGTTGGTGGCAGCAATTTCGAGGTAGTTAAGGAGTTCACCTACCTTGGAACATACATCAATCCCACGAAGGACACCTTAGTGGAAATCCGAAGAAGAAGTACCCTAGCAAACCGCTGCTGCTTCGGTTTGGCCAAACAACTGGGTTCAAAACTCCTCACTCGAAAGACAAAGTGTCTGCTATACATAACTTTGATTTGACCAGTCCTAATCTACGGCGCAGATTGCTGGACGATAAGTAAAAAGAGGAATTGATACTGGGCACTTTCGAAAGAAAAATTCTTCGGCGGATTTTTGGTCCCGTATGCGGCGATGGTGAATGGAGAAGAAAATACAACCGAGAACTGTATGCGCTGTACCAAGATGTGGGTGTAGTCCAGAAGGCCAAGAAAAGACAACTAAATTGGCTCGGCCACATTGAGCGAATGGACGACAACACTCCAGCCAAGAAAGTCTTCTCAGCCCAGCCCCCAGGTTTAAGACGACAAGGAAGACCGAACGTACGGTTCAAGGACCAAGTGACTGCGGATGCCAGAGAGCTTGGTCTCGGTGACTGGAGAGTGCATGTAAGGATCTTGGTTTCCTGCAGCCATAGAAGATCAAATTAGTTCAAGAATTGAAGCCCATGGATAGTTTGAAGCGACACGTTTATTCCCCACTTTGACTCTGGGAAAGTTGCGCCAAGATAATGAACTTCGTCTTAAAATCATTTTCAGTGGCGAAGCTAATTTAGGCTCAATGGGTTCGTCAAACCCATAGCAAAATATGCGTAGGGTGAAAATCCACAACTTTGCTTCATAGCGTTGTTTGGTCATACTTTTCGTCAACGATAACAAAATATTGAGACAGAGACGGAAAAATTAGTTTAACAGTTCTGTCATCAAGAAACGACATTAGTCTAAACTTTATCATCGACAGAAGTTACTTTGAGGTAGTTTCAAGACTTAACTGCAACACAGGAGACGACAAGAATGGGTTTAGCAGTTATGTCATCAAGAAAAGACATTGGTCTAAACTTTATCATCGACAGACGTTACTTTGAGGTAGTTTCAAGACTAAACTAGAACACAGGAGACGACAAAAATGGGTTTAGCAGTTATGTCATCAAGAAAAGACATTGGTCTAAACTTTATCATCGACAGACGTTACTTTGAGGTAGTTTCAAGACTAAACTAGAACACAGGAGACGACAAAAATGGGTTTAGCAGTTATGTCATCAAGAAAAGACATTGGTCTAAACTTTATCATCGACAGACGTTACTTTGAGGTAGTTAAGGACTCTGTCTTGAAATCAAAGATCAAATGAAGAATTGCTTTTGCCAACTCTTTGTCAAAGTGTCGCTACAAAAGACTTTAATCATCCCGGGCTGCTATGCGGTGCAGAACCCTGAAGTCCTGAAAGTATCAAAGGAAAGGGGAGAATAACATGGAAAGGTGAACTGTAGCGACGCAAATTTACATAGAAGGATAAAAGTTCAACGCCTGAAATGGCTATGTCACATAAAGCATATGGAAACCAAGACCCAGAAGGTCTTCGAATTCACGCTCACAGGACAACGCAATAGAGGAAGACCGCGGATCAGGTGGCGGTCAAAAATGGAAAGTGACCTCACCCAACTTGGATATCGCAAATGGAGACATCTATCTAGGGACCAAATTAGATGGAGAAGTTTGTCCGGTGCAGCTCTAATTCAGACAGGACTGTAGCGCCCTTTTAAGCGAGTAACGTAAAATGGGAATTTTCGACTCCTAGGTTTTGCTTTTGAAACGGAGAAATTAAGAATTTTAAAGAATAGTATGCCGTTTATGAAAAGTGGAAAACATAGCCATTTAATCTAGGACCGTAAAATATGGTATGGTATTTCGCAAGCTTATTTAATTTAAATTAAATTCTAAAGAAGCGGGAGTGAACCTCTTTAAACCGACCACACATAAGACCTCCAAGGAGAGGTA
This sequence comes from Eupeodes corollae, assembly GCF_945859685.1. Taxonomy (NCBI): domain Eukaryota; kingdom Metazoa; phylum Arthropoda; class Insecta; order Diptera; family Syrphidae; genus Eupeodes; species Eupeodes corollae. The sequence continues at coordinate 95,965,324 of NC_079149.1, forward strand.
ATACAAAAAAGTGGTCAACTTCGTATCGTCGGCGTTTATTTAAGCCTGTTTTCTTGGACTTGAAGTGATTCCCATGATATTCGGTGGTGTGTAGGCACAAACGTGCCATTGCCATCATACATTCAACTCTGTTATTGTTATGATAATGAATCGCCTCTCGTTTACCGTTTTCTCCATTAAAAACTGTTCTTTTTTCAGTCAAAAATTATGTTTGTCCTTTTTGTTTTTTCTTATATCCCTCTTGATATGGACATAAATAAACACAGGAGTCAAATTCAAACTGGGTACCGGTTTTATTGTGTCTTCTTCACGTCCTCGATGTTCGTCTTCGGTTTTGCTCTCTGTGTCGGTGGATGATGATGGTGTCAAAAGGATAAGGTGTCCTAATGTGACCTCGCTTGCACTTGAAAATCATAAAAATGGGATTTTATGAGAGGAAGACTTTGAATGGTTAGGTCGTCGTTCGTGTCGCCGTCGTTCAAATTATTATCCTTCTTTACAGAGATTCCATTTTCAGCCATGGGATTTGAAGAGAAGGCTAAAGGCACCTTATAGACTCTTGGGATTGAAAGTCGGTGTTAGGTTTGCAAGAAAATTTCATGCTACGAAAACGAACTTGTAATATGAGATGAAGATGATGGCGTAAGGTTCTTATACCTCAACTATACGTACAACTTGTTTGTAGAAGACTACCGCTCCACTATAATTAATTTGGCTTCTTTTAATGCCACACTCGGTTGCATGTGATGTGATGTGATGGTGTAATTTGGTAATCGATATTTGGAATGTTGCTCAGAATTATATTGGATCTTATTGGGTTTTAATCGGTAAATCTGAATTTATGTGTTTTTTGTTTGTCTTGATTTTATTAAAAGTGCGTCAACGAAAATTCTTTCTTTTCATTTTTTTCTGTTGCAAAAGTTGTCTGCAGGTGTTTGGGATTGAATCTCATGGGTTTTAGTTTTGGCGCCAAATTTAGCTCTGTTATGAATGAAATCATTCTAATGGAATTTTTGAATATCAGGATAAAAAAGTATAAAGAGTGTAATTAATATCGAAAGAAGAGTTGAAATTTTTTTTCTTGAAATTGTGTCAACGAAAAATTAAAACATTTCAAAGTTATTGAAAAAAGGTTTGAAATTAGAGCCAATTTTTTTTCGAAGTTTAAACTTTCTACAGTAAGTACTTACGCAAGTGACTCATAGAGTACTTATATGCAATGCCATTTGTATGATAGAAGATTTTCCTTGCAACAGTTTGAATGATGAGATTGTAACCCCGCCTCATGTAACATCAAGTTCTTCTATGGAAGATGAGTAGTATTGAAGAAACTCTTCTTTTTTGAGTTAAAAATTACCTTTTAAACTGTTCGTTTCAAGTTATACGAGTTCAAATCTAATATCGACAAAAAAAAGTTGGTGTGCCTCAGGGTTCTGTTTTGTTTCCGACACTCTTCTCCATTTTTATAAATGATTTAAGTTGTTTCACTGATGACAGTACCCTCAACTTTCGTTTTAAGATCCTCTTCCTTTTCCTTCGGACATGGACGTCTATATGCATCATATGATAAGCTCATTACCAAAAACCGCTCAATTCTTATAAAACTTAACGCTGTATGCTGACGCCAAAGCGCAAACCTCCCCGAAAGCCACTGTTAATAGGTGGCACTTTGATAGAGAAGACTGAACAAGTTTCAGTTCTTTTGTCGGGATCACGTATTTGACATTGCCAAAAATGCTACAAAGTGTTTAGTTATCCCCCGACGATGCAAGAAGCTTGTTAACCCTTCTGATGAGGCTAAAATTTACAAGGGTTTTTATTTTTCCAAAACCGAGTTTTAAGGCTGTTGAACCAATAACGTCCTTAAGTTCTTTGGACAGAATTGAAAAAAGAGCTCTTAAAATAAAATGCGATAGTTCTCTTGCTGAAATATTTGTTACTCTTGAACACCACCAAAAGGTTTCATGCTTATCATTGTTTTTTTTTTTATATTTTTACAAACAAATATCAATAGCATTCATCCTTCAAACAATTCAACTGTAATAACCCTTGGAACATACAGGTTCCGCAAAAGTCGTTTGAGAGTACTTTCCTATTAGGAAGTGTCTGGTTATGATTCATAACAATCTTCTTAGAGATATCAAACATCTTGAGTGCTGAGAATCTAGGGTAAGTTAGATATTTTTCGTGGCATAACAGGTGGGGATGCTATTCCACCTGATCTTGGTTTTCTTTATAGCGACTTGTTTAAGCAAAAAGCTTACACCAAGTGATGTCCAGCATTAAACAAACGTGGTAGAATGCGTAAAGTTTTTTTTTCAGCTTTACAACTTTCTTGAATTTCTCTATAGCCCAACACCCAGATAAGGTGAATCTCAATTAGAGATGATCCATAGTTCTGGACACTTATAGAGTTTGTATAGAGTTTCTAGAGATTTGATAGCAGCATTACTATCTAAAAAAATACGGATATAGAAGTGGATAGAATCGTCTTCCAGGAAGCCCTGTCGTACAAAAAAAGATGTTGAGAGGTTTAAAAGAAGGAATGAAGTTCGAAAGTTTTATGAACAGGTGAAACGAAATTCACAGGTACATAAACCTAAAACCCAAGGCTGCAAGACGAAAGTGGAAACATCATAGTGGAACCTCAGTCAATGCTGAGGATATGGAAGGACCACTTCTGCAGACAGTATAACGGCGACGACGAACCGAATTCCGATTTCAGGCAGAATGATCCATTCAACATAGACGACGAAAGCCATCAATCCCGTCCTCCCGACTTAGACGAAGTAAAGATTGTCATATCTAAGCTGAAGTCTAATAAAGCCGCTGCTGGAGCGGATGGCTTGAATGCCGAGCGCTTTGAAGCAGCTGGAAAAAAGGTGGTTAGGAGCATGCACCAACTTATCTGTAAGATATGGTCGAAAGAATGCAGCCCGATGAATGGAACCTCAGTATTGTTTGCCCGATCCTGAAAAAAGGTGACCCTCTTAACTGCACCAACTATAGAAATCAGTCTACTTAACACCGCCTATAAAACCTTCTCTGCCGTAATATGTGAACGTCTAAAGCCCATCGTCAACAACCTGATAGGTCCTTATCAGTGTGGTTTCAGACCAGGAAAGTCCACAGTAGATCAAAAATTCACATAACGGTAGATCCTGGAAAAAACCCAAGAACACCAAATTGACACCCACCATCTTTTCATCGGTTTCAAGGCCGCATATGACAGCATCTACAGGGACGAGCTGTATAGAGCCATGTCGAGTTTTGGCATCCCTGCCAAACTCGTCCGTTTGTGCAGGAGGACCATGGAGAATTCACGCTGCTCCAAAAAGGTTGGAAACAACTTAACAAAACCTTTCGATGTCAAAAAAGGTTTTAGACAAGGTGATGCGCTGTCATGTGATTTTTTTAATAGCCCACACGTCAACTCTAGAGGCACTATCTTTCAAAAGTCTGTCCAATTACTAGCTTATGCTGATGACATTGACATAATCGGAAGAACTCGGCGTGATGTCAATGGGGCTTTTGCGAGTATTGAGGCAGAGGCGGCAAAAATGGGTTTAAGGGTTAATGAGGACAAAACCGACCGTATATGCTGTCGTCAAGAAAGGACATACAACACCAACGTCCTGGTCAAAACGTCACCATTGACAGACGTTACTTTGAGGTAGCGCCACCTTTATCAATAAAGTAAGTAAACCTCATGAGCTTATGGTCTTAAAACATGGGAATGTATTAAAAGTTTAAACTTCCCCCAAACTGATTGTACAAAGTTAAGAAAGAAAAATTCGAAGTCGATCCTTCAAGATTGGTCCTGATGAAGAGGTGGTTTTAGTGGTTAAGAGGCCCACACTACTTGGTGTCGAATACTGCCAAGTCTCTTTTAAACATTTTTTCAAGTAAAAGAAAAGATTAAAGTAGTTTTAAGCCAAAATTTTAAAGTTTTGAAAAATATTTGAGTCTAATTTAAATTTGTATCTTTCTAAAAATCTTTTATTTTACATTTAGAAATGTCAAAATTTTCAATTCGACAAATCGGACCGATTACAATGACTTCCTCTGACAACTTAATGAAAAAATTACATACATAAATGTAGCATACGAATAAGTCTCCACACCAAGTTTTCCCTGAAGTCAGTATCACCCTAAAAGTTACATCAAAGTTGAATCGAAACATTGGCAAGAGCGAAGAAGGCGATGAAATGCAATCGGAATAGGACTCATGAAGAAGAAGTCGAAAGACGAAGACGTTCCTCTAATTTCAATACTTTTTATTATACTTTTTTCACCATTTGTTAAAGCCAATTCATTATTGTTTGATTAAAATTACATCTTAAGAAAAAAGAGCTTTTTATTCCCCACATAAATATTTCGGAAATGCTTAAATTTGCGAGTACTCGTAAATAAAGAAATAAATGCACTTACCCATTTCAATAATAATTATATCGCCATCAAAAACGCATCCGCCAACACTACCGAGACACTTGAATGTTCAACAAACAAAATTCAACTACACTCCAATTTAATTATACTACAAATAACTAAAAGCTTAAGACTTTTTTTTCTTAAGAATTTAACTTTAATACACACTTTTTAATTTAATTCACTATTTTACCGCACAAAATAATTTTATCACCAATGAGACTAAATTCAAATTTTCAAATAAAACCGCCAATCGAAATTACCCACCAACAAAACCACCGAACGGAGCTACATACTTATGTATGTACGTTATGAAAAACAAAAATTTAATTGTATTCTAATTCACATTTTACAACACAAAAAATAACACTTAGCTCACGAATTAACTGAATTTTTCTTCGATAAACTTAAACATTACAACTTAATCAACATTTTGCGTCAATTATTTTCTACCGAACATTGAACATAAATATTTTAATTTAATTTTTTATTTAGCAATTCGAGACGATCGCGAGTTTAAGAATTTCACAAAGACACAAACTGTAATTTCCCATTACCAAAGATAAACAAAGAAGATGAATTGTGTCATGGCGATTGCTTACACAAAGATGGCGATCTACCCGGTCGTGTTCAGCATGCTACTCTTTTGGGTTGAAATGCATGGATTCCAATTTCGATCCAGGTACGAGTATATGAGAATGTTGGATCGAAAGACGAATGAAAGTTTGAATTAAAATTGAATCACATTTATTTTAAACAAATAAAATGACGAGCATGATTGATTAATTCGCATTATTTCCCTTTAAAATGATGGTATTTTTTTCTCGGAGATATTCGGTTGTGTTAAATCTTATTAGTGTGATTTTTCTAACACAAATAAATTCTATTAAATCTGTCCATACGAAAGTCCTAACAATTTTAAAAAAATAACTCGTTTGTGGGTGTTTTTCATGGTTTTCAAGATATTTCCATCGAATCAATTTTTGGTAGTATTTTAGAATACCTTATTGTAATTAGTCTGATTTGTGGAATTGTAAATTTTGACATTTCTTGACGTTTTAAAGTACTTAGTATCTAGATAAAAGATATCGTACGTCCGAAAAGCTTCTTTCGTCATCCATATCTCAAGAACCAGGGAAGATATTGACTTCAAATACGAGATAACTATGCAGAAAAAGCAGAAACGACTGTAATTGGGCAAAAATTGATTTTTAACTTAGATATCGCTTCAAAAGTAAAGATTTCGACTTCAAACTATTTTCATCCTATAAAATATATTGTTTTCGACATTCAGTGAATTTTTTTAATAAAAATCCAACATTCAGTGAAAAATTAAATCTACAAAAATAGTACGCAATTTTGGTAAACATTTATATTCGATACTAGCTGACCCGGCAGACTTCGTACTGCCTCAATCGATAATTAAAAGACCTACACTTTTGTATAAATTAATTTCAAAACAAACAAAACATATCGAATAAAAAAGCATTTTTTAATGAAGAATGAAGTTTTATTATTATTTTCGACACATCATGTTGGTAACTTAAAAAAACAGCGTTTTCCTGAAATACTGGCTATTTATAGGGTTTACATTTTTGTTAACAGACACACACAGACACAGTTTGTTAATCAATTTAAAGCTTTCTCATAAACTATATTTTTTTGTTTTGTTTTGTGGTGCGTAAATAAACAAAGAAGACGGTTTTCTGATGTATAAGTCAAGATCCAAGTTGATTCCGCAAACTTCTAATAACTGCCCTTGCGATTAAATTATTGCCATCACAAAGGCCAGACGTACTGGATATTGTAAGCGTTTAAAATCTAATGGTAAATCTGTTGAAATCATCGGTATTCGCGGGATCAAGACATCCTCTCCTCGGTATTTTCCTTTTATGATTGTTGTCTCAATGACATTATTCATCAACTTTTCCACAGCCAGTTTTCTTATACATATTGCATAGTCGAGGTTGATTAATGTTACGCGGCATGATGACAACTGATCCTACTTTTAACTGCAAACTGTGAGGTGGTAATCCAGGCAATTCCAGTGAATTTAAAAACTCCATGGTTGTCGACTGTTTTAAAGGAAAAGAACTGTCCTGAAAGAAAATTTTGATTGGTTGCATTGAGATCATCGACATCTTTATTTTTCGCTGCCAATATTGCTCGTTCACCCAGCTGAATAAGCTCTTGTTTTGAATTGTGATGTAGCAGAAATCTGTGGGTAATTTGATGAATCCGGTCAAGGTGCCCATTGCAACTTTATTTCCAATATCTAACAACTACTTCGCAAACACATTTGCAGTTTCATCATGTTGCAAAAATACTCGCATGTTAGTTGTTAATTGGAGCAAAAATCCTCCATTGCCAAGATCGGAATCTCAGACTGACATTTCGGTTTGCCTACAAGCTAAGGCTATTGAAATGATGCAAAAACCAAACACATTCTCACATTTAGAGTTCCGGCCCATCAAAATGCTTCATTATAGTGTGCAGGCACAAATGCTTTATTTTGAATGTTTTATGCCCTCGTTCAAAAACTAAACAATCCGAACCAACAGAATCTGAAGTGCTGACATGGTCTTAAATTGGAAGATTTGTATAGCTTTTTAATTTCAATCCAAATAAACAGACAATGCTACGAGAAGCATACTTGTGAAGTTCCATTGCCAACTTTAGCTAGTCTAGATTCCTCAATTAAATTAGTATTTTCATCATTTAAGCAGTTTGATAATTGCAAGACCAAATTTTAGTTTTGTTTGTTGCAGGAATATTCCTGAAAATTTCTTTTTGAGGGACTATGTTAGAGTTAGAATTTCGTTTGTAGTTAGATTTTGAAATACAAATTTGAAGTAACCATGTTTTAAAAATAAGTTGCTTTGTTTAAAGCATTTTTGATAAATACTTATCTCATTAATTTTGTTATTATTAGCAGCACGTACCCTTTAAACAAGAATAAGTTAACTTGAACTTTGGTAACTAAACATTTTTACGGAATGAATGAAAATTAAATTTTGCGTTAAACTGCGGGAATTCACTTAAAAAACTTCTTTACGTCAACAATAAACATTAATGTCGATTATTTGATCTATTGAATGAGTTGTACATGAATTTAGAATGATTTTTTCACGTTTTCATTTTGTGGTATATGTCAAAATTTTTCATTTTATTTTTTCTGCACTTGTTCAACAGTTCGCTAGAATTGTTCGGATTAGTTTTTTAAAACATTGGTGTTCCTTTGATGAAAAGTGCCACCGTAATTTGAAAAAAAAAAATTAATTTTCGCGGGTACTGCCTCTTGCGAGGAATTGACAAATCCTTCAAGAGTAATTCTTGTCATGAAAAAGTGCTTTCTCAAATTAACCGTTCGGATTCGGCCTAAAATTGTAGATCCCTTCCATTCCTGACAACAGTACTCGCCCACAGGAATGGTTGAGAGTTTTAAGTCACTAGGCCCTGGTTCACAACGGACTGTTGCGCCACCCAATTTATTTATTTATTTAAATATACTTGGATTAGTTAAATTTAGACAGATTATGATTACTTGACAAAAAAAAATATTTGGGCCGTTCAATAACGAAAATTTATTATAATTCAATAAAAAAATTGCGCTCGCACCCTTAACTTGATGGTTCTTTGAACGCATCTTTGATACAGTAATCTGAGGTTAATTATGTAATTTAAAGAATTTCGTAGTAATTACTCTATATTAGTGACTTAATTATTGGACATTGGTTCGCTATCAACAAAATGACTGCAAAATTAAAGCTTAAAATTGACTTTTTCATCGAAAAAAGTAAAAAGAAAAACCTGGAAAAAACATATTTACCCCCCCCCCCCATTTTGTTTTTGCTTTGCAAAGTGCCGCTAGCCCACGGCATCGTTGTAAACAAACGGGTTTGGGAGAGTGAAACGTACGAAAGATTCTGATTTTGGTAAATGGAGTATTTTTGAATTGGAGTGTCTTTACGTACTGCTACAAATTTGATGATTTTAGGCATGCATTTTGTTCATCAGCAACAGTTTATCGGGTAATAACTGGAAGAGTCTGACGAAAATCACCTGACAACAGAATCATGGGCCTACCAAAAATATTTTGGTTGTCCCGAAGACCTTTTAATATTCCGTCCAGCGCCTCCAGTGACCTCTTAGGATCTTGGCCATTGCGCTATTTTTAGCGAAATATGAAACAAAATTTGGCGCTCCCTTACAAAACTGACTACCAACTGATCGATTTACTATGGGACTACAATTTTTTTTTCATATTTCGACCTATGTTCTTTGGGGAAAGTCGTTGAGTTTCATGAGCACATTCACCTCGTTCATTGTTGACACCCCCTTCCGTTACACACTGTATATATATTTTAGTACAAACTTGAATATTATAAAAAATACTTTGAAAGTGGGCATGAAATTGTCCTGTACAATATGTGTAGCGCCAAATGATGTCATCTGGAAACCGTTGTTATATTTCTGAATGTTGGCCAAGAAGTGGAATCATTTCCAATCCCAAAAACTAAAGAGCGTAAAGTTGGTGGGATTAATTGTGTCAATTTACCTCGACTCCAGCACAACATAATGCAATAGATTCACCAGAGTATATTAACGCCTTACAATGTTTACAATTATTTTCAATTCCCCAATTGTTACCGATTTGTCGGCACAATAATCAATTGCCGGACCATAGTGGAAAGCAGCTCGTTCAAGAATCTCAGGAGCACTGCGTCTGCGGATTCGCTGTTATTATGTCGTGCTCGCTGTTGTTGTGTTTGATGTGCACGAACTCGTTGCATTCTAAGCCTATCCACTTCATTGTCACTCACTAAATAACGCAATTCTGAATGCGACGACCTAAGTCAGGAGTTTACCTTTAAGCCATAAATCTCCGTGTTCTGATATTCATATTAGTTGGTTGTCAAATCTAATGTCAAATATTATGGTTGTGTTCAGAAAACAGTGACAAAACTTAAGATTTATCAAATTTAAACAAATAATCTGATAAAGTTACAACTGAAATTATGCAGCGGCAATAAATTGCAAATTGACTCTTGAACGTTAGGAACACACCTAATTTGCTAAGACAATAGTGAGTGATTATAATTTAATATGAACTTTATTGAATAGCAATAAAGTTTAAATTGACTCTAGAAAACGTTTGTATAGGAATAGATCAGAGCAAAGCTCTAACAAGATTATATAATTATGAAATGCACTTGAGCAACAAACTGTCATTTTGGTTCAAATTTTTTCCAAAAAAGTGAAAAATGTTTCTCCTTGGTTGCTTTCTCTCGATTGGCTCAGCCATTTTGGTTTGAGCAAGTTTATTCAGCTTTGAGCAAGCTCCGAGTAAGACGAAAAAGCATTCTATGGACCTTGAAACGTCGAGAAATGTAAATATTTAATATTTTCAATTCGACAAATCGGATCGATCACAATAACTTTAAATGGGGAGTTGAACAAAATTGAATTTGGCTTGAACCTGCTTAAATATTGAAAACCTAGAAAAATATTATGGAAAAAAAAACAACCACACAGAATGTTTCAGAAAATGTCAACCCCTCCGATTTAGTTTATAATAATTCTGAATAAGATAATTTAATACATTTTCCCTTATAAACCAATTGTTGCAAGGAACTTGTCCATTTAAGTTTAGGTAAGCACTCCCAAATTAATGTTCTCATTCTCTTACCCTTTGCACGCTGCCATGAATTTCTGATAAATTCGTGAAAAATTAATTCCAATTTTCAATGTGTGCGATAAATTAATATGAATATTAGATGTGTGCGTGTAATTGGTGTTTCAGTCTGTTTCAACTAGAATGACAGCTAGTTTTGCAGTCTTCATATGGAGACGTTACTGATGTTGTATATGGGTGTATATTCTATGTGTATTATTATTTAGACGGTGTTGTTGTCGCCGGGTGTGAAAACAAGAGCAAGAAGCTACCAAGAAAACGTTTTAGACTAAGTGATTGAAATTACTGAACAGCACTCTTTTCAATCGAATGCGTTGAGTGTTCCAGAAGGTTTTATCTTCAGTTCGAAAAGCTAATTTGACTCAATTGCGGTTGAAAAAGTTCTCACCAAGGCATCAATCTCCTGGCTTATTCTTTTTTGACAGAGCTTAAGCTGATGGCTTGCATGCGCATGACAATTGAGAAAGTCTGTAATCTGTAGAGCTATAGGGCCAATATTCTTCCATGAAATTTAACGTCTTAACGTATCAATAGTAGCAGTAGGTCAGACCTTTGTTTGTTTTTTTTTCGTTTCCCAGTGAAACAGAAGTTTTTAAATTACCAATAATTTCGAGAACTTTCACTTAAAGTGTTGAAAAGTCCTTTAATAGTTACTGATTTACTTCAAGATAAATAGAAGACAAGTTTAATTGATTGCTTCTGATTGAGTTTATATAACTTAAAATGTTAAAAACTCTTACGAAAACTTAAACAGGTTTTCCCAAAATAACGATGATTCAATTTGTCGTTCAGTATTCTATCATCTTTTTATGCAAATTTTCCTACAGTATTTCACTTTACATTTAGATTTGTTTTCGTGTAACACAAACAGTGCTGCCAATTTAGCTTAAAATCTCACTACGTTAATGAAAACACTTCCAAAATAAAAGGTGCTACTTTTTCTAAAATAGTCATGTTTTGTAAGATTTTAATATTGAAAACAAACAATAACGAATTAGTAAACAAAAATAGTAATGGATTTGTGAAATGTAGGTGGCAAATTGGTGGTGCCAAAAGAAATAAATAAGGTGGCGCTACAGTCCTGTGTGAACTAGGGCTTCACCCAACAAACTTCTCCATCTAGCTCGGTGTCTAGCTAGATGCCTCCAGTTTTGCGCTCGAAGTTGGGTGAGGTCACTTTCCACTTATGCGCGCCACCTGATCTGCGGTCTTCTTTTACTGCGCTATCCAGTGGATGTGGACTCGAAGACTTTCCGAGCCGGAGCATTGGTTTCCATACACTCTACGTGACCCAGCCATCTTAGTCGTTGGAATTTTACCCTTCTGGATAAGTCTACGTCGCTGTACAGTCCGTACAGCTCGTCGCGTCGTTCCATCTTCTCCTACACTCCCCTTCGATGCCTACGGAACCGTAGATCAAACGAAGAACTTTTCTTCCGAACCGACCCAATGTCGGTGCTTCTGCACCGTATAGCAGGACGGAGATGATAAGGGTCTTATAGCGTTAGATCTCAGCGCTGGTGTTGTTTTCTGCGTTTACAGCGGAACCTAGGTAGACGAAGTTCTTTACTACCTCAAAGTTACGTCTGTCGATGGTGACGTTTTGACCAAGACGTTTGCGTTGTATGTCCTTTCTTGACGACAGCATGTACTTTGTTTTGCCCTCATTAACCGTTAAACTCATTTTTGCCGCCTCTGCCTCAATACCCACAAAAGCCTCATTGACATCACACTGGGTTCTTCCGATTATGTCAATATCATCAGCATATGCTAGTAGTTGGACAGACTTTTAAAAGAGAGTGCCTCTAGTGTAAACGTGTGAGCTCTGCAATATTCTTTCAGGCACTATGTTAAAAAAATCACATGACAGCGCATCACCTTGTCTAAAACCTTTTTTGACATCGAAAGGTTATGTTAAGTTGTTTCCAACCTTTATGGAGCAGCGTGAATTCTCCATGGTTATCCTGCACAAACGGACGAGTTTGGCAGGGATGCCAAAACTAGACATGGCTCTATACAGCTCCTCCCTGTAGATGCTGTCATATGCGGCCTTGAAATCGATGAAAAGATGATGGGTGTCGATTTGGTGTTCTTGGGTTTTTTCCAGGATCTGCCGTAATGTGAATATTTGATCTACTGTGGACTTTCCTGTTCTATTACCACACTGATAAGGACCTATAAGGCTTTCGACGATGGGCTTTAGACGTACACATATTACGGCCGAGAATATTTTATATACGATGTTAAGTAGACTGATTTCTCTATAGTTGGTGCAGTTAAGAGGGTCTCCTTTTTTCAGGATCGGGCAAACAATACAGAGGTTCCATTCTTCGGGCATGCTTTCTTCCGACCATATCTTACAGATAAGTTGGTGCATGCTTCCAATCAACTTATCTGGAGCTGCTTTAAAGAGTTCGGCATTAAAGCCATCCGTTCCAGCGGCTTTATTAGACTTCAGCTTAGATATGGCAATCTTAACTTCGTCTAAGTCGGGAGGACGGGATTGTTGGCTTTCGTCATCTATCTTGAAAGGATCATCCTGCCTGACAGTGGAATTCAGTTCGTCGTCACCGTTATACAGTCTGCAGAAATGGTCCTTCCATATCCTCAGCATTGACGGCGGTTCCACTATGATGTTTCCACTTTCGTCTTTGCAGCTTCGGTTCTATGTTTATGTACCTGTGAATTTGGTTTCACCTGTTCATAAAACTTTTGAACTTCATTCCTGCTTTTAAACCTCTCAACATCTTCTACCGCACTCTTCTCATGCCCTCTCTTCTTCGTTCTGAGAAGTTGGCGTTCGTCTCGCCTCTTCTGCTCATAGAGCTCATGAGCAGCTCTCGTCCTTTTATGAAATAAATAATAAAGGTATGTTTGATGTTAGTGGGGCTAAGCCCCCATTTATTTCGTAATCAACTGAACAAGAGAGAAGTCGGTGTATGAAAAGTTCCTATAATGAGTTAAGGTTAAACAGATGGAAGCGGTCACGATAAGGTAATTGTCTGGCATTTGCTCTTATGGAGCTCAAAGCAATTTTCGGTAAACCAAATCGTCGAGATTTATTTAGAGGAGAGATATGTCTTCATGTGCTGTGATAACTTTGAAGACATTAGTATCGTCAGCGTAAAGGGATATTTGACAATGACCGTGCTTATGTCATTAATTGTAAAAATAAAGAAGAGAATTCCTAAATGACTACCTTGGAGGACACCAAAAGTGGCTTGAATAGTATTTGAACGTATAGATGTGAATCTGACATGATTTTTAAGGTAAGATGTAATCCATTTCGGGAAAAGATGCTCAGACCCTAAGGTGGATAGTTTGCAGACTATAAAGAACTGACATTTGTAAGTTGTCAAAAGTGGTTGCAAAAAAATCGGAGCTCTCTGAATAAATCTAAAAAAAAAAACATAAATTAAAATTCCTAAAAATTTATAAAGTGCTTTTAAGTTGTGTATCAAAATCAACTCTATAAGAAAAGATGTAGTAGATTGGGTACTTTACCAAAGCGCTGCATAGGTCAAGTATAAGAGAATGAAGTAAAGAAAATTATAATAAACATGAATTAAAGAAAACAAACGATAAATGTAAATGAAGTAAAATGAAGAGATTAGTCTAAGTTCAGCATTCATAGAATAAAGTTACATATATTATATTGTTTAAAAGTTTTTTTTTATATATATTTTGATTGAGATCTTCAGGTTATGGGCCCAGATCTCTCATAAAAATGTCAAATGTTATGGAATTAGTTTTTGCGAAAATAAAGCCCTTTGATGGGCGTAATTTTGATTCTTGGAAGTATCGGGTGGAAAATTTTCTCGAAGCGCAGAATGTTCTCGAAGTTTTGTCAAATGAGAAACCAGAGACAACGGCAGCTCAAGATGCCGCTAGATGGGATGAAAAAAACTCTAAGGCTAAAAATTTGATAATATGCCTAGTCGATGATAATCATCTTGAGTATATTAAAGGTAAATCTACAGCTAAAGATATGTGGAAAGCACTTGTTACCACATTCTCAGGGACAAATATGGCAAAGCAGAACATGTTACGCACACGTTTAGACAGGTTAAAATATGAGATGGGAAGTGACATGAAAAAGCATTTTACCAAGTTTGATGAATGCACAAGGGAATTAAGTGCAGCTGGAGCGAAATTAGATTCGACTGAAATTATTTATTATTTGTTTAAATCTTTCCCAGAAGATTTTCAGCCGCTCATAACGGCACTTGAAAATATGCCGGATGACACTTTAACCTTGGAGTATGCAAAGTCCCGCTTATTGAATGAAGAGATGAGACAACAGGTGAATAAAGAAACAGTCGATATCGATGTCGCTGGCGACGCAGCCTTTTCTGTACGTTTTGCTGGAGAATGTTTCAAGTGTAAAAGAAAGGGCCACAAAAGTTTTAACTGTCCCCAAAATCGACAAAAACCGACTTTTCGGAAGAAAGGTTCGTTTTCTAAAAATGCTAGGGATAGTAGTGCTGTTGCGTTTATGGTGGCCAACATGAATGCTGATAGGAATGTTTGGTTGTTAGACTCAGGAAGTACACGGCATGCAACAAATGATCTTGAGGCTTTGACTGAGGTTGAGGAGCTGCAGAATCATTTGGTAATAAACACCGCTGAAGAGGGTGGTGCAATGAAAGCAACACATAAAGGGGTGTTGAAGGGTCATACGTTTGTTGATGGAAAGATGGTTGCTATTGAGGTGACGGAAGTGTTGTATGCAAAAGAGCTACGAATGAATCTTCTTTCATTAAAAGCACTGCAAGAAAAGGGTCTTGAAATTTATTTTGTTCGTGGTCACAAAGCATTGATCAAATTCAATGGCATAACTGTTGCAACGGGTGTTTTGTCACATGGGTTGTATGAGTTGAAGCTATATCCTATAAAAAATCAAGTAAATATGTGTAAAACAGATGACGTGTGGCATCGTAGATTGGGTCACGTGAATGACTCATACTTAAAAAAAATTAAAGATGAAAATATGGTAACAGGCTTGGAATCGGCTGAGGAAAAGGTTTCATGCTACCCGTGTGCTCAAGGAAAGCAAACAGAAATGCCATTTTCAGGGCAAAGGCCAAAAACTACAAGAATTCTTGAAAGAATTCACACCGATGTGTGTGGGCCTATAAAGCCAAGTGCACATGGAGGACATAGGTACTTCGTGACTTTTCTTGATGACTTTAGCCATTTTGCACAAGTGTTTTTGATTAAACAAAAGTCTGAGGTATTTCAGTGCTTCAAAAATTTTGAAAGCCATGTGACAGCAAAATTTGGACATAAAGTCGTTTACCTGAGATGTGACCAAGGGACTGAATATATGTCGAATGAGCAAAAGAAGTTTTATGCTGCGAAGGGTATTCAATTGGAACCTACAGTTGGTTACTGTCCTAGGCAAAATGGTGTAGCGGAGCGCTTCAACCGAAGTGTAGTAGAGAGAGCTAGGACTATGATGATGGATTCTGGAGTTAAAAAGGAAATGTGGGGTGAAGCAGTTCTTACTGCAACCTACCTACTCAATAGGAGTCCAACGAAATGTGTTATTGGTAAAACACCTGCAGAAGTATGGTTTGGTGTTAAACCAGACATCAAGAAGCTGCGTATATTTGGATGCCAAGCATTTGCACATACACCCAAAGAAAAAAGGTCGAAATTTGATCCCAAAAGCAAAGCGATGATGATGGTAGGCTACGGAATAAATGGGTATAGGTTATGGGATTCGGATTCGCGAAAAATAGTTGTTGCCAGAAACGTAAGGTTTGATGAGCAGTATTTTCCGGCAAGAGGCAAGAATAATCATGAGTCAAGTACGATTGTTGTTAGTGAAAAAGTAAAGTCAGATTCAGAAGGGGAATCTATAAAATATGAAGAAACTGTTGATGATGTTGCTGCTGGTGACGTGGCTGCTGGTGACGTGGCTGCTGGTGACGTGGCTGCTGGTGACGTGGCTGTTGGGAACGAGTTTGATGATGTCGGGGTAGATGAGTTTGGTGACAGTGTGGTGCAGAATAGCGAAGATTCAACAGATACTCAATTTGAGTCCGCTTCTGAAGATGGATCCAAATTGGCGCTCCGACAGCACAAAAATTTGGCAAGTCAAAGGCAGAGCTGTCGTGAGCGCAGACCTCCGGGCAAGTTAGCTTATAATAGTAATTTTGAACAGATAAATCTGTCCCAGTTTAATTTTTCAGCTGAACCGAAGAACTTCAAAGAAATTGATCTGAGACCTGACCGGGAGCATTGGAAAGCCGCTGTTGTAGATGAGTTAAAGTCTTTAAAATTGAACGAAACTTTTGAGCTGGTAGAGAGGAGACCTGACATGAAAATAATAAGTTGTAGATGGGTTTTTAAGCTAAAGACCGACAAAGATGGTAAACCTATTACATATAAAGCAAGATTGGTGGCAAGGGGGTGTAATCAAGAGTATGGCATTGATTACGAGCAAACATATGCACCTGTGGCAAAGTTGGCAGCTATTCGAACTGTGTTGTCAGTGGCTATACATAAAAGCTATTTAATATCGCAAATGGATGTACGAACAGCTTTTCTTAATGGAGAATTGCAAGAGACGGTGTACATGCAAGTTCCTGAGGGTATGGCTGTTGCACAAGGTATGATATGCAAATTAAAAAAATCTTTGTATGGGCTGAAGCAGTCCCCTCTTTGCTGGTATCGTAAGTTCCATGACGTAGCTGTTAAAATTGGATTTGTGAGAGCGCAACATGATTACTGTATATATGTAAGGCAGTGCAACAATAATGTAAACTATTTGGTTCTTTATGTTGACGATCTCCTACTCATAAGTGGAAGCAAAGAGGACCATACTAAAGTAAAGAGTATGTTAGAAAGAGAGTTTGAGATGAAAGAATTTTTAGAGCTTGAACAATTCCTTGGTATAGGAATCAAACATAATATTGAAGAGTCATGGTTGAGTATGTGCCAAAAGAAATCTATCAAAGATTTACTCATATACATGAATATGACAGATTGCAATGGAGTTTCTACTCCGATAGACCAGTCAATAAAGCTCAAGAGAATCGAAGATGATGTTAAGAAAATAACGGTGCCATATAGAGAGCTCATTGGTAAGGTCATGTATATGATGCTTTGCAGCAGACCTGATATATGTTTCGCCATATCTCAGTTGAGTCGTTATCAAGACTCTCCAGGTGTAGAGCATTGGCAATGCGGTAAAAGGTTGGTGCGTTACTTGAAGGCCACGATGGATTATGCGCTCGTTTATAAAAAAAACAAAGAGGCAAAACCATTACTAGGATTTGTTGACGCTGATTACGCTTCGGATGAAACCGATAGGAAATCTACTAGTGGTTTTCTATTCAAAGTTTTTGGAAATGTTGTAAGCTGGTCGTCGAAGAAACAACAAGTTGTTGCATGTTCAACCACTGAAGCTGAATATATAGCTTTGGCACTAGCTGTACAGGAAGGTATTTGGTTACGTGGATTGTTAGCTGATTTGCTCATTGATGTTGATGTTATACCTATATTCGAGGATAACCAGAGCTGTATAAAAATGGCGTATAACATGGAAAACAAACGTGTAAAGCATATTGATGTCAAACATCATTTTATTCGACAGAAGGTAGATGAAGGTGATGTCACATTGCATTACGTTAATACGAAAGATCAGGAAGCAGACATTCTTACAAAGCCTTTGGCTAAATCACAATTCCAGTACCTGACAGAGAAGTTGGGACTTATGCATCGAGAAGGGGTGTAGTAGATTGGGTACTTTACCAAAGCGCTGCATAGGTCAAGTATAAGAGAATGAAGTAAAGAAAATTATAATAAACATGAATTAAAGAAAACAAACGATAAATGTAAATGAAGTAAAATGAAGAGATTAGTCTAAGTTCAGCATTCATAGAATAAAGTTACATATATTATATTGTTTAAAAGTTTTTTTTTATATATATTTTGATTGAGATCTTCAAAAGATCAACTTCAAGTATGTTCCATTCATAAGAATCCCTTAACATCCCCTGAACACCCACAAAGTGAAAAGCGCTAGTCATCTACAGCAATCACAGTTGTCAAATCTACTATGGGATCTTCTGGAATAGACGTTGAAGCGAAAAATGAAGTAATTGCTTAAGGAAAACAACGATGAACATTTTAAAAATATTGCAACCAAGTCCGATTTACAACGTGTTCATGAAGATTTTGCAAAGCCTAAAACAACGTCACGAAGAAGTGTCACAAAGAGTAGTCCAGCTAGAACGTCGTAACAAAACATTGGAAGAGAAGATGGACAAAATCCTTCAGAAAACGACGGAAGCAAATCTGGTGGTACGACTTCCCACAAACAACCCGGATTCCTGTGAGAAAGTTATGTCTGGTCTTCTGAATGAAACCAATGCAAGCTCTTTGGTCGAATCCGCTTATAGCATACGCAACCGCAACACACTTGGAGCATAATTGTGAGAATGAAGTCTTAGCCTGGAACGAAGTGAAACAGCCTGGAACGTGCTAAGAAACTCAAATACCCTGAAAGAAAATAAAAATAAGCATCCAGAAGGATCTACCACCAAATGTGCGTCATAGGCTAGTGAAGCTCCTAGGCATATGAAAGATGCTCCTTAAAAAGGTCCCACGAAAAGGAAAAATTGCTGTTCGCGACGACAGAATGATAATCGAGGACGACGTTTTTACCTGGGACTCCAAGTTCTGGCTGAAGTGTGGTGAAAATGATGGTGTCGATGTCCTGAAAACAATTTGTGGAGACATTTCTTCTTTAAGCTTATTAATGAATGAACTTTTAAATCAAAACAATGTGTATAATATGTCAAACTCTTCGAGAAATATAGCTGTCAACTCAATTGACAGCCAAGCTCACAGGGTGACAACGTATCAACCAACCAATGACTGTCATGTGTTTAATGTTCAATTGTCATTGGTATAACGTGTTGCCAAAAAATCATGGCTAATGTAATATGAAACGAAATCAACTATGCATGCAATTTGAGTTGGACTTGAAAGTTAAGTGATTTTGACGTTTCAAGCTTGTTTAAGACAAAGATGATAAAATTCGATGTTGGTATAGCATATAGCAAATGCGTTTCCAACTTTGAATTACCGTTAATTAGACCGCCAAAAATTTGACATACTCTTTTTTTTACTTTTTGTATGAAAAGTACGTCGGTATTGAAACAAGAAGTTATAAACGAATTAAAATAAAGTGGTAACACTGAATTCGGAATATCCTCTGGACCGTATCCCTGGACTGAAGCACTCACTTTTGAAAATTGTCGTTATCTACAACAACCGCACAATTTCCCTTTTCCTTGAATAACAACCTTGTTGTGTGTGCCAATTGGCATCGACCGAGAACACATAAAAATCGTACCGAAAATGGATGAGAATACAAAAAGATAAAACAAAAACAAAACAACAATTTGTGCGACGACTACGATGACGACGACTACGACTACGACGACGAGCGACGGCATGGTCGTCCTTCACTGAAATCGTGTTTAACCGCCAACACCAAAGTACCATACCATGCTTCATTCCATACCACTTCTAGAATGGATCCCCATACTTTTGGCTTTACATCTGGCACATGGATTACTGATGGCTCCATGGCCAGGCCAGAGCCAGAACTAGATACGAGTCGAGTACAAGGGTATGTAACGTTGTTTGTAGGTATGTTTGTACAGAAGGAACCAGCTAGATATTTAGATAGATTCGAACAAAGGATGGAAGCGGCACGGACCATCCATATCCACATCCAGTAAATGAACCCACTCTCGCCATTTCGCCATACTCCATTCCATGCTTATGTCCATGGTATGCGGCTGTGACACTCGAGGGCACCCAGCCAATATTAGACGCATCCACATCCTACGCAGGACAACCATGACGACGGCAACGTCAACAACAGGCGCCAGTTGTGTCATATTTACCCACAACCATAGCACATCCACCCATCGTTGTCGTCAGCGTCATCGTCGTCGCCGTCGCCGCCGCCGCCGCTCCTTTATTATACCACGAACGAATGATGGAACAGATTTGGATTTGGATTCCGATTCCTCTCTCTCCTTCTCTCTCCAAACCAGCTGTATGCATGGAGGATATGGTATAGGGTAGGTGCTCCTCTGTATGTCTACGGACGGAATGGACACGCACAAGCTTCGCCATCATCATCTGGGACAAGTTTACGTAGCAGAAAAAGCCATCTCATAAATGCACTACCGCACCGCGATGCGGATGAGCATATGAGGTACGAGTATATACGAGGTGGGTCATCATCTGTGGTGGCATGGAGGTCCAAGGAGTTAATCTGCTGATGCTGTTGGCGCTGCTGTTCTGATGCTGAGAGGTTGAGCTGAGCTGTGCTATTGCTGTAGCTGTGCTCTGGCTAAGTCGTTATAGCTGCTGTTGTTGCACCGCATTTGTGTTACTTGTGTGTGACGGTCCGTCGCGTCGCGTCGCTCCGCTGACGTAGTTGTCGCTGTAATTGTCGGTGTGCTTGCGTTGTAAAATCCTTCATTTGATAAATTCAATTGAAAGGGATTACTATGATGACAATAACAACAAGTAGAAACAACTAACATCCAAAGCAACACAAGCGATATACATACCAAAAGCTATATAGCCTGGTGCCTGTGATGTGATGCGGAGGTGGATGCTGATGCTGATGCTGTCAGCTTGCCAAACAGTATCAGCCGCCGAATCCAACCTACAACCTACGTGCAAATGGACAGCGTATAATATTCTTATATCTGTCCTATCCCAATACCGAGGACTGGAACCAGCCAAGCTAGCAGCCGCCAGCGATAAATTCCTAGTCGCCTAGTGGATCATTTGATACGACAGACAAACAGACAGACGGACGGATGGGTAAGGATTGCTGATGGAGCGATGAGCTAATGTGCTGTGTTGGTTGTTGTTAGATGGTAGTTGGTGTTATGTTGTCTTAGCAAAAATATGCCACAAAATATTGAGGCAGTAGGCAGGGACAGTGGGACCAAACAGAATTTATATAAGTTTGTATGAGGAAATATGCTAGGAAAGGGCTTGAGGTTGGGTCAAAAATGTCCTTCTGGAAAATCTATAGGTGGCGATATAACTGGGGTAGCGACTATAGGGACTTTTTTAAAAGGACGAATCAGGGAGCGTAGAAATTTTGTGACTCACTTATTGTTAACTTTCGGAACTGCTTCTATATAAAAAATACAGTCCTCTTCTTTCAATCCTTTACAATCCACCAGCAACTTTTGGAGAATTTAAGGCGTGCTCAACAAATTGGTCATATAACAATTGAGAATAATAATTCGGTCTAAAGCCCTTTGGTTTGAAAGCCATTGAGTTCTAATCTAACTTGTGATTTTGTTGGTATTTTCTTTTTTTGAAGACTGGTTTTGACAGTTCACACACGTTTCGAGTTTTGAGTCACTGTCAAAATTCTTCAGTTTGGTTTAAAATGTAACCATGAATCTTGTTCAAAACAAACAACGCTTCCGAATTATTGAACTTTATTATGAAAATTGGGGCTCTGTTAAGGAAGTATGGTCAATTTAATCGACTTTCTTAGGCGGCCGTTCAAGCTATTGGAACAAAATTTAGTACCAAATTTACTTTTTTGGACATTATACCACTAACAATGTTATGGTCCCAGCAATTGGTCGTTTCTTACACCAAGCTATTCAAAAACTCTCCAAAAAATATAGCTATTGCGAGAATTGAAGCCGAACGACCTTCGAAAACGACGTATTTTGTTTTTAACGGTCTCTTGAAAAGTTGGTAAAGATCCACTTTTTTGGTATTGAAAAACAGTGTTTTGTGACGAACCTCATTTCTAGTGAATGCACAAGTGAATAAGCTAAAATGTAGTTTTTTGAGTGAAAAGCATTGCAAGAGCTTTTAATGCCTCTAGAAAAAGTCAGTGTTTATAGATTATGCACCGGGCGGAGTCATTGGACGGTTTTTTTTTTTTTTTTTTTTTCAAAGATGGTATAAATCGCAACTTTACTTGAGTGCCGTGATAATACAGTTCATTTGCCCAAAAGGGAAGAGTTTGAGTTGCATATAGTACGCGTTAGAATGGACCAATTAAGATACGAGTTCGGTGCACAGTTTATTTCACGTTTGGGACATATCAATTGGCCGCTTATATCGTGTAAATAAACTCCTCGGGACTATGTTAAAACTTATGTCTGTAGTGGCAAGCCCGCTTCAATTGACACGCTGGAAGCCAACATACAAGTATTTATCCGTAAAATACCGGTCAAGACTATGTAAAACTTGTACTAAGGTGGTGGACCATTTTAAACGCAGCCCTGGCCAAAATTTGAAATGCAAATAATCATGCCATTTTATGTGTTTTTTTTTGTCTGTAAAGCTATAAACACCACAATCGGATTTTGAAATTCTAATGATGCAGAAATTTAGAGCTCTTTCTGTGCTAGTTAAGTGCTATAATAACGACTTATTTTAAAAATCCCTCCCCACTAACTTGTGGTGTTCCCAGCTTGACAACAAGCTGGAAACACAACACCTTTAGGTTCATAATTTAAAAAAACTGATGATGAAGGAATTTAGGGCTCTTTTTGGGCTTCTAAGTTATCGAAACTCCAAATTAGTATTTCCACCACTTACCGCCTAAATTGAGTCGGAAAGTTGAAATTTTTGGAGCCTTTCTAAACCAACAAAATTAAAAAAAAAAAACTAATGATGGGAACTCAAAATTGTTTTTTAAGCCCATATACCCAAACTTCAGTCGTAAAGCTAAAACTTTTGGAGACTTTCTTAACCAAACACAGTTTTAAAAATCTAATGATGGGGGTCTTTTCATGCTACGTCAAGCTGGAAACACCACACCTTAAGTTCATAATTTCAAAAAACTGCGATGATGAGGGAATTTAAGGCTCTTTTGCGCTCCTAAGTTAGTGAAACCCTATTTGGTATCTCAAGCCTTTACCCAATCCACCACGTCGCAAAGTTGACCTTTTCAAAGACTTTCTTAGCCAAACAAAATTTTAAAAATCTAATTATATGGTAAACTAGGGCCTATTTTATACTAGTTAAGTGCTCTTATAAAGGTTTGGTTCAAAAATCCCTTCCCCCTAAAGATTAATTTCCAAAGTTATAATATTTTTTTTATTGTTTGTAGTCAAGCTGGGAAGACCACAAGTTTAAGGAGGAAGGGATTTTTGCACTAAATCGGAATTAGAGCACTAAATTAGCACAAAAAGAGCCCCTAATTTCGGCACCTTTGCGGACCTTAAAAAATCTGTTATTATTTGCAAGAAAGAAAAGTAGTATGATTTTACCTTCTGTCTGTATTACATTTTGTATACATATGTAATCTCTCTCTAAGCAATTGGAAAGAAGAGATAAGGCTTTACGTAAGGCGTTTTTAAATTATAGCATGATTTGTATCTGTAGCAAAAGGCAAAGGCTCTTAAGTCGACTTAAGTGTTTTAGCTGTATATCTTTTTACCCTCATTGATAAATCTTTTAAATCGAGAAAGTTATTACCTTTTGTAAAATATCTTAAGTTTAATTCGTAGGGTTTTGCGAAAGTTAAAATAACTTAAGTAGAGGATGTCCTATGTATGTGATGTATCGGGTTTTCAATAAGGGCGGGTAAATGTTGTGTGTCGATGTGTCGGGGCGTTTGCTGTTTGGCACGTAGTGCGTGCTGGAACGAACCACTTGTCGTCTAAGTCCATGTTTTTCAATTTGGGCCATAAGAAATTAGTTATTAACCTAACGACGACTAACGTCGTTTTCAAAAAAGTACGGACTAATTACGCCGCCACCGGCCCAAAATTCACACCAAAAGGTAACTTTTTGAAGATGCATTATGACCTGGTGAACCTCACGTTGGTTGGTGTCGTCCCATATACAGCTATTTTGCTTGTTAACACAGCCGTTCATCCAAAAATGGGCTTCGTCACCAAACGATTGGAAGCCCAGTCAGCGAACAAACGGCGTTGTCTATGGTCATGAACCTTAAACTCCTGGGTCAGTTGGATCTTGTACAGGTGTAGGCCCTAGTCCCGAAGCAAAATTCGTCAAGTTGAAGTCTGCAAAAGACCGAGTTATAGACTGCCTCGGGTTGTGCTGTACACTTTCACGGACCGCGGCAATGTTCTCGACAGATCTTGCGTTTCTTAAACGTGCTGGTGTTATCTGATTGTTTACTGAACCGATCGTCTCAAATTTAACCACCAAACAGAACGTTGAAGAGTCAACTGTGAAGGGCCATAACGTCTACCGTAAAATTGGCGCAATACGCGCAACCTTTGCGTTAACGAAAACTCATTTTGATAATTAAGTTTAATAATTTAAACATTCTGTTCAATCGTGTAACTTGCCATGATGATTTGGCATAAACAAATCAATAATAAACAAAAGATTTGACAGTTGACACCAAACCAAAATGGCCGGCACTGGGCGATTAAATATACCAGCCCAAATATAAAACCCAATAGTTTCTATTTTTGAAAGAGACAGTTGCGAGAACTTCATCCAAATTGGTTGAGCTTTTTCGAAAAACCAATGATATGATAATTCCTGGTGTACCGCAGGGTTCTTTTCTGTCTCCGGTATTTTTTCCCATTTCTATTAATGATTTCCTGGCAGAAATTTCTTAGCCTGCTCCGTAGACAATAGGACTGTCAGCTTTTCATATTATTTTTAAGATTATCAGTACTCTTTTCTTTGGATGTGAACCTTCACTAACAATGTTGGCAGTTTTGGGTAAGCTTCTAACTTAGGAGCGACGAAAACTCAATACCCTGCTGTCGTTAAAGCATAATTTACCATCTTTGCCACTATTTATGAGTTGTGACTGAAAATCTAAAAATTCCCAAATCACCTCTTGTAGAAATGTCACTGTCGCCAAAAATTATGCTAAATCTTTGGGTTTTCTAAGGTGATGAAGGTTATTTTTCACCACCTCTTATCTCTGGGCTGGTTGTGCAACAGCGTAATTATGTCTCTTAAACAATATTGAATATAGAGAATAAACATTGATTGGTAATGATATACGGGCTGTACAGCGACACTGACCTAGCTAGCAGAATTAAAGTCCAACGGCTTAGATGGCTAGGTCATGTAGAGCGGATGGACATCAACGCTCCAGCCCGGAAGGTCTTCGAATCCAATCCCGAGGGACGGCGCAGTAGAGGAAGACCGCGACTCAGGTGGCGCACCCAGGTGGGAGAGGCCCTCAACCAACTTGGCGTGCGAAACTGGAGACAGCTAGCTAGGGACCGAGCTGGCTGGAGACGCTTGTTGGTTGAGGCCCAGGTCCGCCCTGGACTGTAGCGCCACCTTAAGAAGAGAGAGGAAGATAATGATATCATAGTTGAATCATTTCCTTCGCTTGAACATCATCCCCAAGTTTCTTGTCCTACCCTTTTTTATCGTTATTCTCAAGAGAAATGTTGAATTGCATTCCCCTCAAGTAATCCAACCGTCGTCGGAAAAGCAGTATATATTTAAGCTTACTCTCGGTTGTACTGTCAGGTACAGAGATTCGTTCTTTAACCGTACTAAGCGAATGTTCAATGCTTTACCACACTCTGTCTTTTCCAGTGATTGAAATATTCAGGACTTTACAACCAATATCTACCAACTTAAGAGTTAAGTATGTCCTACCTAAGTTAGCCCCTCAATGTAGTTTGTACTTCAATTGAAATAGTTACAGGGCTAGAATCTGAGTGAAAAACTAATTAAAATCATTTAATCCCTCAAGTTAAACAAAAATTTCAAAAAGAACCCCTACATAAAATTTTACTCCTAAACCTGGTTTTTCAAACTTTTACTGACACCCAACCACCCCACTGTTAATTACTGTGGTGGATCATCTCTAGTTAACGCCACCTCCGTCCTTCTTTGGCGCTGTCTATTGCTTCCATCGCATCGTCACCACATGACTGAGGAACTGAAGAAGATAACTATTGCCTTCAACTGTGTTAACTGCGCTATCATCTAAGATGATGGTGATGGAGCCTGGGTAGGATATTACTAGGTACCCATACCAGACACCACTGTCTCTATGTTGAAACATCACCCAACGAGCGACGACGGGCAGATGTAGGTATCGGCGCGGCAGCGGCGGTGGAATGTGGAATGTGTTTCTAGACCTACGTATCAACTAATAATTTATTACGTGCCATGGATTCGCCCTTCTATTTCCAAAAGCGAGAAGGATTAATAGAATCCAGTGGGATGATGCAGAGAGTAAACCTACACACAGGCAAAAACGAGGATAGATTCGAAGCAAAGCAAAGTCTCAAGAGGCATGCCTCAGCATGTACAATACAATGGAATGATGTTGCACCAGGATATTTGTCTAGTCAACGGAATCATTGATTCATCATCATTAACGGAACCAGTTTGGCAAGAATGAAATGTTTGTATATAGTCAGAGTCGGAGCTAAAGTCGGAGCCAGAACAAGAGCTATCACTGCGCCTGGTCTGAGTGGGTGGGTGGATCAGCCTGAAATTCTACCAGATCCACTATCTGCTTAGCTTATCCATCCATCCAACGACGACGAAGTGGTCATCATGGTCAGGGAGCTGTGTTGCTGGTCGGTCGTTGGCTGTTGGTCGAATGGTCGCCCATGAGCTTGACCATTGCTAGAGGTGCTTAAGGTGTGAGATGGAACTCCTACAAGCTGCAAACTTTAATGTTTATTTATTGCAGATCTTTATCTCGGTTTAATACATTTGACCGTGATGACTACGACTATGACTACACTCGTATACGAACTCTCGAAAGATAACCAGATCCAGCTTAGTTCAACTTGAGCTACGTGGACGTTAAAGTTACTTTGACTGGCCATCAACATCACCATCACTATCACAGCAGCCGGGGCTTGTCTGACGAGTCTATCTTCTCTATCCGGGTAGAGATGAGTCTGAGTCTCAGGTGGCGCAAAGACCAGCTCCCAGACCAACCCATAAACAAAAGACCAGACAGTAAATTTATTAAATTGCTGGAAATACCAGGTGTCGTCTTCGGACTCGATTGACTCGGCTCGGTTTGGCTTTGCTTGACTTGGCACTCCACTTGGACTTGGATTTGGACTTAGACTTGAGTATGAGTGTGAGTATGTTCTTATATGATGCTGGGTGACTGGTTGCAGAAGTATCATCATCATCATTGTCAGGTGTGTGGGGGCGGAATAATATGAATTGATTGTGGTATCGATAACTCGATTGATTCGATTGGAATAAATAAATAATTGAGCGTGCTGTCGGTCGGTCGCTCGAGGAGCTCGAGGTGACATTTTCTGTGCCAATTTCTATTTGTTATGTCAATTTTTGTTTGGATATTTGCATCTTTAAGGGAACTTTGGAATTTGGGTGTTGGTTTTTTGTTTAATTTATTATTATATTCAACAACGAGTAGGTTTTTATGTTGAAGATAATAATTTTTATTCATAGCTGATTTAATAGGACTTGATAATGAGTTTAGCGAGTATTTAATGTTAATTGGATCGCTGACTGAGACATAGACTTGAGACTGTTGGCTGAGGTGGTATAAACTTGTTGAATTTCTTTTGTTGATATATGGTTCCACCTACAGAATTTTTTGATAGCCAAAATTAAAATTAAATTTAAATAATATCAAACAAGCGCGTGTTATGTAGCTACATTTTTGAATTCTTACTAAGCAGGTTATGGATTTTTGGAAAACGAAGTTTTGATCTAAATAATAATTAATACGCTTTTTAGAACAACAATTCTTTTGCCAGTTTCTTGATCAGAATTTTAAATTGATTTTTGGAATCAGCTGTGAAAATAGTTGATGATTTCCGCGTCGCGTACATAGAAAAAACTGGAAAGGCATGAAATATCTTAGTTACGAGGGGTCTAATAACACGGATGACCTTAACTATTCTGTACAGCACCAGTTGCCAAATTATTTCTTTGCCTTCTTCGTCTTGAAAGTAAATATCAGTTAAGGCTTAAGCTCTTTGAGAAAAAACAGTAAACAACGGTGTGAACTTTTCATAAAGCAAGACATGTTCCCCATGCTAAAATCTTGAAAGCTGACAATAACGCTCCGAATTGATTGTGACAGTCGTTCCATTGTTGTTTTCGAAGAAGTAAGGTCCAACCACATCTCCGAACAAAAGGGCGCTCTAAAAAGTGACATTTTGTTAATGTAATGGCCTCTCTTCATGATTCTCAGAGTCCCAAATGCGACAATTTTGTTCATTAACATATCCACAGAGTGAGAAATGTGCTTGGTCGCTGAAGACAATTTTGGTCGAAAAATACCCGTGTACCGTCTGTTGGTTATTGTTACCACGTTGTGAATGGTCAGCTGGCTTCAGTTGTTGTGTGAGCTAGACGCTATAATGTGCTCTAAGACAGTTCTAATTTCTGAGAACTACAAGGAATAGACATATTTGAGTTTTCGGCAACACTTTCACTTACAGCAGCGATATTTTCAGTGGTAAGAGCAAAACGATGATGCACAGCCCTTACAATATCTGTAACCAATTCAGTCTCTTCAAATTTCTTCACAATTTTGCCAATTGTTTGATTAGTTGGACGATTATGTAAAACATAATCTCCACTTAAAGCACGATTTGTGGCCATTTTCTCAAGAAATGGCCTGACAGATTCTTATAAAATTTTCTCTCTTCTTATTAGTTTTTTTTCGATTATGGTATAGATGGAGGAAATTGATTAAGAATGATGACGGATTTGCAGAGTTACCAGCAATGCTTGACTAGGGAACTATATTTGTTGAAGGAAGTATCTCCAAGTCCATCCTTGGAACTTGGAAGAATTATAAGCTGTTATAAAGAAAGCATATCCACATCAATCTAACCTGCTTAAAACTCGAAAAAAAAACAAGCAAATCTGGTTTCGTTTTCGTTCCTAACCTTGTTCCGCTCACCTAATAATGAGAAATTTAAACTATGGCACGTAGAGTCAAACATAAAAAAAACTTGTGCTTGCAAAAAAAGCTAGACTATAATACAAGTGTAGTCACCACACGGTCAATGACAAAATCGTCTGCTGAATTTTGGAAAGGATTGAAATTAGTAAGTGGGGCTAAGCTTACTATAGGGTGCGGTCTTAAGGTATGCAAGACCTCAAAGTTCCACTATGCTGCGCCATATATCAAAGATAATTTTCAGGATTCAACCTTTTCGGAATAAGAATTTATTTCAGCAAAACTACACAAGGCAACTGGAACAGACCGAATTCCAAATGAATTTTTCAAGTATGCTTCCCGCGATTTAAAAGACTTCTTTGCTATTATAATGAAATCTTCGAGTTTGGAGTACTTCCTCCTAGTTTTTTTGTCTTCTGTGATTTTCCCATTATTTAGAAAAGGAGACGCATCTGTTCCAGAAAGTTATTGAGGGATATCTTTTTTAAACGGGTCTATGATGATATTTGCGAGTATGATATTCAGTAGACTTATTTCATGGGTAATCGTGAACTCCAAGCTGCACGCTGGATTTTTTTTTGGGTATTCAACTACAGATTAGGTGTTTTTGCTTCTTAATATTGCAAAAGTGTACTTTAATCGTGGTCAAAAATAATATGCCTTTTTAATAGATTTTAAGGCAGCATTTGACAGCATTGATCGAGAGGCACTTTTTCTAAAACTTTTGAATATCGGCATATCTTACAAAGTTATCAGTATTTTAAGAGCTATTTATGCTAAAGATTCAATAGCCGTTAGGGATAGAGAATGCCTTTCCGAAGATTTCAGTTCTTCAATGGGCCTAAAACAAGTATGTGCGTTGAGTACTCCATCATTAACTCTATTACTTTTATTCGGAATCCTCAGACCAACTCCAAGAAATGATCGTCAAACTTGGAAAATACTGCAATACATGGAATTTATCAGTCAACCTTAGCAAATCTAACATAATGATCTTCAGAAAAGGACACGGAAGATACGCTTGCTATGTAAAATGGAAGTATCAGGATCAGGAAGTTCAAGTTGTTAAGGAACTTAAATGAAAAAACTTATCAAATTAAAACTTCAGGAAGCAAAGGCTGCCCTCTGCGTTTCCTGGAAAAACTGCATTGCAAATAAATCCATCCACCACTCAGCAAAATATATACTGTTTCAAGCTGTGACAAAGTCTATTATGCTTTACTCCTTGCAAATGTGGGGCTACAGGGAATATGAGGATGGGGACAAATTATAACGTTTCTTTTTTAAGCGAGTCTTTGCTCTCATCAACAACGCCTAATTATTTGCTTTATATCGAAACAGATTTGCCACCGTTGTTCATCGACACGCTCAAGATTCATTTCCATTACACGTTATCAAAAGTTATGAAGTTTTTACTCCCTTGTTGCGAAATCGGATGAGAAATATTGGCAAAACTTCATCGACCACGCCAAGTCATCGCAGTATAGGGACTTCTATAGTAAGTTGGAGTTTAATCTTGGAGAATCAAACTACTTCGAACACAATGGATATAATTTCTTCAATTCTACAAGCCGGAGGTGTGATACTTTTTCTGAACTACATACCTCACAGACCAGACCTATCAAGTGCCAACTCTTCAACAAACATTTTGGAGAGAATATCGGACACTTTTTAGAATTTCTTCTAATTATCCAAGAAATTCGTAGAGACATTTTTGGGAAGAACCAATATGTAGCTGAAAATATAATCCAAACCCTTAATGGAGCAAAAGGATGGAATAAACTTTACAAATTTACAAAGTTTTCAATTGAATTCATTTAAAAAAATAACAAAAATTTAGCAACAATATTTTTGATACGATAAAATCAGTTTGATTTCCATGTAGCTTTTTTTCTCAATATTTTTAGTGGAAAAACAATGTTTATCAAATAGAGTACCAGTTTTTGAAACATTTCATTAATTGGAATAAAAAACACTATTTTCGAAATATTCGAATCGAATATCGGTTGTTACCATTTTTGCGGATTCTCTCTTTTTTATTAAAAACAAAACTGACAGTTGAATTTTTATAAACATTTTATTGGCAACAATATTTTCTTTAAGATATTTATGCTGAAAATCAATTTTTACCTTCTTTGGGTAGTGTTTTGTAGGTTTTTACTTTTTCTCAAAACTTTACCAAATGTCAAAAACGTTAATCTTCATTTAATTCTTCATTTCTCATTAGCTCATGAACCGATTTGAATGATTTTTCTCCTGCTCAAGGTCCTATGATGTCTAAAAAATAATTGTTTCACTTAACCTAAAGACGGGTTTGTGGGCATCGCTCAAAAATTTTGTTTATTTTTTTTAAACCTTGTGCTGTTTTCGATCTTAATGGATGTAGACAAGCATTTACGTCACATTGGTATAAAAAATATATTTGACAAAATAAACGACATGTGCCCTTTTCAAAATTGCATATTCATATGTAGATGAAAAAAGTCCGAAAACGAGAAAGTTTTCAAAAAATTAGTATCTTTTTTCGTAGAAAAATTAAACAGAATTTATTATGAAGACAAATTCTAAAAAGTTGCCTGAAGTTTCTGCACATATTTTGATCAAAAAAGATAAAACAAAAATTATAAATTTAATACATAAAATATATGTTTTTTTTTGAATTTAATAAAATAGGTGTAATTAACTACAAAGTTTCGCCAAAAATTAAAAATATAGAAACTAAGGTTAAAAAAATTCTTTCTGAAGAAACTATAGTGTGACACTCAAAAAATACAAGGAACAGAATCTCTTCTCAATTCAGTTCTGATTCAAGACAGCAAAAACTCTATCGCCTCTTCTCAGATTTAGGCGCCAGTTATAGCTATCATTGGTTTTCATCATTTAAAACAAACCTTGGATTTTTTTTGACAGGTTGCTTATAGCTGTCATTTTTCGTCATTGAAAAATGTTTCCTTATTGAAAGCCACCGAAAAATTTGTACTGACAGAAATCTGTCATTAAAATTGTGTGAAATTGGAACACAAATCCGTGGAACGATTCGTTTTACTTTTGAACATAAAAGTATCAGCTGTTCAAGAAAATGAATTTGCGTCCGGAAAATAGAAAAATCCATTTTTAAAGAAAAATAAATGCACCATTGCACTTTTCTTCTCAAAAAAATTCTTTGTCTGATTTCCGATCTATCAGTATAAAATTTTCATTTCTAATCGAAGCGAAACAACGTCTAATATCAATTCTTACATTTTTCCGGATCGATTTCAATGATAGCTATAACTGACCCCTTAGGTCTTTATTTCTGTTCCAACTTAAAATTTACACATCACATTAATCTTATTGTCAATAAGGCAAGTTCTATGCTTGGTTTTATGAAACTCAAAGGAGTTCAATGATCCCTATGTTACTCTTTCTTTGTAAAATTGCCATGTCCGTCCTCATCTTGAATATGCTTCGCAGGTATGGACTCCCTGCTACGAAATTGAAAGTAAATCAATTCAAAAAAAGAGGCTGGGATGCGACCCACACCGATAACTTCCCATTCCGTCTGTCGATTTGTCTTGTTTGTAGGATTTCGTGTTGGGTTAAAAAAGACAAGACAATGTTTTTAATTTTTGAAAAGCTATTTGAATCGAAAGCAATTTTTTTTCCAAGTTTTAGTATTGTTTTTTAAGGTTTTTATTTTTTGTAAAAAAAACTGTCAATTTAATTTTTCCCAAAAATTGTCTGAATGTAGAAAACAATATTTCTTATAAGTTTAAT
The DNA here is from genome assembly GCF_945859685.1 of Eupeodes corollae. NCBI lineage: Eukaryota > Metazoa > Arthropoda > Insecta > Diptera > Syrphidae > Eupeodes > Eupeodes corollae. The sequence goes on from NC_079149.1 coordinate 95,998,101, forward strand.
AAGTTGAAAGCCATAATCTCAAGTTTTTGAAAAGACATTTGAGTCGAAAATCAATTTTTACCAACTTTCATTAATTTTTTTGTTAAGCTTTTTATTTTTTGTAAAAAAAAATGTCAATTTTTCGAAATGTTGAAAACAATATTTTTAATGAATTAAAATTACTTTGAAACTATTATCCTAAATTTTTAAAAAAGTTATTTGTGTCGAAAACCAATTTTTACCAACTTTTGTTAAATTTTCTTTTATGTTTTTATTTTTTGTAAAAAAGACTGTCATTTCAATTTCAAAATAAAATTAGTTTGAAGACGTAATCTCACGTTTTTGAAAAGATATTTGTGTCGAAAATGAATTTTTACCAACTTTGAGTAATTTTTTGTTAGTTTTTTTTTTATTTAAAAAAAAACTGTCAATTAATTTTTTCTCAAAATTTAATCGAATGTTAACAACAATATTTCTATGGAGTTCTTTTTTCTTTTCTTTTCTGAACTCAGGCTTAAAAATTTCACAAGCGTTATACAGCAGAGACTGAACTCATGGCTGAATGAGAACTCAATTTTTTCGGAATTCTAAGCTGGTTTCCGTAAGGGCTTTTCTATACGGTGGATCACATTTATGTGTTGCCAAACGCTGTTGAGCTGTATATGGATAAACTTAAAAAGGTGTATGCGTGTTTTGTTGATCTTAAAGCAGCGTTTGATTTAATTGAAATTAGATCTCTTCTCTACAAGTTGGCAAACAAAGGACTTTCGTACAAGTTACTCAAATTTATCGAAGCCATGTATACGGAAAGAAGTGCAGCGATATGGAATGGAGAAATGCTTTCAGCCTACTTCTGAACTGAACTTGGATTAAGACAAGCTTGCACGCTAAGTCCCACTCTATTTTCACTGTACATAGAAGATCTGCCGGACATATTACCTGGCGGTATTCATTTGAATGAATAGAACTTAAAAGTTTTAATGTACGCAGATGATTTAGTGTTACTAGCAGAGTCTCCAGAAACGTGACTACTGTATGCTATGGAACTTGTCAGTAAACCTAGGCAAATCTGAGGTCATGATCTTAAAAAAAGGAGGAAGAATGCGTGCAAGGAATGAGTGTTGGCATTATGGTGGAGAAAGTATGGAAGTGGTAAAAGAATACGTTTATCTGGGTCCCACCTTAACAACTTCACTATATCTTGTAAAAATGTATGAAGTCCAAGGTAGCCATAAACATGACGTGGAAAAATTGCTTTAGTAACGATTCAGTACCAAACGCACTCTAACACAGAATTTTCGAAGCAACCTCAAAGTCAACTTTATTCTACGGAGCACAGTACTGGGGACAGTTGAAAGACTTTTATCATATTACCTTAAAAGAACTTTCAAACTACCGATGACAACTCCCTCATATATGCTTCACTTGGAGACTGGGCTACCACCGTTGTACATACAAACTATGAAGCTGCATGAGGACTATATACGTAGAACAATTGGTATGGACGAAGGTCGAATGCCCAAAAGAATCACAAAAATTGCAATTTCAAAAGGAAAACTGTGGTTTAATGATTGGAAGTAGTTGGCGATTCAGTGTGGGAAGACTTTTGAACTAAATTTTGCAAACGTAGAAGAATGTAGAGGAATTTTCTCTACTCGGAGAAAACTCCTATTCTAGTAACCGGTACAATACAGAGGTCATCTCCGCTATTTTTCAAGCAAGTGGAGAGCTGCTGCGTCTGAACTTTGTTCCACATCGTGAAGACCTGCCACTGAGTTGTAATCTATGTAATGCGGGAGTGAGAGAAAATACAATCCATTTTCTAGGCAAAAGTGCGATTTTTAGGGAAATAAGGAGGGTATATTGGAGAGTCAATTATCTCAACAGGTACGAGGTGCGGGAAATTTCAAACGGGAAGGACTTGATGAAATTATTCGAGTTCTGGAAGGAGCTGCTAAATTATCGCAAAAGAATCATCAACGACCTTTTCTAATTACATCAGTACATAATATCAACTTTAATTTTGCGAATATTTAATAATCAAATAGTTCTAACTACTCAAACTTTTTTTTTCTTATTGAACTTATAATAAAAAGAGGCTGGGATGCGACCCACACTGATAACTTCCCATCCCGTCTGTCGATTTATCTTGCTTAAAAGTTTGTCTATATGTACTCGTATCAATTTTTACCAAATTTGCGTACTATTTTTTGTAGATTTTATTTTTTATGAAAAAACCGACTGTTGGATTTTTATATAAAAATTACTGAATATCGAAAACAATATTTTCTGTGAAATAAAATAAGTTTGAAGCCAATATTTTTAATTTTTGAAAAGCTATTTGAGTCGAAAATAAATTTTTACCAACTTTTGTTAATTTTTTTTTAGGTTTTTAATTTTTTGTACAAAAACAGTCGATTCGATCTTTTTCAAAATTTTACTGCATGTTAACATCAATATTTTTTGAAAGATAAAATTAATTTGAAGCCAATATTTCAAATTTTTGAAAAGACATTTGAGTCGAAAATAAATTTTTAAATACATTTTTTTTTTGGTTTTTATTTTTTGTAAAAAAACTCAAAATTTGTCCTAATGATGAAAACAATATTTCTTATAAATAAAAAATTAATTAGAAGCTATTATGTCAAATTTTTAAAAATATATTTGAGTTGAAAATCATTTTTTACCAACTTTTGTTAATTTTTTTCGGTTTTTAATTTTTTGTAAAAAACCTGTCAATTCTATTTTTTTTCAAAATTGTATCGAATATTGAAAACTATATTTCTTATAAGATAAAATAAGTTTGAAGCCAATATTTTAAAGTTTTGAAAAGATATTTGAGCCGAAAATCAATTTTTACCAACTTTTATACATTTTTTTTAGGTTTTTATTTTTGTAAAAAAAAACTGTACATTCGATTTTTATCAAAATTGTTCCAGATGTCAAAAACATTATTCTTCGTTGCACAAAATTGTTTTGGAGATGAAATCATATTTTAGTCGTAAAATTTTGGAGTTACCAAATTTTTTCTTTCAGATTTTTTGATTTATAAAAAACCCGTTAAATGGATTTTTTTCAAAAAATATATTTCTTTAATATCACGTTTCAATTTATTATATAAAATTTAATTCAAGTCTCTAGTGTTTTGGGTTCGTAAGATATTTGGGGTTAACCAAAATGTTCCTCTTTTTTTCAAACTGCTATGGTAAAAAAACCACCCACGCAATTTTCTTGAGAGCCCTTTCTGCATCTTTCTGCCTAATTATCTGTATAACAAAATTTATTTGAAATCGATATCTTTTCTGGTTCTTGAGCTTTGAACTTCGCGAACGTACACACGCACGCTCAGACATCTCTCCAAATATCTTCAATTTCGACTCTAGGGGCCTTGAAACGTCGAGAAATGTCAAAATTTTCAATTCGACAAATCGGACCAATTACCATAACTTCCTTAGGAAGTTAATAAAAATACCCATTTTCAACATCATTTTTATATATTATAAAACCTTGGTATAATAGAATTGCTTAGACGACGGATTCGGTTCAAGAAACAAAGCTTATTTTTACACTATGTTGTCGTTCTCTATTTAAAACCGTTTACCACAATTGGTTAAGCATTTCTTTCAGATTTTTAGGACATATGCTTTCAATATTTCAACTGCAAATCGAAGAAATTGATTAAGTGTTTGGGAAATTAGCACGAATTTTATTGAACAAAAAAAAATTACTCCATGAATTTAGATAGCCTCAAAAACCCTATATATGTACGTGTTTTTGTTCGAATTTTAAAAAGTAATATCTTAAAAAGCTTATGTGAGTAATTTTGAAGTCGAATTAGAATTGAGGCCATCAAAATTCCTTGGAAAAAGTGGAAACGAATACAAATTATTCAACATTCCACCAGAAATGGTTAAAGATAACAAGCCCGTACTGAAAAACTCAAACTTTAACGACCTAAGTACCAAATACTATGTGACGTCAAAAACGGCGCATATCTTCAAATAATTGAATTATTTATGAAAGATATGTTTTGTAGTTTCTCATGTAAAATCTCACCAGAGAAGGAATGCAGAGTAAGCCGCGCTGCCGGCTTAAATTTTCCGCGATATGGAATACCTAAGTGGCGTCTTGGTCTTTCTATACTTCACTTGTGTATCTTCGTCATCGTTGTCTCGACCATTTTCACTATCGCTACACCATTCCAACAGAATCAGTAGAAAAACAACAACAACACAATACAAAACTCTCAGTCTCAACTACAAAAACAAAATATGTATATTATATACATCCAACAATAATATTCCAATACATTATTATCTTTATCTACACTTCACATTTCTTACTATCATCCCTCTAGTATTGACTTTAAAGCAAAATTAATAGTAACTCTCATGCGAGAAAACTCCCATCCAATCCATTCATCAATCCCATCAAACGCAACATGTTCGCATCGAACTGATATATATTGCACTTGTGATGAATCGAACCAAAAGTATCTTTTGTTTTTGTTTTCTTTTTTCACCCCGATGACGATGAACGAGAACGACGAACGCCGACGAGCGTCTACACCAACAACGAACGAAGTCGAAGTCGTAGCGCCCTTTTGCCTTGAACAGGTTGAAGTTAAAAAATATCAGACAACAATTCGTTTTCGTTTCAAAATTCAAGCAGGCTTCTCGTTCTCGTTCTCATCCTCGTACCTCGTCGTTCGGTCTCGGTGTTATGTTTTAGGGGCTGGCCTGGCCTGGCGCTCGGCTTCGGAAAATCATATGAAGAATTGAAAAGATAGATAGATTGCTGCTGCTACTCCTGCTGCTGCTGCTGTTCGGTTTAGCTTCAGCTGTAGACTGTAGAAAGATACTTTTGCACCGTATATCGTGGAATAATTCCCACTATATTCAGTCACATTGCGACTTTGTTAGATGACGGACGTGAGCTCTAAAAATTAACTGAAGCACTTTTTTAATCTTTTGTTTTGAAATTTGTGTACTAAATGTGAAGAAAGTGGATAACGTGAATTTTTGAATTGAAAGTAAAAACAAAAATATAATAAAAACCATATTTATGACGAAAACGTTCCTAAACAAAAGATAAATAATTTATCAAAACATCAACAAATTAAAAAAAAATATTATTTTGTTCTTTTGGTATTTTACTACCAATGTATTTATATATTTTAACGTAGAGCTGCATATTTTCATGTGGAATTGTGGAACAGGTGTATGAGATACATTTTGCTATATTGTATCTATTTAATAATAATAATAATAAACAACGGAAAATATTTTCTGAATGAAAAGAATTCAATTTTTGAAGAAAAAAAATTTGTTTACAAATTTAGTGTGTTATGTTTAAGTGAAGAAAAATAAATTTAATCATTTATTTAAATAAATACAAAAAATAAAAATAATGATTATATACCTAAGTGAATATTTCAAACAATAATTTAAAGTTTGAATGTTTTTTTTTTTTTGATTTTGTTAAAAAGTGTGATTTATTAAACAAAATCTATTGGAATAAATAAATAATTTAAATAAAATAAGATATTGTATCTTTGGAAGCAGAAACAAAAACCTTGTTAACTCTCAAATCATTATAACAACCCTTGTCCTCTGTCTCTCTTTATCTCTCTGACAATTTGTGGATTATAATCACTTTTTTGGATTAATAAATAAATCAAGAAGATTTATTTAAACTTAAAAAGAAAATAAACAAAAACATTTAAGGATATATAAACAATAACAATAATTATAATTTTAATTATTATCATCAAAACCATTAACCGGCACAAATTTTTGTAAGGACTATAAATGGCGAACACAGACAACATGTGTTTGCAACTTAATGCATCGGAATTGTCAGCAATTATGATGAAAGGTGAGTTCTTTAAACTTTTCTCAAAACTTAATGGCTTAAAATTTTTAAGAAAACTTTTGTTGCAAACAGGGATTTTAAAAGATTTTTCAATTCAACCTGCATCTTGAATTTTTATTAATGTTGAGTTTTTGAAGGATTAAGTAATCAAAAAATAAATTTCATACATTTTCAAGACCATCAGACTTTAGGAAAATAATACATTAAGACCTTTGAATTTTACGTAGAATTTCAAATTCTACTTTTTTAAAAAGAAGAATTAAGCTTCAACTTTGAAGCTGTAGCCAAAAACTTATCTCGTTTATCTTTTTTAATTGTCAAGGTGTTACGAATGTTGTTTTCTTTTCTTCGATGTTATTTATCTTTCTTAAATCTTTTCTACAACTTTCAAATGTTAAATAATCATCAGGTAGAGAATTTAGTAGGAGGTGTTTTGATATCAAAATTCGGATAGTACGACTTAAGAAATAAAAAAGAATTTAAATCTACGCTCTTATGCAGTGAAACATCCGATCTCCTGGATAAGAATGATCAAAATGAGCGTGTTTTAGAGAGTGAAGAGTTAAACTAGCTTTAACAATTGAAAAATGGGATGGTCTTAAAAGTTTTGAGAATTTTTTTTAAAAGTATTGATCTGTTTGTTTGATAGAGTCATTCATTTCGAATTGTGTTATGCAAATATGAAAACACATTTAAAATAAATCGGATCAAATGTTTTGGTTAAGAATTCAAAATGGTGCTAAATAAAAACGACACTTGTATAACTTAGCAATAAAATACGATAAAAACTTAGCTTTTAATTAATTTATTTCAACTTTTTACGGTTTTGACAACAAACTTACTTAGAGTTTTCAGAAAACCAAAAATGAAAGAATCTTGATATTACATTAATTAAGGAAGATAGAGGTCAGCCATTTTGAATTTTGTCATCCATTTTGTTTTATGTGATACGTGGTTGCCATCACCGCAGAACACTTCAGTTTGTGAATTTGTTTAAGGTCTTGGAGTGGAAAATTTTGAAACTTGGGCAATTTCTATTTTAGCAGGTTTGGTGAAATTACTCATTATGGCTCATAGGGATCCCTTAAGTAGTGGAGCTGCACATCAGGTGATCATGATCAATATCAATTGAAAATTTGTTTTATTTTGATAAGTTAATAGTTTTGATAAGGTCATTCGCGTGGAGATTTCTTCATAGAAATTTCGCTTAGTCCTCCACTTTCTGAAAAACCTTTTTATTCAACTTATAATTGACTCACTTTTATGATACCAGCACAAATGCCGAAGATTCGCATATTTGAGGCTTTATGTCCTTGATATCTTCTGAATTTCCATCCGTAAGGTCTTGAAAGTAGTATACCCGTAGCGTGATAGTGAATGCGTTGGACTGTCATGCCAGAGGTCTTGGGTACAATCACTGTTATTTTTCTTCAAGGGTACTGCGTCTTGCGAGGAATTTACAAATCTTTCAAAAATAGTTCTTGTCATGAAAAGTGCTTTTTCAAATTAGTCATTCGCCGCTTAAAACTGTAGGTCCCAACCATCCTTGACAATATTTCTCGCACACAAAAATGGTTGAAAGTTGTAAGTGACTAGACTGTTGCGCCATTTAATTTATTTATTTGCATCCATAAGATCTTGACTCGAATATTGAAGATGACCTTATCTTTCATGTGGACCCAAAGAAAAAAGTCTTAAGGTGTAAGATCATAAGGTCAGAAAACTTTTCTTGCAAAACTTTGTTTCCTAATAGTTTGCCGTGAAACCAAAAATTTGATAATTTTCTGAGATGTTCTTAAGGAGGTCTTATGGCGAAACCCAAATCCATGTGTACAAAATGTATTTAAGATCTCCTAGAACAAAGAGTTAATATAGTAGTTCTTGAAGTTTCAAAAGTGACAGCTGCTTAAATAGTGGGCTAAAATGAAAACCTCTTATTGGAAAACCACAAAGAAACCTCACAACTGATCAATTTAAAGATCAAGACAAGACCCTTTTGTTCTTCTATCGTATATTCTAAAATAATTGTTGCCATAATACAACCGTCATAATGTATCTATTTGAAAAGAATGTTGTTTAAAATGCGTCACAAAACCAATATCTCTTAATTACTTGTCACTCACTATAGCTTAATTATAAACATTTAACTATAATAAATAAATTAAAAATAATTCATATAACATTATTATAACACATAACATAACAAACAATATAATTTTATTTCCAATCTGATGAGTATTTGAAAACTACTTGTCAAAAAGTTCTTAATCTGTATTTATTTATGTATATAAATGCGATTAATTAAAATAAAAGATAAATAAATTAATTTAATTTATTATTTTTGCAATCATATGTTTTTTTTATTATATTTTAAAAAAGGTCATATAACAGAAAATATCATAGTTTCAAACTAGTTTTGAAAATATTGATATAGATCAGTTATTTTACTATCTTGTTGAGATTTATGTATCTATCTAAACACACCTTAGGTGTAAATCAGTATTATATACATTGTATACAAAAATGTTCTAATTGTGGTAGGCACTGGTGTTTGTACGACGCGAAGCCTTTCAATAAATTTTCAAACAAATTAATTCAGCGATTTATTTAAAAGTGTATAATTTGACTTTATTTTATTGAGAAAATCGTGATAAAGTCAGAGGTGTTTAGTTTGTTCTGAAAAGGGCCTCGATATAATCAAACCCGTTTAAATGAACAGAAAGCAAATTTTTGGTAAGCATTTTTTGAAATTTCAAAAGCTGAGACAGATAGATTATGTTGGTAAAAAGCAGAAATGTAAAACTAAAGATTTTGTCCTGAAATTATTGATGATGCAATTCATGAACCAAATTGATTTGAATTCAAAAAAAAAAAACAGCTGACACACACAAAACATATTCTTTGACCTAAAATCTAATTTAATTTATAAATATTACAAAAAATCACACATAAAACTGAAAATTCAATCAATTTTCATAGTTTTCCAGTTAAAAAAAAACACAAAAACAAAAACAATTCTTAAAAACACATTAAATTCATTTGAATATTGAAATATTACCGCCATATGGTCGTTTTTCAATGGAAAGAAACACAAAAACAAAAAAATTCCAAGAACTTTTAATTTTTATTGATGTTTATATAAATTTAAATACAATATGTTTGTGCATATCTACATATTTACCTAACCTAACCTAATGGGAGTAATAATATTTTTATGTTTTTTATTTTTATATTTGTTTTTGATATTATTTAGTTTTTTTTTTAATGATTTTAATTTTTAAGTACCAAATTAACATTTAAAAAATATACACACAAAAATCAAAGACAAATCAAAATGTATGTATGTTTTGTAATGTGCTAATTAAAAAATCATAAAATAAACCTTGAACAACAATTAAAATCAATTAAATAAACATTTTAAAACTTCCCATATGTATTCGAAATAATGAGTGAGGGGTTGAAAAAAGAAAGACATAAATAACCTACATTTTATGAGTGACTGTTTTGTTTTTTTCTAGCACATATTCTCACGGGGGCTCTAAAAACTTTTTGATCCATATTTTTATGTTGGTTAAGTCGTAAATTTTAACTCACTTAAGCTAGAAATAAAATTAATCTATATAACTTTCAACTGTCCAATTGGCTAACTACTCTTTTAAAGAATCAGAGATCTTGGATACAAATTCTAAACTAGAAACAAAATACATTTAAATGACAAATAAAGGAAGCGTTTTTAAAGAAATGTTGCTTAAGAATCTACACAATGCAACCAACATCAATAAACAACAAAAATATCTTTAATTTTTGTTTCTAAATGCTTAATGTTTATAAGCCTCAATAAGTTTTTAACATAAGCTAGAAGGGAAGTATTTTCTAGAGATTTGTCATTTGTTGACATTCATTTTTACTCTAAACACGCTTTCCTTTACTTCATGTCTTTCTCTCCATCAAACCAAAGGTTGATAAAGAAACGTGTTTATAAACACTGACTCAGTAAGAGTTTCACATAACACATTTAAATTTAAAGTTTTTTCCATTCGAGGAAAAGAGATTCTATTGATTTTTTGACGTTTATTTGTATCCTCCACATTCTACATTCATTTAGTTTATCCTTTTCTCTAAAACCAACTTAAAACTCATTGAAAAATGTTTATAAACAATGTGCATAAACCTTAGTTAAAAAAAATTAATTTCAAAGTCCTTTTCACTCGAGGAAAGTATTTTCTTGTGATTGTTTGACATTAATTTTTACTCTTAACACTCTTCCCTTTCACTTCATGTCTTTCCCTCCATCAAACCAAAGGTTGATAAAGAAACTTGTTTATAAACATTGACTCACGAAGATTTTCACATAAGACACTTAAATTCAAAGTCCTTTCCATTCGTGGAAAGAAGATTCTGGTAGTTTTTGATGTTTATTTTCACCATCCATATTCATTTCTTTCACTTCATGTTTTTCTCTACAACAAACCTAAAGTTGATTATCAACATTGTTTCTAAACAAAGTTTCAAACAAGTGTTTCACATAGGGAATTTAAATTAAAAGTCCTTTTCAATCGAGAAAGTTAGTTCCTAGTCAACATTCACTCCTTTTACTTCATGTATTTCCCTCCAAAACAAACCAAAAGTTAATGGAACAAATTGTTTAGAAACAATGTTTATAAGACTAAGCAAGTGTTTCAAATTTTAAAGGCCTTTTTTACTCGAGGATAGTAATTTCTAGTGTTTTTTCACTTTTAATTATACCATCCACATTAACTCGCTTTGCTTCGTGTCTTTCTATCCAATAAACCAAAAGTTTATACACAAGATTGCTTATAAACAATGTATGTAAGCCTCAGTGAATGTTTAATATATTAGGAATTTAACTTCAAAGTCCTTTTCACTTGAGGAAAATAGTTTCTAGTCCATATTCACTCATGTGTATTTTTTTCAAAACAAAAAAAAAGAATGTTTATAAACAATGTTTATAAGCCTAGGCAAGTGTTACACATAGGGAATTCAAATTTGAATGGCTTTTTCACTCAAGGAAAGTAGTTTCTAGTGTTTTTTCCTTTTAGTTAAACACTCCACATTCACTCCTTTTGCTTCGTGTCTTTCTATCCAATAAACCAAAAATTAATACACAAAATTACTTATAAACAATGTCTATAAGCCTCAGTAAATGTTTAATATATTAGGAATTTAACTTCAAAGTCCTTTTCACTTGAGGAAAGTAGTTTCTAGTCCACATTCACTCATTTAACCGTGTGTACTACTCTCCAAACAAACCAAACATTGATGGAAAATTTGTTTAGAAACAATGTTTATAAGCTTTAGGAAGTGTTTGACATAAGGAATTGACATTCAAAGTATTTTCCTGTGATTTTTTGACGTTTCGTTCTTCCATCCACATTCACTAATTTGATGGAAAAATCTGCTTCCCCGTATGAAAACGGTCTAGTCCCATACCGCCAAGTGCGTCTTGCTTATAAAATTCCATCTATTCTGACTTCTCTCAACTTATTTTCACTAAAACATAAAACTCCAACCTATATTTGCCAATATTCATATCAAATCACGTTAGTGTTTAAACTCAAAATCAACATATTCCACAACTTGATACCTTTTGAGCAAATGAACAAAAAAAAACGGCACAACCTGACAAAAAGATTTCATACGCACCAAAAACTCGACTTCTGACTGCATTGATGATAAATTGCCTACCTGTTCAATAAAACTATACGAACAAAAAGATTGCTTTTAATTCAACTCTGTGTTCATATAAATGTAAACCTAGACTCTCTGACCAAAGACCAAACGAACCTATAACCTATATTTATTATTATATCGACTGAAAACGAACGGATACTTAAAATGTATATGTATACAAAAAATAGGATCATGTTTCGTAATATTTTATTGACACACCTGTTTTTTTTTTGCATACTATGTAGCACATTTTTTAAACTCTGAAGAACCCCCAATGGAGTTTTCTTTTTTTTTTAAGTGAGACGAACTTTTAAACTTTAATTTCAATAATTGGTCAATACTAGAAATATAGGAGCAGCTGTATAGTTTATATACAACCAACAGCTAGCAATTTAAATTAAATCAAAAGTATTCGTTATGACTAATGTGAACTTCAAGTCGTATGAAGTTGATCTTAATTTGTTAAAATGTGCTACTTTAATTGCCTGAGAACATTTATTTTAAGTACAAGCTTTGGCTCACTTCAAGACCCCGTTAAACTCATGAGTTGGGTCCTTCATAATAGAAGTTATTTCCTTTTTTGATTTCGAAAGTAAAGCTTTGCATATTTTAATTTATTATAAAGTTCGGACTTAAGGTTTTAGCACATTATTTGTGTTTCGGCAAATAATTGAATAAAATTGATTTCTCATGTGCCTACAGTTCGCAGATTACTAGATTGCAAAGCGATCTTGAATGACAATTAAATGACAGTTTGACAGATGTCACAAGATGGCGTTACCAGCTTAAAACTACATCATCATTTTTTTTTAAATCCGAACTTATCCCTTAGAATTTCAAAGTGTATGCAAATTAATTTGTTTATACAAAAAAAAAAAAAACAATATAGAACGAAAAATAACGCTTTAATAAGCTCAAAATTTGCCACTTGCTTCAAAGTTCAAAATGCACCAATAAATGACAATCCAACCACACCACATGTGTGAAAAAATGTGAGGGACCGAAATTCAATTCGAATTTATTCACACACGATTTTGTAAGTTTTATCGAGCTATTAAAATTATTGTTTTGGATATGGCGTTCGAAATCGTATTGTATTGCCTTAAGCGAAATTTAATCAGAAAATCGCGTCATTGTTTGTCATATAATTCTGCTGATTGAGTGTGAATTGATTTATTTGTAATTTTATACATACACCACACAATTTGGTTGCTTGACAATTGTGGGTCATTTGTAAATTTTGAACCTATTTAACATAATACCGACTCCGTCGACAGTTGTATGTACTTAATATAGGGGTCGATTATAATGAAGGTATCGTATCTCGAAGTTTAACAAATAGTTGTGGCCTGGTGAAGCTATATAATGAACTGACATTGGATAACTGGTTGTTGAACCTTTTGTTTTTGTTGTATATTCATTCAAACAAAACACAACAACAAAATTGTCAACCTATTAATTTACTAAGCGCCATATCGAATGAGTGTCTCTACGTTAACTACCTGTGATTATACAAGGTGACATATTTATTGGGAACAATATGCCAGTCGCTATAGACAGGTATACCCATAATTTAGTCAATCTAAACGTTGGTTTTCAGTGAGTGACTTAAGGGAACATTTTCCCAAGCTCAATAGTTTTAGCGGACTTACTCATTTTCTTCATCTTCTTGTTGACACCTTTTGTTTCCATAAATCTATAATGTTAAGGTTATTACTTCTTTAGAGCCTCTTTTAAGATTGTTTGTAGGAGTTTCAAATTTTCGAGACGTTTCCTAAAATATGGAAGAAATCAGGTTTAAGGGTGCACTTATTTATACTTCCAAAAAGAAAGACTGTTAAGACTATTACTTCTATAGAGCTTCCATTAAGATTATTTATAGAATTTCCCAATTTTTTGGGGGCTTTTCCTAAAATATAGATAAAATCGTATTTGAGGGAAAATGTTTGAGCTTCCATATGATTTCTTTAAACTATAAACGTCGAGGCAAGTACTTCTATGAAGCTTCGATTAAAATTGGTTATAGAAATTACAATTTTTTTATTTGAAATCTTCTCTTGATTATTTCTAAAACTATTTTCATGTTGTCAATAAACTTTCTAGAAAACTTCAATAATACATTTTTTTTTTTTAAATCTTAATGTAAAACAAAATTTTTAGGAAAAAACACCCTGTACCTATGATAACCTATTAATTTTGTTTATCGTGAGATACAAATATGATCTTAAGCCATTTGCAAAGTCATCTCAATGCAATTTAGATTTTTATCATTTTGTATTTCCTTGAAGGCAAACATGATGAACTGAAAATAAGGTATCTAAAGTATCTAAGTGAAAAAAGGACGAAAACAAAATTAGGGAAAAACATAGATACTTTTAAGGGATGAAAGAAAAAAATAAAAACACTGTTGGGTGTCTTTAAAATACGAATGAAGCATATAATCTGGTCGCATTGGTTGGTGGTATGTCCGACATGTGTCAAGTTAAGCCTTAAAATTCAAGTTGATAATTTGTGTTGTTCTTCTTGTTTGCCACATGCTGCCTGCCTTTCCTTCCTTCCATTCATCCATCCATCCATCAATTACTCTTTATCTTTTCTATGTCTTCTATTAAAATTCTTCATCATCATGCCTTAAGTTTGCTTATGGAGTTTTATGTGTTTTGTTACCCCTGGGCTAAATACATTTTTGCAAGGGATTTTCCATCATTTTTACCCAGATTGACACTCGCACGTGTGGTTAATGGGTCGAAATAAATTATTAAGAAAAAATATTGCTGCATGAAATACGCACTATGACAAAATCAGTGTGAAATATTAAAGTCACTTGAGCTAGAGAGGAAGTCAGACGAAAAAAACAATAAACTTAAAGCTAAATTATTAATCAGCAGCGACGATCTGCAGGGGAACTTTAGAACTTTCTTTGTATTTGTTGTTTTAATGTTGATTTTGAAATGCTTGTTTAACTCAATTCAGCTTAATTCAGCAAAGTCTAGGTAAATTCAGCAAAGCTTATTTTTATTTTTTGTTTGTTTTTAGTTCAAATAAGATCAAATAACTTTTTTAAAATTCAGAAATGTTAAACGATTCTGCAAAACGTCCATAAATACTTCGTAATGTTATTTATTTAATGCATTGAGTTTTAAAACAAAGATGAACAAAAATGTATCCCTTTTCCTCTATTGCATCTTTAACATAAATAAATGTTATAGATTTCAAAATATTATTTAAGACATTCGTGTTTAAAAATCATTCAGCTCAATTCAGCTGACCTCATTATGATTTTAAAAATTTAATTTCTTTAACCTTATATTTCTCATCTCATTACAGCGTATTTACTTTAGTAATAATAAGAAAATTATTTACTCTTTCAAACAAATCATTTGAAAATATCACCGCTTTTAAATATTCGTATTTAGCTTAATTCAGCACACCTCATTTTTATTTCAAAAACATTTTTTTTTGTAAAAATTCATCCACAATTGAAATATCTAACAAATTTAGGTTAAAAAAATCGTATTCAGCTCAATTCAGCACACATTATTTTTATTTCAAAAATGTTGTTTATCAAAATTCAGCCATAATTTTAACTCAGAAATTCTTTTTCAGTTAAATTCAGCTTAGGTACTTTATTTTTATTTCCAAATGTTATATGTCAAAATTCAGCAAACTAAGCTTAAAAATCTTATTCAGCTCAAGCTCAATTCAGCACATATTATTTTCATTTCAAAAATGTTATTAATCAAAAGTCTGCCAAAATTTTGAAATTTCAACGATTTATGCCTATTAAATTTTACTTAGCGATACTCATTTTAATTTTATAAACTTAAAAATGTCATTCAGCTCAATTCAACACACCACTTCATTTTCATTTAAAAAAAGTTATTTATCAAAATTCAGCATACAAAGCTTACAAATCTTATTCAGCTCAATTCAGCACACATTATTTTCATTTCAAAAATGTTATTAATGAAAATTCAGCCAAAATTTTGAAATATCAACAATTTAAGCTAATCAAATTTTATCAAGCGATACTCATTTTCATTTTATAAGTTTAAAAATGTTATTCAGCTCAATTCAACACACCACCTTATTTTCATTTAAAAAATGCTATTTATCAAAATTCAGCAAACTAAGCTTAAAAATCGTATTCAGCTCAATTCAGCACTCATTTTTTTCATTTCAAAAATGTTATTAATCAAAATTCTGCCAACATTTTGAAATTTCAACAACTTAAGCTTATCAAATTTTATTCAGCGTCACTCATTCCCATTTTAAAAATTCAGTGTGTCGAAATTCAGCAAATTGAGCATTTCAATTCGAATTCAGCTCAGTTCAGAACTACTCATTTTCATTTCAAAAATGTTATTTGTCAAGTTTTTCCAAAATTTTTAAAATTCAGCAATTTTAACCTTATTCAGCTGAGTCATTTCTTATTTTATTAACCAGTTGAAAAGAAAAACGCTATTAATACACACCTTTCTGTCAAAACTTCGAAATTTAAATTGATATTTCATAATATAAAGCTTATTCAGCTCAATTCAGCAAATTCGTTTAGGTTTTCTTTAGTGTTTTCGATACGCAAAGAAAAGTGACACGCATGATTTTTTTAACATTCTTAACCTTACTGTCTTCTTAAAAAACACCCTTAACACACAAAACACCAAAAACATACAAGAAAGTATCACCTACCTAAACCTCCACCACCTTCTATTTCCGCTTTGCTAAATTTTAAGAAAAGAAACAACACTTAACAAAAATAAAATAACAAAACTGTCTGCGGTGTAACAGATGTCTACAAAGGCTGAAAAATTTATATTTTAGATATATTTTGAAATTTGTTGTTGTTGTGTATGTTTAATTTTAAATTCCCATTTTATTTAAATAGAAAAGAAAAATTTGGTTTAATGGTGGTGGCAACATGGTGTTTTTTTGTATAGGGTGTTTTTTGAGTGTGGAAGGTTGAGGTGTGGTTGGGGGTGGTCTTGTGTGTAAAATGGGATGAATTGAGTAAAAGTAGCTGTCGCTCATTAAAACATCCATCCTCCCCCATTTTTTGATCTATGTTTATACGGTACGAGTAAAATTTTTGTTTATAAATATATAGAAAGAGATTGTTTTCTCCTGTTTACAAAACACAACTTTTTTCTACCTCCAACCCCACCACTCTGTATATCACCACCCAGACCACCACCACCACCCCCCCAATTCATCCGCATCTAAAACAGCATCATCTGTGCCAGCTGCTGATTTCAAAAAATATTTCAATGGAACAAGAGAGGGTGTGTGCGCAAATAAACAAAATATTAACAAAAAAAAAAAAAATAGAAAACAGAAAACTTGAAATATGGAAGAAAAACCAAGCAGAAGGAAAATTATTGGGAAAAACATACAGACACAGTATTTATGTAGATTGATGTAAACGCATATATTTTGTATCTTTTTCGATATAGACATTAGATACTTAGGTATCTCCATCCTTATAGACGTGCTTATAGATATAAATTGAATTTGATGTTATGTTTTGAGCTTCTCTTTGAAGTTGATTATTATTTGGATTTTTCAATTTTTATTATTTTCGCCAATTTTTTATTTGGAAATAAAATTCGAAGAAGCGCCACGCCATGCCATCCACCACCATCACCGCCACTGGTCAGCTTCCCCATCATAGCCCCCATCAGATACCCAACCCATAAAAATCATGCTTAACATGAATATTTATATTGAATATTTTCAACAAGTTTCTAAGGAGAAGAAAATTTCCATTAGCAAGTAATAAAAATTAAATGTGGATAAGATATGGGATAGTCAAGTCATCCTCACTATTAAAATTGATCATTTCGAAATTTTATTTGTAAAAGGGAAGATACTGAAACTTTTAATATTTGAAATAAAATTTAAGACTTAGATTAAATTATTAATTAATTTAAATGGTTACTCCTTATTTACTATTTAATAATTGATCTTTTAAGAGCTATCAATTGTTTATTTGATAAAAATTAATGTTTGAAGATTATTTAATAATTCTGATGAACTGACACAAAACACGAAAAATGTGTCATCTGCCAAAATCAGTGCTGCCAACAAAACAAAAATTGCAAACAAATCATCCATTCAGTAAATCGAATACAATATACAGCTCAACTAACAGCCTACAAAAAAAGATCAAGAGACTTTTCGTCTTGTGCGAAACCATTTGTTTAACAATATCAAAAAGTTTGCCACTTCAAAACGTAGCCTTAAAACGTGGCTTCCGAAGAGCTGTCAAAAATTAAACCATAATGTCAAACATATTCAATTCAGCAACACTAAAAAATTTCTATTTTATACATTTCTCAGAAGTGGGATTACATCACTTTGATCAAAACTGATTAAAAGTTTCTACAATCAATCTTTATCGATCGATCGATATATTTTAACAAAGATCTTCAAGTTCCTCGCTTGCAAAAGAAAGATTAATGTTTCCAATGAACTTGCAATAAAATATTGTTCTTCAATCTTTTCATCTCTGTTTGTAGATACCTTTTGGAGATCATACTATTTTGCATATATTATACAAAAATTTAGATCGTCTTTCAATTACTATTGTAAAATTTATAACATTCATCAAGATTCCTCTTAAATACTGTGGCGCCTTTACTTGCAATATGATGCAAACCTGCACATTCTATAGATACATTGTATCTACATATATGTTTGTTTGTAGATAGATACATATTTTTAATATATCTCAAGCTAAAAATCTAAATACACACATTTTTATACGGTCTCGACTTGGTTTGGTTCGGCTCGGGTCTATAGGTTGTACACGTACCTCAATTGAATCTTATGTATTCGTATACGCGGGTTTATTCTATACGACAATCAAGATCCAACAAATGGTTGACAATTAAATGCGCCAACAGTAGCGCAACCCCCAGTAGCCAGTAGAACCTAGAGAGTCAGAAGTATAGATATGGGAGCACCATAGACGGCAATAGCATCACAAACAATCATTATGATCGTCATCTTAAAAAGTAGCGCCGCTTCCTTACGTCCACCATCACCTCGTCTGTCATTTTGCGCGGTGCGCCACAATAAAACAACTGCACCACAGCACTCAGCTTACAATATGGCAAGCTCTAAAGTCTGCCTGATGTTTTATAGGTTCATATATCTACCAAGCTATACAGAGACTGTAGACTGTAGAGAGTGCGGGTTACATAAAAGCGCCACACTGCAGCACAGGCACACTGAGCGGAGCGGTATAGTGCGATGATGGTGCGCTCTGATCACTATATCACTGTACGTTTAAGACTTGGAAAAAAAGGTGTACGTCAAAACTTGTGCTGGCTGAATAAATATCTACACTAAGTAGACTGGACTCGGGCCAACCTCTGATGTTTTGAGCTCTGGGTGATGGGGAGTTAAGATGAGCTTTGTATACTTATATTGCCTTCGCTCGCATGTTAGAAAGACGAAAAGAGTAAGAGATACTTTTATAGATAGTTTATTGTTTAAACAGATGTCAATTAAAATTGACTACTGACGTTCGTCGTTGTTGTTGTCGTCTACGTCGTCGGCGGCGGCCGGTAGCAGCGGTGATGGTGAAGTCTAAAGTCCTGGAGAATGGTAAATATAAAAGTCTCTCCCTAAAGCTATAGCCGTCATTCTTTATACAGAAAAGCAAGATAGACAAGCAACGATGACAACAACACGCCCGGCATAGCTCTGTCATTTAACAGCTCATCAAAATCCGTATAGAGAAGCCGAAATTCTGCTATAAAACCAACCCGTCGCGTATTCTTACAACTGCTTTATATAGGTACTCTATAGACCAAGTCACAAACTACCAACTGATGCTGCTGCTGCCAATAATGGAAAGACTGTGTGTGCCATGGAAAGATAACCAATCATATAGAGTGGCCTAGCATCATGGGAATGACATTTAAGCTTTATAGGTTTGCAATTCTCTTGGCTATATGGCTGTTGATGGTCCGGCTCCTTCTGGTGCTTCTGTAAAATGGATGGGGAACGCAAAGATATTATCTTATATGACAATAGCAAAGCGTGCACACACACACTATGGTCCGTTGGTTGTTAGGTACGTTGGAAGGTTGGTTTAGTTGACTTGGCGACGACATATCCATAAAACCCAACGAAACTAAAACTTTTTATAGTCATACCCTCATTCGGAAAATAGGTATAGGTATGTGAAAATGGCGACGTAGACGATGACGACACCCTTCTGTCCTCTTAGCCTTGTAAAAGAATCTCCTATAACTATAACCTTTCTCTCATATACCCTTGCGGCCAGCTTCTGCCTCACTTTATAGATCTGACCCCCTTCCATAATTTTTGGTCTACTAACCGGCTCCAGTTGTTCTATTCGACAACGATGACAATTCTTTTGACTGTCTGCCTGCCTGCCTGATACTTGTTTGCTTGGTGATGACGAAGACAATGACGACGACGATGGCAAAGACAACGACACTGCCCGGCGACCGACTCATTGCCGCTGATGCTGCTTCTGGTGCTTCTGAAGTTATGGATTGCCTTGCCGTTGCCAATTGGGGCTTGGGAGTGGTGGATTGGATAAACGAATAGCCATAATGGGAAAAGACATACAACAACAATGTATATTTAAAGAGTATTCGGGGAGTTGTGTGTACTTGCCTTAGTTTTTTTTAATATAAGTTTGACGCCATTTTAATTAATTCAGCTTAGGAACACAGAATTCAGCACATTTTTTGTTGCCCAATTTTTCTATTTTAACAAAGATATTACGCTTTGAACACAATTTTAATTGAATTCAGCTAATTTAATCTATATTCAGCAAAAGCAAAAATAGCATGCTTCTTTCTGATATCCTCTTTGGATGGAATTTAGAAAAATTATGGGCAAATATGCTATCAGCTTAGTTCTGCAAAATTAAGGCTCAATCTAGGAATATTAATTCATTGAATTTTATAGATGATAACGTACACAGACATTTAAGGGTTTTTCAAGAACATAGGTATCTAAATATGTGACACAAATAAAATTTCGACTTTTCAAAGAACTTTTTTACAACTCAGCAAAGTTTTGTTTAAGTACAATAACTCTCTATTTTGCTATGAAGCCTTAAGAAGCACAATTCAGCTAGATTTACCAACATTCAGCAGTCTATTCTCTGTATATGCCTTGGATTTACTATAATTTCTTAATTTTTCCTTCGAATTTTTAAAATATTCAGCAAAATAAGCCTTATTTAGCAAAATTAAGCTGAATTTACCCAAAATCTTTGCTCTATTTTCCATTCGATTTATGGACAAGTGAAATCCACTATTAAACATTTCAAAAATGTTTAGTAAGACCTATTCAGCAAGTATTCAGCAATCTTCCTTCAAAATGATTTTATCAAGTTTTATTTTTTTCTTAAATATTCTATTACTCGTGTTAAGAATAAAAGATAAAGATAACGATAAACAAAAAGAAAACCATCTTCACCATGGGGAGCACCACAAAGCACACAATTCAGCACAAACAGAGCAAAGAGGGCATATCAAACAAGAATAACACAAAGATGCAGAGTCATCTTGTCGATGATGCAGTAGTAGTTTGCTGTTTCTCGATCTCACATCCGAACTTATATATAGGAAACTCTGGGGAGAACGTTAAAGAGACACGCAGGCAAAATCATCCGAATGAGATGAACAAAAATTGAAAGAAGTGGTATCAAGGGGGGTTGGGTTTTTGCGTGAATCGGTGTTGTATTGGTATGGCATCCACTTCCACATAGCCCCATGACCAACTATCAGCAGCAGCATCATCATCTCGAAACTCGAACAGCCAGCCAGCCGGAGGATTGTTGTGGTGTAGCATAAAGAGAGTGACTGTACGGTGCGAAGCGACGCAGGGAAGCAGGTTGAAGCTGAGGTGGGAGATGAAGCTGGATCTGAAGCTGACTGGGCAATTGGGGAGTATTGGTTTGGCGCCATCTGTTCCATATAAAAGTCAATGGATGAAGTTTTATGTTTATTGTGGCAATGGAGGAGAGAGTCCTTTTTTGTTGCTTTTGTTCTTCTGTTGTGCTAAAGTTTTATATCCCTTTTTGTGTTAACCTCATCTGGGGATTGTGTGATGCTGTGTTTTCGGTTTCATCTGAGTGGGATTTGGGGGAATAGAGATGTACTCGAGAGATATCGTGTGGCGCGCTAAGAACCACACAGTTTGCTGTTTGTTTGCTTGCTTGCTTTTTTGCTTTTGCCTTTGTCCTGTGCGATGACACACTCTGCCTTGTGTGGGATGTTCGGCGTTCGTTGTCTTGCCGTTGGTTTGGTTCGATTCATGATGATGTTGGGTTAGGGTTAGGGTTGGGGGGAATATAAGAATTATTCAGCAAAACCAGCTGAGGAATTGCCACTTGGTTAAAAATGGGATTTACATACCCATCAGCCATCCACAGTCCCACATGAAGTTCAGACAAGTGGAGATACACGCACATCCAAAACAGCTTGGAGTCAAAGTCTTGTATAGAAATAGATCTTCTTTATCGCCTTTTGCTTGGCGGAAAAGGAGCAAGAGCAACAAACAGTACGGATACTAACTACGGATGACTACACGACGACGACATAAAAAGAACATCCTTTTTGGTCGCCAGTTTTATTGATTTCATGGTTCATGGTTATTTTTATTATTTTCTTATTTTTTTTTGTTCGGTTGCTGTTCTGCCTTCATCATCGTCTTCTTTTTCTTCTTCTTATTTTTCACTGGATGCTGTGTTGAGTTTTATTGGTCTTTTATTTTTAATGTGCGGCACGGAATAAAAATCTGTGCTTCGGCTTTGGCCACTTCTTCAGACTTCACCAGATGGAGAATTGTTTCTGGAATTATTTCCATCTATCTACATACATGTATGTATAAACTATATAGGTACAGATATCAGCTTATGAGATGCGTTTATCTTTTGGTACACATCTTCAGCATGCCCGACGTGCTTGACATCGGGAACATATTGGCCCACGATAATGGGTTCATGTGGCCTCTGATTCTTTTAATACTTGTTTTTTTTTTTCTTTCGGTTCTGTCTTTCTTTTTATTGAGGATGATTTCCTCACTTACCCCCACTTTTTCCTTCTTGTTTAATTTTATATCTGGTTTTATAGGGATTTCTGGGGGGATCACAACCTACAGCGCCGAGATACCCCAACCCCCACAAGTCACCATCATCATGCCACCACAACACCACCACTTGGGAGAGTTTTGTTTTTATGGACTGAGAAACTATGTGAAAAGAGTGGTTGTATAGATTTTAGTGAGTTCGATACGATTTAGGTTTAAGGAGTGATGGTTTGGTTTTTTTTTTTAGATACGTCTTGAGAGTATGAGATATGTGAAATGATTTTTTCGACAGATAAGGGATTCATGTGGGATTGTCAAGTCTTTTTTTTCTGGGTTGTGTGCTGTCAAAGGTTCCTACAAGTCATCGGACTTTTAGGATTTTTTTTTTAATTTTTTGTTTGTAAAGTTGATTGAGAAATGTTGGCCACTGAAAAGGAAGGACTTTGTCATATGACCAATATTTCAGGATGGTTCATGGTGTTCAAATTTGTTACGTGAAATGATTGCAAAAATTAAAAAATGAAAAGATACAATTGGTAGAAAGTTGATATTACTTTCAATTTTTTGGTGGAGGAAGTTAAAGTTAGTGGAACTGAAGAAATTGTATTTGAAGGGGGTTTTTGATAAGAGATTTTAATTTAATATTAAAAAACCAGGTACCAATTCTTTAAAAGAAAAATAATTAACGTTTGTTTCCTTGTAAAAATCAAAGAATGACATTATTGATAGTTGAGGGAGATATCATCGCCATTTTCGATGACAAAATCATATATTACTTCCAGAAATATCACAATCATAAAAAGAATTTGAACTTTTTAAATTTCTTGTTCCATTTGCATAAATGGCGCTGATTTCCCTTATTAAATATCAAAATATGACAGCTTCAAAACTGAAAACTACCAAACTATCGGGTTATTCAAAATGAAACTTCTTATTGGAAAATCCTAGTTCAACCAATTTGACTGTCTTTAATTACTAAACTAAGTCGGTAAATTGTTGCATTTTAATTTGCCATCTAATTACATACATGCACCTAAATGACTCAAATGTCAAAAATACATAAAAGCTCACAATATTGCGGACATGCTTAAAACACTTATAAACTTAATATTCATGTAGTATCGTATTAAAGTCTAAAAAATATACTTATTTGGTAGGTATTATGTATTTGAAACGTGATTTGTAGTCTATTAAAAACTTATTTGACAGTCTTTAATATACTTAAACTTCAACTAATTAGCTGGCGGAAGCAATAATACGGACACGGACATAATAGTATATGTTTACAGTGACCTCCGTGCTATTTAATTTTATCTAAACCTATTTACATATATTATTCATGCTAATAGATGTGGTAATTGTCTTTTATTTTATTTAGTTTAAGTCGCAGGTAGATATCAGTTAACGATGTTTATAATTTTGTGTATGTAACAATTACAGAATTGCTTCGACGAAGATATTAGAAGATTTGCTGAAGAAAACAGAGACATTTTTATATTCATTCAACTATTGCATTATTCAAAATTGAAAGTGCTTATTAGAAATATATTTATTTAATTAAACATCAGTAATTTTTTACGGATTCTCAAAATTAAAGAAGTTATCATAGAACCCTTATGAAAAAGTCACAACATTTTCTCTCCTAACAAAAAAAAAACAATTGTTTTTTCTTTTTGTTTTAAATAAATGGGGTGAAAAAATTCCAAAAAATTTAACTTAAGTAAATTCTACGAACAAAAATCTTAATCGTAAACAAATTTTAAAAACATTTGGAAAAAAACCTTCCGGTCGTCACAGATATTAGTACTCTAAACAATTTATTGACAATATAATTATTCTTATCATCAATATATGTTTTTTTTTTGTTTGAAGAATTATTCCACTAAGTTGCGGTATGCTGTGATTTATCTCGGCCACTTGTCATCACACATTATGCCTAATGAAATTATCAATTTTTCCAAAAAAATGCTTTAAAACCGTGATTTTTTTGATGATAACGTTCAAAACGATGGAATAATTTGGAAAGAAAAAAATTACGGAAATCCCTTTGAGAAGACATATCTGCGTGCGTCGTCGGGCGTCCGTCGTATGCCATACGGTAGTATTTTTTTATAATAACTTCATTATCAAGTTTGAAAAAGGTTATCTTATAATAAAATTCTTTTCCATTGTAAAATTGGTATTTAGGTATTTAATTTACCATTTTCGTATATAATATGAACATGACATATTTTAAACCTAGGTATGGATGATAAGGGATGATGCAATGATTAGATCCTGTCAGTCATATTTTAACTATCACCAAGCATTGATTGCGAAGTTTTTGCAGAATAAAACATAAAACATTAGCCTAAAAATAGAACAGGCTTTTAAGACTGAACAAGAACGATGACTCATTTTTTTATTTAGTTTTCATTTTTTGGTTTGGTTATTCGGTAAAGCGATCCACTATAAAAACTCAACGAATACTACATGACAGTTAAAATGACAGCTCAGTTTGACATCTGTTAAATTATATCGTTACCAACTTGAAAATCACATCTTTCATTGCTCACAAATATAACAAAAGATTTAGCTAAAAATAGAATAGACTTTTAAGACTAAACAAGAACAGTGACTCATTTTTTGGGTTGGTTATTCGATTGTAGGGTAATCGTTATTTAAAATACAAATTCATTGAATATCATATGACAATTCAAATGACAGCTCAGTTAGACAGCTGTCAGTTTTGAGCGTTACCAACTTGAAACTCAAAAATACAAAATTCGAATGCTTCAACTTTTTGATTTGAAATGAATTCGTGAACGCACCCTTTCGAACTGTCACTGTCATCTTACTCAGTAAACTCAACATTTACATCAAGGTAAAGGTCACTGCACAAGCAACGTCTCCAAATTGTACAAACTTTTCTATTAGTTAACCGTACAGTCCTTTGGTTGGTTTTGATCTTGATTGATTGGTAGATTGCAGCGTTGCCAGATAGAACTGTCCCTAGGAGATTATGTGTTGTATGAGATTATGCCATATTTCTCAACAAATATATTTATTTGTTTTATAATAAAATACCACAAATTACCCTTAAAATTTGGACAATACTCAAAAATCTCAACATTCAACAACAAAAACATTTTATTGCTCGTTTAGTTAAGACAATAAAAACACCAAAATTTATTGATGCCAATCGTGTTACCATCATCATCTACCCCCAACAATTCTTATCACTTAAAAAAGACCAAATTATAATATTTCTTCAAACCATGGCTACAACAATCTTAAAAACAACCTTTGGTAATTAAAAACTCATCGGCGTCTCGTCGGAATCGAGCGTTCTAGTCCTCAATTCTCTCTTCCCTGGCGCAATCAATTAAAATCCTATAAAACAAAGTAACAGCACGACGAATATAAAAACAACCCATCCATCAGTTAGGTATCTCAACCATACACCACCCACCGCCCACCACAACCCCCAGCCACCCATCAACAACGACTAGAGCCACCCAAAAACAATAATAAGGCATTCTCAAGACATCAGACGAGAATGAGATGAATTTCTACGTTTTTGTTTCCTTTAGAGACAAAAAAGCAACGCGACGACGACGATAAACGACAATAATAATTATTTAGAACAAACCAACTATAGATTTCAATTCGAATAAGAACTATGGCGCCTCAATTTAATTTTCTATTTCCGAGACAAAAATTTTCTTAGCTCAAATATGTCGGTCTCGGTACATTACCTATAAGTACATAGATACACAACACACTTAGATACATTTGTACACTTAGATATCTCAGGGGGAGATGTTTAATTTGATGTAGTTTGATGACAAAAGAGTAGTCGAAGGGGGGACATCAACCCCCTTATCATCCCCATTCATTTTATTTTGTGAATGCTCAAACATTTCTGCGCCAAGTAAAAGTCTTACATCGAAAAAATTGCATTTATTTTCTATAGATACTTTTTTGTTGTTTTTGTATCTCATGGCAAAAATAATGAATAGAATCTAAATTGATGCCAATAAACAAACAAATGGGTCAGCCAACAGGGTTAAGATAGTAATTTGACTGTCAACAGAAAGTAAAAAAACAGAGAACCGAGAACAATCTTAGCCAGAGGCTCACATTTAAAAAAAAAAATGGCATCCCAATACAACAAATTTTAACTGAACACAAAAAACAAAACTATCTCAATGAAATTTGTAAATTTCGAATATCTAGTTTGTGGGGAAGACGAGGGGGTTGGTTCGATGGTTTTGATTGACAAGAGTACAAAGTTTATTTGAAGTAGGTACAAAGTTCAGTTCTTTTTTTTTTTCATTTTAATTCATGGTTTTGTAGAGTGAATTTTATCGCAACAATTTAGATAGAAAAACATGTTTTGACATTTGTTCAATTTAACTTCAACATTGTTAAAAATTTAAGTTTAACTTTTGACACTAGTATTTTATTACTTTGGTTATGTCAAAATAGAAAGTGTCAGATATTAGGTACACAAGATTGACATCTCGTATTAAATTTAAAAGTGACAGATGAGCCGCCATTTCCTTTCGTTTATGACAGCAACATTATATGCATCTAAAACAAGATTTTTAACATTTCTCCTGTTTTATATGCACCTGGTAGATTAATGAAAACAAATATTCATTGATTAAATGTTCAACTGTCACTTTTCGATCTTAACCATTGTATTAAAAATGTACAAAAATAGTAATCTCTATATTATGCTCTTCTAATCTTGTACAATTTTACCATTGCAAACAGTTTTCCACCAAGGATTTGACAGCTTGCCAAATCGGAAAACTTACATTCGCTTCAAATAAAACATCACCTTCAATGTTTGATCTTATATGGCTGTAAACTGTCAAAGACAGTCCGATGATTAATGAAAGTGTGCGTTCAAAAATTAAAATCCAATGTGTCAAGTCCCTTTTAGAAAACCCGACGTAAGAATTGTATAATAATAGTTGATTATGAAATGCACTAGGATAGGTAGTGCTCTCATGAAACATGACATTTTAGTACATTGACAGTTGTACTGGTGGCGCTGGTGATCTTCTTCCACCACCTTTTTAACTCTACCAGAATAAGTTCTTTGACAACTGCACAGGTGTCGCTTTTTTTATATAATATTATAACTGAACAAAGAAATTGCACTGCGACCTCATCCGAAGTAAGAATCTTGACGTGTCATTGTGACACTTGACTTGACCATCTAAATTAAGAATTTCGAACTGTCATTGTGACACTTTACTTGACCTTAGAAAAACTGTTGGAATTTTGAACAATATACGAAACAAATCAAATTCCAAAAATGTCAATTTAATTTATTTGTTCCATTAAAAATATGCACTTAAAACATAATAAATCATTGACAGATGTGAGTGTGTCAAATTATATTAGGTCATGTTTGACACTTTAAAAATGTGTTTCAAATTTGTTTCTAAGTGATTTGCTTTGACATATAACATAAATTTTGATGATTTATATTGTACATTCATTCATCATTCGTATAAAGAAGTATCTCGGAGTAGAAATAATTGAATTAAATCAGTTCCATATAAATTGTCAATTATAGTTAAATAAAGCGATCTGTTTTATTTTTATTTTAGTGGAGTAGAGTAGTCATATCAATCCAAGGTCCAATCAAAACCGACAAATTATAATAAAATCTGTCTTTCATGTGTTTTGTGTTTGTGTCACTTTTGAAACCACAAAATGTCTTCATCATACACACAAAACAACAATAATTTATTTGATATCATTCGCATATCATAAGTGTAGAGTGAAGAGACTATGCGGTTTCTTTTTTGGTTTAATAACCCTCTTGATTGGATTTAATAAAGATGTCTGACAAAAAATTAGCTTCAGACCAGACACAAAACGAACACATCTCCATCCAACAACAAAAATTTAACGATCTAAGAGAAATAAGAACGCATCACATTTTGACATTTGGGTGAGCGATTTATTATAAATTTTTATTTGTATTTCGATTTCATTTTGTAATTTAATAAAAAAAATAATAATTTTTATAATCACCATTCACAAAAGTCAAATGTTCTGCCATTAAACACCTCTTTAAAGACATTTATTATCGTTTAATAGCCGGGGCTATTAAAATGACAGCTGCATTCCATTCCGTTCCTTAGGTACGCGAGTATAACATCAATGTCATATTACATTTGACACATACTCATGCAGAATGCTAAATTAAATACCCATACACAAAAATTTTCCTACATTCCTATACATAAAATAAAAATAATGACAGTTTAATTCTTTTGGCGCCACCAAGCATCGGATATCGTGATGATTATGATGATGATGGAAGCATATTTTTAAAGCCTTTAAAAGTCCTGATGAGTTATGCTAATGGTGATGGTTGTATGGTAATTCGTATGGTGTATGGACTATGAACAATTGCAAATAAATAAAATGTTCATAATTGACGCAAATCAATCAAGCGGCAATAAGATAGGTATAGGTTAGGTGCCTGTACACCTTTAAGTTTCAAGCAGAGAGACAAAGATACATCAGATAGATAGATAATAATTATTGTGATGATGGTTGGGTTTGAAAGGTAAGGTGCCTTCAAACTCATTTATGTTGATTGCATTCGCGTTGCGTTTCGCATAGGCATGCGAATAGCTTACCTCCCTTAGTATACGCGTTAAACCATAGTCATTGGTGACTCTGACTATATTTTACATACCTCCTATATCTACATATGTTTGATGCCTTGATAATGATGATGATGATGATGACGACGACTAGTTAAAGCTCTTTGTGGGTGACAGAGTGTCACATTAAAATTCGTAATGCAAAATGCGATTTATGCAACAAATGTCGTGTGTCTGTCTGTCTGTGTGTCTGTCTGTCTATCCTTATGATGTCTGTTAGTCCCGCACGCACAAGGCACAAGCACAATAGTTATTCGCAAATTGCAATTTGCAAACAAAACTCCATGACATGAGAAAGTAATGAAATTCATTTGAAAAAATTGCCAACTTGAACAAAATATGCGCATACACGCGTTTCGTCTGTACTTAGATACAAATTGGTGCCTAAAGTAGATACAGATAGGTACCTATGAGGTTGTTGTTGTTGTTGATTTTCTTACACGCAAATCAACCGTGTCTTCCTGTCAGAGAAAGAGGTATCCAATCCAATCCAACGATGTTCAGTGAGACTCCACACCATCCCATCAGGTATCCACTTTGGTGTGTGTTGAACAACGTTTTGCTTCTTCATCGCGCCATCATCATCAATCACCTCTCGTGGAGTCGAGAGATACCTCGGTTATATTTTTGTAGGTATACAGTGCCCGTGTCCGCCTTCTCACCGCACATTCGAAGACGTTAAAAATGTCGATGATGAAGCAGCCAACATCAGAGAGGAGCCCCAGAGAAGAAGACCGATCGGCCGCAACAACCATAAGAGCAAGACCAACCATCATGGTGGTTAGGTGCTCCTATGCCACCATCACACATGACAAGTGAATGAATGTTTTGTGTCTGTTCCAAGCCAGGTTGATTGCTGCCACCGACCGCTGCGCCACCACTGCCACCGCCACCGCACCGTCTGCTCCTCGCTTGTTTGGCTGATTTCAAGCCTGCCTGCATAGCGCCACACATAATTAACGTTTGTTGCTTCGGCGCGGCGCGCATGAGGTAAAGATACCAAAACGAGCGAGGCTGTTTGGTGGAGCAGAGGAGGCATAGCTCCTCATCCTCACTTCGGTCGGTTGCACGGAGTTCGCACTCTATCGCAAAAATCTAAGTGCACGTAGAGGTACGTACATCATCATCATCATCATCAGGGATTGTATCTATAATCATTGTCTGGCACTTGCCCCAGAGTTTTGTTTCGCTTTTTTTTTTCTTGTTTTTGTATTTTTTTTTTTTGAAATGCCACATCGTGTGGCGGCGCTGGCGCTGTGGTGGCGGCCGGCGTCTCAATATAACATATTGTCGACTCAAATGATCGTCAAACTATCTGTCAATAGAAGTGATGATAATTAACAACTATTACTTGTGCCAATTTGCGCGCAACGTCACACTCTTGTTTGGTGAACGTTCGTCGCGTCGCGTCGTAGTTCTTCGTTATGAAGCGTGATTGTTGCATGTATTTTGAGTTTTAAGTTAGATGATGATGGCGGATGATTGCCATTGCATAGGCTTGAGTAAGGCGAGAGATCAAATTTCTTCGCACATTTTAAATTAATTTAAAGTGTTAATGTATGGTTATTTGTTATTTGAATGAATGGTTTGAGATTTGTTTGTTAATAAGTTGTAACGGAAGATGATATCATTTTGGTTTTGTTTTTGACTTGAAAACGTTTATCCGTATGTAAATTTTTGTTCAAATCTTTACAAATTACAATAGGATTTGAAAAATATGACAAAATTAACCTTTTTGTTTAAGAAAACACATTATCCGTCCTTATCCGGTCTTATCCGAGAGTGATTTTCAACTAAAATGTACAATATGAACTTGCATTTCAGTTTTTCTAATGTTTATTCATTTGATTTCAATTGATTTTGAAATTTAAATATTTAATTTCACGTCACTAGAGCATTTTTTCATTTATAACTTTTTATCCCTTTTTTCCTTCACTATCCGTACTTATCAAGTCTTATCCGAGAGTGATTTTCAACTGAAAAATGTACAATATTAACTTGCATTTCAGTTTTTCTTATGGTTTTGAAATTTAAATGTTTAATTTCATGTGCCTAGAACAGTTTTCCACTTATAACTTTTTTTCTTCATTATCCGTACTTATCTGGTCTTATACCAAAGTGATTTTCAACTGAAAAATGTACAATATGAACTTGCATTTCAGTTTTTCTTATGGTTTTGAAATTTAAATGTTTAATTTCATGTGCCTAGAGCAGGTTTCCACTTATAACTTATTTCTTCATTATCCGTACTTATCCGGTCTTATACCAGAGTGATTTTCAACTGAAAAATGTACAATATGAACTTGCATTTCAGTTTTTGTTATGGTTTTGAAATTTAAATGTTTAATTTCAGGTGCCTAGAACAGTCCTCCACTTATAACTTTTTTCTCCTTTTTTCTTCATTATCCTTACTTATCCGAGAGTGATTTTCAACTGAAAAATGTACAATATAAACTTGCTTTTCAGTTTTTCTGATGTTTATTAATTTTACTTCAGTTCGTTTTAAAATTTAAATATTTAATTTTAAGTGCCTAGTGCAATTCTCCATGCATAATCTTTTATCCACTCTTTTCCTTAGGTCTTAAACTCAGTAAAGAAATACTATTATCCGTTGCTTGGCTACAATTCAGAAATGAATTTTTTAGTGAATTTCTCATATTTATCACTTCGGATAATTGAAAATTATTTATCCAAATACAATTTGAACCTATTTCATTAGTTTAAATCACATACAATGTCTCGGATAAAAGTTGTAGTATATCCAGATTAGTATATCCAAGATTAAGTAATATTTCTTATACAAAAATGTGTCAAAAATAGACGGATAACGTGTTTTAATTGAATTTTACATCAAATCAAGCTCGGATAAAATGAAATCATTTATCCGAGAATAATTGAGAATATTTTATGCCTTGGATAAACGTTAAAGTCTGTCCAGTTAATTTTTTTCTTGTCAGCTTAGTACCGGTTAAAAATACAAGAAAGTTTCTTATCCGAAAGAATCGATCATATAAAAATATATCACGGATAAAAGTTTCAGTCTATTTTCAGTAAATCATTTACGAATTTTTTTTATAAGTACAAATTTAAACGACATTCCTTAAATCTAATAAATTACTAAAATTCTTAAAATAACTTTACACTTAAGCTAACAATATTATGAATTGTAGTTATCTTAAATTATTCAACTTCGTAAAGAAAGATTTATGAATTGCAAAACAATACAAATAGATTTTGTTTAATTTTCAAAACGTGTACCAGTTGTTATTGGATTATGAATGATATTTGTTTGTCATTTTATATAAACTAGAAAATGAAGCAATTACTAGAATCTTGTGTTATAAGCTTCATAATATTTAATCTACGTACAAACGAAAGTAGGAATTGTATAGAAATGTCTGTCGTACAGTGTTGTTCTCTGTCATTTTTAATCATTGTCATTTTAATATTTCAATGACATAAAATAATATCGAGAAAAATAAATTCTAAGAACAGAAACAGAAACTTTTATTCATAGACAAAGTTTTTTAACGTGTGTCCAGATGGTTTAACCACACGCGCTCCAAATAGATCTCAATTCAAATATAAGACACCTTAAATAAAACGAAAAAATATGGAACTTATGTATACTTAGTATATCTACAGATGTGATAAATATTCTTTCAAATATAAAAATACGGAGGCCAACACGAGTTCAATCAAGTGTCTAACGTTTGTTTGTCTGATTAGACTGTCATGTATAATAATATTTGATGAAGCGACACATTATCCGATATGATGGCGTTGTCGGCAACGGAAGACAACAACGCTGCACTGCGGTCTGCGGATAAACTATAAAACAAAACGGCACCAGAACGACGACTACGACTACGACTACGTTTACGACTGTCAATGTAACGACAACGACGACAACGTAACACAATACGGTGACATTATGAAAATACTAAACACCTGTTCACATTGTTTACGATTTCTATTCTTAAAAATCATTCGCATGGATAACATGCGCTATATGGTTGACTGTCTTTTTATTTATTGTAGTTGTTGCTATTTCCTTATAATTGTGGGACAATTGAGGGGGGGATACTTTATAGAGATGAAGGTGGGTGGTATTAACAGGGGTAAGTCACACCGTACCAACAATATAAATGGCATAAGTTAGGTTTTAGCTTTGAGATTAAACTATTTGTGTGCTTGATGAGTGTATACAGATGTTTGCTATAAAATTATAGAAAGAAACAAAAATGACAACGTTTTTATAGGTGCGGAGTCTGAGTCTGTAATTGACACAAATAAATCGTATTATAATTGTTTTGCGCATGGAGGGTAAGTAAACAAAAATGTTTGAATTTGAATGGCTGTTGTTAATTTTTTTTTTCTAAGTTTAATTGAGACACGGGGTGAACAATTATCAGTCGAATAAACACATTAACAAAAGAATGAACAGCAACAGACAAAAAAAACCAACGAATTATGTATATGGAGAAAATTCAATATGTTTTATTTTGAACACATTTCGATGGAAAGTTTTTTATTTTTATTGAACAAATTTTATTTGCTTGCATGAGTAAGCAATATTTTCAGGTGTACAAATTCAAAATTATGACAAAAATGTTTTAAAAAACAAATGTTAAAGGTTCCTTCATTTAGTTTAAATACTTGCGGTAACTCAAATTATTGACAACAAGCGTCAGAAGAGTCAGAATATTTAAAGTAGCTCAAATAGCTCAAATTAAATTTCCGAAGAATTTTAAATCATAAGAGGTGGTGTTTATTCTTATGTCAAGTTATTTATTAAAAACCATTTACATGCAGTTTTTGTCCAAATAACCAAAGTTGCTCTATTTGTCCTTTAAATGAGAAGAAATGTTATAGAAATGTTTGCAGACCTTAAGCTACAATACTTGTTGCTCAAATTAACGTATACTTCAAAACCATTGCTTTTTTCTTGAAATTACACAAAAATCATCTGAATTTTTAGCTTTTTAACATACAAATTTAGAATACTTAACATAGCTCAAATAGCCCTAGTAGCTTATTTTAAATTTTGGCAGAATTTTAAATTATAGTTTGTTGGGTTTAATATAAACATATTTGTTTTAGTGAAAAAACTATAGTTGCTTAGTTTGTTCTATAAATGAAAATAAATGTTATTGACCTATAAATTAGCTGTAGCTCAAATTGACGTACAGATACAAAAAACAATAATTTGTTCTTGAGATTACAAAAATATGATTTGAATTCTTAGCTTTTGGAACAAGAAAGGTCAGAAATACTTGAAGTAGCTCAAAATGCCGTAGTAGCTCATTTTAAATTTGTGCAAAATTTTTAATAATAGTATGTTGGGTTTATTCTTGTGTTAATTTTAAATTATTACAAACATTTTTGTTTTAGTTTAAATATTGAAAGTTGCTCAATTTGGTCTATAAATGAAAATAAATGTTATTGGCCTATAAATTTGCTTGTAGCTCAAATCGACGTACAGACACAAAAAACAATGTTTTAATCTTGAAATTACAAAAATATAATATGCATTTTAAGCTTTTAGAACAAGAAAATTTAAAATACTTAAAGTAGCTCAAATACCTTAAGTAGCTGATTTTAAATTTCAACAGAATTTTTAACTATAGTATGTGGGGATTATTCAAGTTTTATTTACCGTTTATTTAAAGTCATAAATATTTATTTTTGTTTAAATAATCAAAGTAGCTCAATTTGTTATATAAATGAAAAAAATGTCTTGGTCCATAATTTAAGCCAAAATGCTTTTTTGTAGTTCAAATTGATGTTTACATAAAAAACATTGCTTTCTTCTTGAAATTACACAAAAATAATGGAAAGTCTTAGCTTTTAAGACAGGAAAGGTTAGAATACTTAAAGTAGCTCAAATTTCAAATTTCCACAAAATTTTTATTTTATTCTTGAGTTTATTATTATCCTGGCTAAAATGACAACAAGTCTTTATTGAAACAAACTAAATAAGTTCCTTACTTTGTTCTACAAATAAGAACATTAAGCCATAAAACTTGTTGTTGCTCAAATTAAGATACATATTAAAAGCATTGCTTTCTTCTTGAAGTTTCTAAAAATGGTCAGTGAAGTAGCTCAAATATCTCAAGTAGCTCAAATATCTCTAGCAGCCCAAATAGCTTTTGTAGCTCAAATGGCCTTAGTAGCTCAAATACGAATTCAGGAATAATATTTAACTATAGTAAATTGTAATGGTCAATTTATTTATTAATACTATTGTACATGTTTTTTCCAACCTCAAATAACATAATTTGCTTAATTTGCTCAAATTAAATTTCCGAAAAAAAAATTGAATTGCTTTTTTATTTATTTTAGCTCAAATAACCTTAGTAGTTTAGTTTGATTTATAAAATAATAAAAATACAGATGCATTTTGTTCACAGTTTATCATTTAATGAATTATTGACGTCAGTAAAGATTGGATATGCTTTTGTAGCTCAAATAGTCTAATTGTTAAAGAACAATTAATTTATCTAAAATGACATAATTCATATACATAACTAACATGACATTCATAACATAACAAAACAAATTTAGAATACCTAAAGTGACTCAAATAGACTTTGTAGCTGAAATAAAAATTTAAATTGCTTTCATTATTTATTTTAGCTCAAATAATATTAGTTGCTCAATTGGTTCTTAAAATGAGAACTTCTTTATAGCGAACAAACATAATATGAAATCTTAGTTTTAATAACGAAAATGGTTAGAATACCTAAAGTAGCCCTCATCAAACTTTCGAAAAAAAATTGAATTGCTTTTATTATTTATTTTAGCTCAAATAACCTTAGTTGCTCAACTTGTTTTTTAAAATGATAACTGGATAAATGCATTTTGTTCACAGTTTAACATTTTACAACTTATTGACGTCAATAAAGATTGGATATGCATATAGTAGCTCAAATAGCCTTATTGTTTAACAGCAATTATTTTGTCTAAAATGACATAAGTTATATGCATAACTAACATGACATTCGTTCGTCAATTGAAACACGATTTATTAAGAATTCTTAAGACTTACGTATATTTAAATATTCATTTATTTAAGAAAGTTAGTCCAGTTATTAAATTTTCTTACGTCGATGTAAATAAGTATTTACATAATTTTAATTATTTTGTTATGATTTAAGCAAAAAAAGAATCTGTTAAATCTTGATTTTCAACTACTTAAATCATAAATGGTTTATTATCACATATGAAATAACAAAATTTATATGTAATTTAAATCATTATTAATTGCTCATATCTAACACCGCTTGACCGTTTGACAACTTGTTTACAATCTTCAATTTAAATTCTATAATAAAATAACAAGAACGATATGATTTTAATGCTAATTTCAATTCAATCAATTCAAACGACATTCAAAAGTGAATTGCTCATTTAAAATATCAAAATTATTATAGTTTACACGCATCAGGTACAAATAGGTTAGGTATAGTTAGACCAATCTGTTTCTACAATGATTGGAAAATTTTCAAACTATTTCCCTATTTGATAAATCTACCTTTGAAGCTGATAGATATTGAATTGCATTCCGAGAAATGACTCTATGCACAGATGTTCTGTCATTGTAACTATTCCTTTTTCCAAGAGTTTTGAATCGGGTTTTCGAATGTTGTAATCTCTTGTAGTAATGTCATCATTTTTCAAAAAGCAAGTTTAACGAGTGTACAAACCTCAAAAGTCTTTCAAAACTTGTTGTAAATATTTTTTTGAAATAATCATGATCATCATCTTTATGCGTTGCAACTCCAAAGTTCCTTTTAAGTTGGTGATTTGTAATGAAATTAATTAATTATTTTAATTGGTTTTTGGTTTTGGTCAAAAGGATTTTTCAAGCCTTCATCATCATCATCATCATTGAGATCTTCAATGCTATCTTTTCTACCTTCGACTTGGTATATAGAAACGTATATGGTGCATAAATGCGTATAGAGAGTTTGCTATAAGTATAAAACTTGCGTGGTATGCATAAATTAATACATTTTTACGCTTTTTATATTATGTACATATTTTTAATACGAGTTTAAAGTTTTAAGTTTGAATTTATGGAAATAACATAAATGCTCGTCTGGCATGTTAATAAATATCTTACGGGTGGTAATGGAATAAACGTTGAGGTATTTTTAGTCACTTTTTTTCTTTTTATGTACTTTTGTTTTTTTTTTTTAAGAAAGGAATCTTTTATGATGTTTTCGGAATATCAGAAGTTTTTTAAAAAATGGTTATAAGATCCATATTGGTAGTAAACCTATATTTGTACTACAAACACAATTACTAAATTACAAAAATGTGGTGATGTTAATTAAATCCTTTAACGATATGTGGGGTATAGGATTTTGAAAAACTGGTATTGTTCAATATTGTGCTTGGCTTATAGTCTTAAGGTAGGTTAAATGAATATTCATGGAATAATTATTTTATATGATATGTCATGTTAAAAATGTCCCGCACAGGTTGTTTTATAAAATCTTAACTTTGTTTTCATATGAATATGCATGAGATCTGAAGTATTGACTATAAGTTTAGGCTTCAAAAAAGAGGACACTACTTTTTGGAATTTTTATAATTTAGTAAACATTTTTGAAATCATACAAATTGTTGGAGAATTCCTTTGGTTACACGATTTTTATTGAATGGTTTTCTTTTTGACATCGTTTTTCTTTTAATTTACTAATTTTCATGATATTTTTTTTTATTATGAAGTTTGGACGTTGACGTTATTGCAATAATTTTCGGCCACTTTTTGACTTGTATTGGGCGGTATCTCAGCCATAACTTGATAAATGTTGGTTTTTAAGTGCTTGAGAGTTAAAGCTTTATCTGCATAAGCACGGTCTTTCGCGTATCAGCCCTATACAAAAAAAGTCCACTGGTGTCAAATGGAATGATCCTGGTGGCTGCTTGATATCGCCACGACGAGAAATTACGCGTCCAGGAAATGTGTCTCTTGCAATAAAGCCACATTCGCTCGAGGTGTGTGTCTTGATGAAACCTCATATTCTGCAAGTTGTGTTCTTCGAAAGTAGGCAAAAAAAGTCGGTTATCATGTGACCATAACGATTCGAATTGACGGTGACAGTCGTTCCATCATAGTTTTCGAAAAAGTAAGGTCCAATCACACCTCAGCGCACCAAACATTGACTTTTTTGAATGTAATGACCTCTTTTCAATTATTGAATATTCTCAGAACCCCAAATATGACAATTTCGTTTATTAACAAATGTGCTTCATCGCTGAAGAAAATGTTGTTCGAAAAACCCCGCTGTTCACCGGGTGATGTTCAAGCTACCATTTGACGTTTCTACGACGATGTTTTGAATGGTCAGCAGACTTTTGTTGTTGTGTAAGCTGGACTTTATATAGATTCAAATGCAAAAAACGCCATAAAGTTCTGTAAGACAGTCCTAATTCCTGAGAAGGACCCTATGAGTAATCTACAGGTTCGGGTTTTTGGCAACACTTTCACTTACATCAGTGATACTTTCAGTGTTACGGCCGAAACGATATCTGTAACCAATGAACTTTCTTCAAATTTCTTCACCATTTTGCCAACTGCTTGAGTAGTTGGACGATTATGTAAACCATAATCCCATCTTAAAGCTATAAAGCTGTGGCAGAATCACGATTTTTAAAGTAGGTTTCAATAATTTTTAGGCGTTTAGCAAAGTTAAGCGATCCATTTTCGTAAATGTCAAACTTTCAACTTTAAAAACAAAGAAAAAAAATGGTTTAACAACTTAGTTAGACAAAAGTCTACTTTTGAAACCACAAAATGGATAACCTGTTATAATATAAAATTTAATTGAAATCACTACCGTTATTGGTTCGAGAAATATTTGAAGTTTACCAAATTTGTCATGAAAAAACACCCACTTATTTTTCTTGAAAGCCCTTTCTGTGTTTTTTTAAGAAATGGCCTAAAAATGGCATCTCTCTAAAAAGCTGTAATATAGATTCTATAGGAACCTTGAAATGTCGAGAAATTACAACATTTTTAATTTGAAAAATCGGACCGATGTTTTTTGAGAAATTTCCGAAAAATGGGAGCTCTCTAAAAACCTTTTATTTAGGCTCTAAGGGACCTTTAAACGTCGAGAAATTATAACATTTTTAATTCGACAAATCAGACTGATGTTTTTTGAGAAATGGCCGAAAAATGGCATCTCTCTAAAAACCTGTAATATAGATTCTATAGGGACCTTTAAACGTCGAGAAATTACAACATTTTTAATTTGACAAATCGAACCGATGTTTTTTGAGAAATTTCCGAAAAATCGGTGCTCTATAAAAACCTTTAATTTAGGTTCTATATTGAGCTTGAAACGTCGAGAAATTATAACATTTTTAATTTGACAGATCGGACCGATGTTTTTTGAGAAATGGCCGAAAAATGGCATCTCTCTAAAAACCTTTAATTTAGATTCTATATGAAGGAACCTTGAAAGGTCCAGAAATTTTTGATTGGACAAATCGGACCGATGACAGTAACTCAAATAGTCAAAAATAAAATCATAGACTGTTAGTTCTTTTACAGCATTTCCTAGTACAGGGTTTTAAAATGGAAGGTTTAAATTTGACATTTAAAAGATATATTTTGACATTTGTTGAAAAACTTCATAAATTTTGACCGATATTTTGTAATCTTTTAAGTGACTGTGATTTTTGACGTGAGCTTCACTTCTCAGGCTTAAAAGTTTCTAACTTAGTTGTACCTTTAATTTTGTTTCGTCTTTTTTTTCAATTTCAAGGAATTCTTCATCGTGGAGTAGAACAAAAAATAACAACTTTCAATTAACCTGAAAGAGAGATAAACAACAAAAAATCCAATCGACTTTTGAATATAAGAAAACCTGTGTGTATCCTTTTTTGTTTTGTTTTTGAAATGTGGGGAGAATATATCGCGTATATTTTTCCTTTTTTGAATTTTTTTGTTTTTATTTCTTGTCTTGTTCAACATTTTTAGACTCGACTGGTCTCGGGTTTAAAAATACAAAAAAAAAAAAAATAATCCAAAAGAACACATACAAAAATGACCCAACTCATTGAATCGGACTCCTTTGATGATGATTCTCTCTGTGAACAGAGAAGTCCAGGACAGGACAGGAGTGATATGGAGTGGTGTATATAGTAGGAAAAATAAATATAGTGGCCTCTTGGACTTCTGGCTTTCGACGTATGTCGGTGGCCGTCGGACGGTAGGAAGGTACCTTTTTATAGATTGTTGTTGCATCTACTCGAGGTCCCCTCTCGCACACATCATATACAGGTTACTTTTACAGACATGCCTTGCCTATAGCCCTATGGTCCTATGGCCTATAAAAGGAAAATCTACTCTCTGTGCAAGTCGTGGACATTGGGGTTTTGTTTCCCTTGCTTTTATTTCGGTTCATCCATTTTTGGTTGTATTTAGTTATTTTTGGTACAGACAGAATCCCAAGGGTTTTTATATCAACTGCATCATGACGATGTTGATGATGATGATGGTCGGCTTTTTAAGCCTGGGTTCTTTCGCTGGTTCATGTAGTGTTGACTCGTATTAGGGATGCATGTTCGTCTGATATAGGTACCTACCTACCTACCTACCTTGCTGCACTACTTGTAATCTGTTTTTGTGTCCTTTTTTTCGTGTTGATCTCATTTTGATGTGCAGGAGTTGTACCCACACACTTTGGTACATGACATAAAATATCCCTTTTGATATG
Organism: Eupeodes corollae; assembly: GCF_945859685.1. NCBI lineage: Eukaryota > Metazoa > Arthropoda > Insecta > Diptera > Syrphidae > Eupeodes > Eupeodes corollae. The sequence continues at coordinate 96,039,142 of NC_079149.1, forward strand.
GGCTACTTTTTTAAGATTCAATTCAATACAAAAAAAATGTAATAAATGAACTGACAACTTAACGAGGGATAAATAAGGAAGACAAAAAAAAAAAGGAGTCGAAGAAGAAAAAATCTCACACATTATTTTGAGGATTTAAATGCTACACAGGTGTTGCAGCTAACAAAATTTGAACATCAAAACAATACAGAGACAAACAAAATATACAATTATTATCTTGAGAGATGCCAAGAGTGTCAAAAAGATACACATCTACATCGAAGACATCAAAAATTCACAGCACATCTTCTTTTTTTTTTTGATTTTCTCAAAGACGTCGCATTTGTCGTCGATCCATGTCTTCTATTAGGTAAGGCCATATGACGAAGCCGAGACTAACGATGACTGTGCAACTCACGAGCGACGACATCGCGTAACACTTTCTAACACCAACCATAATATAAATTTCTGCAGGTGAATTTTTAATTTGCATACCTACACTCAATTCAACTTGAGTACCGTCTACAACAGGTAATAGCCATCATCATCGTTTCTGGTTTTTGCAAATTACTTATATACCTCTAAGGAAGTCGCCATCAGGGCCAGTTGTTGGCTATTTAGTGGGCCAAATGGACAGACATTAGGATTGGTAACATTTTTTGGTCTTTCGCACGTACACCGAACCGCGCAAGTTTTGTTGTTGAAAAGTAACACTTAATACAAGAATATGCAATTTGAGCGGGAATTTTGTTAAGTAAGATATTATTTTCAGCCGACACGATGCCAGGTATACGTAGGCAAGGTAGGCAGGCAGGCTTAAGTGAATAATTTATATAGATTGACTTATAGATACTCTACTCCGTGCCAGATGCTAGATGCCAGATTTTTGCAAACAGGTACCATATGACTTAACATAATGCATATAAAATATCTACAGGAGTTAAATATCTATCTATGTGTACCTATAACTATACACAGGACAAACTGTAATTAGCAAAATACCGACTTGTGCGAGATTACTTCAAATTAATTACATAGATAGACATACATATAAGTTAGAGGAGGTGATAAAAATGCTGTTTATTAGTGTTTTATAGGAATTTTCTCCTTGCAGCGTTGGTGGAAGATCTGCAAAAGACATGAACATAGGTGGTCAAAGTAACACCAACGTTGTGCTGCAAAAAAGAAGGAAAACATAATTTTAAATTCATATTTTTTAATGAAGATGAGAATTCTGGTAGACATTTTAGGATTTTAAACTTGATGGTATTTATATACATTTAAGACTTACAGTCATGCACATTTTTATAAAGGTAATGTTCAACGCTTCTTATTTTGAATCTCTCCAAGTTGTAATTAAAGTCGTGATAATTTATATCAAATATAACTTCCAACAAACTATATTTGGAAATTCCTTCATAACCAGCAAATCTGATGGCTATTCAGCAAATTTTACTCATAATAAAGATAACATAGTTAGTACTCAAGAAATCTGTAACGCGTTTGCTAACACCTTTCCAAAATCTTTCAGTAAAACTCTCGCAAAAATAGGTGAGGGTACTTCATTCTAAGATAAAAAGTAAAGGTCCTTAATAACTACCCTGGGGAACTCCTGACTTGGCAATATAACATGATGTTAATGTATCGTAGAGAAAGGGGTACATCATTTATAGCTGAAATAAAGAGTAGAGGTCCTAAATGACTATCCTGGGGAACTCCTGACTGGGCAATATATCATGATGTTAATGTATCTTACAGAAAGGGGTACATCATTTATAGCTAAGATAAAGAGTATAGGTCCTAAATGACTACCCTGGGGAACTCCTTAGCAATAATCTATAACCTTCTAGGCACAGATAAGGCAATCATGAACATTTTAGCTGAATATATTTTGCTAGTCATTCAAAAACAAAAAAAAATACATATCTTATATTAATTGAGTACCAAATATGGGTCAGATAACAATCAGTCAACTATCCCTTTTGGCACAAATATAAAACAAAACAAATAAATTATAATTCACCTGTGTGTTGTACCTAATATCGATCTACCCACCTACATCTATAAATTTATCAAAATAAACATAGAATTAAACACCACACGTACCTTACTCTGTAATATAATAACATATTCCAAAAAGCCACTTAAGTGTCCCTCTTGGGCGATAATTGTCCACTTCAAAAAAAGCTATTATCATATTTCCGTCGCGTCGTCGTCCTCACCCCCGTTTACTTTGTGCCACTAAAAGTGCACTACTTAACCCAATGTATGTTGTATGTCGTGCGTGTGTTACCTGTGTATACCGTGTCTATATATTATATTAAAGGTGTAACAACCCACATTTTACTGTCATCGTACTCGGTCTTCCAATTAACTATCACTTTACCCACCGCAAAACCACCAATTATTTTATGTTTGTTTTTGTTGTTTTACTTACATAAATTTTGGTCTAGGGGGCTTTACAAAACCGCACCTTTATGTTTTTATCTTGATATAGAAAGGTACCTTACTCGCACCTTACAATCCAACTCATATCTTGGTCTTGATGATCATAGATCAAAAGTATAAATAACTGTTTTAAAAGTGGTATCACAATCAATAATACAAATGCTTAACATCGACAACATTTCTACATTATCCAAATATGGTCAATCTGGCAACACTGTGATTTAATTAAATTCTAATAAAAGACTTTTATATAAAACGCGATAAAAAGATCCTTTTGGATATTTTAAACAAAGAAAACCACTCTCATCTATTTGTTTCTAAAGATATGAACATAAAATTGTTGTTAAATAATTATTTTTACAAAGTGACAATTCAAATTTAAAAAACAAAAACATATTAAAAATTAAAAACATGTTTAAATATACAAGAAATAACCATCATACTTTTTATGATTGATTAAGTAATTTCCATGCAAATTGATGTCTAGAGCTCGAACTCAAATTGAACAAGACTTACATATATTTCATAGATATACAATTATGCATGTTTAGATACTTTTAAAGAATTAATAATGATTTGTAGTTGTTACACGTTTCTTAGGGTTGAGTAATAAGTTATAAAAAAATTTATAAAAAAAGCTTTAAAACAGTGTCAAGTTTTTTTTTATTTGAAGTAAAATAATAAAACAAAATTCTTATTGCTGGCAACACCATTTAATTATTTTGACAGTTGACAGATGTTGTTTTTTCATTTAAAGCAAAACAGTAAAAAGTTTTTCATAGAGTTGGCAACACTATTCAACTATTTTGACAGTTGGCAGATGTCGTTTTCAGCTCATGGTAAATAACAATTCAATTTTTATTTATCACTTGTGAAATTTTGACAGAAGCAAAAAAGAAAAAAAATTGACAGATGGCAGTTTAAGATTATTTTAAATAGAAGTGTTGTTTTAATAACATCTGTCACTATAAATGTCATTAAAAACCAAATGCAACTCAGGAACACCTTTAGCTTTAAACTAATTTCTAATTTGAAAAATCCATAAGCTTTTAAAATACCAAAAGTTTTGCTTTTTCTCTTTTAGTTGAAATAAGATAACAAAAAGCTTTGTTTAAAGGATATTCTTAAAGTTGTATATTTTGACAATTGACTTGACAGATGTAATTTTTGAAAAAGAACAATTGTGTATCATTTATGAAATGTTTGCAATATTAAACAAGAAACAAACTCCGTAGAAAACAATTTAAATTTAAAATAAACAAAGTTTGCCAGCCATGTTTTAGGATTAAAAATGTTATCTGTCAATGTAAGTGTCATCAGTCAATCACATGCAACTCAGTATAGTACCTTTATTAACAAATTCATTTATAATTTCAAAAACCTATAAGCTTTGAAATTTTCTCAAGTTTTTCTCTTTTTGTTTAAGTTGAAGTAAAATAACAAAAAAAATAGTTTGAATGATTTTCTTAATAATAATTTTGACAATTGACAAATGTCATTTTCTGCTTTCAAAGTATATTTATCATTTGTGAAGTATTAAAAACATTAAAAAAGAACAAAATTGACAGATTGCAAATGGACGTGTTTTTCTAGTTAAGTAATATTTTAAAAATAAATAAATAATGGCAGCCATTTTTGTAGTATTAAAAGTGACATTTGTCGCTGTAAATGTCATCAGTAATCATATGAAACTCAGTGTAGAAACTTTATTATCAATTTTATTTCTAATTTGAAAAATCCACCAGCTTTGAAACTGTCTCAAGTTTTTCTCCGTTTTTTGTTTTTAAAAGTTGAATAAAGATATTAAAAAGCTTTTTTAAAAGATTTTCTTAAAGATGGTTTTTTGATAGTTGGCAGATGTCATTTTCTGTTAACAACAACTTAAACTGTGTTTATCATTTATGAAGTATTGATATCATTAAAAGAAAAAGGTGACAGTTTGACAGTCATGTTTTATGATTAAAAATGACATCTAGACATCTGTCACTATAAATGTCATCCAGTTATGACATGCAATAATGCCTTTAGTTTAGTTTCAAATTTATTTCTAATTTTAATATCCACATGTTTTGAAATTGTCTACGGTTGGTTTTTTTTTTAGTTGAAATAAAGTTATTACAAGTTTTTTAAAAGTTTTTCTAAGAGTTGGATATTTTGGCAGTTGATTTGACAGATGCCATTTTTTGTAAGGAACAATTCAAATTTTGTTTATAATTTGTGAAATCTTAACAGCCTGCAGTTTAAAGTTATTGAAAATGGACAAAGTTCGGTAGCCATAGTTTTAGGATTAAAATCGACATCTGTCACCGTAAATGTCATCCAGTAATCACATGCAACTCAGTGTAGTACCTTTAGTATCAAATTTATTACTAATTTGTATTATTGCGCAAAGGAACGAAAAAATAAATGAAAAACACATTAAGTGATAATTTAATAGTTTTTTGATTAATTTAATTTGAAAATAAAAAATGTCATATATAAGAATCGGGTTATGGTTTCCCTATCATTTTAGATACGAGTATAAAATGACTAATTTCAGTAGTTTAATTTGTATTTTTTTTTTTTTTTTTAAAGAGTTATCGATTTATGTATTAAAAACCTGTTACATTATTATTAAATGTGGCGCCGCCATGCCACTGGTAAGGTCATTATGTTTTTCTTGTGGTTAGCTTAAATAATATATCTTTTCTTTTCCTTTGGAAAAATATACGGCAAGCAGGGATTGGAAGTTAAATTTGTTTTTAATCACAAAACTAAAAGTTTATGGTGTCTTTAAATGCCGAATGGTTCAAATGGGGTAAATAAATGCCTAACATGACTTTCATTGTATCTATACGTACCTTACCTACCTATAGTTTCAATTTAGTACGAATAAAAAAACAAGGTGCAGGTGAAATGTTAATTAAATAATTGGATGGACATTCAAGTGTTATAGTATAACAACCATAGGTTACGTACATGGGTAGCTCAAGACAGACATAAGACTATTGGGAAATCAGGAAGTTATAAGCTAAATTAATATGCAAAAAAGGAACCTGAGTGAAAGTGTGAGGTCATCATAAGTCTCTAAATATGGGAAATTTGTATAATAAAATAATGGGGAAAGCGATGTCATTATTATAGGATTAGTTTTCAATATCTTCAGATTACTTTAGGCCAAATCAGAAGGTTTGGCATTAAGTAATATATGTAATTGATATGGATATTATCTATTGTGTAACATTTAAGATTTCTACCTTTGAGGTCTTGAAAGTATAGTAGATTATTGATGTAGACCTTATTTTTCACTTGTCCCCATAGAAAAGACATCGGTGTCTCATGCTGATCACCTCTCTTCAAGAAATAACATCGGTGAAGAAGCTTTGATTAGTTTGCTTATTGTTACAATTTATTAAGGTTAAGAATTCAAATTTGTTTTTCAAGCGTGTATCTTTTATTATTAGTAAACTGTTTTTATTTCTCAAATTTCAAAACTTCACAGCTTTAAAAATAATAGTTTAAGAGCCTTTATAAATGAAACCTCTTATTGGAAAACCTATATTTTAGTTACTGAAATTATTAAGCCTGAAAAGATTGACAGGACCGGAGTGGAGAAAAATATACAATGTAGTCTCTGATGATTATTAGATAATATCGTCCACATTTCGTCTCATTTTCATTTTTATTCTATATAAATTTTCCATAAAGTTACAAAAAACTAGTTTTAATTTATATTGTAGAACAATTTTTTAAGACCTGTTTCTTCATAAAAGAAGGCAACGTAACTGGAAACAAATTCGTTTTTGCATCTGTTTCAATTTTTCTATTTAAATGATTCTAATTTCTCAAAGTTAATTAACTTCAAGTGTTTTAATGAACTGTATGTTTCCCATTTATCTATATAGACTTATAGACTTTACATAACCTATTTAATTTTTAATAAGACCACTTATCTTGTTTAGAAAAAAAAAATAGTAATAGAAAAACATTTACTTAAACAAATTAATCTACCCCTATTTATATGCATGGATTTAAAATCTCAGACAATTTATAAAATATAAATCACCTATAACAGACAAACTATCTTTAACTTCAATACTTTAAGCCTCAAATAGTCAAGCTCTCAACTTATGTTCGTTATACGTATCTATAATAATTTTCCATATTTTTTCTCGTTCATAACTTTTAGTCGAATAAAAAGTAAACAAATAATAATAATTGATTGTTTCGATCTTGATAACAACAGAAATAATAATAAGAAAATAATACACAATAATAATAAGGCCCCGCACACACGTCACACACTGTCAGCAGTTGTGCAGCCTGAAGGCCAATATTATTAACTATTTGATATAGGTTGATACCGATAGGTATACAGGGACGGGGACGGTGAAAAAAAGACAATATAATCGCATTTAACATGCTCACCACCATATCACACCAACTCCACCCATTTGTTCGTTTAAAAGTGGAAAACATTTGTCCGCCTTCCATCAACATAAAAATGTAGGATTCTTGGAACTTAAACTATTTTTTTAATGTGTTAACAAGGTGTTTTGTATGTTTGATTGATTCTTATAAATTACCTCAAATAACGGGTGTTCAATACAAGCACTATTTCCATTCTTGAATTCAATTCTGAAAATCTCAAAATTAATGTTGGTGTGCCCCAGGGCTCTGTTCGGTCTCCGATACTTTTTCTTATTTTTATTTATGATATCCTGTTTACAACTTCTATTCAAATACATTATTTCTATGATTATAGTATTCTTAGATGTTTGGGTTATCTAAGTCAATGCAAGAAGTTTCAATTCCCCCCCCCCCCCCTCACTTGATCTGGTTTTTATAGACAAGACTTTTATACGTCCAAAGCTTGAGTATAACTCCCTTACTAGACTGGTGTTTCTGCAACTTACTTAAAACTCTTATACAGTTGATGATTGATGATCATGTCAATATTGGTTCGTTAACGTCGCTAGAATATAGTCGTAAATTTTCTTGTCCCGACCTTTTTTACCTTTATTTCAAAGGTTGATGCTCTAGGCTCTAGAGAAATAGCCAGCTACATTCCTCCCCCTAAAAACGATTTACCGTAGAACTCGTGCTTTAAGAAATGCTCATCAGAATACACTCAAGAACAACTTCAGTCGTGCTGTCAAGTAGAGATTCCTTCTTTAGCCGTACTACGCGAATGTTGCATACTTTAGCTTACTCTGTGTATTACTAATAAATATCTTTAATAAATATAAATTCTTGGCCATAACATTACATTCTATGTGTTGTATTGCTTCTTAAAAACCACATGTCTACAAAAACACCCTTTACAAAGAAATAAAGAAAAACCTGGACAATCAAGAACAAAACAATATCTCCCACATTTTCATTGTTAAAACACATTTTTTTATTATTATTTATTTAAACACTTTGATTAACCACTTCCTGAGATTGTTTTCATAAAATTTATTTTATGTTGACATTTTAGTGTAGTTGGCGTAGGATTGTTTTAAGATTGTCATTTTCACCTGATAAATGCCGAGCAATTAATGTCGCTACATGAATCGAGTTATAATTTGATATCCATTCGATGGCGCCACATAAATTTGTTTCTTTCCTCTCTGCATCTTCAAGACTTCCCCTCTTCTCGTCACAGCATGTAGCATATGCGCCAAGTCAAAGTAAGATTCAGAGCCAAGTCGAAGTTGAAGTCGAAGTCTAAGTCAGAGCGTCACTTAGAGGTGTGCAGACTTTTTATACGCAACTGAGTTATGTTTCCTTTCATCATCATGAAGTTTTGTTTATTTTTTAATGTTGATTGCTTTTCGAAGACTCTTTTGGGGGCTTTAAAAATGAATAGCATAATTTTTCATTTTGATCAAATATGGCTTAAATGAAGTTTATATCCGCTAAAAACCAATTAAAAAATTAGATTCTTATTTGCTTAATTCCACAAAACAGTTTAAACTAATTAACTTTAGTTTGTTTGGAAGTTTTTGAAAATTCCACCTACGAATTTTTGTTTTTGAGAAGTGACACTGATTGAAATAGTATATTTTATTAATTTATGTATAAAATTACAACCAAAGATTGTCAACAGGAGACACACAGATTTGGTTCTTTTGGTAGTTAACTTTTTTAAAATGTATCATGGCTATGATGAAATTTTAATAGCGACTTGACGCGACGCGACGGATGATGATTATTTTAATGGACATTTTATTTATGCGATATAATTTTTGACGAATTTGCATATCTGGAAGTTTGAAGATTTGTTAAGCTTGATAAAACAAAAAAAATTGATTAGGCAAATAAAATTTAATTATCTTAAACCAAACAAAGAAATTTATAATTTGAGACTTAAGTATTCTAACATTCAAAAGGGAAGGTATAAATTTTACTTTACTACAAACCAGTGGCGCCTCTTAAACGCCAACAACATAAAAATGTACAAGGTGATTTTGTTTTGCTTTTAAAGATGGTTTCTTATGTTTTATTTTCTTTTAATTAAAATTTGATAAGGATTAAGATTACTTTTACAACATTTATATGGAAAGAGTTTTGATTAAAATATAAATTGTTGCCAAATAAAACAACTTATAAGGTTAACTTGTGGGAAGAAGCAGATAGGATAGTTTGTTTAGCTCAAAATTCGAGATACTTAGTGGGCAGCTCTTCTCCTCAATTTTAACGAGTGTTATTAGCTTGAAAGTTTTTAATCTGTCCAAGGTTAATATTTTAGACGTTTTGAAGGGAGAAAACTTAAAATATAAAAGGAATTTCATATCGTGTTTTCATATTCTGGTAGTTGACAGCTGTCATTCAAACTTATAATGTTACCCAAACGACCTTTTTCACTCAAATAATACCCGAATTATTGGTCAAGTTGTGACCAAAATATCGACCGAAATGTGTGAAAATTTAATGACTCAAATTCGTCTAGTACCGGTCACTTGAATCATACGGTTCTTCAATCTTAATCCCATTAAGTCCAAGCTTTTTGATGAAGCACATTTATATGTTTTCTACCAGAAAAGTGTGTTCTATTAGCTCGACTTTTAAAACCGCTATCAATTTTATGATGCAACCCAAGTTTTATGTAAGCTCCAAATATAAAACGACCACTATTTCTTAGCCTTTCACCTTTTCCATTTTGCAAAGAGATATAAAGTACTTAATCACCCGTTTTTGCAGAGCAATTTTGTGCAAAGTGAAAGTATTTTTATCTTCCATATCCATTAGAAGCAGAAGTCAATCATAAAACGAATTACGCTTTGTGACACTTTCAAACGGCACCAATCCCCAAAAATACACCTTTACCTAACTATATAGATACAAAATTTAAATATTGAACCTGATATTGATATGATTTTTTGACGATCTTGAGAATTTAATGATCATCGTCACTGATCGTCGTGGTGATCATTATCATTCAGGTAGTGAATGTCAATTTTTGGTTTTTGTCTGTTTGTGTGGGCGAATAATTAAACTTGTTTTTATTTTCTTCAAATTTCTATCAAAAATCCGAAAAAAATGAAAAAAATCTTTCTTTGTTGTGCAACAAAATTTGACTTTTATGTTTTATCTTTTTTTTTTGAAAAAAAAACTAACCTAATATTATTTTTTTATTTTTAGGATCACAACAATCCAATGATCGTGATGCTGGTTTTTGTTCCGGAGGATCCGAGGGTGGTGATGATCTCTCAATGGATCATTCAAGACTCGATCCGAGCAGTCCAACCGATGCCTCGGAGGATTCGGTGGAAGTTAAAGTCACCCCCATCACGCTTATTCGAAATAAGAGAAAAAGCACCGAGCCCTCAAAAGTGATATGTGATCGTGAAGAAACCGGACCTCTCAAGAAACGCATTCGTTACTCGCTGAATGCTGGTTCGTATGAACCATCAATAAACACCAAACAGCAGCAACACCACCATCATCATCGTACCTCATGGGATTCCAATTCCAATTCCAGCCAACAATTGCAGCAACAACAACTACTGCCTCACGAATTGATGCCAAATCCAGCTGAGGTGCTGGTTCGACATCCGGGAGTCACGACACTCCATCGATTGCCAACACACCCAGACGACGATGATATTCAAGATGAACCACTCGCTTTGGTTCTGAAGAAACCATCATCGTCGGAGGACGATGATTGCCACGTTCAGGATGACTTATTCCAGCATAAAGAACTCCATAGTCACAACATCACACCATCGGTAGCATCGTCAAGTGGCAGCATAAGTGGTGGCAGTTTCAACCATGAAGGTCGACCCCAGCAACGGAACTACAAGAACATGACTCGGGAGAGGCGAATCGAAGCCAATGCAAGGGAGCGAACTCGTGTTCACACCATTTCGGCGGCCTACGAAACTCTCCGCAAAGCAGTTCCTTCCTATTCGAATAGTCAAAAGCTCTCGAAACTGTCAGTCTTGAGGGTTGCCTGCTCGTATATATTGACCCTGAGTCGAATGGCCGGTGAGGATTACAGTGAAGACCAGAGTGAGCCATCAATTGCGTCTTGTATGGAAGCTGTGACAGCGACGATCCAGACAGAGGGTAAAATCCGCAAAAAGAAGGATGAATAAAAGTTCTGAGCAGTAAGCTTGTACATAAAATACCCGCCCATTTTCTAAATCTCTTAAGGATTTTTGTGTTAATTTTTGCTGAACATTTTTTTGACAAGATAATAAAACAAAGATCTTGAAAGACAAAGCGTAGTTAAAAAAAAGGTTTCAAAAGATCTCTAAAAAAATTAAAAATAACCAAGACTCATGATTGGAAAACAAATTCACTTCAGAAAAATAAATAATTATAGAATCTCAAAAAATTAATGGACTTTTTTGGTCCAAATTTTGAATTGATCTTCTTTGAAATAAAAATGTCAAATCTCATTTGTTTAAGAAGTGAACTTGAATATTAAAAATAAAAACGATTGTAAATTTAAAAAAAAAAGCTTTAATTATATTTTGAATTGTTAAGAACATTAAAAAAATTACTTGCAGCGCAATATTCGACTTTTGAAAAGCTCTACACAAAATTGTAAGTAAAAATTTAAGCTGAAACATTTTGAAAAATAACAAAATCTACGCTTCTAATTATAATTATATGAAAAAGAAAAACATGTTTAACATCAATTAAAAGAGAGAAACAAAATAAATCATAGCCCACCCAATAAGTCTATAATTATATTATATTTATTAAAAATCAATAACAAATAAAAATTCAATTAAAACAAATTACAACAAGTCACAATTTTTATAGTACAAAGAAGTTTAAAAACAAAAAAGAGGAAAAGTAAATAAAACAAAATGCAGCAAAGCTACCATTTAAATAATGTTAAACGACAATAATTAAATTTAAAATAAAATTAAATATTATTGTAAACAAATAACGACTTAAATATATATTTGCTATTATGAAAAGAAACAATAATAAAATTGTATTGACAATAAATAAACGTTTTCTCTGATTTAGAACAAGAAAATGCGTCATAATAAAGCACAAATAATTACAAAATTGTTTATATTTTGTTTTTATAATTTAAATATAAAATGTATGTATAATAAATTTCAAAAAATAAACCAATTCAGTTTTAAAATGAATACGATAAATCTCAAGAAACTATCCTTTTGTAAATTATACATAATTTAAAAAAAAGTCTTAATTGTAATTTTAATTTTTATTATATATATTTTTTTTGAAAAAAAGTGCCATAAATTATATATAAAGATGTATATTATATATCTATATATACATAATTAATTTATATGTGAAAAAGTAATTTTAAGAAATATTAAAAACAAAAAACAATGCAAATGCATAAGAAAAGTTAAAAATGGAAAATAAATGTATAGCGGTGATTTTATTATTATCGCTGTATTTAAAATCAAATGAAATGTTCTTGTTTTTCTTTATATTTTAAGTGGTTTGGAGACATTTTCCAGCGTCGTTGTCAAATTTTCTTTGTTTTTCTGGTTTAGATTCTTAGATTTTTGGAGGGTTTTCTAATAAGGTCTGTTTGATTTTGACAGCTCGTATCGGCCATATATTTTCTTTTAATCAGCCTCAGTGACAAATCATCAAAACTTAAATGTAGTAGTGTCAAATTTTGAGTCCACCAATTCAGTGAACAATCAGCCAATACCCGAACGCCAAATAAATGCAAGATCTGTCGAAAACATCGCTGCTGTTAGTGACACAATCAATTCCGTGTCGCTCACAAAAATTTGGTCTGTCGCAAACCACACTACGGTAAATGTTGCGTTCTACAAAATCCAGCTGATCCAGGAGCTGAAACCAAACGTTCGTGAATTCGCTAATTAGTTATTGGATTAGGTGGAAGTCGATCCCAATTTTGGTCCAAAAGTCATCTTTAGCAATGAGGATGAATGTGTACCGAAATAAACAAAATGGCCAGGGATTACACCAATCCACTCGAGATTCACGAAGGTGCCAATGCATCCAAATAATGTTAGTGTTTGGTGTGGAATTCGGGCTGTAGCCTTTATCGCATCGGTCCGTGCTTCTTTGAAAAGATACTATAAGTCGATGATCAACAACTTCTTGTGGGCTGAATTGCATGATATGGACACCGAAGAGACACGAGACACAATCGATATTCTGCGCGACCGGTTTTATGGCTGGTTATCTTATCAGACCCTAGTTGGCCGACAAGATTGTGTGATTTGACCACAGGTTTTGCAAATTAAGATTGATTTATGTACCAAAGTCATCGAAAATTGGACCTTTTGAATGCGCGTCACCCAGCAAAGCCGTGGCTGTGATTTCAACGGTGTTATTTTTAAACATAATGTCATTGATAGGGCTCTCAAATAAAGATAAAACCTTATTGGTAAATCATTTATAGCTTGTTTTATTTAATTTTAAAATCTTTCTTTCTAAACTGATCAATTAATAAGCTTTACCCAATAAATAATAAATACATTGGGTGGCGCAATGATCCGTTCAGAACTAGGGCCTAGTGACTTACGACTCTCAACCATTCCTTAGTGCTAGTACTGTTGTCAGCGATGGAGGGGAAATACAATTTTAAGCCGAATCCGAACAGCCATTTTGAGAAAGCACTTTTTAGGACAACAATTACTCTTGGAGAACTTGTCAATTACTCGCAAGAGGCATTTTTTTTTATCGAACCCAAGACCTCTCACATGACAGACAGTCCAAAGCACTAACCATCATGCCACGGCTTCTACCAGTTTTAACCCCAATAATGAGTTCAAGTCACGGCTTCTACCAGTTTTAACCCCAATAATGAGTTCAAGGTACTTTTTATTAATTTAACAGAGAGTTTGTTACTCTTTTGGATGCAAAACCAATCTACATCTCGCTCTTAGGTAAGCTTACATTTATCAAATCACTTCAATGATAAGAACTCAAACTTAGAAAAATTGAGCTCTATAGTGTGCTTTAAGTACCATGAAATTATTATGTTGAAGTTTGGAAAATATGAATGAACTAAATAAAGAGATTTTATTCATTTACAAGCTGCACCTAATCAATTTTTTTTGCGCAAAAATGGTTACAATATAATAACTTTTAAAGATAGACATACGCTGTCGCGGACGTTGTGTAGAACTATTAGAGGCTAAGCTTAATGGTAGTTATTTCCTTCTTTGATAAATGAGCTGGCCAACACTGAAAGAATTTTTCAAATCAGATCAGTTGTACTGGAGATTAGCGCGTTCAAACAAGCAAACAAACAAACAAACTCTTCAGCTTTATCGTGTTGGTAGGTTTCATTTTAAATTGGGAAATACGAGTATAGCTCTAAAATTGCCACAGCTGCTGACAGAAGTTTTTTCGTAGATTCATTTTTGAAAATAAATATTCCAATCACGCCATCTCTTTTCAATCAGCACCAAACTGTCATTCGATGCACGGGTTTTCTTTGCTTCAGATGCAGCAAATGTATTAGGTATTATATGATTTAGAACGTTAAAGAAGAATTCTCCTAGTTAATTCCTGCTTTTTGAGCTAGAGCGTGCTTTCCTATTAGGCAATGCCCGGTTATGACACCTATTATCGAGCTTATATGCGATATGCTTAGAGATACCAAGCACCTTGATCGCTTCAAATCTAGTGTAGGCCAGATGTTTTTTGAGACCTGACACGTAGTGATGCTGCCTTCTAGTTTAGATGTAGCGATTGGTATGCAGCATTTTCCAAACGTGGTAGAATAGGTTATAGGTTCTGTAAGCCAGGATAAGACTTCTTTTACCACCAAAAGTTCAGCCTGGAACACGCTACAATTATTGGGAAGGAAGAAAGGAATGACAGTCTTTATTTCAGTTTTTCGGAGTATACAGACCTCCACTTCCTTTGTTTTTGATCCGTCTGTATAAAAGTGAATTGACTCGTCTTCCAGGAATGCTCTTTCCTCCAAAAAAGATGGAAGGTATAGAAATCTGGAAGTTTCTGTTGAATTGCAGTTCGGGGATGGTGTAGTCCGTGTGCTTTGGAATTGATTTTAAATACCTAAAAATTACGGAGTGGCGATGAAGTTTTGAGGCCATTAGCTATTTATTTGCTAAATATATCAAGAGGTATAAGTCAAAGTTTTGTGTTCAGTGCCGCAGATGGGGTCGTGCCAAGCGATCCGCTTATACAAAGGCAAGCTAAACGTTGGACTTTATTTATTTTGTCGCTGCTTTCTCTAAAGCAGTCCACCATACTGCCACACCGTACATTAAAATAGGTCTGATTACCCGATCTGTATAGCCAATGCGTGATTCGGGGTTGTAGCCCTATTTATAACCAAAAGCGTTTTTGTAAGAAAATAGTGTTCCAATAGCTTTATTGACTCTTTCTTGTACACTGCGTTTCCAATTAAGTTTTTTGTCTAAAATAAGATACTAAGCCTCGTCTAAGACCTTTAAGTTCCTGTGTGGGTTGACCCCACATCACACTGATCAGCCCAAAGTATTAGTCTGCCTAAGCCATTTTGTAATAGTTATTTTAAGGTGTTAA
This sequence comes from Eupeodes corollae, assembly GCF_945859685.1. Lineage (NCBI taxonomy): Eukaryota > Metazoa > Arthropoda > Insecta > Diptera > Syrphidae > Eupeodes > Eupeodes corollae. Next base: position 96,054,535 of record NC_079149.1, read on the forward strand.
GACACTTTCCTAAAACCGCTATAGCAACGTAATACGCATAGGAAACCCTCCGCACACAGACTAGTACGGATTTCATTCACCACTAAGTTAAAGGGGAGAGAGGATAGAACACCACCTTGCGGTGTCCCTCTACTAAAGAATCTTCTGACAGAAGAGTTTTGAGTTAATTATCCTGCTAGTCAGCATTAAATGAACTTACTCCCCAAAGGAACTCTCTAAGAGATGTTAGTGTAGATGTGATTGCAGACGTGTCCACGTTGTTAAAAGCAACTTCGATGTCAAGGAAAACAACTATAGTGAGCTCTCAATGATGGAGTTAATATTCGACGGTGCATACTAAGGTATATAACCCCGTTTCCATCGATTAACCCTTACAACTTGCATCAAAACTTGCCTCAACGTTTAATTAATAATGTCTGAAGTCTAATTTCAGACAAATATCTAAATTGGGACATCGTAGTAGAACCGCAGTCGATACTGAGAATATGGAAAGATCACTGCTATATCTAAACTAAAGTCAAACAAAGCTGCTGGAGCTGACGGCATCGCCGCCGAACTATTCAAAGCAGCAGGCGATGACTTGGTACGGAGCATGCACCAACTCATCAACAAAATATGCCCGATGAGTGGAATGTCAGCATAGTGTGCCCAAAACATAAGAAAGGAGACCCTCTAAACTGCGCCAACTACAGAGGTTTCCTTAACACTGCGTATAAGATCCTCTCTGCCGTATTATGTCAACGTCTTAAGCCATTCGTCAGCAACCTGATTGCTCGTTATCAGCGTGGCTTCAGACCAGGAAAGTCCACTATCGACCAAATATTCACACTACAGCAGATCTTGGAAAAAACCCTGGAGATTCAAATAGACACCCACCATCTCCTTATCGATTTTAAAGCCTCGTATGACAGAATCCATAGGGAAGAGCTCTACAGAGCAATGTCTTGTTTTGGCATCCCTGTCAAACTTATCCGTTTGTAAAGAAAGACGATGGAGAATGCACGCTGCTCTAGGTCGGAAAAGATCTTACCGATGCATTTGATGTCAAAAAAGGTTTTAGACAAGGCGAAGCACTGTCATTCAACTTCTTTAAAATTAATCTGGAAAGAATTGTGCAAAACTCAACCGTTAACACTAGAGGCACAATCTTCCATAGGTCCATCCAATAACTCGGATACTTAGATGATACTGACATAATTGGAAGATTAAAGCGTGATGTCTGTGGAGCGTTTTTGAGCATTGCGACGGAAGCGAAGAAGATGGGTTTAGTGGTCATTAGGGCAAGACCAAATATATGCTGTCATTAAAAACGGAAACTGAACGACGACGTCTTGGACAAAACGTCACGGTATTAGTATCGGCTAGAATATATTTTTTTTTATTTGATATTTCTTAGATTGTTATTCTTCTAATAATAACTCCATTTAAATTTACATTATAATTTGAATTGCAATTGAAACGCACCCAACTCATGTCTCACTATTTGATGTCTACGCATAATATTATTAATCAGAAAACATATCTATGTATTATAGCATTTAATTGCTAAAACGTGGAATGAAAACTTGAAATAATTTTCGTCGAATAAGTCCAACAATAAAGATCATATATTTATGTATGTTAATAGTGTTGAGGTATGGCTGGCTTAATCCTTTTTCAAATAATTAATGGACTTCCTTTAAACCTAAACTTTGTTGATGAATTTTCTACATTACCTTAAACAATTTCTGAAAACGACCTTATTTCGGAATGACATTATTTCCCGTTGCAATGCTTAGTTGAAGGCTTTTCTATAGAAATAAACATAACAAAATAAGTGAGGCTACTTTAAATATACACACTTTGTATGTTCCAATCGTTTTTCCATACATTTACTCACTTATTAATATGTTCAGTAAATGTTCGAAGCGTTTGGCCTTAAACACAACATACTATGTAATAAATCGTTTTTGAATCTAACCTATTAAGAAAATTACCTCGTCACTCTTGTTATGGTTTGACTTTTCATGAATTAACAAAAAATATACATGGCTTCAATAATTATGTCGACTTCTAAGTTGCACAGCTTGATATTTGTCACCAAATTAATTGAGTGGAAAAGAAATCAATTTGCTTTATGCCTTCAAAAACATGCAACAAATAGAAGAAAAAAAGAATCAGTTTACACACTTTTACCATTTGGCATTCGTATCTAAAAATAATTACAACGACATCGAAGTCTTGACACTGCATTTCGAATGTTTTAACATCTGCAATTTATAACATTTATTTTTATTTCAATATTAATTCGAGATAATTCTCAGAGCGCGTAGTTAAAAAATAATAATTAATCATAATATTTTTTTTTTATTATTATTATTAGTAAGTAAAAGTCAAACCCACATACTCGTAACGTACAACAACAAAAATATCTAGAGCAACAGTTGCAGCTAAAAGAAAATTCCCAGTTGGAAGAATTCAAGTCGTTTTGTTGAGCCCCCGGCTGGCAGCACTATCTCTTCTTCCATTGATAAGCCTGATGCAATATTGTCGATTGATTTCGTGGAAGCTCTTTGGAACGATGCTAATTAGCGTATTTTTATTCTTTATAAAGTATTTTATTTTATTATAGTTTTGCATATGTTTTTGTTTCTTATTTTTCCTTATTTTGTATTTTAAAACACTTTTATCGATACGGGTTTGATGCGATTGTGGGATCAAAACCGCACCACCTGTGTCAGGCTGGCTTGAGCAAGTAAACAAGGGCAGTCATAATTTTAGTTGTTCTTATTGTCATACATGTACATATGTACGAGTATGTATGAATTTAAATAAAAACAATGGCGGGTGCGGCCGAAATGCTAATGGCCAAGTCAAAAATCAGACGTTTTTCTGAAATTGCTTTTTTCTTGAAGCAGGACAGGAAGTCGGAAGGAGCAGAAACGAAATAAACGAATCAAGTCGTCAAAAACAAAATGTTTTAAATGCCATTTAATTTAGATATGAGATTAGCCGATAATGTTTCAAAAATAAGTGTGAAATAAGAGATTTTTCTTTTTAATAAACATCACAATGAAAAACGTGCCTTTTGTTTGATTTATCATTCCAAAAATCAATGATCCCATAATTGTTTAAGTTTTTAATTTGTCATCATAATTTTTTGGTTATAAAACATTATAAAAGTGTTTTGTTTGTAACTTACGATCATCAAACTTATTCAAAGTTCAAATTCCTTGGAGACTTAGCATGACAATCAAACCTCATAATGCCCCTAAAATTTTGTGTTTTCTTCTAACACCTTTTTATTATTAAAAGGGCCACTAAGTTGAAGAAGTATTATATCAATATTAACGAATGTCAAATTAGGGAAAGAACATTCATCTCCCTTTCTTTGCTAACCTTATGTTAACTTTAAAAAACCCTTAACTAATTTATAATTTGCCATTAAAAAGTCGTGTGTGAGTTTTGAAAATTTCAAATTTATTGTAAAATGTTTTCTATTTAATGTAAGAAATTTTTGCTCTCAAAATAGAACTTCAAAGGAAAAGTGCACAGAAAATTCTATATGTTTTTAAGCAGCGCTTCTAGCAGCTGTTAAAAAGCCATCATGTAGACGAATCAAAAGAACTATTAGACCAGTCAATGAAGACCCAGTTTCAGCTTTGAGTATTCAACAGGTTAAGAAAGCCATGAAACAGGCTAAAAAACAACAAACCCTTCGGCCGTGGTGGCCTGCCTGCGGAGCTTTGCAAATATGGAGGTTATGAACTAGTAGGGTGCAAGCACCAGCTCATCAACCAAGTGCGGGAATGGGACACTATGCCCGATGACTTGTCAAATAGCTCAATTTAATTTTACTGCAAAAATTATAGAGGCATATCCTTGCTTAATGTTGTCTAGATGATTCTATCCAACGTACTATGTGAGAGTCTAAGGACTTTCTACAACGCTATAATCGTCGCGTACCAGCGTGGCTTCAGGTAAGGCAGATCAACGATTAATCAAATATTGACATTAAGGCAAATCCTGACAAAACCAACGATTTTCAAGGCCAAATCCGACATATTTTCGTTGAATTCAATGCCGTATTTGATAAGTCTTTAAGAGCTTCTATTGGCGATATCTGGGATCCCGAAAACACGATCCAGCTATGCTGCATGACGTTAAAAAATAGGGGGTGCAACGTGCAAATGGGTAACAAGTCATCCGAGCTAGTCCAGACATGTACAGAGTTCAGACAAGGAGATACGCTTTCATGTAATTTCTTCAACATAGAGAAAGCGCGCAAGAGTGGTGATAACCTGGAAGACACTACCTTTAACAGGTCTTCTAAACCCATTTATAGTTATGTATATATGAACAGGCGAAAGGCGTTAGTCTTGAAGTAAATGAGGACAAAACAAAGTATATGCTATGAATACAATCAAACAACGCCCCACCCGTCCAACTTAGGATAAAACTTTGTTGTTGGTAGCAGTCATTTTGAGGTAATCTGACGAAGAACTACCCTAGCAAACCGCTGCTATTTCGGTTTGCCCAAGCAAATATGTTCAAAAATCCATTCTCGAAACACAAAGTGCACGTTACAAAGAAGTATTCAATTGGCGTGGGTAGATTTTGGCCCTCTGGTGGCTATTCTATGGTGACAGCTGTCAAATCTTTTATTTATTATTCAAATTTGAGACGACCGGTTCAGTAAACAATCAACCAACACTCATACTTTCAAGGAATGCAAGATCAGCCAAGAACATCACAGCGGTCCGTGAAAGTGTACAGCAAAACCAGATTCAGTCTATTCCTCGCAGTGTACAAGAACTCGGCCTTTCGCATACTTCAACTCTCCAAATTTTTTGTCGGGGCTTTGGCCAATACCCGTACAAGATCCAACTGACCCAGCAGTTCAAAGTTTATGACCATAGACAACGCCGTTTGTTCGCTGACTGAGCTTCAAATCGTTTGACACCTACCTAGGTGATAATGCATTCTCAAAAAGATACAGTTTGGTGTAAATTTTGGGCCAGTTTCGTAATTGGTCCGTACTTTTTTCAAAACGACTTTAATGCGGTGCGGCGTCACCGTCAACAGCAAGCGCTACACAACGATGATAACTAATTTCTTATGACCCAAATTGAACCATATTGACCTATACGACATGTGGTTCCAGCAGTTAGGCGCTACGTGGCACACAGCAAACGCTACGATTGACATTTTGCATGATGTTTTGAGGGTAAGGTTATCTCTCGTAGGGGTGATGTGAATTGGCCACCAAGGTCATGCGATTTAATCCCACCAGACTTTTTCCTGTAGGGTTTCTTGAAGTCGCAGGTCTATCCAAATAAACCACAATCGACCGATGCCCTAAAGGTGAACGTAACACTTTGCGAAAGAGTCATTGAAAATTTTAATACTCGGATCCGCGCTACCGTAAGAATCCGAGGCGGACACTGGAATACATGCACATTTCAAATAAAAAATAATTTTGTTAATACCTCACACACAGCTTCTTTTATTCCATTTCAACATTTACCCACCCTCATTAAAAAACCCTTTGCAAAACTCTAATTTTACCCTATCTTCTCTACAGTGCAGAGCGCTGGAAAAAGTGGAATTGATACTGAACACTTTGAAGCGAAAAATCCCTTGGCGGATATTTAGTTCAATATGCGATTCAATTGTGAAATGTAAGAGCTCTGTCAAGAAATGTGGGTATAGTCTAAAACGCCAAAACACGCAGACTACACTGGGCCGGCCACAAATTCAACGAATGGACAACAGCAAAGAGACGAGAAGGAAGACCGAACCTCCACGAGAACCAGGTTACCGACGAAAGACCCCTTGGTCCGCAAACGATGGAAGAACTTAATATTTCAAGCTGAGACTATCAATGGATCGTTAGCCGCATAAGTAAGTAAGTATGCTTTAATGAATATCAGTAAATAAATCAATTTGTTTAAGGTCGATTGTAATTTCCTTCAAGAAGTCAACAAGGCTGATACCGATTTAATTCTTCTCCTAGCAAAAATAAAATAGAAAATATTTAAACTCATTTTATTCAACGAGAATTAATTTCTGAAATTGTTCCATAGCGTTTTTACATCCCAGTTGCTCCTTACTTTAGGTTTAGGCAAGTTCTCTCGGAACTCCTACAAAATGCCCTAAACAGGCTAACTAAATGGGCTAATCAATGTGGATTGGACGTCAACCCACACAAAACAGAATTAATACTCTTTTCGAGAAGATATAAAATTCCTCAGATTAGCCCACCCAAGATTAGAGGAATACCATTAAGCTTTTCCGATCAAGCTAAATATTTGGGACTCATTTTAGACAAAAAACTAAATTGGATGGCAAATATTGATGAAAGAATCAAAAAGGCTACTGTAGCGCTTTTTACTTGTAAAAAGGCCATAGGATCAAAATGGGGCTTCTCATCAAAAATAACCCACTGGCTATACACTTCGGTAATCAGGCCGATACTCATTTATGGAGCCGTCGTATGGTGGACCGCACAGGACAAGATGGTAAATCTAAATAAGCTCATCAAAGTCCAGCGGTCAGCAGGTATGTGCATCACAGGAGCACTTCGCTCAACACCAACCGCAGCACTGGAAGTGCTTTTAAACCTAGCACCACTTGACATCTTCTCTAAAAAGGTGGCTGCTAACTCATGTGTAAGGCTTAGAGCCACCTCTCAATGGACCAGTAACATTACTGGACATACTACTATTCTAGACAGTTTCAGATCTATCCCAGATCGCTTAGACTATACCACCCCAAAAATGGTATTTGGTAAAAGATTTCATGTGTCCATCCCTTCAAGATCCTCCTGGGAAGAAGACAGACCCCTGGAAGACGATGCGGTACACTTCTATACTGATGGTTCAAAGACCGATCACGGAGTTGGAAGTGGTATCTTTTCGGAACAAGTGAATCTCAGTCTATCATACAGACTTCCCAATCAATGTAGTGTATTCCAGGCAGAAGTAATGGCGATTAAAGAAGCACTATCCTGGCTCAAAGAAAACGTTATATTTTGCAAGGATATACGAATCTTCTCGGACAGCCAAGCCGCTCTTAAATCTCTCGCGTCTGTCTCCACGAACTCTCGAACAGTCCACGATTGTCAATCATCTCTGAATGAGATGACGGAACAGTTCAACATTCACCTCATTTGGGTGCCGGGCCACAGAGACATTCCGGGAAATTGCAAAGCCGATGAGCTCGCCAAAAACGGAACACTTCTGCCTTATTTTAGACAAAAACATAACATAGGAACACCACTTGCTACATGCAAATATCTTCTCCAGCAATATGCTCTAGAAACAACAAATGCTAGATGGTCACAGAGTACCACCTGCCTAGCAACCAAGCAAATATGGCCAAGTATTGACTTAAAACGGTCAAAAGGCTTGATATCACTGAGCAGACAAAGTATAAGCTCTATAATTGGAGTAATAACGGGACAATGCCTCATAGGAAGACATGCTCTGAGGCTAGGGGTCAACACAAATGACTTATGTAGAAGCTGCATGGACGAGGAGGAAGAGGAAACGGTCCAACACCTTCTATCTACATGTCCAGCACTCTCCATTAGAAGGAATTACTTTCTCGGTAATCCCTTCTTCGATAACACCAGTGAACTGGCAACGATTGACACAAAACGTCTCTCGAAATTTATAAAAAGTACAAAATGGTTTGTTTAAATTCATTACTCTCCCATGAGTTACCTCATTAGTGGTATCACAATGGACCCTTGAGGTCTACGTGCGTCAATGACATCTGGACAGCCACTCCAACTTAACCTAGGTTTAGGTAAGCAAAACCATCTTTTTAAAATCTATCAAATTCTCGAAAAATTACTTCTAAAAAATAGTACACATTTGTAGAACATTTCCAACTCTACATTTTGTAGTGATATGAACAATGATATCAGAAAAAACACCCCAACATTAACAATTTACTATCGCAAGGTCGAAGCTCAAAAGTTGCCCCATCGCAATATAAAGCAGTTACAGAGCTGTCTACGGACTCTAATATATGTACATTATATGAAGTGACTCGTATATTTACATTTTGTTATTATATTCTTATTAATAAGATCATGTTTGTTGTTTATGCGTAACATTTTTGAATTATGAAACAAGAATCAATGAAATCTCAGCTGGGTATGTCATCAGCCCTTCAACAATGAACTCGTACGAAAAAATTATAATTTAAATCAGAACCAGTCTACTGCCTCTACCTCTGCCGATTAATTCAGTCAATAATTCTGTTCGTAATAAAATGTGAGTCGCATCGACATTTTATATTTACAAATAAAATTTACAACATTCAATAATTTTCAGAACTACTTGGTTAGGCGCAGTAAAAAAAAGGGAAACACAAAAATTGCAATTCAAATTACTTCTATTTTTAATTCACTCTCTAATAATTGTTAAATGTAATTTTAATTTGATGCAATTATTTAAGTTATTCCTCGTGCCTAGGGTGCAATGACTGAGTGCAATTTATTCTAATTAGTGTTCAAGGTTCATTGTCATTGGCGAGACCTGAACTGATGAGTAGGTAGGTATTAGGTACATATATATGCATAGTTGTTTAATACGGTATACCTTCCTACGATAATGTACATTATTGTTAATGGAATTTGAGTAGAAATTTCGAATTTTTTTTCGTTGCTAAAAAGATGACGAAATTCCTGCAGACTAAGAATCTAAAGCAAATTCCAATGCAGTTAACATAAGATCTTGTTTAGAAAAAGTTAAGTGCCTCATCTAATTTGGATTTTGCGGAAAGTGTTGGTGCGAAAATCAAAAAAGCTTAGTTACGTTTGGCATCAAGCGTTCTTATACAAAATGCGAGTCTTCGGTTTCATGAACCTCTCTTTCATTATGTTAGTTATTACCTTTTATATCGTTCAATAAAAATAGTATTAAATGACTTTAAGTCTCAAAACCACATAATCAATAGTAATGTGCCCCATCGCTCAGTTCTGTCTCCAACATTCTTCCTCAGTTTTAAACGATCTCCTCTCAGCGACTTCTAATCCAATACATTGTTTCTCTGACTATAGTACTCTTAGTTTTTCATATTCGTTTTTGGACTAACATCCCTGTTCTTCTAATAAGCTCATTATATTTCGACCTACACAGTACTGGACTATAGAGAATAATAAAGCGAGTGGAAATGAATGCTTTGTAGGCCCAATGCTGTCTTGTATAGTAAAAGCTAAATACCTACCAATTGACATTATCCATGGATGGCACTTGCATCTTTGAGACCGAACATCTCGAAGCTCTTGGTATGTGTGTCAATAACCACTTCTTATGGAACAATCACATACTCGATGTTGCCAAAAAAGACGCTGTTGTTTGATGTTTGTGTTTCTTAAGGCGATGCAATAAGTTTTTCTCTCCCCATTCAAGCACCTTATAACTCACTCTGCACTCAACTTAAAATTCAGGAAAATATAGTTTTATCGAGACGTTAAAATGCTCGGAATAATGAAGAAAATTGAAAAAGTTTGAGTTCGATTTTAATAAGAGAATACGAAGGACTTCTGGAAAATTGTGAAGGAAATTATTGAAACCATTCGTTGTCTTCTCTCTAATGAAACCAGATTAACGACTTTCACAATGGAGCCTTTATTGTAATCGAAGAAATCCAAGATTTGCTTAGCAAATAAAAAAGATGTGAAGGTGAATATATGGGACACCTTACGAATTTAAAAAAAAATACACCCCTCAACCTCTCAACCGTTTAACAATTCATTTCAATAAAATCATTATCAATGCTGACATATCTTCATTGTTCAAAAATGCGTATTTTTTCCTCTACAAAAGAAGTTCACCAGACTCTTTTGAAAATTATAGAGGAATTTTATTCAGGAATGTAATAGCAAAAATATTCTACTGTACGCTTGAAAATGGGTCAAACCGATCACATTTTTTCACTTTCATTATAGTTAAAGTTTTTCAAGTGTATTGACTTCAAAGCTTGTTTTGATCTAGTTCGTAAGAATATCAATATTTCATTATCCATCTAGAAAGGTCCTATGAGTAAGCGGTTTGGAATGGAGTTAACTTCTCCGAATGGTTTAGCACCTGCACAGGAGTCGGATAAACGGAGGCCCCCACAATAGGGACTTGGAAACATTTTTTGTTTCAAATTTCAACTAATAAACACTTGTAAACATCTTTTCCTTTGATATCTTTTTGTTCTGCTCTTTTACCTTAACCTACAGCCTACAGTACTTTGTACATACATGATTATTTAATTATATTAACGATAAATAACAGAAATCATTGATCTATATTTGTTCACTCTTATCAGGCAATCAGTGAAATATCAAAATCTCAAATGGAAGCACTTCGAATTCACGGCCCATGTTGAGGGAGTACCCCAATCGCTTTAGGTATGAGTGGGGTGGTACGTGACTTCCGTGTCTCGACAACTTTTTTTTTTCTTATATATATACAAACATGTGTACATATTTATATATGTACATACAATTGAAGTATATGAAAAATCGGTGTTCTTTAATTCTTGGAAAAATCAATTATTATTGACTAATTTGTAGTTTGTTCATCGGCTGTTCAAGTCTTTGATTTTGTGCAGAATTTGTACATTTTTTTCACAGCCAGAACGGCATCGAATTCTGATTGAGAAATTATCGTAGAAGAAAAGCGGCCAGTTTTTAGTCTTGAAAAAGCTCAGCGACACTCGTTGGCCTTGCCGAGCTGAAGCTACGAAAGCCTTAGCCAACGGCTATTCGGAAATCGAAAAAGCTCTAACCAGCATATCTTCCAATAAACAGGAAAAAGACATCGTGAAGATATCTGACATCGTGTTCTCGAAACCGCTTTGTTTGCAACATTTTGGAACGATATCTTAGAGCGATTCAATGCTACAAACAAGATGTTGCAAGACCCGAAAATGAATCATTGAAATCATTCGTCGAATGCAAAAGAAATGATTTTGATAAATACAAGGAAGCAGCCAAATAATATACCAACCTGATGAATATGTGTAATCCCGCACCCGCACCAGAACGAGAGATATGAGGTTGAATCCTCTATATAACGAGTTTCCCCTGCTGAAAGATTGCATGGCTATGAAGCTGTACGTTCGAAATTTGGATTCCTGAATCACATCGAGGAGATGGATGCTGAAAGTTTTTTTTTGACAGGAGGAAATCTTCAGACACTTGGTAGTATTCGACACCAAATGGTGTGGGACTCTTAACCACTAAAACCATCTCTTCGTTAGGACCAATCTTGAAGGATCTACTTCCGATTTTTCTTTCTTAACTTTGTACAATCACTTTGGGGGAAGTTTAAACTTTTAATACTTTCCCAATTTTTTTCAGACCGTAAGCTCATGATGCTTGGTTCTTCTTAATCTCCGAACATGGTTTCTTATATTCAAGATGGACTCCATTTCAGAATTATTATGACTTTGCAGTCTCTGGTTGTGCGATACAGCGTACTTTTTAACAACTTCTGTAACCATCTCTATTTTTAAGTCACGATGTAGATCGGTATTTCTTATGTACCAATTTTTGGATGATTTCGGTATTTGTTTTCTTTGTACAGCCCCATAATTGGATTCCATAGGCCCAAACAGGCTTTAGTACTTCATTATAAAGCATTATTTTGTTTTGGATTGATAAATCAGAGTTGTTACCAAGTAACCAGTACATTTTCCCATATTTCAAGTTTGGTTCATTTCTTCTCAGTTTGATGTGCTCTTTCCACTTAAGCTTTGCATACAAAGTCATTCCAAGGTATTTGACCGTATTGGCGTAAGGTACAGCTTGATTACTATTGATTATTGGAATATTGTTCATCTTTTTATTTGTAAAGTTTATATGTGAAGATTTTGTTTCATTGAGTTTGATACGCCATTTTTCGGTCCAAGCTCCTCACTGTGTCGACGGCATTTTGTAGTTTTACCGCTGCCTTAGAGACACATTTTTCGGGTACCAAAATTGCGGTATAATCTGCAAAAATAGCCATTATGGTGTGATTACCAACTGTCCTAGGGTAGGACCTAGGACACTTCCTTGTGGTACACCGTCTTCTATTTTCTTCAATTCCGAGCATTCTAGATCGTTCCTTACTCTAAGCAATCGGTGTGAGATGTACGATTTTAATTTTTCAAAGTACTGCCTGGGAAGATCCCTTTGCAGCTTGTACTCAAGTCACTCATGCCAAACCTTGTCAAAAGCTTGAGCAACATCTTAGAAAATAGCTGAACATACTAGTTTTCTTTAAATGCTTTTTCTATTACATCCGATATTCTATGAACTTAGTCTATCGTAGAATGTTTATTTCTAAAGCCAAACTGATGGCTTGGGAGCAGTTTTTCAAAAACTTTTGCCATAATTGGTATAAGTGATATTGGTCTGTAAGCCGTCACTTCTGTAGGTGGTTTACCCTGCTTTGGTATGACAATTACTTCAGCAATTTTCCAATGGTTCCGGACATACCGGAGCTTAAGGAATACATGTCGTTGAATGCATTAATATACGTCTAAGAACTTTTAGACACAGACGAAGGTTTACAAATTCAGTGATGAATAAAAATGAATACGGAACCATTCAAAAATGTTACAGGAATTTCAAAAAATAAAAATTCCAACCTGTATTTAGAAACAGGGCTCTCCGAACTCCTGACAAGCACGCTGGAGTCTTAAGCTGATTATATTGTCAACACCTGCAGAAACTATTTGAGCCTAAGATTTTCCAAAAAGTTGGCTTTTATAGGTATTGATATACAAAGTCTTGTTGATTGCAAGATGGCAGAATATTATTGGGTGATGATTTGAGCAACATAAACCACCTTAAGAAACGACTGTACTATAAAGCATCAGAGAGAAAAATTGGGATACACTTTATCTACAAAGTTGAAGAGTTATGCGGTAGAACAAATCTACAGTCAGCTCAACTACAATCTTCTTACAAGAAACTATTGCCAGGATCCACTGAGTTATACGGATGTATCATTAGCCAGTCTTTAAAGCAAGATTCGAGGTTTTGAACTTAAACCAGAATGCTTAAAATTCTAGTTTTAACAAAATTTACACTGTCAAGTCTTACAACCATGACACAGGGACAAGTTTTTTTCGTTTTTTATTTGCCGACATTTCTTACACCCTTAAGTTTTTTGGAAAAATCCAAAATTGGAATGAATGAGGTATGCATTAAGTTTATAATGAAAACAGAAATTTCGGATTAAGTTTATAAATACAAGTTTTTTGACGGTTTTTCCGAGGAAGGTCATAAAAATTACCTGTTTTAGGGACAACATCTAAATTTACTTATTAGCTTGTTTTAAATCAGATAAAAGAATACTCTGATTGTTTGACAGCTTAGTACGAGTACTAATTTTATAGAATCAAAAAGTATGGGTATGAAAAACCACTCGTTTTATGCCAACAAAATACGAAGAAGTTCAAATGTTGTATACAACTTTCTCAAGGATCAGAGATGTATGGTAAAAACCTAAAGGAAGACTCAAGAATGCCACATCATTTCAGAAAAAGCAGGCGATAGTGAGAGCTGCTTCAAATTCAAGGCTTTCCATTAGTAAAATCAAGAAGCAGAAGCTGGGGTAAATGCTAGTTGATCGACTATTGCTCAGGTTATAAAGAAGACAGACCATTTATACGATACCAACAAATTAAGTAAAACCCAACAGAGAATGCTGCACGCAAGAGCCAATTATACAGCAAATCACCGTAGGTTTAATCGAGCTTGGCATACTTTCACCTTTTATAATAAACACAAATTAATTTGGACGGACCTGATTGATATTGATGCTATTTACATGATTTAAGAAAAGAAGAAATCTATCTTGGAAAATGGCACATCAAAGGAGGCGCTGGAATGGTATGGGTTGTAATCACCTATTACGGCACAGTGGAGCTGGATTTTCAAAGCCCTAAAATGACGGCAATTATTTAAAAATCGATTCTGGAACGAGCTTTTCCGCAGTTTTCTAATTATTGAGTGGACAACGACGATGGACTTTCCAGCAAGATAATGCACCAATATATACTACACGGAGAACAAATATCTGCATTCAGGGCAAAATGGAAACTTATTACCATGGTCCCCATAACTAAACACTGAAACACAATGGATCTTGAGAACAAACTTCAAACTTTTGTTATCGCAAACAATATATTGATATTTATGTTTCGTAAAACTTTAAAAGATGCAGGCACGAATTTCTCAATCGCTTTCAGTGTCGGTCGCATTATTTTAAAATTAACAAGAAATGTTCATTGAATTAAAATACGTTTTAAAGTTTGATTTTTCAATATGAATTTTAAAAGAATTATTAAATTTGTTTTTTCTCCAATTAGATTCAAGGTTTTTAATGTAAAAATGTTTCTCAAGTGTGCATTTAACTTGCAAACAAGAATAAATATTAATTTCTATAATAAACTTAATTTCATATATAGGTTAATTTTCATATTAAAATGTAATATTTATAAGATATCCCTTTTGCAATTTGAAAGGGTTTCTCATTAAATAAATATAATTTTAAATGACCATAACTGACACAATATTTTTTAATTATAGTTTTTATTCTTTTTATTACTTCAATAAGGTTGTGACAGGTTATTGGATAATTTACTCAAATTACCATCGTAAATCTTAACCCTATTGAAGTTTATTGCACTAACTTGTTACAAAATAACTACAATGTAAAAATAAATTCTATTAAATTCAAAAACAAGCCATTAAACGTTTGATTGATTTTATTTCTTAAACTTGACACACTGGGCCTTGATTAAAATATTATTGTATTTAAATTATATTAATATACAAAGGCTTGGCTTATAAAGACTTTTATGAGGCTCTAGAACTAATTAAAACAACTTAATTCCAAAGGTATAACTAATTTGCTCAGAAGGGGGTCTTGATAGTGCTTACCTTAGTTTTGAATAACAAAAATAACTTACTACTTACAAAGACTAGAACCCCTTTAAATGCAGAATGTTGCCTTTTATCTTGATAAGCTCACTCACTTTTAAAAAGTCATGAAATTGTATTCCTTATTTTCAATACTTGACAAACCGAGAACTTAAAATTTAATAGGCTATAATGATCTTAAAACTCGTTCAAGAAATCATTGGTTAGAAGAATAATTTTTAAGATTTGAATGATTTTCTAAGTGGCGGCAATGAAAGCTACTGTTTTCGAATTTACGTTTTTGTAAAAACGTGTTCAAAAATCGTGAAAATTAAGGGTGGTTAAGATTAGAGACCTAAAGAGATTTTTGTAAACAATTGAAAATAATTGACTTTTGTATCGGTTTTGATCTATTCTTCTCAATCTCAATCTGGTTTCGATCGGGTCCAGTTCGATTGAAAAAGATTCACGTGACGAGACTTTTTTTTCACGCAGAAATTTCTAGTAAAGACCAGTTATTGGAAATATGGACCGATTATTCTTTTCATGTGGTCTTTATCATTTTTGTGTCTTCCCAAACAAAAAAACTGCGTGTACGTAAACGTTTTGAAATCGTGACTACCGTCAGAATGCTTAATTTTGCTTCAAATAGGCCAAGCCTTGAACTAACCAGCAATTAAAAACTATAGGTTCATTGATAAGGTTTCAAGTTTACAAGCCTCCAAAGTCAAATTTATAATATTCATGGTGGTATTTTATTTCCTCCAGTTTATTCGAACTTCATAGTCCTACTCATAGTTTAGAGAGATACTTCCACTAACTTTGAGTTCGTTACGTCAGTAAATTTGTAATCTTATCAAAAATATTAACACTGATTGTGAATTGTTTTGTTTTGTGTTTCAAATTGGTATTCGATTTATGGTTTGCTTAATTTTCTGATTTCTGATTACAAAAGACCCTCCATAGATAAGTTTGTACCTAAACAAGAGTATTTTGAGTCATTTTGTATACAACAACACCTGTTTGTATAAAAATTATAAGTGAGTTTGAGTGCAAACGTCCTCTTATCTTTCATGCAAGAAATTTTTTATTCTGACACAAAATAAATGAACCAAGAAATATAAAAATTAAATATACTTCGATAGATATGTTTGTATACCTGTATTTTAATGAATTGCAAGTACATTGCCATAAAAAAAGGTATAATAAGTCTAAGTACAATAAAAGTGAAACTTCCGTTATCTTAACACTTATCGGGCAAAATTTTTAATCAGAAATGTTGGCTATTTTTATTTTTGTTTTTATTACTCCCGAAAATGCGCACCTGTTTTTGATTTGGTCGGCGTTTGTGTGTGACACGAGCCTGATATTTAGGTCTAATCAATTAGCTTATTCTAAATAATTGATTATTTTGTTAATGGAAATTAGAAGAATAAAAAAAAAACATGAAGTTAGAATATTTAGGCAGTTTGGCGGTTTGATTTGATTTTTGTATCTATATACATAGCTGTGAGTTTTTGAAAAATAGAAAAGCTTAAAATCGAAAAATACAAAATTAATGATCCACTTGACTCTCGGCTTGCGTCATAGCTACAGGAGTATACCAAAATAAGTCAATGTGAAGTTTTTGAGAATCAGTCAAATATTTAGCTAGTTTCAGCACTAGCTGCAATAATTCGCACTAATGTTCCAAATTTGAATGAACAACAGAATATTGTTTAAGACGATTTTTTGAGCTGTTAGCAATGGAACTGGCATAAATTATTTCTTAGATGCTCCTGGAAAAGTTAGCTTGATATTACTGCTATTGGCGAGGATCCGATCGAAGAATTACATTGGCTTCATCTGATCATGTTAGAAGGAGAAAGAAGCACACATTCTGCCCACAAGAGGTCACTAGAAGCACTAGATACAATAAATTTGAAACATCTTCGTGATAAATTTAACATTTTTGACACCAAACGCTTGCTAGAAATCATCTCACTTGACAGCTAATATGCGTGTACTTTTACAACAAGATCAAACTGCAGATGGGATTTTTAAAACAATTGTTAGATATCGCTGATAAAAAAGTTTCAGCTAACACCTTGACTGGATTTATAACAATCTCTTACGATTTTTGTCAGCTTACGGCAACGCTTAGGAGCTTATTTAGAGTGTTTTTAATGGCGTAGTACAGCAATTCGACAGGCACACTTTGAGCGAAAGAGCAATATTGGCAGCAATATACTGAGACATCGATGGCCTCAACACGTCAATACAAAATTTTATTAGGTAGGTAGAAATGGCGATCTCAAGGAAACCTAGCCTGAGATCCAATTAGCGCTGTAGTGCGCCGCCGTTTTGATACCAAAAACTCGTTTGACCTGTGATAGAAAGGGAAAGGTTTATAGAGAAGCTTCATTGCGATTATGTTAGAGCCATTTTTTCGCATTGAGAAAAAAGATTAGGTCTCTAATCTTTGTCTCAGATAGATCATCAAATTCGTAAAAAAATGCTTTTCCAAAGTATTTCATTCTAGTGTTTGCCAAAGCAGGACATTTGCAGAGGAAATGGATTATCGTTTCACTTTCTCTTTGGTCACTACAACTACGGCAAAAGGTGTTGTAAGAGATACCCAACTTATCTGCATGAACTTCTATAGGCCAATGTCTGGTACATCCGCAACAATCCTGGCTACGCCTTGGCCTGTATAGAAGATCGTTTGTACGGGTTTTATTATAGGGAGGCCATATCTTCCTAGATATAATGCAGTTGGGTAAATTGCTAGTTCATTTCCCACGATACCACTATGGCCCGCACAGGTTGACAGAGGTTAATATACAAGCTCGCAAGTTCATCGCGACATTGCTGGACCAATTAAGTTGAGGATATGGCCGTGTTAATGGCTTTGACAGCTGCCTGACTGTGTGTGAAGATAGCCCCATTTGGGTTTTGGTTTGGGTTTTGTTTAAGTATCTTCCATGCCTCCCTTATTGCCAGCAGTTCAGCCTGAAAAACGCTAGCAAAGTAAGGAAGCCTTAAGGATTTAGCTACATTAAGGGACTCAGAAAAGATCCCAGAACCAACTCCGCACTACGTCTTTGAGCAGTCAGTAAAGATGGTTGTGTCGAAACCTATCGTTACGATGTCATCCTCCCAATCTTCTCTGGATGGGAAAATAATCTTAAATTCCTTACTAAGGCTCAAAGTAGGAGGGCAGTAGTCAGTGTCTACCGAGATAATATCTGATGGAATCAATTTCGTTGTATTGCTGTGACCATAAGGTTTTGACAACCAGCTATGTATTTAATAAAAAGGTCGATTGGTAGAAGATCCAAAATAATGTTTAAGGCGTCCGTTGGCCAAGTACGCATGGCCCCTGTGGTACCCACGCAAGCTGTTCTCTGAACCTTCTTTAGCTTATCAATATTATAGGGTTTGCTAAGAGCAGGCCACTACACAATCGAACCATATGTTTAATCATCTTCGACTGAAGTCAACACTTTTTGCCGAAAGTTTTGCTGCAGGCGTAGAAGGCAACACAGGCCTTCTTAACCCGTACTTCAATATTTACTTTACAGTTTAGTTTAGGGTCGAGCATAACTCCCAAATATTTTGCACTGGCACTGGCAATGATAGGATTTGACCTAGAGTGGGCTCGAATCTTCCTACCACTGAGCATGGAAATAATCCATTCTCGAATGAAGACACCAAACTTAATGAGCGATTCTTCTAAGGATTCGGTAAGGACGTTGTTAAAAGCACCTTCTATGTCTAAGAAGAAGGCAAGAGTAAATTCTTTATAATGGATTGTTTTTTCTACAGTACGCACCACCTCATGGAGGGCAGTCTCCGTAGATTTCCCTTAAGATAAGCATGCTGAGAGCTTTCGAGAAGTCGTCCAACTAGGATTACTTTAATATGGTAATCAAGAATGCACTCCAAGGTTTTAAGCAAAAAAAAAAGATGTTAAGCTTATTGGTCTGAAATCCGTCGTGGATTCCTGACCTCGCCTACCCACTTTCGGGATTCTTCCATTTATTCCCCGATCAACTGTTGCTGATGAACGAAAAGCATGCCTAAAATCATCAAATTTGTAGCAGTACGTAAAGACACTCCAATTAACAACTAACATGCGAGTATTTTTGCAACATGATGAATGATGATACTGCAAATATGTTTGCGAAGCAGTTGTTAGATATTGGAAATAATAAAGTTGCAATAGACACCTTGACCAGATTCATCAAGTTACCCACAGATTTCTGTCACATCACAATCCAAAAGAGGAGCTTATTCAGCGTGTTTTCCCAGATATAGCGCAAAAGTTCAATTACCATAATTGGCTGGGTGAACGAGCAATATTGGCAGCCAAAAAAAAAGATGTCGAGGATCTCAATGCGACCAATCAGAATTTTCTTCGAGGACAGTTCTTTTCCTTTAAATCAGTCGACAACCATGGAGTTTTTAAATTCACTAGAACTGCCTGGATTACCACCTCACAATTTGCAGTTTAAAGTAGGATCAGTTGTCATCATGCTGCGTAACATTAATCAACTTCGACTATGCAATGTGATTGAGGCAACAATAATGAAAGGAAAATACAAAGGAGAGGATGTCTTGATCCCACGAATACCGATGATTCCTACGGATTCACCATTAGATTTTAAACGCCAGTACGTTTGGCCTTTGCGATGACAGTAAAAAAATCGCAAGGACAGTCTTTAGAAGTTTGCGAAATCAACTTGGAGTTTCCCTGTTGCGCGCTAGACAATTATACGTCTTCTGTTCACTCCTCGTAAAACCGTCTTCTTTGTTTATTTACGCACCATAAAACAAAACAAAAAATAAAGTTCATGAGAAAGTTTTAAAATGATTAACAAACTGTATCATAACAGTGTGTGTCCGTTAACAACAATTTAAACCTTATTAAGCCAGTATTTTAGAAAAAAACTCTGTTTTTTTAAGTTAGCAACATGATGTGTCGAAAATAATAATAAAACTTCATACTTCATTAAAAAATATGCTTTTTTATTCAATACGTTTTGTTTGTTTTGAAATTAATTTATACAAAAGTTAAGGTCTTTTATTTATCGATTGAGGCAGTACAAAGTCTGCCGGGTCCAATGGCGGATCCAGGGGGGGGGGGGGGGTCGTAGGGGTCATGACCCCCCCTGGGATATAATTTGTTTGCTTTTTCGTAGGAATTAACTTCAATTCAAAACTAATCGTATTGCGTTAATCGATATGACCCCCATTATACTTTGAATTATTTATTTTTTGTATATGAAATTAACATTTGTATTTTACTTCCTTAAACTTTGTTGCTAAAAGTACACTTTTAATTGAAGATTGGACCAAGAACATAATATGAATCGGATATTCAGCCCTATTCCAAAAACATAGCACAAATTCATCAACTTTAAGCTTAAACAGTTAAGTTGTAAAAGTAAAGATTTCATTTAAAGATTTATTAGTAAATTAACGACATTCACTAAAATGTGGTTTGCTGTCAAAAACAACTCATATTTTGATTTTCGTTCAATTCAATTTAGAATTAAAAAAAAAATTTTAGTCATGTTTTAAATTATTTTTATAAAAATTGTTTTTAAGAAAAAGAGCAAATATTCCGGTTCTTAAGAAGAAAGCTGAATAAGAGATCATCAATTTTATATTAAGTTGCCTTTGAAATTCTTAAACTAGCCTTCAATTTTACTATTACATTTTTTTGACACACTTAAATAAGCATTATTGAAGTGATTTTTATTGCGACATATAGGAACTATGTATATAAAGGGTGTCCCATAATTAACGCAAGATTTGAATTTGCCGCCATTTGTGCAGTAAAGTGTTGGCAACCCTGAAAAAAAAGCAATTTGACAGCTAACAGTATAGGGTTATTAAAAATAGAGCGTTACACGATAGAACAACGTGTCTTAATTATTAAAGAATATTTCAAAAATAGTGAAAGCTTGGCGGCTGCAGTTCGAAAATTTTATACAAAATATGGTCGGAATAGTGTTTTAACTTCATCAAATGTGAAAGATTAATTGAAAAATTCATGGAGACTGGATCCGTTGGAGACGCCAAACACACTGGTCGTCCAAAAACAAGCCGTTCAAATGTGAATGTCGAAGCAGTGCGTGAGAGTGTTGCTGACAATCCAGGAACCTCAATTCGACGTAGTGGAGCGTATACTACCAAAGATCTGTGTCTTCATGCTTTCAAAATTCAATTAACACGACAATTTAAGCCTAATGACCATGGACAGAGAAGAGAGTTCGTTGAATGGATTATTGAACATCAACAAATGGACCCTTTTTCGAACAAAATCATCCTAAGCGATGAAGCACATTTTCATCTTGATGGCTTTGTCAATCGCCAAAATTGCCGCATTTGTGGTTCGGAGAACCCACATGTGATTGTCGAAAAACAAATGCATCCACAACGCGTGACTGTATGGTGTGGATTTTGGTCTGGAGGCATAATTGGGCCATATTTTTTTGAAAATTATGCTGGTCAAGCAGTGATTGTTACTGGTGCTCGATATCGCGACATGATTACACAGTTCTTTCTGCCAAAATTGTATGATATTGATGTGTCCAATATGTGGTTTCAACAAGACGGTGCCACATGTCACACAGCCCGTGAAACAATTCAATTACTGCATGAGACATTTCCAGGCCGTGTACTCTCGTCTCGGTAATCAAAATTGGCCTCCTAGATCGTGTGATTTAACACCATTAGACTTCTTTTTATGGAGTTATTTGAAATCACTAGTCTATGTCAACAAGCCCACAACCACCCGTGCATTAAAGGAGGAGATTCAACGCTGCATCAACGAAATTCAGCCACATTTATGCAGAATGGTCATGGAAAATTTCAACAAAAGAGTGCGCATGTGCATGCAAAGCCGTGGAGGCCATTTGTCCGATGTGTTATTCCATACATAACCCTATCCCATGTACTTTACGAATCAATAAAAATATAACTATCAAAAGACTAAAAACGGCGTTTTCTATTTAATTCAAATCTAGCGTTCATTTTGGGACACCCTTTAGCAAGTTTTACATTAGTAAACAATTTAAAACTAGAGTTTTTATTCAAATATGATATTACAAAAAAAGTGGGTACCCCGATTCCTTCCGTTTGTTTGTCTTTCCTATCCTTTACAGTCCAAACAATTGTGCTGATTGAAATTAAGATTTTCAGCCGTTTTTCAGGCATTTTTTTTATTTTATCAATACGAAAAATAACAGCAATCCCCACACTAATTTTTTGGTTCAAACATGTTTCCAAAACTTTCTCTAAATTTTGTGTTCTTAATTTGGCTTCTTTCTACAAGAAAAAATTGCTCCAGAATGGTACCCCTCAAAAAACCTTTATTTTGAATAAGTTTTCTCAAGAACTAATGGAACGATTTCAAAATTCTTCTCTTTCTGTTCAAGCTCTTGTCAATGATCAAACTGATGATGACTTTTTATGATCAAAAATATTTTTTTTTATTTTTAATAAAATACTAATTTTGTTTACAAAATTCGATATCTCAGAAAGGAGACAACATTTTTTGACGAAATTTAAATGTAAAATGTTCATATAGTTATAATCTCTCTATTAATTGCTAATACCAACATTATTTTTAAGACAAAATTTAAAATGATTGTCGAAAAAAATAGGTTTATCTAATTTTTTTGACAAATAAAATGGCATTTAAATTTTTGAGAAAAACTTATTTTGCAGGTACATTTTTAAATCTTAAAATATATTAAATATTTTTAAACAGACTTTTTGGAAGAAATTATGAAGTTCTAGCCACCCATCGTGCATTTCATTTGTTTCAAAATTGATTTTCTGTTAAATACAAAAGAGCTTAAAAAAATAAATATGTCTACTTTTGAAGTGAATTTGCTTTGAATGCTCTAGAACTGAGATTATACGAGTGAGCAGATTGATAGTATAAAAAGTACGTCAAAAAAGCCCGACGTTTTTACATATCAGATCCTCCCTCATTTTCTAGATTTTTAAATATTGTAGCGTTTTTCGCATTAATAGAAATGAAAACAAGAAATGTGTGTTTTGTTTTTGAAAAAAAGCAACGTTTCGAAACAATTTCCTACATTTCTGCACGAAATGCACCATAAACCCTCTAAGCTATTGTATTTTAGCTCTTAAATATGGCATATTTAGAAAACTGTTGGAATCTTGAAATGCTTTCATATGAGTCAGCCAAATTAAATAGTTAGACCATACCTTGCTGGACAACAGAGTTCTAAATAATTTGATAACTAAAGTTGTCATTTTAGCAATTACATTGAACATTATAGAACATTTTTAAGCGGTGAGTAAAAACTCAAAAGCGTGACCCCCCCCTGATGAAAAGTCTGGATCCGCCCTTGGCCGGGTCAGCTAGTATCGAATATAAATGTTTACCAACATTGCGTACTATTTGTGTAGATTTAATTTTTTACTGACTGTTGGATTTTTATAAAAAAAAATTCACTGAATGTCGAAAACAATATATTTTATAGGATAAAAATAGTTTGAAGTCGAAATCTTTACTTTTAAAACGATATCTAAGTTAAAAATCATCAAATCAGTCATGCTCGTCATTTTATTTGTTTAAAATAAATGTGATTCAATTTTAATTCAAACTTTCATTCGTCTTTCGATCCAACGTTTTCATATACTCGTACCTGGATCGAAATTGGAATCGATGCATTTCAACCCAAAAGAGTAGCATGCTGAACACGACCGGGTAGATCGCCATCTTTGTGTAAGCAATCGCCATGACACAATTCCTCTTCTTTGTTTATCTTTGGTAATGGGAAATTACTGTTTGTGTCTTTGTGAAATTCTTAAACTCGCGATTGTCTCGATTTGCTAAGCAAAAAATTAAATTAAAATATTTATTTTCAATGTTCATTAGAAAATAATTGACGCAAAATGTTGATTAAGTTGTAATGTTTAAGTTTATCGAAGAAAAATTCAGTTAATTCGTGAGCTAAGTGTTATTTTTTGTGTTGTAAAATGTGAATTAGAATACAATTAAATTTTTGTTTTTCATAACGTACATACATAAGTATGTAGCTCCGTTCGGTAGTGTTGTTGGTGGATAGTTTCGATTGGCGGTTTTATTTTAAAATTTGAATTTAGGCTCGTTCGTGATAATGATAAAAGTGAATCTAATCAAAAAGTGTGTGTTAAAGTTAAATTTTTAAGAAAAAAAAGTCTTAAGCTTTTAGTTATTTGTAGTATAATTATTTAAATTTGTAAATTTTGTGTAGTTGAATATTGTTTGTTGCACATTCAAGTGTCTCTATAGTGTTGGCGGATGCGTTTTTGATGACGATATAATTAATTATTGAAATGGGTAAGCACATTTATTTCTTTTTTTATGAGTTCTCGCAAATTTAAGCATTTTCGAAATATTTATGTGGGAAATGAAAAGCTCTTTTTTGTTAAGATGTAATTTTAATTAAACAAAAAGAGGCTGGGTTGCGAACCACACTGATAACTTCCCATCCCGTCTGTCGATTTGTCTTGCTTAAAAGTTTGTCTATATCGTCGCCCGAGAATTGGTTTGTTGTATACGCCAAAATGCACTTTTTTAAAGTGGGTATGCAGTTCTATGTTTTCGAAGGTCCTCTTTCTATTTCTGCAATCGGAATTGACCTATCATTTACCGTTGCTGAGATAATTAGTGTGAATTTTGTCGTATATCCACAAAAATAGCATACTCTTAATATTGGTTTGTCGTACACGCCAGTTTTTGGCAAATACGACAAAAATTCCATGTATTTTGAGCAATTTTTTGCTTATAAATTGTTTTGTCGTATGTCTATAGGCTTAAAACATACGACCAAAAATTTAAAATAAAATCTGAAAATTGTTTTGTCGTACGTGTATGCGATCCACAATGAAAGTAAGAATGATCATATACACATACATAATGTATCCTTAAATTCCGCGGTCCATACAAAGCACATAGAGCCCTTTAAAATGATCGATACGTAATCAGAGATATTGAAAATTGTTAGTTAACTCAAATTCCTTATGACGATGTAATTGAAGCCTCAAAACTGAGAGTTCAAATAAAATAACTAATATTTCTTAAGATTGATCTATAATTCTGAAAAGGCCATAACAAATGCGACTTTCAAGCGGGCAGCGTTTTCAATAATTAATCACTTAAATTAAAAAAAATATAACTATAAACTATAACCATGTGTATTTTTCAAAATTATTTTATTAGTTTTTAATAGCAAATTCAGTTCTTTTTTACACTGAAGATTACTGAGTCAAAGAAACGTTTCTTTAATGACAAAAATATAGAAGCCACATAAAAAAAAACTGTTTATCTAGACTTGAATTTTCAACCTTTAACAAACAAAATTTAAAAACATCTCAATTTACCTATTGTCTTATGTTTTTATAGGTCATTAATCTGCATCGGATGTTTTTCATTCAAAAAATCTGTTTTATTCTGTTAATAGTTTAAACCAATTACATCCGCAAATGGTAAAATTTGCCTAATTTCTTAATGGCTAAGATTAACATTACATTATTACATTATAAGCTAAAAGTGTTAGAAAAATGTAATCCCATCTTCTCATTACCACGCCATCACATAAAAATTCTTTAAAAAATAAAGAATTTCATATACACGACATCTTAAAGCTATGCATTTTAGAAATGTAACTTTAAAAATAATTCAAATTCAAATTTCTCTATCATTCCTTTCACTAAAGTAAAATTTCTTAAATTTAACCAAAATGATCTCTTTAATTTACTTTACAAAACAAGTGCTAAGGAATTGAAATATCGAAGTACCTCAATAGTAAAGAAAGCAAGCAAAAATACTGTGCAAACTAAAGAAATTTTTTTCAGTCTATTCCTTCGAGTCGCAAGCTTCTCTAAGCCTTTATCAAAAGAGAAAATAAACGACCTTAAAAGTCTCTTTATTTTTATGCCTAAGGCAGACCAGGGTTGGAATCGGGTAAGGTGATTTGTGATAGGTGACAGTCCCAATCAACAAATTCGGTCTGTGTAAGGTGATAGTCACCGGTGACAATGACGATTTGGTGACTTTTTCTGGTGACAGCTCTTTAGCTGTCACTTTCATTGGAAATTGAATTTTTTTTTTAGTTGCTGAAATTTCAAGACAATATATGAATGTGTTTGTGCCTTTGATTTTACATTCTGAAAATGCTGAAAATGAAAATATTAATCATAATAGAAATGTCCGGCTCTTGAGGATTAACCTCCGCAATAAAATAAACATTCTTGATCTTCCAATTCCAAAGTAAGTACCTACGCATATGTGCTATATTTGCGGTCAACACACATTCCCCCTATTCTTCGATTAGCAGTGACTTTAAATTTTGGAGGTGGTTGCTACCAAAGGCAAGTTGGCGCTGACTGGTCAGCTCCAATGGGCCAAAGTACTCTTTGTGAGATTATTTCTTTGACCTTAAAACAAATGGAGAGGAAATTGTGACCACTTAAAATCAAATCAAATCAATGGGCTTCAGAAGCAACAAAAATGTTCTTCTACGAAAAATATCAAATTCCTGGAGTTGAATTTTTTCTTACTAAAAATAAACTAATTTTATTACTTGTTTTTTATTTTATTATTTGTTTCCTAGAAATGGGCTGCATTGATGGGAGTCACATTATGGTTCTCCGCCCTTCGGAAAATGAGCATATGTAGGTATTTCAATAGAAAAGGAAGACATAGTGTAAACGCTATGATCGTTGGTCAATTTTTGTATTCATTAATTTCTGTTGCCTAGATCTGCAACGAGAACAGAAAAATTCTGGCAATAAATACAAAATATGGCGGCAGTGCTCACGACAGCTTTGTATGGAGACAGAGTGCTCAACGAGAAAAGTTAAATGCTGACTATTGTGCAGGCAGAACATCATGGTAGCTACTTGGTACATCAAAACTTATAATTACCTAATAATCCGGATAGCTTCAGATCGGTTTTTGAATAAAACCACTGAAATTGTAACAAACGTCAGTGAATTTCTTTTAAAGTGATACCAAATTCTAAACAAAATTTGGTGATCACCTTACACAGACGCAAGAATTAGTTTGATCACTTTTCATGACCACAAAGGTGGCAATCAAAAATCACCTTAGCCGATTCCACCCCAGGCCTATTATGAAGCCTTATTCAAAATGAAACAATAAATAAACCTGAAGTATTCTTAAATTATTTGTAGTTATTTTTAAGCAAATGGTCATAGAATTACTACATTTTTTATTGAACAAAATGTTATTTAATTTGTATACTTTTATTGCTATGGTCATAGGATGACATTAAATAAATAAAAAGACTGTTAAAAATTGACAGTTGACTTTTTTTAGATGGTTTTCATAACAATTCGTATGTGATTATACTTTATGCTTGAATATTGGAATGTCGTACGTGCGTTCACTTTGTCGTACGTGTATGGGATGGAGAAAAAAGTTGAATTTGGTGGCGTATACGACAAACTCATTTTGGCTAAAAACCTTTATAATTCCAAAACTAAAAGAGGAGGGGTAGTTTTGAATACAGTAATCAAAAGAATATATTCCACACAATATTATATGAAAAATAGAAAAAATTCTATCGGTTTATTTTTTTTATATATGAACGCAAACCTTTAAATGCGATTTCCCAAATTCCTAAAAATGGCGTATACAACAAACCAATTCTCGGGCGACGATATTCGCACCCATAGAATGAAAGTGACCTAACTCAAAAAATGCAACTTGTGGGAAATGACCAAAAAATCTTCAACAAAGTGTAGTTGTGAGTAACTTTAATTGTATTTCTCACATAATTTGGCCAATAATTAACTTTTATTAAAATATGTATGTGAGAAATACAATCAAAATTACTCAAAATTACACTTTTTTGAAGACTTTTTGTTCATTTCCCACAAGTTGCAATTTTTGAGTTAGGTCACTTTCATTCTATGGGTGCGATGTACTCGTATCGATTTTTTACTAAATTTGCGTACTATTTTTTGTAGATTTTATTTTTTATGAAAAAACAGGACTGTTGGATTTTTATATAAAAATTACTGAATATCGAAAACAATATTTTCTGTGAAATAAAATAAGTTTGAATCCAATATTTTTAATTTTTGAAAAGATATTTGAGTCGAAAATCAATTTTTACCAACATTTGTTAATTTTTTTCCGATTTTAATTTGTTGTAAAAAATGTTGAAATGTTACCGAATGTTGACTACAATAGATTTTGAAAGATAAAATTAAATTAAAGCCAATGCCTCAAAGTTTTGAAAAGATTTTTGAGTCCAAAATCAATTTTTATGAACTTTTATTAATTTATTTTAGGTTTTTATTTTTTTGTAAAAAAAATTACAATTCGATTTTTCTCAACATGTTATCAGATGTCAAAAACATTATTCTTTGTTGCGCTAAATTGTTTTGGAGATGATATCATATTTTAGTCTTGAAATGTTGGAGGTGACAATTTTTTTTTCATTTTTTTTGAATTATAAAAAAAACCGTAAAGTGGATTTTTTTTTCAAAAAATATACTTCTTTTATATCTCGTTACAATATATTATATAAAATATAAATCAAGTCTCTAGCGTATCTGGTTCGTAAGATATTTAGGGTTAACCAAAATGTTGACCTTTTTTTCAAACTGCTATGGTAAAAAAACCACCCACGCAATTTTCTTGAGAGCCCTTTTTTCATCTCTCTGCCTTATTATCTGTATAACAAAATTTATTTGAAATCGATATCTCTTCTGGTTCTTGAGCTATGGAAGACGAAAAAAACGTCGCGAACGTACGGACGTACGGACGTACAAACGTACGTACACACGTACGCAAAATCTTTCTAAAAATCTTTTATTTCTACTCTAGGGACCTGTTAACGACACAATTATTTTTAAGGAAACATCAACAACAAAAATTAAAGGAATCCGAACGCTCGATAGAATGTAGATGTGGATCAGTCTTTTGCAATAAAAAATTGCACTGAGCTCAGATTGCATTTTTTTTTTTTTTTTTTTTGTATTCACAAGCACTCAAGGGGTTATTAGTACCCTTTATATGTTTATATTTAAACACAGTGCGAGCGTTAGGAAAATAGGGAAGGATTTAAGAGGAGATACCGGTGCACATTGGTCTTAAAGTTCTGAACATCAAAATGGGAGGGAAAAACAGAGTTGGCCAATGCATTCCACATCCTCGATGTGCGATTTAAGAAAGAATCTCTGTACTTGATAGTACGCCCGAAATTGAGCTCAAGGGTAAACTGATGAGCATTCCTAGAAGTGCGAGTATTACGGCTGAATTGTTTAAGGGGTGGAATGCAACTGGCTAATTCGACAGTACATTGTTTGTAAAAATATCTATAAAATAACGAAAGGCATGAAACATTGCGACGGTGTTCTAACGTTGTAAATGTTTCGATTATAGTTCTGTCGCCTATCATTTTTAAAGCCCTTTTTTGAATTCTATCCAAGAGATTTAAATTTGTTTTGGGGGCACCTGCCCAGATATGCGAATTATATTCAAGCTTTGGACGGATAAAAGCTTTGTAGATTATAGCCAGATCAGAAGGGGTGAAAAATTTCTTGCATCTTCGGAGAAATCCTAAGCATCTGGCAGCATTTTTGGCGATATCGAATATGTGATCATTCCATAAGAGGTGATCTGTGATATTCATACCAAGTACTGAAAGTTGATTAGTTTCCTGGATGCAAGTGCCGCTCATGGATAGCGGCATCGGGGGTGGGTTACGCTTTAACGACAGGAGACAGCATTGAGTTTTGGAAGCATTAAATTCGACACGGTTTTTGATTCCCCATTGGACAATGCTGTCAAGATCAGAATTTAATGAGCTTATCATACGCTGCCGTTGAAATTCCACATTCGAAGGACAAGGATGTGAATCTAGAAACGAATATGAAAAGCTGAGGGTACTGTCGTCGGCGAAACAGTTTAATGGATTAGAAGTGACAGACAAGAGATCGTTTATGAATATAAGGTAGAGAGTCGGAGACAAAACGGAGCCCTGTGGTACACCAGCATTTATTTTATAACTTTCAGACATGAAACCATCCAATACAACTTAAATTGAACGGTTAGAAAGGTAATTTCTAATCCAACGAAGAAGAGATTCATCAATACCAAAAGCACGCATTTTCGATAAGAGAGCTTGGTGCCAAACTCTATCAAATGCTTTTGAAATATCAAGTGCAATAATCTTACTTTCTCCAAAACGATGTAAAGATTTGTTCCACTGTTCGATGAGATGAACCATGAGATCACCAGTGGACCTATTGCTACGAAAGCCATACTGTCGGTCATTAAGAAGCTTCCGTTCTTCAAGATATTTCTTAAGCTGAAAATTAATCAGCGTTTCCATGACCTTGGAAAGAAGGGACGTAAGTGCAATTGGACGATAGTTTGAGGGAGAGGAGGATTCGCCTTTTTTAGGGACAGGCTGGACAAATGCAGTTTTCCATCCACTCGGGAAGAGACCTGTAGAATAGGACAGATGGAAAAGCTTACGCAGTGGTTTTGCCAGCGTTGAAGAACACCTCTTCAGAACAATAGGGGGAATACTATCCGGGCCAGCGGATTTGTGTATGTCAAGGTCTTTCAGTACTCTTTCAACTGCACGAGTGCGAAAGAAGATTCGTCCCATAGAATCATTTACGCTCTCAAGAACAGGAGGACTCATGACCCTATCCGGTAGCGTCGAATTAACAGCAAAATGTGCTGCAAGCAAATTGGCTTTATCAATCGAGCTTACATAGGGAGTGTCATTGTGGACGAGCGTTGGAACCGAGGATGACGTGGTGTTTCGTACGTTTTTTACAAATGACCAGAAATTTTTACTACCTTTGGGACATTGTAGTATTTTTTGCCTTAATTTCTGATCATGCAAAAATTTGGTTCGTCGAATATGACCATTACAGTTACAGCATAGTTTTGAAGCAGTGATGAGATCTATGATGTGTTATGCAGCGAAAGTTTGGGGCATCTACCAATTCAAAGAAATGCAAAAGCTACACCCAAACTACATGCTCCATCTCGAGGCTTGCATTCAACCATATAAACGGTGATTTTTTAAGAGCTTGAGAACTTTTTTTAAAGAAAAAAACGCATAAAATTTGCAAAATCTCATCGATTCTTTATTTGAAACGTTAGATTGGTCCATGACATTTACTTTTTAAAGATAATTTCATTTAAATGTTGACCGCGGCTGCGTCTTAGGTGATCCATTCGGAAAGTCCAACTTTGGGTAACTTTTTCAAGCATTTCGGCCGGAATAGCCCGAATTTCTTCGGAAATGTTGTCTTCCAAAGCTGGAATAGTTGCTGGCTTATTTGTGTATACTTTAGACTTGACGTAGCCCCACAAAAAATAGTCTAAAGGCGTCAAATCGCATGATCTTGGTGGCCAACTTACCGGTCCATTCCTTGAGATGAATTGTTCTCCGCAGTTTTCCCTCAAAATGGCCATAGAATCGCAAGCTGTGTGGCATGTAGCGCCATCTTGTTGAAACCACATGTCAACCAAGTTCAGTTCTTCCATTTTTGGCAACAAAAAGTTTGTTAGCATTGAAAGATAGCGATCGCCATTCACCGTAACGTTGCGTCCAACAGCATCTTTGAAAAAATACGGTCCAATGATTCCACCAGCGTACAAACCACACCAAACAGTGCATTTTTCGGGATGCATGGGCAGTTCTTGAACGGCTTCTGGTTGCTCTTCACTCCAAATGCTGCAATTTTGCTTATTTACGTAGCCATTCAACCAGAAATGAGCCTCATCGCTGAACAAAATTTGTCGATAAAAAAGCGGATTTTCTGCCAACTTTTCTAGGGCCTATTCACTGAAAATTCGACGTTGTGGCAGATCGTTCGGCTTCAGTTCTTGCACGAGCTGTATTTTATACGGTTTTACACCAAGATCTTTGCGTAAAATCTTCCATGTGGTCGAATAACACAACCCCAATTGCTGCGAACGGCGACTAATCTACATTTCACGGCCTTCAGCAACACTCTCAGAAACAGACGCAATATTCTCTTCTGTACGCACTGTACGCATTCGTGTGGTTGGTTTAATGTCCAATAAAGTAAACTGAGTGCGAAACTTGGTCACAATCGCATTAATTGGTTGCTTACTTGGTCGATTATGTAGACCATAAATCGGACGTAAAGCGCGAAACACATTTCGAACCGAACACTGATTTTGGTAATAAAATTCAATGATTTGCAAGCGTTGCTCGTTAGTAAGTCTATTCATAATGAAATGTCAAAGCATACTGAGCATCTTTCTCTTTGACACCATGTCTGAAATCCCGCGTGATCTGTCAAATACTAATGCATGAAAATCCTAACCTCAAAAAAATCACCCTTTATCTACAAACTTGGATTACACTTCGCAAATATCTTGGAAGCAGGCAAGTACAATTCAACATTGAATGGTCTAAGCCCGGAACTGAACATAATATCTTACAAACATAATTAAATATTGATAAAATAAACAGAAATCAGCAAAAACTACTCGAGAAAATTGCAAACTTCAAAAGCTACAATTTTCTGATGCAAAGCCCACAGGTCTGTACCTAAGTTGCTCAACACTCAACTTCGAGAACAAATAATATTGTTGCAATACCAAAAGCATTGAGATAATTTCTACAGTATTCAAGGCCAGATGTGAACTTTTGCCACTCAACTATTTCCCCATAGGACTGATAGTGCATCTTGTGCAACATAAGAACTCGCAAAGATATCAAGGACTTTATAGGAATGTGCCCTATTTTCAAAGCGATACTTTAAGGAAAAAATGCACAATGGAAGAAACTTTCCAGGAACTAATTGGAGGCAACTGAAACCTCATCTATCATTATATACAAATTGCACTTAATTCAACAACATATTTAAGCCTTTTAAATAAAATAAATAACCATTTTATTTTTATTATAATTACTTATAAACCTTAAGCTAAATATTTCTAAACCCAGCAGTTCAGCCAAATTGAATGAAATGTATTGCTCTGATTCTAGTATTAACGCCCTAGACTATCGATTTTGCTGTAGCAGAAAATATCGAGTTCTAACTACAGAACTATGGCTTGGTAACTTTGTAATGAAATCAATTGGTACTAATTTCGTGAAGAAATATTTCAGGAAAAATTGTTTAAAAATGTTTCCGAAATGTTTCCCATTTGTTTAAACAAAATTTGAAAAGCATTTCTGAAATGTTTTTGTTTTTTGTTTCCCACATATGTACTCGTCCACTATCGACCAAATATTCACACTACGGCAGATCTTGGAAAAAACCCAGGAGCTTCAAATCGATACCCACCATCTCTTTATCGATGTCTAGTTTTGGCATCCCAGTCAAACTTATCCGTTTGTGCAGAATGACGATGGAGAATGCACGCTGCTCTATCAAGGTCGGAAAAGATCTTACCGATGCATTTGATGTCAAAAAAGGTTTTAGACAAGGCGATGCACTGTCATGCGACTTCTTCAACATCGTTCTGGAAAGAATTGTGCAAAACTCAACCGTCAACACTAGAGGCACAATCCTCCAAAGATCCATTCAACTACTCGGATACGCAGATGATATTGACATAATTGGAAGATCAAAGCGTGATGTCAGTGGAGCGTTTTTGAGCATTGCGACGAAAGCGAAGAAGATGGGTTTAGTGGTCAATGAGGGTAAGACCAAGTATATGCTGTCATCCAAAAAGGACATTGAACGACGACGTCTTGGACAAAACGTCACCATGGACAGCTATAACTTTGAGGTAGTTAAGGACTTTGTCTACCTAGGCACCGCTATTAATGCAGACAACGACACCAGCGCTGAAATCAAACGAAGAATAACTCTTGAAAATCGCTGCTTCTTTGGACTTAGAAGGCAATTTAGAAGTAAAGTCCTCTCTCGAGCATGTAAAATCACCATCTATAAGATACTCATCATCCCGGTTCTCATTTATGGCGCTGAGGCCTGGACCCTGTCAAAGAAAGATGAGAGCGTCTTAGGATGCTTCGAGAGAAAAATTCTTCGGGTAATTTTTGGTCTCGTACGCATAGATGGAGAATGGAGGAGAAGATATAACGACGAACTGTACGGGCTGTACAGCGACACTGACCTAGTTAGCAGAATTAAAGTCCAACGGCTTAGATGGCTAGGTCATGTAGAGCGGATGGACATCAACGCTCCAGCCCGGAAGGTCTTCGAATCCAATCCTGAGGGACGGCGCAGTAGAGGAAGACCGCGACTCAGGTGGCGCACCCAGGAGGGAGAGGACCTCAACCAACTTGGCGTGCGAAACTGGAGACAGCTAGCTAGGGACCGAGCTGGCTGGAGACTCTTGTTGGTTGAGGCCCAGGTCCGCCCCGGACTGTAGCGCCACCTTAAGTAAGTAAGTAAGTACATATGTACTCATATTCAGTTTTTTGTATTCTTCATAAAACTTCAAAAACATTGCAGAAATATTTCGAGAGCGTCCAGAGAAAAAAAAAATATTTCAGAAATCTTTCTCTGTCTCTGAAATGTTTTTTTAAATGTTCGCAAAATATTTATTTAGTCTGGACTGGACACACTTATAGAAACGACTCCTTACAAATACTCGGCTTAAAATAAAAAGCAATTGAGGCTGTAGAAAAATGAGTTGATACAGAATTGAGTATACCTATTCGTAAGGACCTGTCCTAAGGTTGGGACTATGTCTATGGGTGTTACTTCTATTAAACCTTCATACCAATTTATTTTAAAGGGATTTCATAGTATTTTTTAAAATAGACTATGCACTTTTTTGTGAATATCTTTTTTAGATCTTGAAGGCCCAAGTGAAACATTGAACAGTCATTTGTCACGTGCTTGGCTCTACAAAAACAAACATTCCACTTTGACCCTCCTTAAAACGTCTAGACAGTAATAACATTAAAAGATTTCTTTTGTGACAAAATGGTGTAGTTTACTTAGTGTCGATTCTAATCATAAAATTCCATGAAATAATTTATTGACCTTAGTCTTGAATTTTCAACTTGATTTAGTAGTAGTAAAAAAAACTGCTAACTCACAAGACCTGATGTCTATCTGCACATCTTGAGCTTATATTAGTCGTATCTGTTTAAGACAAAAATTCCATTAAAATTAGATTTTTGCGGAGGAGTTAAAAGGTTAATTTCTAAAACATTTGAATAGAAAAACTTATGCACAATTAACCTAATCATTAATTTATTTAATTTCGACTATCACAGAGCCGAAGTCGGACCCCGGATGTCTATATGCGATGAAGATCATCCACGTGCATTTCTCAAAATGAGAAAAAAACCCCATCTGTTAATATTTGAAATGATAACCAAGTTCTGATATTTTAAAGCATAATTTTCAAATAACAATGAATTGAGCAAAATTTCTATTTCAGGAACAAATATTGACTTTCTTCTATTTTTACTCATCTTTTTTTTTCTCTAGTATAAAATAAAGATTATAAATTAAAAACAATTAACAATATCACAATCATTTAATTCCTGTTGTTTCGTTATACTCAAGGACTTTTAAATGTTGGTTTTTTACTTTTGCCTTGAATTTCACATGTTTTGGATTTTGTTTGATTGTGTTAATTTGATATAAAATGCTGATTAATTTATTAAACAAAAATTAAGTTCATAGATTTGTTGTAAAAATGAGAGATAGGTTAAACGGATCTGCGTTTTGCGTTTTAAGTTTAATCTCGCCCTGAAAAATAAACTAAAAGTTGTGCGTAGTAGTTTCTTATGAATGAATTTAAAGATTAAACTTTGTCTAATTGACAATAATTATTTTTACTTTTCGAATAGAAAGATTATTTTATTTTAGAATTAAATGCATCAAATGTTATCAGTAAAATTTTGTACATACTAATTGCTGCCACAATGAGCATATAAATATATAAAACAAATAAGATTAACTAGCTGACCCGCTCCTCTTTGTTCGAGGCAATGGAATATTTAAGTGATTCTCAGTTGTGAAACATGAATCTGAGCTTATGGGGTCGACGTACCTGAGGCATTCCAAATATTTCTTATCATAAAATATCTTTTGTTTTGAATTAATAACTTGATTTTTTGACACACAATAAAATGAATGCATCTGAACCCTTAGCATCACATAATACAAAAGTATATAATATTCCTCTTCCTCGATACAACTAACAAAATTCCAACCATATCGAACTTGAGTTGATAATCAAAGCCACACAAATTAACATAAATCTTTTACATACTCATAATAATTTAATATGCAAATAAATAATATAAAAATTAGCAAATTTTTTGTTTTGTTTGTTTATCTGTTTGATAAAGTTTTATTGGATCAGCTTGTGCATTTAATCAAGGTACATGTGCCGCACGTTATTTCAAGAGCATCACCTACTAATACAAACACACACAGACATATGTACACCTTTATATTAAGAATCACACCCAAAATAATTTATCTACATACTTAACATACACAGGTAAACGTAAGTATAAGTAAACTACTCAAAAATATACCAAGGCCTTATATTCTTTGGTTGATATTAAATTAATTAGAGCAATAGTGTTAATTTGCAACAATTTAATTACAAAGATTTACAAAATATAAATCAAACAATTTATTGAACATTCATTTGTGACATAGCTACATTTGAATCTGGCAATTTGTCAGGATAGAAAAGGTGAGTTCCAATGGTGAAAAAAATAAAATAAAATAAATCTAAAAATACTCATACGCCACAGTCGTCCATATGGAAGATGAGTACTTTGTAATGATAATTTTATAGGGTGCTGTTGTAAGGTTTTGTTCTTTTTACAATTTAAATTCAGGAAATCCCTAAGTGTATAAAATTTAATCAAGACTGATTTTGTGTGTATTTCGTTTTGGAAGTTCCCAGGTCCCACGGGAAAATTGCCTTCTAATGCAATTTGTTGGTTTGGATGACAATTTAAAACAGCCATCAAATAAAAAAAAATAAAAAAATTCAAATGGGGTGGCGCAACAGTCCGTTGTGAACCAGGGGCTAGTGACTTACAACCCTCAACCATTCCTGTGTGCGAGTACTGTTGTCAGGAATGGAAGGGACCTACAATTTTAGGCCGAATCCGAACGGCTAGTTTGAGAAAGCACTTTTTCATGACAAGAATTACTCTTGAAGGATTTGTCAATTCCTCGCATGAGACAGTACCAGTGAAAAGACTTTAGATGGCATAGGACAAGACCTCTGGCATGACATTCCAACGCACTAACCATCATGCCACGAGTACTACCCTCAAATTTAAAACAGAAATGGAATGGTTGAGAGTTGTAAGTCACTTTACCCTAGTTCTTTGTGGACTGTTGCGTTACCTAACTTATTTATTTTTTAGTCTTCAAAACCAAAGATTGCTAACGAAAACATGCAAATATCAATACTAATTGGTATAAAAAGAAGACGTTTTAAATACAAGCCAAATATTGCGCTCCGAAGCGATCTCCAACTGAAGAAGTCTTAAATTTGTTAAATAATAACTTAACCATTTGTGGCTGCTTCAATGTTTAATACATCTAATGGGAATCTAAGCTTATAACGACGAAAGGTAAACGGCTATACCAAGCAGGTAGCAAATTTTATTCTTCGGCTCGCCAACATATTGTCCATTAGGTTCTTATAAAATACTAATAATCATAAGCTCGTGAATAAGAATTCTAACTGGAGAAATTCAGAGATAAACTTGAATTAATAAACTTCAAAACTCCAATTAAAATCATGAAGTAAAATAACTTACTGCTGATGGTATGCAATAAGCTACGGAAGAAAGTACACTAGCTATTTCAAATTCAAAAGAAACTGAATAAAATATCCTATCGAAATATCTCGAAGGAAATTGCAATCTATGAGATTTTCAAATGATAAGAAAATCTTTAACCGTCTTAAAATATAGCTAAAAAAGAATCTCCCTGTATCCTCACACTGAAATCGTTATTACGGGCGATTTCAATGTTCACAATTCTTCGTGGCTTCGCCATTCGGGCCAGACAACGCCCGAAGGAATGTGTGCTGAGATTTTTGCTGAGTTTAAACATCTTACTCAGCTTGTCAATGAGCCTACTCGACTATCAGACGTTAACGGCCGAGCAGAAAATACCCTTGACTTGTTTCTCACTTCTGATCCTGATAAGTACACAATCAGTATATTGACGCCTCTAGGCACATCGGACCATAGTGTTATATCTGCTAATTTCTCCTGTCAAACAAATCCAGTTAAAGAAAGATCTCCAAAGAGAACCGTTTGGCAGTACGAGAAAGCCAACTGGGACAGTCTCAATATTTTTTTCAGGATCTTTAACTGGTCGCTATGCTTCCTCGGTAGCGACGTAGACTCCAGTGCAGATATGATTTCTAGTATGATTCATTTGGGAATGGAAACTTTTATCCCGAATAGGGTTAAAAGTATTAAACCCAAGGTTAAATCATGGTTCGATTCGAGCTGCAAAGAGGTTATCAAGGAGAAAGAGGTGGGCTTCCGGTGTTTTAAAGCCAACTCAACTGAGGAAAACCGGAAAAAGTTTAAGCAAGCTAGGAAGGCCTGCAACGCCTATATTCGAAGGACCAAATTTTTACATGACCAAAAATTAAGGCGAAAAATACTGCAATGTCCCAAAGGCAGTAAGAATTTTTGGTCATTTGTAAAAAACATGAGGAATTCTTCCTCTTCCTTGGTTCCTTCGCTTGTTGTCAATGACACTCCTTTAGTTAGCTCTATTGATAAAGCCAACTTATTTGCAAGGCAGTTCACCCAAAATTCCACCTTACCAGATAGTATCATGACTCCCCCAGTTCTTGAACGCGTAAATGATTCTATGGGACCAATCTTTTTTCGTACTCGAACTGTGGCGAGAGTTCTTAAAGATCTCAACATTCATAAATCCGCTGGCCCAGATGGTATCCCCGCTATTATTCTGAAGAGGTGTTCTTCCACGCTAGCAAAACCACTGCGTAAGCTTTTCCATCTATCCTATTCTTCTGGGCTTGTCCGAGTAGTTGGAAAACTGCATTTGTTCAGCCAATTCCAAAAAAAAGCGAATCTTCTTCTCCCACAAATTACTAACGTCCCTTCTTTCTAAGGTCATGGAAATGCTGATTAATTTTCAGCTTAAGAAATATCTTGAGGAACGGAAGCTTCTTGATGACCGGCAATATGGCTTTCGTAGCAATAGTTCCACTAGTGATCTCATAGTTCATCTCACCGAACAGTTGAACAGATCTTAACATCGTTTTGGAGAAAGTAAGATTATTGCTCTTGATATTTCAAAGGCATTTGATAAAGCTTGGCATCTTGCTCTCTTATCGAAAATGCGTGCTTTCTGTATCGACGAATCTCTTCTTCGTTGGATTAGAAATTTTCTTTCGAACCGTTCAATACAAGTTGTTTTGGACGGATTCAAGTCTGAAACTCATAAAATAAACGCTGGTGTGCCCCAGGGCTCCGTTTTGTCTCCGACCCTCTTCCTCATTTTTATAAATGATCTCCTGTCTGCTACTTCTAATCCAATACATTGTTTCGCTGACGATAGCACTCTTAGCTTTTCATATTCGTTTCCAGACTCACAACCCTCCTCTTCGGATGTGGAACTGCAACGGCAAAATATGATTAGCTCATTAAATTCCGACCTACACAGCATTGTACAATGGGGAATACAAAATCGTGTGGAATTTAATGCTTCGAAAACGCAATGCTGTCTTGCATCGTTAAAGCGAGATAAACCGTCTTTGCCACTATCTATGAGTGGCACTTGCATCAACGAAACAGAAAATCTTGACATCCTCGGAATGTGCATCAGCAACCACCTATTGTGGAGCGATCACATACGCGATGTTGCCAAAAATGCCGCAAGATGTCTAGGTTTTTTGAGACGTTGCAAGAAATTTTTTTATCCGTCTGATCTGGCTACAATCTACAAAACCTATATACGTCCAAAACTTAAATATAACTCTCATCTCTGGGCTGGTGCTCCAGTAACTTATTTAAGCCTCTTGGACAGTATTCAAAAAAGTGGTTTTAAAATGATTGGTGACATTAACATCATCAATTCGTTTACATAACTCGAACATCGACGCAAGGTTTCTTGCCTCACCCTTTTTTGCCGTTATTTTAACGGACTATGCTCTAGTGAAATAGCCAGTTCCATTCCTCCCCTTAAACAATTTAACCGTAATACCTGCGCTTCTAGGAATGCCCATCAGTTTACCCTTGAGCCCAACTTCGGACGTACTATGAAGTACAGAGATTCTTTTTTTAGCCGTACTACGCGAATGTGGAACGCCTTGCCACTCTCTATCTTTCCCTGTCATTGCAATGTTCAGAAATTTAAAACCAATGTACACCGACACCTCCTATCCAACCCTTCCCTCTTTTCCTAATGCTCACACTGTGTCTTTGGCATATTAAAAGCTGATCTTTTTGCTGAACAAATGATTGTTTCCACATTTTAGCAAACGGCTACGGATCCCTTAACGTCTTTTTTTTGTATAGGAACGAAGAATGTGAAATTCCATATTTTCCAAAAAATATGTGCCAACATAAGTTATCTCGTAAGAAATCAATAGGTTAGGTTATTATCATTTCTCAGGTTTTGAAAGAAAAGCTCTCTATAGCTTTAAAAAAAAACACTAATTTGCAATAAACACATGCCTCAAATAAAGATATGTACCAAATCATTGGGAAATTGCATTAAACATTGCTATACCTAAACAAGGTAAGTCACTAATGAAACTAGCACCTTACAAACCAAAATCCCTTTTACAAATTTTGAAAAAATGATACTGAAAAGTCTTAACGAAATAAAAAAGAAAGAAAACATATTCCAAACCATCTTTTTGGATTCAAAAATAAACAATCCACGGTAGACCAAGTTCATCAAATTTCGAATGTGGTGGCAATACACTTATAGCAACACGAATTTACTTCGTTCTATATTTTTAGATGTTGCTCAAGTCTTTGATAAGGTTTGACACTTGGGACTTGAGTACAAATGGCATGTGGACCTTCACAGGTGGTACTTTATGTAATGAACCACAAAATATATTTGTAAATAAAGTAAAATTAAGAAGATGTACCTCAAGGAAGTGTCATAGGTCCAACCTTTTATATTTTATATACGAGCGATATTTCAGTAGGCATCAACGTTACCGGATTGCTGATACTGCAATATTGGTAGCAGATAGATCCGTCACAAAAGTAACACAAAAATTGAAAAATTCATTTGATAAGGTAAATGTTTGGACCCAAAAATTGCGCAACAAATTTAATGAAACAAAATCCTGGCATTAACATTTTACTAACGAAAACCTCACTAGTTTTTGCCTACAAATACAGGTACAGGAGTAACATTACTCCAATACTGTGAAACATCTTAGAAACTATCTTAACATTTTTTTTTACGAATAGTCTTTATTTTTTAAAATGTATCTGATAAACAAGTTAATGAATAAAACCTTGACTTATTAGACACTAGAACGTTTTTAATTTAACATAGGAACTTATTGTAATGGGTCCGATTTGTCAAATTAAAAATTTTCACATTTCTCGACATTTCAAGGTCCCTAGAGTCAAAATAAATTTTGTTTAGAAAGATGTCTGTGCGTGCGTGTGTACGTACGTTTGTACGTCCGTACGTTCGCGACGTTTTTTCGTCGTCCATAGCTCAAGAACCAGAAGAGATATCGATTTCAAATTAATTTTGTTATACAGAAAATAAGGCAGAAAGATGCAAAAAGGGCTCTCAAGAAAATTGCGTGGGTGGTTTTTTTACCATAGCAGTTGGAAAAAAAATGTTGTTCAACACTAACTAAACAATTTTGTGCAACGAAGAATGATATTTTTGACATCTGATAACATTTTGAGAAAAATCGAATGGACAGTTTTTTGTTTTTTAAATAAAAATCTAAAAAAAATATTACTCAAAGTTGGTAAAATTTGAATATCGATTCAAATATCTTTTCAAAAACTTTAAATTTAGGCTTCAAACTTATTTTATCTTATAAGAAATATTGTTTTCAATATTCTCCGAAACATAAAATCCTAAAAATAAAATTAATAAAAGTTGGTAAAAAATGATTTCCGGCTCCAATATCTCTTTAAAAATTTGAGATAATAGCTTTTAACTAATTTTTACTCATAAGAAATATTGTTTTAAACATTAGGACAAATTTTGAGAAAAATCGATTTTTTTGTTTTTTTTTTTTTTACGGGAGGAAATCTTCAAAAGAAAAGAAAAAGAATCTTGGCAGTATTCGACACCAAGGACTTGGTTTTGGAATTTTTGGATTTCGGTATTTGTTTTCTTTGTACAGCCCCATAATTGGATTCCATAGGTCCAAACAGGCTTTAGTACTTGATTATACAGCAGTACATTTTTCTATATTTCAAGTTTAGTTCTTCTCTTTTCGTTTTGATGTGCTCTTTCCACTTAAGCTTTGCATCCAAAGTCTTTCCAAGATATTTGACCGTATTGACGTAAGGTACAGGTTGATTATTAATAAATATTGGAATATTGTTTATCTTTTTATTTGTAAGGTTTATATGTATGTAAAGATTTTGTTTGATTGAGTTTGATACGCCATTTTTCGGTCCAAGCTCTCACTGTGTTGACGGAATTTTGTAGTTTTACTGCTGCTTTAGAGACACATTTGTCGTGTACCAAATTTGCGGTATCATCTGCAAAAGTAGCCATTATGGTGTGATTACCAACTGGAATATCCCTTGTGTATAGTAAATACAGGGTAGGACCTAGGACACTTCTTTGTGGTATACCGGCTTCTATTTTCTTCAATTCCGAGTATTCTTGATCGTATCTTACTCTCAACAATCGGTCTGAGATCTACGATTTTAATATTTCAAAGTACTGTCTGGGAAGATCCCTTTGCAGTTTGTACTCAAGTCCTCATGCCAAACCTTGTCAAAAGCTTGAGCAACAACTAAGAAAATAGCTGAACATACTTGTTTTTCTTCTAATGCTTTTTCTATTACATCCGATATTTTACGAACTTGGTCTATCGCGGAATGTTTATTTCTAAAGTCAAACTGATGGTTTGGGATAAACCTTCTTTCTTCTATGATTTTGCTAAGTCTCTTCAGAAGCAGTTTTTCAAAAACGTTTGCCATAATTGGTATAAGCGATATTGGTCTGTCACTTCTGTAGGTGGTTTACCTTGCTTTGGTATGACAATTACTTCAGCAATTTTCCAATGGTACGGGACATACCGTTGCTTAAGGCATGCATTTATTATATATTGGAGTTTTATGAAGGCTTTCAATGGCATTTCTTTCATAACCTGAGCAGTAATTAGATCGTAACCTGGTGACTTTTTATTTGGTAGTTGGTGTAAGCACATACTTTTTATTTCTTTTTGTCTTACAATTGGTATTTCACTTTCATCTATCTTATCAACAAACTGTAAGCCATTTTCAGCCGCGTTTGATGAGTATGGCTTAAAAACATTCGCAAGATGTTCAGCGAAAAGGTTAGCTTTTTCTTTCGGGTTACCGATCCATTTCCCATCTTGAGATTTCAAGGGCGAGTTTTGTAACTGCAGTCTTTTCAGGCGCTTGGCTGCTTTCCATAGCGAAAAATCGGTTGAAGCATCAGTCGTTAAATTCCTTAGGAATGTACTAAGTGAATCATTTTTGAATTAGTAAATTTGTTTTTTAAGATTGTTGCTTATACGGTTAAACGTTGTTTTATCATCTGGAAATCTAGTATTTAGCCATTTTCTTCGAGCTCTTTTTTTCTTTATTATCAACTCTCTTATCCACTGAACCAAAAAGGTACATGATTTTCATGAATATGTGCCTGTTTTTCATGTAAAAATACATAAAAAACGAGCTAAACATCGCGTTCATGTAATTTAGTTATAATTGTATGAATTCATTCCTACGAGTAGGAACGATTCTTACGATGTAGGATTCATTCATAAAATGTAGGTATTTGATATTCCTAAATCCAATGTTTGCATACTTAAGTTACAGGAATTACGTTCATGCAATGTGATTTTTATGCAATTGCTATACATAGAACTTATGAATATGTGCCTAGATTTTATGAATGCATTCCTAAAAACTATGTACAGCATACATACAAAATATGAATCTATACATAAAACCCAAAATTCTGTCCCTAGATTTTATGAATGCATTCCTAAAATCTATGTATAGCATACATGAAAAATATGAATCTATACATAAAACCCAAAATTCTGTCCCTAGATTTTATGAATGCATTCCTAAAATGTGTGTATATCATACATGAAAAATATGAAATGTATGAAATACATATTATACATGAATTTAATTTTCTAGTTCTAAGATACATGCACTCTATGTATTCATTCCTAAAATTTATGTGTGAATTACCTATTAACGAAAATAAGGCCTCTTTCACATGCACGAATTGTGGTGTGCAAATAAACGCTCCCCAATCAACACCAAACGAAAAATCCCATACAAAAATTACAATGAAATCGTAAAAGAGCAATGTGGATTATTAGCGATGGTTAAAACGACTTACTATATTGTCCAAAAAAGTGAAAAAGTTCAAAAATGAACATTTTCACACTTATTTTGGGATAGTGATTCTGACTTTAAAAGTTCTAAAAATGATAGAAAGCTTATATTTTGATT
This sequence comes from Eupeodes corollae, assembly GCF_945859685.1. NCBI lineage: Eukaryota > Metazoa > Arthropoda > Insecta > Diptera > Syrphidae > Eupeodes > Eupeodes corollae. The sequence continues at coordinate 96,099,103 of NC_079149.1, forward strand.
AAAAAATGAATATTTTACTTTTGTAATTTAGAAAAAAGGCGCCAGTGCAGTAAAAGCTTTACAATCGTGAAAAAAAGCAAAACGTATTTACTTATTTCATAAAAATTAAACGAAAAGCGATTCTTTCCCTTTTCAGTAACGCACTGATAAAATTTATAATTTATTGCCTTTGGAGTCAGAACGTAAACAGACCTTTTGTTTTGTTGAATTCACCTAAACATGCATTTCATTTGGTGTATTTTTTGTGAAGTGGTGAAGGTGAAATTGTTCTTAATGCAGAAACATCATGGGCTAGGTGTTAAGGGTTTTGTCTTTTGTTACATTCAGGATAAAACAAAAATATTCTTTTTAATTAAGTGAGTATTGTAAATTAACAAGACAAAATGAATTAATAAATTATTTCTTTAACAGCTTTATTCAGGTTCAGGTTGAAACCTTGTTAAACCATTATTCGCCTGATGTTCGTTTCTGTGTCTGTGACGTCTGCTGCTCATCTGCTCTGCGCTGCCCTTCAACATTTATTATATCATATTGTTAAATCTGTGTCAAAAAGGAATAACAAAATAAGTGACTTTTTGTAGTTTTTATAAAGACGACTTATGTTTTTGTTCGCTTTAATTAAAAAATGAATATTTTGTCCATTAGTACCTGTAATAAATTAAATTTCGACATAGGTCCGATTTATGTTGTTATTCCTTTTTGCCACAGAAATCATTTGTTTATAGGTTATTTGGGTAAAAGATATTTTATCGTTTCAGGAACAACACCATCGTCACTCTCAATCCAGAAAATCACCTTCATGCAGTACATTTGCTGCTTCATATTCCACTTCAGCTGGTCACAGCAATACAAGTCCAACATTTGGATTGAGAGTGACGATGGTGTTGTTTCTGAAACGATAAAATATCCAATTATCCATACTAATATTATAAATGCGAAAGTGAGTCCGTCTTTTCACTGCAAAAGGATCTCGATTCATACAAAAATTGTTCCCAAGAACTTTGTTCAAGTCTGGTGGTCATAATTTTCATAAACGGTTCATGTTACCGATTTCATGTATTTTATATTCATAGGAACTAGGAATAAGTATACACAATTTATAGAATTGGTGTTGGAAAATTTTAAAAATCCAGGTTCATGAGTCATAAGATATAGGAATAGACATTAAATTCATGAATATATGCATACAAAATAAAAAATCCAAGTTTTGTAAGAACTATCCCTACAACTTAGGATTTTGTTCCTAAATTATATGTATTATTCATAAGAAAGTGCAAATGTTAAAGCAGGAACCGTTCATGCTCGTATGTAAAAATACATGAAATCTAGGATCAATGATTTTAAACGAAATTCTTCTATACAAATTTTTTTAGGAATTGAGATACATAAAAACAACACCCATACATGAACTTTATGACCGTTTTTTCATACATTTTCGGGAAAAATGTGCCATTTTGGCTCTAAGAACGCCGTTACTAGATATTATGTACAATTTTTTTTTCAGTGTATGTATGTAAAGATTTTGTTTCATTGAGTTTGATACGCCATTTTTCGGTCCAAGCTCTCACTGTGTTGACGGCATTTTGTAGTTTTACTACTGGCTTAGAGACACATTTGTCGGGTACCAAAATTGCGGTATCATCTGCAAAAGTAGCCATTATGGTGTGATTACCAACTGGAATATCCCTTGTGTATAGTAAATACAGGGTAGGACCTAGGACACTTCTTTGTGGTATACCGGCTTCTATTTTCTTCAATTCCCAGTATTCTTACTCTCAACAATCGGTCTGAGATGTACGATTTTAATATTTCAAAGTACTGCCTGGGAAGATCCCTTTGCAGTTTGTACTTAAGTCCTCATGCCAAACCTTGTCAAAAGCTTGAGCAACATCTACGAAAATAGCAATATTTGCTTACACGGTTAAACGTTGTTTTATCATCTGGAAATCTAGTATTTAGCCATTTTCTTCGAGCTCTTTTTTTCTCTATCATCAACTCTCTTATCTCTTCTATTAGAAAATATTGGAGTACTTTCTTCAGCGGCCTACTGCACATCAGCAATAAATTGTTCCACTTCATGGTCAATTTGGTCGATTGAATCCATGGGAGATCTTAAATTATATAAAACTTAAAAGCCTTTTTCTAAAATCACTTCAGTTTGTTTTCTTATTTACAAACTTTGGATTACTTTTTTCTAGTACTTCCGATTCACTTAGTGATAGAATCAATGGAGTATGATCTAATGAAAGGCCATAATTATCTTCGACACTAATGTGATTTCGTTTGATTCCTTTAGCTACGAAAAAGTCAATAAGGTCTGGTATTTTGTTAGTATTGGAAGCCCAGTAAGTTGGCGACCTGGAGGAATAGAATTCGCAATTGTATTTACGGCCTGCTTGGAAAAGTCTTTTGCCTTTTGTTGATATAAGTCTTGAACCCCAATGGGTGTGTTTCGCATTGAAGTCTCCGAAAACAAGAAAGTTATGCCCAAGAAGATTAAATGGATCTGTATAGTCATCTTCTGTCGGGGAGCGCCTTAGTGGGCAGTATATACCAATACTTATAGTTGTTACTTGCATATTTTCACTAGTAAAATTGCCTACTTCATAATGTTTTAAGCTTTCTTTTATAAGAATCGCCGATCCACCTATGGTCTTGTCAGCTGGATGTGGAGCGTGGTAACATGAATAGTTTTCTATTACATTATCTAACCTTTGCCCATTGTAGAAATGAGTTTCGGACACCTGGCAAATATCGATATGTTCTAGATCTAAAAAGATTTTTAATTCGGATGAATGTGGTATAAGACCGTTTGCATTCCATGTAGCGATTTTAAGTGTTCTGTCTATCATTGTTTTTTAAGAGCGACTTTTTCGCTTAGTAGTTTGATATTCAAATCCAGTTTATCAATTCTTTTAAGAATAAGTTGTAGCATTTCTTTTATGGAAGTCTCTTCATTCTTCCGAACTTTTTTAACAATCTGAGAATAGGCTTTCTTTTCATCGCTTTTACTTTGAACAGCCTTTTTAGGCGGTTCCTTCTCAATATTGTTTTCAGCAGTTAAATCGTTATTTACAGTGTTTCTGGGTTTGTCTCTAGCAGATATATTTTTGCTTCTGAACTCTTAGAATTTTTTGGCAACTGGGCAGCCTCTTTAGCTTGCCGGGTGATTACCCATGCAGTTCACACATTTTGCTTTCTGATCTTTGCTCATTGGACAATTTTTAGTTGCATGTTTTCCTTCGCACTTTACACAAGCAAACTCTCGGTTGCAGTATTTTTGGGTATGACCAAAAGCTTGGCAACGTTTGCACTGCGGAATAACTTTAGATTTTCGGAGTGGTTCAATTTTAACAGCTATGCCCAAGATTGATCTTACTTTATAAATCTCTTCGAGACTTTGTTTGCCAATATCAAGGGCTTGGAAGCCTTTTTGTACAAGATCTTCTACTACTTCCTCGGGATAGCACGGGGAAGACCTCTGGCTACTACTTTTATTGACCTTGTAGCTTTGTTCTCATAAGAGTGCCATTGTATTTGGTGTTTGCTCAGTTCTTCAGTGACATATCTATACTCGTCAGCTTCTTCGACTGTGACTTTCAAGTTGTCTTTCTAATTTACAGTTTTTTTACAAAAAATAAAAACCTAAACAAAATTTATAAAAGTTGGTAAAAATTGATTTTCGACTCAAATATCTTTTCAAAAATTGTAGATATTGGCTTTAAACTACTTTTATTTTTCAAAAAATATTGTTGTTAACATTCAGTAAAATTTTGAAAAAATCGAATTGACAGTTTTTGTACAAAAAAATTAAAAACCTAAAAAAATTTAACAAAAGTTGGTAAGAATTGATTTTCGACTCAAATACCTTTTCAAAAATTTGAAATATTGGCTTGAAACTAATTTTATCTTATAAGAAATATTATTTTCAACATTTAGTACAATTTTGAAAAAAATCGAATTGATAGTTTTTTTACAAAAAATAAAACCCTAAAAAAAAACAATACTAAAACTTGGTAAAAATTTACTTTCAACTCAAATAGATTTTCAAAAATTAAAAATATTAGCTTAAAACTTATTTTGTTTCACAGAAAATATTGTTTTCGATATTCAGTAATTTTTATATAAAAACCCAACAGTCCTTTTTTTCATAAACAAATCCCAGCCTCTTTTTTTTCATTAGCTCTTAATTAAAAAAAAACTTAAAAACAAAATAATGGTTCTATGGGAGTTACCCTTACTAAACAATACAAACATTTTTTTTTTATTAAAAGAAGCCAATTTAAGAATAAACATTTTGGAGAAAATTTAATAAGACTCTACACGTTCTAAAACCTTATATTCAATGCCTGGACTCAATCGAAAGAATGGTTTGGGCTGTAGGTAAAAATGCTGAACTCTTCTGAAAGTTCCAAAACAAAGTCATCCGTGATTTAATAATTTCCCCTTGGTATTTAAGAAATCGTGATCTACTCGTACATCATGGCCTTCAAATTGAGACGGTTACAGAAGTGGAACAGAAAATACTTGATTTCTACTCGTAGAGACCTTTTAAATATGTGGTAAGTGAATAAGGTATCATTTTTTCTGTTTTAAAAACGTGCAGCTTTTAAATATTAATGATATTCTTTATTATTTTTGTTTAGTTTTTCAATTTTCATATTTCGTTTGTTTGATGTCGGTCAGTTATGTGGGAAAAATCTATTTCTCGATACAATTTATTTGAATTTTTTTTAAATAATTAGGTACAACACCCGGTGGCATATTCAAAAATATTAAACCATTTTTATTAAAAATATTAAAATAAATGATAAATTTTTCCGCTCGGCAGCCATGTAAAAATAAAAACTCAATGATAATTCTGATGGTAGTATTTGATTATAGGCCTGCTGTATTCTATACTTTTTGACAAATTCACAACATGATAGACGATCATTTAATTAGCAACTTCCATAGATATAAATAGATACCAACATCCAGCATTTGTATATTTTATTTGAGAGGGCCGGGCGTAGGTGTATAGATAGACACTTTTGTCGACAGATATGTGAAGGTGAATTTTTCCCCCATCAAACGTTACGACAGGTGAACTTTTTATTGCTATTTTGTTTTGATTTAATTTTCAATTTGTTGCTGAGAGAATGTGTTAAAGATATTATTTTTAAGATAATTTAAGCTTGACAGAAAACTAAATAAATCGTTAAAATTTGATGGGGACTAGACAAAACTTAATTAATATTATAATAATATTTTTTGATTTTTAAATAATATTTTCTTAAAATATGAAAACAACAAAAATAAATAAATTTTTTCAAATAAAAATGTGTGAGTTAGTTTGGTTATAGAATGAGGCTAATGCTAAAATTTTAATAAAAAGATGATGAATGGAGGCACTCATGACGGAAACAGTAGTTGGAAATAAGGACATCTGGTCAACAGAGTGTTGTCTTTTATGCGATGGAAATCTTCAAAAGACATTCGTTAGGAATCGGTACCAAGTAGTGTGAGTCTCTTACCGCACTAAAACCACCGGTTAATCAGGACACAACTATCATGAAAGATCGACAAATGATTTTTATTTATTAATGTATAGATCGCTTTAGTTATAATACCGTCTCAAAGCTTTTACAACATTAGCTCATGTGGCTTAGTACCCGTGCCAGAGGTCTTGTGTTTGATCCCATTTATGCCATCTAAAGTTTTTTGCACGGATGCTGCGTCTTGCGAGGAATTGACAAATTCTCCAACAGTAATTCTTGTCATGAAAAGTGCTTTCTCAAATTAGGCTTTCGGATTTGGCTTAAAACTGTAGGTCCCCTCCATCACTGATAACACTACCGTACTTCAAGCTAAGCTCGTCTCTTTTTTTCTTGATGCTTTCTTTACTTTTAAGTTTTGTCTCTTAAGTAGTTCTAAGGTATTTGGCTGTATTGAAGTAAGGTTCTTTTGTACCTGTATGTTTTTAGAATCTGAAAAATTATTGAGGTTTTTATTTATAAAATATATTTGCGTCGACTTTGTTTCATTAATTTTGATACTCCATTTGTTCGTTTAAACGCAAACTTTGGCCACTAAATTTACATGTTAGTGGATTTATTTAAACCCAATATTGAATAAATCATAAATAAAGGTTGCCATGATAACTTTAAAATCCACTGAAATATCGCTTGTAGATTAATAGGTTGGACAAGGTTGGTCCTAAAACACTTCCTTGAGGTACACCATTCTTATTTGTCTTTAGTTAAGAGTAATTTTGTTCGTAACGTATACTCTTAACAGTCGGTTTGTAACATGTGAGTTAAAGATTTCGTAGAACTGTCTGGGACGAGCCATAATAATTTTGTATTTAAGTCCCAACTACCACACCATGTCCAAAGCTTGAGCAATATCTTAGAATATAAAACATAGCTGAATAAACTTGTTTTTCTACAAGAGCCTTGTCCAGAATGTTTATTAACTTCCCATAGGAAGTTATTGTAATGGGTCCGATCTGTCAAATTGAAAATTTTGACATTTCTCGACGTTTCAAGGTCCCTAGAGTCAAAATAAAAGATTTTTGAAAGGTGTCTGTGTATGCGTGTGTAAGTACGTACGTACGTCCGTACGTTCGCGACGTTTTTTTCGTCGTCCATAGCTCAAGAAACAAAAGAGATATCGACTTCAAATAAATTTTGTTATACAGATAATAAGGCAGCAAAATGTAGAAAGGGCTCACAAGAAAATTGCGTTTGTAGTTTTTTTACCATAGCAGTTTAAAAAAAGGTGAACATTTCGGTTAACCCTAAATATCTCATAAACCAATGACGCTAGAGACTTAAATTAAATTTTATATCATATATTGTAACGTAGTACAAAACAAGTATATTTTTGAAAAAAAAAACCATTAACGGTTCCTTTTATAAATCAAACAAATTTAAAAAAATTGTCACCTCGAAAATTTTACGACCAAAATATGATTTCATCTCCAAAACAATTTAGTGCAACGAAAAAAAATATTTTTGACATCTCATAAAATTTTAAGAAAAATCTAATTGATAGTTTTTTTATAAAAAATAAAAACCTAAAAAAAATGTATAAAAGTTTGTAAAAATTGATTTTCGACTCAAATATCTTTTCAAAAATTTTGGATTTTGGCTTTCAACTGATTTAATCTTATAGGAAATATTGTTTTCAACATTCAGACAAATTTTGAGAAAAATCGAATTGACAGTTTTCTTACAAAAAATAAAAACCTAAAAAAAAATGAATAAAAGTTGGTAAACATTGATTTTCGACTCAAATATATTTTCAAAACTTTGTGACAAAAGCTTTAATTTAATTCTTTTTTACTAAACAAATGTAAAACTTGATTTTCTTATCAAATATCTTTTCAAAACTTTGGCCTTAAACTAATTTTATCTTTTTAAAAATATTGTTGTGGAAGTTACAGTTTTTTTTACATAAATAATAAAAGTTGGTAAAAATTGATTTTCGTCTCCAATATCATTCCAAAAATTAAAAATACTGGATTTAAACTTATTTAGTCGTACTGAAAATACTGTTTTCGACATCCAATCATTTTTTATAAGAATCTAACAGTCCGTTTTTTTTTCATAAAAATAAAATAAAATCTTAAAAAAATAGTATGCAAGTTTGGTAAAAATTGATGTTCGGTTCTTGATATCTAAAAAAATTAATTTTATTGATCCAATTTGTATTTGTTTATATAAGAAATAAAAACTTTTAAGAAATGCTACTAAAATTAGTACACATTTTTTTCTACTAAAAATCTCGTTAACAAAACTAGATTTCGAAATAAAACTATTTCTTTATATGAAAAATATTGTTGCTAATTTTAAAATTTTTTAAGAATAATTCAAGTGACAAATTTTGTATCCCATAACGAAAACCTTCAAACTTTTAAGCAGGACATATCGACAGACGGGATGGGAAGTTATCAGTGTGGGTCACATCAGAGGATCTTTTTTTCAATATTCAAACTGATGGTTCAGAACTCTTTTTCTAATACTTTACTGAGCCCTTTTAGTAGCAGTTTTTCGAAAATATTTGCCATGATTGGTATAAGCGATTCTAGTCTGCGTGGTGGTACTTCTGTTGGTGGCTTACCTTGTTAAGGTATTACAATGATTTACTGCAATTTTCTAATGATTTGGTCGATACTAAGCTTAAGTTATAAACTGGAGTTTTCTTTAAAGCTATTGAGGGTATTTTTTTTTTTCAAAGCCTGAGCATTGATAAAATCGTAGCTTGGTGTTTTTTATTAGATAACTTATGTTGACACATGCTGCTTACTTGATTGATTGTGACATAAAGAATTTCAAATTCTGTGTTGATTGGTATACTTTCTCTTTCGACTGAAAAACAAAGAAGATATGTGCTTGATGATTTTGAAAAGTTGAGATGGGTTCAATTGAATTCTTTTTAAATGTTTGAAAATCTTTAAGAGACTGTAATCATTTATCAGAGACGACAAACCGTGTTTTGTGAAGTAAAACAGTCTCTGGCTAAGTCAGAACTTTGTTGGGGGCTAAAATTTGAAAGTTTTCTCTTTTAAATATTATTTTTTTTCGCGTTGAAGTAATTTTAAAATGAGTTATTAAAGAACTCTTTAATGGAAAAGCAGGGTTTTATCCTTTAAAAAATCTAAAAAGACTGATAACTTCTTCTTTTTTTTAGAATAACACGTGTCAATAAAACTTAATTAAAAAAGCAAAAAACAGATTTTTCAAAAATAACAAACATCAGGTTATATTAACAGTTATTTTTATGAAAAAATCCAAATTCTAAATGAGTTCAAATTTCTGAAAATATGTTCTTAATTTAAAAGTGGACAAAAAAATATAATTTAATTTAAACAAATTAAAAGAAAAAAAAAATAAAAAGAGAAAAAACAGTAAACAAGGTTCAATAATTCCAACATTAACCATCGTCACGCCTTTCAAGCGATAATATTATTTTTTTAATTGGCTGACGAAAATGCAAATTAATATTTCATAAGACTGAAATAAGAACAAAAAAAATTATTTAAAACAAAAAAAGTAAAGTGACCATGCTGCCCAAGTCCATATAGTCATCGTATTATTTTTTGATAACATATTGGAAGAAGCAAAAGCACGTGTTGTTCATTTAAGTATATTTTATTATGTTTTTAAGGAAACATTTTTTTTGTTTGAAAAATTTTCCAAATTACCAATCTTATCCCTAAAAACCGTCACTTTCACTGTTACTAACCTTTGTTCGTTTTTACCACAATCAACAAGTTTTGAAGCTATGAAACTTCATACAAAAATATTTACAACAATAATTACAACGAAATCTGAAACAACGTTACTCAACATTTTTAAAATGAATTTTCTTTAAAAAATAACAATGTTTGGAATCAAACTTTTCAACATGGTTAAATTTCCTTTTCATTGCCAAAAAACTGAAAAGTATGTACTTTTCCAAAAACAAAAACATTTCTACACAGAAACCTTTAAGAAATTTTCAACAAAGTTTTACTTTGCCTGAATGTATTGGAGGCAAGGTTAATTTTGTATCCAATTTTCTTTTCATACAAATGTTTTGTTTTAAAAATTTTTGTGACCAATTATTATATTGGATGTTTATTAATGGTCTGCTTTAAAATTCCAATTAAATGTTATAGTACGTACCAGGGCCGGTGACAATACTTCATTACTACTGACGCTACTAAAAGACCTGTCATAAATATTTGTTTGCAATGAAAAAGAACGTAAATACTTTAAATAATTAAAAATAATTCAAATGTTAATTAAGTACTCCAAGGGAATTTTATTTTCCTGCCCAGATATTTCTTCAAAAAATTGATGTTAAAACAAAGACTCGTTTTAAAAGTCTTTGAAAGTACTGATAGAGTTTTCACAGTAATACCCGAGTGGTTAAATACCTAATTCTTTAAATGTTTATACGAAAGATTCAAAAAGCCTTTTCTTCAGCGAAAAGGCTTTCTGGCCCAGCTTTTATGTAATCCACATGAAACTCTTAAGTGAGCAAAAGTCATTTTTGAATTCAAAATCGGTACCGATGTAACTTTTAATTGTATTCCTCATGTTATTGAAAATCATTTGAAGAAGAAAAGGTTCCAACAAGATGAACAATACATGTCATACAGTGTGAGCAGCTCGTACCATCATAATCTTGCGCTAAACTTTTAGGAACCATAATCTTCAGAAATGGACCGGGGAATTGTTCAATTCGTTCGTGTGATTTGACACCAATATAATAATTTTTGGCCATACGTTAATTTATGGTCTTTACTGATAACCCCAAAATTATAAACAGTTTATCAGTCAACGTTTGACGCACTGAGACTGAAATATAACACCATCAATACTTAAGAAAGTATTTCAAAATTGCATTTTGTTCAAAAAGCAAAGTCGAGGAGGGGATTTTTGACGAAAGGCAAATAGGACTTAAGCCAGAAACTGTTCAAAAATACTAACATAAACTTAAAAATAAATAAATACATTTTGTGGCGCAACAGTCCGTTGTGAACCAAGGCCTAGTGACTTACAACCCTCAACCATTCCTGTGTGCGAGTACTGTTGTCAAGAATGGAAGAGACCTACAGTTTTAGGCCGAATAGGAACGGCTAATTTGAGAAAGCACTTTTTCATGACAAGATTTACTCTTGAATGATTTGTCAGTTCCTCGCAAGAGGCAGAACCCGCACTTATTAATTTTTTTAAATTAAGGTGGCAGAGGCAGGGATTGAACCCAAGACCCCTTGCATGACAGTCCAACGCACTAACCATCATGCCACGGGTACTACTACATGAACTTAAGGCGTTAATATAAAACCTTACTTAAGGTGGCGCAACAGTCCGGGGCGGATCGGGCCTCAACCAACAAGCGTCTGCAGCCAGCTCGTTCCCTAGCTAGCTGTCTCCAGTTTCGCACGCCAAGTTGGTTGAGGTCGTCTCCCACCTGGGTGCGCCACCTGAGTCGCGGTCTTCTTCTACTGCGCCATCCCTCAGGATTGGATTCGAAGACCTTCCGGGCTGGAGCACTGATGTCCATCCGCTCTACATGACCTAGCCATCTTAGCCGTTGGACTTTAATTCTGCTAACTAGGTCAGTATCGCTGCACAGCCCGTACAGTTCGTCATTATATCTTCTTCTCCATCTATGCGTACGGGACCAAAAATCACACGAGGAATTTTTCTCTCGAAGCATCCTAAGACGCTCTCATCTTTCTTTGACAGGGTCCAGGCCTCAGCGCCATAAATGAGAACCGGCATGACGAGTGTCTTATAGATGGTGATTTTAGATACTCGAGAGAGGACTTTACTTCTCAATTGCCTTCTAAGTCCAAGGAAGCAGCGATTTGCAAGAGTTATTCTTCGCTTGATTTCAGCGCTGGTGTCGTTGTCTGTATTAATAGCGGTGTCTAGGTAGACAAAGTCCTTAACTACCTCAAATTTATAGCTGTCCATGGTGACGTTTTGCAAAAGACGTCATCGTTCAGTGTCCGTTTTTGATGACAGCATATACTTGGTCTTGTCTTCATTGACCACTAAACCCATCTTCTTCGCTTCCGTCGCAATGCTCAAAAACGCTCCACTGACATCACGCTTTGATCTTCCAATTATGACAATATCATCTGCGTATCCGAGTAATTGGATGGATTTTTGGAAGATTGTGACTCTAGTGTTGACGGTTGAGTTTTGCACAATTCTTTCCATAACGATGTTGAAGAAGTCGCATGACAGTGCATCGCCTTGTCTAAAACCTTTTTTGACATCAAATGCATCGGTAAGATCTTTTCCGACCTTGATAGAGCAGCGTGCATTCTCCATCGTCATTCTGCACAAACGGATAAGTTTGACAGGGATACCAAAACTAGACATTGCTCGGTAGAGATCTTCCCTATAGATGCTGTCATAGGCGGCCTTAAAATCGATAAAGAGATGGTGGGTATCGATTTGAAGCTCCTGGGTTTTTTTCCAAGATCTGCTGTAGTGTGAATATTTGGTCGATAGTGGACTTTCCTAGTCTGAAGCCACCCTGATAAAGACCAATCAGGTTGTTGACGAATGGCTTCAGACGTTCACATAATACGGCAGAGAGGATCTTATACGCAATGTTAAGGAAACTGATGCCTCTGTAGTTGGCGCAGTTTAGAGGGTCCCCTTTCCTATGTATCGGCCACACTATGCTGAGATTCCACTCACCGGGCATGCTTTCTTCCGACCATATTTTGCAGATAAGTTGGTGCATGTTCCGTACCAAGTAATGGCCAGCTGCTTTGAATAGTTCGGCGGCGATGCCGTCAGCTCCAGCAGCTTTGTTTGACTTAAGTTTAGATATAGCTATCTTCACTTCGTCAAGGTCGGGTAGGCGGAATTGTTGATCTGGGCCACCGAGGTTGAGTGGTTCTATCTCCCTAGCACTTCAGAGGCGGCATCTCTGATGTTGCCACTGGTTTTCAATGCTTAATGCAGGAAGCATAGGACTCCTTAAGAGGTTATTAGAGACTTGTTTGAAAAAGGACATAGCTGTCTCTTGCAAATGTAGCCGTCTAATGTCGAATCTTTTCACAGTGCTTCCTTGTTTTGGCTTGAGATATCCGTAGCCGTACCTTGGCTTCAACTAGGTAGTGGTCCGAGTCAATGTTGGCCTCTCGGAATGTTCGGATATCCTAGATACTGGAGAAGTGTCGTGCGTCGATCGCAATGTGGTCAATCTGGTTGACGGTTGATTGATCAGGAGATTTCCCTTGTGGTTATTAAGATGCCTAAACTGCGTACTATCTACCAGAACGTCTCGCCCCGCAGCGAAATCGACCAGCCTGAATCCGTTGTCGGAGGTGGTGTCGTGCAGGCTGTATCTCCCGATTATACCACTAAAGATGTCTTTTCTTAATTGCTCATATGTCTTGTCCAAGAGCTCAAAGAATATGTCTTTGGTGTCTTCATCTTTCCTCTGTTGGGGCATGCGCGCATATTGGGCTTATGTTGGCGAATTTAGCCTTGATGCGGATTGTCGTGATGCGCCCGCTTACACTGTTGAAACTCAAGACTTTTTGCCTGAGCCTAGTTCCAACAAGAAATCCACACCCAAATAGACGCTGTCTTTGTTCTCGGTAGCAGTCGCCGTAGTATATATCGCAGTCTTTTAGTTTGCGTTTGCCCGGTCCATCCCATCGCACTTCTTGGATGGCTGTAATATCTGCCTTGCAGCAGTTTAGGGCTTCCGCTAATTGTTCGGCTGCACGTGGTCTGTTAAGGGACCTAACATTCCTCGTACATATCCGAAGTTCGTTGTCCTTATTTCGTTTGCGTGGGTTGTCAACAGTGAATCCGTCCGTATCTGAGGCTTGTTGGTGCTTCGAAACTTAAGGTATTTTTTTACGTGGCCAGGAAGTCAGCCCGACGTCACAACCTCTTACCTGGAGGGCCAGATCCTTAGTATAACTCCAAGGATGGGGAGCCGGATAAACCGCTCCTTAAAGGCCTGTGCTCCGAGTATGTCGAAGAAGCCCTATAAGGTGTTCACTAAGTAGTTCAACCTTACTGGAACTGTAGACGCCACCGTTGATTCCATCTCGAGAATTCGTCCGCTGCAGCCTGGATAAGGAGAGGTGCCTTAGTGAAAAAAAACACCTCTCTCGTTTGATGCCCCCAACAACTTTCCACTGGGGTTGGAACCCAATCTCCAATTGAGGTACTAGGCACCCTATGTGCACCGCGGGGAGGTGAGAGTAGGAGTTGAAAGACAGAGGTGGGTTTTGAGGAAAACCTGTGGACGCTTGTGTCCCCTTGAATGCACATGTCTACCATTTGAATTGAAATTTTTCTTAATAAATTAATTAATATTGAATTTCACCACCGAAAAATGGAGTAAGCCAACTGTTAAATGTTACCGCCACGTTTTCAGTTAAAACACCATGACCAATTCTCAGATGTGTGAATGTTATCTAATCAATAACCTTGCAGATTCCATTTCAAAACGATTGTTGACTTTTGGCATTAAGACAAAGGTCTTCAGATGTAAAATACCATATACTGCTAAATGATTGTGATCACCCCTTCCGAAAATAGCGCAGTCAGAACTCTTTTCTGATTTATATTACCTACCAATTTTGAAATTCACTTTAAAAATTTCAATTTTTGTGACAGTGTATTTTTACTTGACAAATGTTGAAAGATGGCAACTTTCAAAGTGACACGAACAAAATAGTGAAACTAAACCTATTTTTATAAATGAACAAAAACTGTCTTATTAACATTTTATTTCTATTTTATTGAAAGCATAATGAGATTTTATAAAAAGTATCAAACAGTCTCTCTTCAAAGAGTAAAATTTTTGTAATAATTTCAGCCCTATTAAATGTCTGAACTAAGTACCTACCTTTAATCTTTATCATTTTCAAAATTTGACTTGATACCATACGTTCTTACCCTTCGCCAAAAAAAAAAGTTAAAAGTCAATTGGACCACCGTGGTTGGTTCCAAGCTCCATTGGACAGACATAATCATGACTTCAAATGTCGTCATAATGATGATTAGGAAGAAGACTTCAAATTATCATTTTAGAAAGTAAAAATCAACATCAAAATAATCGTGCAAAATAAAATCATAAATAGAAGCATTTTACACTTCATCCAACAAAAAAAATTTGACTTTATCAGCTGAGTCTTAAGTCGTTGAGTAGCAACTATGTACTGTCATGCAGATGTTCAAACTTGCCAACACGAACGGATGAAGGACCTATAAGACCTTTCATTTTAACACGAAAAAAATCATCTAAACAAAAACACGTCATAGACACTGTATATGTGAATAATATTATTACCACTTTGGTAATAATTACGCTCAAGGCACTCAATTATAGCATTTACCAAACTGCTATCTATGTTATAAACGCATGTCTTAAACTTAATATGTAACAAATAATTGTAAAAATGCAGAAATCATTGCTATACCTTAACAAGGTTAACAACCAACTGAAGTTACATTTACAGACCAATATCGCTCATACGAGTCATGGCAAAAGTTTCTCAAAAACTGCTATTGAAAAAGCTCAGCAAAATTATAGAAGAAAGGAGACTTATTTCAAACCATTAAGATTTAGAAATAAACATTCCACGATAGACAAAAATCATGAAATAAAGGATGTGGTTGTGGCTATATTCTTAGACGTTTTTAAAGTCTTTGGAAAGATTCTTAAGAGTACGGTACGACCAAAATCCCTTAAACTAAAGAAAATTAATTAAGAAAATTAATTAATTGAGCACTTCGCACAACACCAACCGCAGCACTGGAAGTGCTTTTAAACCTAACACCACTTGACATCTTCTTTAAAAAGGTGGCTGCCAACTCATGTGTAAGGCTTAGAGCCACCTCTCAATGGACCAGTAACAATACTGGACATACAACTATTCTAGACAATTTCAGATCTATCCCAGATCGCTTGGACTATACCACCCCAAAAATGGTATTTGGTAAAAGATTCCATGTGTCCATCCCTTCAAAATCCTCCTGGGAAGAAGAGGGACCCCTGAAAGACGATGCGGTACACTTCTATACTGACGGTTCAAAGACCGATCACGGAGTTGGAAGTGGTATCTTTTCAGAACAACTGAATCTCAGTCTATCCTACAGACTTCCCAATCAATGTAGTGTATTCCAAGCAGAAGTAATGGCAATTAAAGAAGCACTATCCTGGCTCAAAGAAAACGTTATATCTTGTCTTGTAAGGATATACAAATCTTCTCAGACAGCCAAGCCGCTCTTAAATCTCTCGCGTCTGTCTCCACGAACTCTCGAACAGTCCACGATTGTCGATCATCTCTGAATGAGATGACGGAACAGTTCAACATTCACCTCATTTGGGTGCCGGGCCACAGAGACATTCCGGGAAATTGCAAAGCCGATGAGCTCGCCAAAAACGGAACACTTCTGCCTTATTTTAGACAAAAACATAACATAGGAACACCACTTGCTACATGCAAATATCTTCTCCAGCAATATGCTCTAGAAACAACAAATGCTAGATGGTCACAAAGTACCACCTGCCTAGCAACCAAGCAAATATGGCCAAGTATTGACTTAAAACGGTCAAAAAGCTTGTTATCACTGAGCAGACAAAGTATAAGCTCTACAATTGGAGTAATAACGGGACATTGCCTCATAGGAAGACATGCTCTGAGGCTAGGGGTCTACACAAATGACTTCTGTAGAAGCTGCATGGACGAGGAGGAAGAGGAAACAGTCCAACACCTTCTGTGTACATGTCCAGCACTCTCCATTAGAAGGAATAACTTTCTCGGTAATCCCTTCTTCGATAACACCAGTGAGCTGGCAACGATTGACACAAAACGTCTCTCTAACTTTATTAAAAGTACAAAATGGTTTGTTTAAATTCATTACTCTCCCATGAGTAACCTCATTAGTGGTATCACAATGGACTCTTGAGGTCTACGTGTGTCAATGACATCTGGACAGCCACTCCAACCTAACCTAACCTAAAAGAAAATTAAAGCCGGTGGTCCTCAAGGAGGTGTTCTAGTGCCATAGCTGTATCTTATTGTATAAAACTGATATTCCATACATTCTTATATTTTTTGTCAATTATTGACCAAGCTGAATGGTTTCCCTTTTTTTCATTTAGTGCTTAAGTAGTTTAACCTCCTTGAAGCTATGTAGTTCTAAATAATCTTTATCATAAATTATAAATAATTAAACATTTATGAAACTATTTGAACCAAGTTGGCAACCATTATGTTAAGTAAAATCCACTTCATGCAATGAACCATTGCGCAAAGAAGTTGGTTGAACCAGTACACCAAAAAAAAAAGCAAAAGCAAAACAAACTCAAGCTGGAAGGAAGTATCTTATCAGAGACAGATTTGTAGCAAATGCTTCCGCGAGAGCCCGGCGGCGCGGCCGGCGGCAACTCAACTGTCTCTGCTTCTGCCTACTCTGTTGTTGTTTGTTTTCTGCCCTCTGACGTTTGTTTACTTGTTTGGACATTTGGGCCTCTTTTCCGTATATGCAAATTTCCAATTGACAAACGCAATCAAATCAAACACACAAACCAAACAACGCTTTGTAATCAAACCCAAAGTTGCGCAGCCAAAGTCAAGCCATATGGCGGACAAACGGAATTCCTCTCAAATCCCCAGGTGCGATAAGAGATGTTTTACTTTTTGTATTTTGTTTCGGTTTTTGCCTGGAACTGCAAACATTGTAAAGGTTTCGACAGTCTTGAATTCTGTTTGCCAAGATATAGATAGTGACATTTTACCAAAATCAAACAAACACAAAAATAAAGAAAAACGAAGCCTGTCAGAAAGGAACAAACAAACCAAGCTATATGTATACCTGGAGTTGGAATTGGACCTGGACCTGCCTACATTTTGATGTTTTGTGAACTTTTACGGTGATGTGGTGGTACCCAAAAAATCTGATTGTACCTATACCTAACCCATATCTACCTATAGCCATCATACTTCGTCTTCTTGACTTGGACTTGGACATGGACTTGGCCTGCCAAACGACCGGCAAATGAAATGCCAATAAATTTTGGTTTACTTAATTTGTATGCGAAACGCGTGCGATCCGATATTAAAGATTTACGATGCGTATGAGTTGAGGGCAAACAAAAAGATACACAAATACAACAACAAAAACGAAACAAATCAAAACATTATAACTCGTATATTTTTAAGTCCAACCAGAGAGAGAAAGAATCTTTAAGTTTGATCGCATTCGAAGTGTCTTTGGGGACCCTTTTCGTTTGGTCCTTAAGAAATTCCACTGAAAATGCAAGACAGGCACTCACAAAAAATACAACACCAAGAACCGAATTCAATGGAAAAACTGATATTTGAAACGAGAGCAACTTAAATCACAAATTGCTATTGTTTTAAGATTGAAGAATGATTTTTTGCTTATTTTTTTGGATCGAATTGAATTAAAGTGATGATTTCTTGAGAATTGATAAGGGTCTATGGGGTTTGTTTTGATTTAGTTGGATTAGTGTTTAGGAAGTCTTACACTTATAGCTCTAATTAACTAAGACATTTTTCACTTTTCAAAAATCAATCATGGTTAAAGGTAAACGTTTAGAATTGATCAGAGAAAAACAAACCAAACCAAACTTGGTGCTGGAGATAGCAATCCTAGTTTATGGCCAATTAAGATTAAAAGCGACAGTAGGGGTACTTCTTGGTCCAATACTAAAACCGCACATTTCTTAAGGAAAGATTGCGAAAATTCGGTCAAAGATTCGGGATATCTAAAGTGTGTATTTTAAGTAGAGTGCAAGCTTTTAATTATTGTGTATGAAAAAAAAGAAAGTAAGTTTCTTAAATCCAAAAGTTTAGTTGCAAAACAACAACAGGTCCTACCAGGGTTATATGTATTATAGATCAGAGGCTTTCCTGCTTAGTTAAAGGTAAGTTGTTTATGCCTCTTTCAGATGAGTTAATCAAATCGAACACCCTGCTGATTTTTCAATAAGGAAGAAAGAACTTCACTTAAGACCAATAATAAACTGTTTTTTAAAAGTTAAAAAGAGAGTGGAATGCCATCCAAACGGATAACATCAAACAACATTTTTAAACCATAAAACAAGTCAGTCTTTACTTTTGTTCTCAACAACACTAGATTTAAGGGGTTCAAGGTGCTTGCTATCTCTAAGCAGATTGCATATAAGCTCGATAATAGGTGTCATAACCGGGAGGAAACAATTTTTCACCTTCTCTGTAAATGCCCTGCTCTAGCTCAAAAACGCAAGAATTACTTAGGAGAATTATTCATTAACCATCTAAATCATATCAGCATAATCAGCCTCTAACGTTTCGTAAGGGAATCAAATTGGTCCCATTGAGCTTAGGAGGAAGTCTCAAGATTCATGTAGTATCACAATTGGCCATTAAACTGGCCTAAGTGTGTCCGTTTCCATCATGGGCAGCCACTTAAAACCAAACATAACCTAACCTTTGTCTTAAAGAAATATAATTAAAAGTTCAATTTTTATTGCTTTTAAGTATTTTTAGTTTCTCTCTTAATTGATGTGTTTTACAAAACATAAGGTGAATAAAGTTTGTAGTCAATACTCATTTTTTGTTTTAAAGATACTTGAGTCGAAAATCACTTTCTATCTAATTGACAGTTTTCTTACAAAAAATTAAAAACCGAAAAAAAAAATTAACAAAAGTTGGTAAAAAATGATTTTCCACTCAAACTAATTTTTACTTATAAGAAATATTGTTTTCAACATTCGATTAAATTTTGAAAAAAATCGAATTGAAAGTTTTTTGACAAAAACTAAAACTAAAAAAAAAAACTATACTAAAACTTGGTAAAAATTTACTTTCCACTCAAATATAGCTTTTAAAAAATTAAAAATATTGGCTTCAAATTTATTTTATTTCACAGAAAATATTGTTTTCGATATTCAGTAATTTTTATATAAAAATCCAACAGTCCGTTTTTTCATAAAAAATAAAATCTACAAAAAATAGAACGCAAATTTTGTAAAAATTGATAGGAGTACATATAGACAAAACTTTTAAGCTTTTAAGCAAGACAAATCGACAGACGGGATGGGAAAGGTTTCATTGAAAATTCGATTTTTGTAAAATTTTTACCAAATATTGAAAACATTAATCTTCTTCTATTGTAAATCTCTCTTAAAATGTTTGATTTAGATTCTAATAATCTTAAAACGTCAAGATGTGTCAACATCTTCAATTCACCGAATCGGGCCGATTACAACAACTTCCTATGACGATTTAAAAATCAAAAAAGTAGAAAAAATGTAATTCAATTTTTTAATTTATTTTAAATAGCTTGAAGCTTTCTCAATGGGAAACTGTGGAAGACAGAAGTTGAGCCAATAAAACTTAATTAAAAACTAAGCAATTACTAAAAACACAATATTTAAATTTACCAAAACTAACTTCAAATAGTGAAAATTTTACAGTCTCATCAGTTCGTAGTTTTCAAAGTTTCTTTACCATGTTACTTTTCGAAGAGTTACTTACAACTGGGTGCAAGACCCTGTTACTAAGCACATATTAGGATCTTGTACTGAAATGGTAAGGCCATTTCTTACTTGCGACTTATAGGAACTACATATATGGCAAGTTTTGCATTCGTGCAAAATTTTGAACTCGAGATTTTAATCAAACATGATATTACGATGATAAAGAAGTCGAAAAAAGTGGGTCCCACGATTCCGTCCGGTCTGTTTTGTCGCTCCGGTATACTCGTCCGCCATGGGTCGTGTCAGAACAAAAAACATCAAGAGGCCGCTAAGGTCATGATTTAGAAATACTACACCCCCCTTACTGTGGATTTCCATACCAACAAAAGGATATGCGAGGAAGTAGCCATCATTCCCACTAAACCCTTGAGGAACAAGATTGCTGGTTATGTTACACATTTGATGGGACGTCTCCGTCACTCACAGGTCCGTGGTATTTCCATCAAGTTGCAAGACATTCCCGCCGTATCTGCTTTGGAACAGGATATCATTGAAGTGGATCCTGACACCAAGGAGATGTTGAAGTTGTTGGACTTCCACAACATTCGTGGATTGCAACTAACCCAGCCCGCTACAAACAACTTTAACCGAAGAAACTAAGAAATTCCTTTGATTTTTGTGTATTGAAAAAATATGGACTAAATACAAGTTTTTTTAAAAAATTGGGTCGATTGACTACAAACTTTGGAAATTAAGGTTTTAAGCCGACTTGCGTTGGCTTTTTTTAATTTTTTTTTTAAGATCAAAACTAACAGTGGCCCCAACAATTTTTTGGTCAAACAACGAAAATTCGAATTTACTCAAAAACAAACCGATACATTTTTTTTTTAAATTTTCTCTAAAATTTTATTTTTTTACTCTTGGCTTCTTTTGATAAGAAATATATATATTTCTGTTGTGCAGGAAAGGTACAGCTCATGTAACCGTTATTTTGTTTTTTAATTTTCTCGGCAACTTATAAACTGTTATCATTTTTTTTGAATAAGCTTTTATATTGCCTTAACAATATTTGGTTTTCAAAAGTGCAAGTTTTTATTTTTTGGATTTTTAAAAAAATATTGATTTTTTTTTTCAAAATTCTATATGTATCTCAAAAACGGGTCAACATTTTTTACGAAATTCAAATGTTGAGCGTATATTTATAATCACTAAACAACTGCATACCAAAAATATTTTTAGAAGAAAATTAAAAAATTTTATATATAAAAAATTAATTAAAAAAAAACGCTCTAAAGATTTTTGATTTATAAAATAGCATTTAAATTTTTGAAAACAAACTTATTTTTCAGGTTAAATTTTGATTCTTAAAACAGTTTGTTTTTAAATTATTTGAACCTATTTTTATAACGATAACTATTGTAGATACCAACGATTGCCGTGTAGCGCCACTTCATCGGTTAAGCGAATATGATACATTTAATCAACGATCTATTTTAAAGTGTCTATCACGAAGTATTATTTCAGTATCTTTGCATATATAAGTTTAAAATAACACATATTTTACTTGCCTCGCCTAAATAAAAGAATAAATACTTAGAACAAGTTAAAGAAACATGCCAGAATGAGTATATGTATTTTCTATTCTACCTAACAATAACATTCCTTCATTATCATCATAAACATGTCTTTATCTATCTATCTGAATAAAGCTGAGCACGCCTTTATTCATTTTAGACCACTGTGTAGTTAACACAACCAATAGGCGATCGCTTTACAATTTAAACATACATGTTTTGCCTCTTTCTTTTCTTCAGATAATTTATTTTCTATCCTGTTTCTTCTAATATGAAATTAAAATAAAGCTATCCAAAGGAAAAAGCTTTGAGCGATCTATTTGAAAACACAAACAATTATTTTCGTTAAGTATGCTTAAAGTATTTTTCATTTCCGGGATGAGTTGTCCTAGAATTAGTTGTGTCTTGGGATGAATCCCGTCTTTTTTTTTGACGAATCAAATGGCATTTTAACATTTGAAGACAAGCTTATTTTAGTGTGATATTTTTAAATATTTTATAGGTACTTTTTAAACAGACTCTTTGCAAACAGAAGCAAGTTAGTGCGACCCAGTAGTGCATTTTATTTCTTATTCGCTAAGCTCAAAACATGATTTAGAAAATTTTAAACAATTTTCACATATCATTATTTCTAAAACTTTAAACTTTAAATTTTAGAAATTTGCTAAATCCATCCCATTTTTTAATAAAAGTGAGTAAGAAATTTTATAGCTATAAAAATAAAAAGTAAAATATTATTTAAAAAAGAGGCTGGGATGCGACCCACACTGATAACTTCCCATCTCGTCTGTCGATTTGTATTACTTAAAAGTTTGTCAATTTTTACCAAATTCGCGTACTATTTTATGTAGATTTTATTTTTTATAGAAAAATTGACTGTTGGATTTTTATATAAAAATTACTTGGTATCGAAAACAATATTTTCTGTAAAATAAAATAAGTTTAAAGCCAAAGTTTAAAATTTTTGAAAAGATATTTGAGTCGAAAATCAATTTTTACACACTTTTGTTAATTTTTTTAGGCTTTTAATTGATTGTACAAAAACTGTCAATTCGATTTTTTCAAAATTTTACTGAATTTTAAAAACGATATTTTTTGAAAGATAAAAGTAAATTAAAGCCAATATCTCAAAGTTTTGAAAAGATATTTGATTCGAAAATCAATTTTAACCAACTTTTATACATTTTATTAGGTTTTTAAGTTTTTGTACAAAAACTGTCAATTCGATTTTTTTCAAAATTTTATCAGACGTCAAAAACAGTATTTTTCTTTGCACAAAATTGTTTTGGAGATGAAATCATATTTAGGTTCTAAGATTTTGGAGGTGACAAATTTTTTTTTCAGATTTTTGGATTTATAAAAAAAACCGTTAAATGATTTTTTTTTCAAAAAATATATTTCTTTAATATGACGTTACAATTTATTATATAAAATTTAATAAAAGTCTCTAGCGTTTTTGGTTCGTAAAATATTAAGGGTTAACCAAAGTTTTCACCTTCTTTTTCAAACTACTGTGGTAAAAAAAAACCACTCACGCAATTTTCTTGAGAGCCCTTTCTGCATCTTTCTGCCTTATTATCTGTACAACAAAATATATTTGAAATCGATATCTCTTCTGGTTCTTGAGCTATGGACGACGAAAAAACGTCGCGAACGTACGGACGTACGAACGTACGTACACACGCACACACAGACATCTTTCTAAAAATCTTTTATTTCGAGTCTAGGGACCCTGAAACGTCGAGAAATGTCAAAATTTTCAATTTGACAAAGCGGACCCATTACAATAACTTTCTATGGGAAGTTAAAAATAAGTACAAAGTAAAATTTACACCTTTGTATATCACATTAAATCCGACATTAAGCTTTTGCATTTGCTTCTTACAAAAACATTTAAACAATTCTAAGAGTATTGTGGAGATTCTTTTCTATCTGGTATGTGAAATATGCAGCATTCTTGATATAGGCTCAAAAAGGTCGTCGTTTGATTTAGTGATAAGGAGGGACTCCATAGAAGACAGCAGAGTGCAAATTAAAGAATTCTGAATTGTAAAGATCCAACAGTGAAAGTTGTGATCTAAAGACCAGTCTTGACAAGGAGAGGTGTAACAAAGGTGATGTATTGAAATTTAGTGCCATATTGGATCCACAATTATTTAGAGCAACCTTTATTGAAAACAAGGGAAAATATTAGCCTTTTTAATAATATGATCATGCTAAGCTTAAAAACTTAACTGAGATAGCTAATAGAATAAACAGATGTTAACACACCGTTCAGATTGTAAGTTCAGGAGTCAAGCTGTAATCGCTTATGGGTGACTTTTATAAATTGACATTTAACAAAATTGATAAATTGTAGATAATCCTTTCAAATGCTTGAAGAACGCTTGACTATGATCCTAAAGGCCTTGGAAGGAAGACGAAAAAGTTCTAAAACAGGTTAACATGAAAAGACTTTTTTAAGACATTAACTTAACATATAATTGATTTTTTTGTCGGCACTATCATCAATCATTTTGATTTTGGTAAGGAGGGTGCGTAAGTTACCCTTTCAATAGTAAAAAAATAAACTAAAAACTGGTGTTCAAATGGAAGACATGTGCATTCAAGAGGACACAAGCGTCCACAGGTTTTTCTCAAAACCCACCTCTGTCTATCAACTCCTACTCTCACCTCCCCGCTGTGAACATCGGGTGCCTAGTAACTCAACAAGAAATTGGGTTCCAACCCCAGTGGTAAGTTGTTGGGAGCAGCAAACGAAAGAGGGGGGAGAGGTGTTTCCACTAAGGCACCTCTCCTTATCCAGGCGGCAGCGGACGAATTCCCGAGATAGAATCAACGGTGGCGTCTACAGTTTCAGTAAGGTTGAACTACTTAGTGAACACCTTATAGGGCTTCTTCGACATATTCGGAGCACAGGCCTGTAAGGAGCGGTTTTATCCGGCTCCCCTTCCTTGGAGTTATATTAGGGATCTGGTCCTCCAGGTTGGGGGTTGTGCCGTCGGGGTGACTTCCTGGCCACGTAAAAAATACATTTAGTTGCGAAGCACCAACAAGCCTCGGATACGGACGGATTCACTGTTGAAAACCCACGCAAACCGAATAAGGACAACGAAGTTTCGGATCTGTACGTGGAATGTTAGGTCCCTTAACAGACCACGTGCAGCCGAAGAATTAGCGGAAGCCTTAAACTGCTGCAAGGCAGATATTACCGCCATCCAAGAAGTGCGATGGGATGAACCGGGCAAACGCAAACTAAAAGACTGCGATGTATACTACGGCGACTGCTACCAAGAACAGACAGCGTCTATTTGGGTTTGGATTTGTTGTTGGAACTAGACTCAGGTACAAAGTCTTGAGTTTCAACAGTTTGAGCGAGCGAGTCACGACAATCCGCATAGAGGCTAAATTCGCCAAAATGAGCCTAATATGCGCGCATGCCCCAACAGAGGAGAAAGATGAAGACACCAAAGACATACTCTTCGAGCTCTTGGACAAGACATATGGGCAGTGCCCTGGCTATGACATCAAAATTGTCTTAGGAGATTTTATTTATTTATTTTAATGCCAAGCTAGAAAGAGAAGACATCTTTGGTGGCATAATTGGGAGATACAGCCTGCACGACACCACCTCCGACAACGTCAATTTTGCTGCGGGGCAAGACGTTCTGGTAGCTAGTACGCAGTTCACGTATCTTAATATCCACAAGGGGACATGTAAATCTCCTGATCAATAACCAGTCAATCAGATTGACCACATTGTGATCGATGCACCACACTTCTCCAATGTACAGGATATCTGAACATTCCAAGGTGCCAGCATTGACTCGGACCAATATCTCGTTGTAGCCAAGGTACGGCTACGGATATCCCGATCCAAGCCAAAACAAGGAAGTACTGTGAGAAGATTCGACGTTAGAAGGCTACAATCGCAAGTGACTGCCATGTCTTTTTCCGATCGAGTCTCTAATAACCTCTTAAGGAATCCTATGCTGCCTGCATTATGCATTGAAAACCAGTGGCAATATTGTATTGCAGCCATCAGAGATGCCGCCTCTGAAGTGCTAGGTTTCACACGGCTACCACAGCGAAAATCCTGGTTTGACGACGACGAATGCCGGCCAGCGCACGCAGCGCAACAGCAGGCATACAAAACGGCGCTGCACAAAAGGACTAGAGCTGCTCGCGAGCTCTACGAGCAGAAGAGCAGAGAGGAACACCGGCTTCTTAGATGGAAAAAAAGAGCATGGGAAGCACACGATCGAGAAAATAGAGGGATGTCACAACAGGAATGAGGTTCGTTAATTTTACCAAAAGGTAAAAAATCTCCCAAGGGTACCAGCCATGAACCGAAGCCTGTAAAGACGATCAGGGGAACATTGCAGTTGAACCACAGTGGATGCTGAGAATATGGAAAGATCACTTCTCCAAATTATATAACGGCGATGGCGAACCGAATTCCGCTGTAAGGGAGATAGAACTACTCAACCTCGGCGACGCAGATCAACAATTCCGCCTACCCGACCTTGACGCAGTGAAGATAGCTATATCTAAACTTAAGTCAAACAAAGCTATTGGAGCTGACGGCATCGCTGCCGAACTATTCAAAGCAGCTGGCGATGACTTGGTACGGAACATGCACCAACTTATCTGCAAAATATGGTCGGAAGAAAGCATGCCCGATGAGTGGAATCTCAGCATAGTGTGCATGATACATAAGAAAGGGGACCCTCTAAACTGCGCCAACTACAGAGGCATCAGTTTCCTTAACATTGCGTATAAGATCCTCTCTGCCGTATTATGTGAACGTCTAAAGCCGTTCGTCAATAACCTGTTAGGTCCTTATCAGTGTGGTTTCAGACCAGGAAAGTCCACTATCGACCAAATAATCACTCTACGGTAGTTCTTGGAAAAAACCCTGGAGCTTCAAACGACACCCACCATCTCTTCATCGATTTTAAAGCCGCGTATGACAGCATCCATAGGGAAGAGCTCTACCGAGCAATGTCTAGTTTTGGCATCCCTGTCAAACTTATCGCTTTATGCAGAATGACGTTGGAGAATTCACGCTGCTCTATCAAGGTCGGAAAAGATCCGATGCACTTGATGTCAAAAAAGGTGTTAGCCAAGGCGATGCATCGTCATGCGACTTCTTCAACATTGTTGTGGAAAGAATTGTGCATAACTCAACCGTCAACACTAGAGGCACAATCTTCCAAAGGTCCATCCAATTACTCAGATAATATTGATATAATTGGAAGATCAAAGCGTGATGTCAGTGGAGCGTTTTTGAGAATTGCGACATAAGCGAAGTAGATGGGTTTTGTGGTCAATGAGAGCAAGACCAAGTATATGCTATCATCAAAAAAGGACATTGAACAAAATCAAACGAAGAATAACTCTTGCAAATTGCTGCTTCTTTGGACTTAGAAGGCATCTAAAATCACCATCTACAAGACACTCTTCATCCCGGTTCTCGGTTTATGGCGCTGAGGCCTGGACCCTGTAAAAGAAAGATAAGAGCGTCTTAAGATGCTTCGAGAGAAAAATTCTTCGGGTGATTTTTTGTCCCGTACGCATAGATGGAGAATGGAGGAGAAGATATAACTACAAACTGTACGGGCTGTACAACGACACTGACCTAGTTAGCAGAATTAAAGTCCAATGGCTTAGATGGCTAGGTCATGTAGAGCGGATGGACATCAACGCTCCAGCCCGGAACGTCTTCGAATCCAATCCCGAGGGACGGCGCAGTATAGGAAGACCTGGAGACCCATGTTGGTTGAGGCCCAGGTCCGCTCCGGGCTGTAGCACCACCTTAAGTAAGAAAGTAAATAAACTAAAAACTACGGTCAGGTTCTTGAAGATTATTACTGTAAAATCGGCTTAAGAATGATTTTAAATAATCATAGAGTATAGGCTGATGTCATATCTCATAGTTTTAATGATGAAGCCATCGTTTTAATTAATATCAAAAAATTGGACCGTAATGAGCTTATATTGCATTTTGTCAATGTATTCGCGATATAAAAGTTCAGTAAAAACCGAAATTTTTCATATTGTATTTTTGTCATTTCGAAGGGTTCTTATGTTGTTTCTATTATACTTCTTTATTTCTATTTTTCAAAAGTTAAACATTTCTACTGCTTGACAAATTAGAAGAACTGTACCAGATAGTTACAAGTTCTCTATCAGACTCGACTTTATTCCTTAGTATCATTAGGTGAATTCCTCTAAACAAGAATAAAATGTTGAAGTTATGCCGTTTATAAACTTACTTAATATGCGTTGTTATTATGTACCGTTAGATATGGTCTTTTTTTTCAAGTTTGAATTAAGCACTTAATTGTTATTATTACTATTTTAACATATTTAACTACGTTTTAAGTCAACCTTTTAAAGAAAAAAAAC
Organism: Eupeodes corollae; assembly: GCF_945859685.1. NCBI lineage: Eukaryota > Metazoa > Arthropoda > Insecta > Diptera > Syrphidae > Eupeodes > Eupeodes corollae. The sequence goes on from NC_079149.1 coordinate 96,127,047, forward strand.
CTTAACCGCTCATCACCCAGATGTCTAGACAGAGGCTGATAACTTTTTTTTCTTGTTAACTTATTCAAACCAACCACAACTAGTCTGACACTTTAGGTCAATTACATGATGCATGTTTCTTCTATACTATAACAGCAGCGCTACCCAAGAATATCTCAGCGTTAGAGTAATAATTTTAAATTAAAATAAAAACAAAAAAAACTTAATGAAATAATTTATTATATCAATTTTTGTAATCTCTTTTTATTTTATTGTATGCAGATATTTACCTTCTGTTTAGAGTATTTTTAAAGCGGAAGCAATCTTATTTGCACTCTCTCCCCTCACATAATCTAGACTCTAGAGATCTAGAAAATACAATAAATAGTTCACTACTTATTACTTATGTATCTACACATTGTACAATGTAGACATGCGAAGCAACAAACAACAATTATTTCTATTCATTCAGAATTTATTTAAAACAGCAACAGCAGCAGCACCAGCAGCTGTAAAGGCTAGACGCAATTATTTCAACTAATTACATCAGATGTTAAAATGAAATCAAAAGTCATTGCAGTTTGCAATTAATTTGCATTTATTTCATCTGAAAGTTATAATAATAAAAACCAAATGGAAATGCGAGACTAAATGATGAGAATTCCCGAGCCAAGTCCAAGTATAAAGTGATGATAGACGCAAAATTAGACTTTATAGCATAGCATATCATATATATACACTATTAGGCACCCACAGCTTCTAGCTGACCGCAACAGCATCGAAATATTTTTTTTTTGTATTAAATAATGGAGGAAGTGCGAAGTCCGTCTGATGTCTAATTAGAAATGAAATTCAACATAAAATAAATATTGCATCCAGAAGATCTAGATTAGATCTTGCCTTAGCGGTTTAGCGGTTAAGCCCTGGTGGAATTTGGAATTTAAACAGGGTGTTGGATGTATCAAAAAACTTACAGTAATTAAACAACGTTTCGTGAGACATTGGCCCTAATGAAAACAAAACCAAGTATGGAATCTCTAGAGAGCATGTGCTATGAAAATTCTTGTAAATTAAATAATATTTTTATTCAGTTTTTAAGTTTTTGCAGTTCTACTTACAAATACTGCAAAAAACAAATGAACTATGGAAGAGCCTTGAAACCTGCGCCACAGACAGGAAATTAGAAGGAAGAAAATGCGGCTTGTTGACTACGATAAAGATAGAACGCTGAGGAAGAGCACGATGACACTTCTCACTTCCTATACTGCTGCCCAGCATTGTGCTACGCAAGATATAAATTCTTAGAATAATAACCGGTGTCCATGACATTTACTTTTTGAAGATAATTTCATTTAAATGTTGACCGCGGCTACGTCTTAGGCGGTCCATTCGGAAAGTCCAATTTTGGGTAACTTTTTCGAGCATTTCGGCCGGAATAGCCCGAATTTCTTCGGAAATGTTGTCTTCCAAAGCTGGAATAGTTGCTGGCTTATTTGTGTAGACTTTAGACTTGACGTAGCCCCACAAAAAATAGTCTAAAGGCGTCAAATCGCATGATCTTGGTGGCCAACTTACCGGTCCATTCCTTGAGATGAATTGTTCTCCGAAGTTTTCCCTCAAAATGGCCATAGAATCGCGAGCTGTGTGGCATGTAGCGCCATCTTGTTGAAACCACATGTCAACCAAGTTCAGTTCTTCCATTTTTGGCAACAAAACAGTTTGTTAGCATTTAACGATAGCGATCGCCATTCACCGTAACGTTGCGTCCAACAGCATCTTTGAAAAAATACGGTCCAATGATTCCACCAGCGTACAAACCACACCAAACAGAGCATTTTTCGGGATGCAAGGGAAGTTCTTGAACGGCTTCTGGTTGCTCTTCACTCCAAATGCGGCAATTTTGCTTATTTAAGTAGCCATTCAACCAGAAATGAGCCTCATCGCTGAACAAAATTTGTCGATAAAAAAGCGGATTTTCTGCCAACTTTTCTAGGGCCCATTCACTGCAAATTCGACGTTGTGGCAGATCGTTCGGCTTCAGTTCTTGCACGAGCTGTATTTTATACGGTTTTACACCAAGATCTTTGCGTAAAATCTTCCATGTGGTCGAATAACACAAACTCAATTGCTGCGAACGGCGACGAATCGACATTTCACGGTCTTCAGCAACACTCTCAGAAACAGAACCAATATTCTCTTCTGTACGCACTGTACGCATTCGTGTGGTTGGTTTAATGTTCAATAAAGTAAACTAAGTGCGAAACTTGGTCACAATCGCATTAATTGTTTGCTCACTCAAATCGGACGTAAAGCGCGAAACACATTTCGAACCGAACACTGATTTTGGTAATAAAATTCAATAATTTGCAAGCGTTGCTCATTAGTAAGTCTATTCATGATGAAATGTCAAAGCATACTAAGCATCTTTGTCTATGACACCATGTCTGAAATCCCGCGTAATCTGTCAAATACTAATGCATGAAAATCCTAACCTCAAAAAAATCACCCTTTACTTGTAGAAAAACTGACTTCCACTTTAAAGGAACCAGTCTCTTAGGTTTCTTCAAAGCGTCTGAGTGTCTAAAAAATGACAACAGCTAGAATCTTAGGTTAAACACTCTCTTTATATCTTTAGGAATCCACATTGATCTAAGTGTGGCGATAACTAAATCAATCACAGACCCATTTACAAACCTAACCTATTAACTTCATGGGCACACAAAGTTTAAATGCATTTTTATTCCTCAAACTCTTTGAAACTATATGATGGAAGAGCTCCTGATGAGGGATTAATAATTGTTAAAGATTACTAAGTTTTTTAAAATATTTTTAGCCTCAGAGATCAGAATTATTGTCCTAAAATAATAATCGAAAGAAATGCGAGGCTTTCTAAAAAAGAAGACTATGTAAATTCTCATCTTCAAGTTCAAACTAGTTTGTGAGATACGGTATTAAGTTAAGTGTCTCAATAGTATTTATTCCGATTTAATAATTCAAGAATCATGTATTTGCAACATCAAACATCTACTTAAACCAGTTAACCCCTTTGATTCATTTACCGGAGGAGTCGATAAATCCTTTTTTTCGGTTTGTTCTGTTAATGCTAGCCGATGATGGTTTTAACTAAAATTGCCCTCAAAATAGCATTGGATCGCTTTGGTTGAGATTCTTGAGCATTAGAATCATACCCTTTTCTCAAGCTTGAACAAATCTAAGCTTCAAAAAGAATATTATTTCTTTCACCAACATGTATTCGAAATTTCCAACACACGAAATTGGAATACGCCTTGAGGCTATTAGAGCACATGAGAGAGTGTTAAAAAAGTACCCGGAATTTTTGTGTATCAACAAAAATATTTATTTATTCGTTTACATCAATGTGGTGCCCCTCCCAGATATAATACACTTATGCTAGCGATTTTTCTAATCTTATCAAAGCACTCTTGGGATTCACTTTTTGATATGTCCTTGAGCATTCTCAGCGATTACGCCTTTATTTCTTCCATCGAGGAAAAACACCGTCCTTTCATCGGTCTCTTCAACTTTGGTAACAGGAAAAAGTCACACGTAGCCATATCTAGTGAAAATAAAGGTTGGAGCATGACTACGGTGTTTTTTTTGGCCAAAAAACTACGAACAAGCAACGACGAGTTAGCAGGTACGTTATCGTGGTGCCAAAGCCATGAATTGTTTTCCATAAATCTGAGCGTTTTTTTGGATTGCTTCACGCAAAAGTAGCATAACTTCAAGGTAATACTCCTTATTAACCAAAGGACCTTGTGTTAAGACTTCTTGATGCACTTTGCCATTATAATCGAAGAAAACAGTAAGTAAAACCTTCACATTTGAACGAACTTGTCGTCCTTTTTTTGGTGACGTTGGATGCTTCCTAGTGGACGGTTGTGCTTTGATTTCTATATCATAACCGTAAACCGATGTTTTATCACCAGTTATGACCCTTTCAAGCAAACTTGGACCGTAGTTAACATCATTTAACAGCTCCTGAGCGATGTTCATGCGATTGTTTTTTTGGTAAAACATTGTTTAAATAAGCACGTCGAACTTTTGCAATTACCACACACAAAGTAAACAGTGAATAAAGCTGGTAATTGCATCATACTTAAGGGACACAAATTTTGACGTTGGGACTCTCCAGAACCGCGAAATTTCAAAATTCCGGATGCTTTTTGAACACACATCGTATGCCATCAATAAGTCCATGAATTAAAAATAAATTATTTCATTTTAATTTTTTTTTAAATGTGTTTTTAATAGAAACCAAAACATCTTTTTTTCATTGTAAAGAAAACATAGGTATATAAAGAACAATAAAAAACGATATAAACTACATATTCACCATTTTTGTAGTGAAGATTATAATAATACCTTTCATTAGAAAAAACTTTAGAACAATTCTTAATGTTTTCAAAGACACATTTTTAACTTCCCATAGGACGTTTTTATAATCGGTCCTAAAGGTCGAATTAAAAATTACATTGACATTTCTTCAAGGTTCAAAGTACATAAAATAGTAATTAAAGGTTTTTATAAACATTCCAATACATTTTTTTACAAATATAAAGTGAACGAAAAATTATATTATGTAGCTCCAAATTAATTTCGTGGAACAAATACAAACATTTTTGATTTCTAGTTCATTTTTTAGAAAAATTAAAGCAACAGTTTTTTGTACAAAAAATAAAAGCCTAAACATAACAATATTTAAAATTGCTGTAAATTCATTTTCGACACGAATATATTGACAATAATTAGAAAAATTGGCTTAAAATAAACTTTGTCTTATTGAAAATATTTTTTTAATAAAAAATTCAAATTTACACAAACCTGACTTGTGACGCAGATGTATCGAGAATCGTTCTGAGTACTTCCAAATTATTTCATTCTATACAAACTTTTGTTGTTGATATAATTTTCTTCGAAAAATACGATCAGCATTTTCTTGGGTTGTAAAATTAACAAACCGAATTATTATTATTATTCTACTAAATTTTGATTGGGAAAGGTCCCGGAGAACAAAGGTCGTGGGTCCCGCAATCTCGGGAGACAAGGAAATCGACCGAAACAAAAATGCACAAAACTCACTAAACAAAAAAATACTTATCTTCCTTGGTTTACGAAAATCGATCCTGCCTCTTCCTTATTCACAACGCCTTACTCACAAATTTTGTTTGGTTTCTTTATCAATTTTTAATTTGAATTTAGTTATATCCCAACACAAAACTAATACGACTTTTTTTTTTTATTTCTCAAAAATTTGTCACTACTATTTTTCTTCTCGACCTCACTCTTCTTAGCTTCTCTAAAAAGTGCCATCTTCATTTCGAACTTCCCTCATCCAAAAGGCCACGACAAGTATGCCATCCTACTCTGACCTTTTGTTATGATCTGGTTTTCTCTTTCGTTCTAACTGCGACACCCGGCTTTGTCGCTAGGGTGCATGCCGATTTCAAAAACCAGTCAAACCTTTGTGGTCTCTTTCACATGGGTGATTTGAACACAAGCCTTGGCTTAATGGACGAGATCAGTTCTTATCCAATTGGTCTAAAAAGTAAACGAAACATTTTTTAGAGTTCGCGAATAAAATCGCCAGCCCAAACCGACCCAGTTTAATAACTTGAGGAAAGCGTTCTGGTAATTAGGAACCTTGGCATTTTTCAACCAAGATTGAGAGGCAGAATCCGAAAGTTCGCAATTTAGACTATAAACCCTTAGACTTCCGTGCAGACAATTTTAGCCGCGCGCAGCGCGCCGCAACGTCGAACGGTAGCGCGTGCGAACGCGACGCAACGTGGAACAGTAGCGCATGCGAACGCGACGCGTAACCCCCCCCCCCCCCGCCGTTGATTATATCATAGGTACTTGTACATTTGTTTTGTAGAACACATTTTAAATAACACATTTTCTTATAACTTTGTTTATTTCAATTTGGTATTAAATGTGAACCTGAAGGACATCTGCCACGTTTTCCCGACAACACGGACATTGGTCAACGAAGTTCTTCGCTTTTACACACAACCCATCTTTTTTTACTTTCATTTTAGCACCACAATTGTTAATATAACAAATGTAAGGAACATCTTCTTTATACACCCATTTTTTTTTGTATATTTGTTTTTGTTCTGCAAATAGCAAACAAAAGTTTGCTATTTTTTTGTTTACCACTTATAATTTCATAATCAAAACTTTCAATTTTGTCAATCACTTTATGAAAATGCTCTTCAGCTCACGGTAGGGAAACAACAAACTATCAATCACTACTGATCACGTTAAAAAATTTAACATAAAATATGCTCTTTAAAATTCGTGAAATTCTGGCTTTTTTCCTTATTCGATTAGGAAAAAAAGCCAAAAAGTTTGTTTTGTTTGTTTTTTTTTCCAAACAAAAATTGTTTGACTTTTTTTCCTTATTCTAAAAGGAAAAAACGCCAAGAAATTTTCGGAAAAAATAGCCAAAAAAATTCGGAATTAAAACCAAACTCTTTGGGTTCTTTTTCCTAGGAAAAAAAGCCAAAAAATTGTATGGACAATTTTTGGCGTTTTTTCCATTTTATTTTTTTGGCGTAATTTCCTGTGGCGTAATTTCAGGGAGCCAGATTTTTGTATTTAAAAATTAGTACAAGTGAAAGAAAACTTGTCAGAATAATAATACAAAAAAAACACGAATAGAAGAAAGTTTTGTGAAAATTAAAAGTTAAAATAAACTTCAGTAAAAAAAACTAACTAAAACTTTAAATGGACAATTTTCAAGAATGACTGTTAAGAAAAGATCTGGAATTTAAGATTCTATAAAAAAAAAAGTTCATTTAGCAATTGATTCAAGGAGGGGGTTTGTTCGTAGACTACTACATTAACATGTGGTGTTGAAGCGTGATTGAAACTTGCCTTAGTTCTTTATTTACCTGAATCGAGTTGAAATGAGCTTGATTTGACTCGATTCCCGTCGGGGATTGGAATTAGTCAAAATTTGTGAAGAAAAACCTATGTGGAGGAGTTGGTTTTACAGATAATGCATTATGGTCTGTTTATTTGAATGTTGGTTTACAAAAAATATAGTTTTGTTTTAATCAAATAAAAAAAAAATTGCACATGGAGTAGTTAGCATATTCTTATATGGTGCTGAACTATTCAGTTCTTCATTGTTTAACACGAAGCAAACTATCTCACTTGCACTTCATAAGAAACATCGAAACACCATTTGTATTTTAGAAAGTGCTGTCAAACTTAATCATTTTTAAATCTTCTTGTGCGGTGGAAACACCAAAAAACATTTATTTAATCTTTACTGAGATAAACCTTTGGTGAAAACATAGCAAAACATAATTATCTTTTCTATTGCTTTCTTTTGCAAAATAAGCCCAGTTAGTCCATTTTTATTAACAAAACTAAATATGTAATGTCAACAGTAACAGATTGCTTTTTTCCCCAATAGAAAACACATGATCCAAATGCACAACTACTCAACGAACACAGCCATCAAGATACAAATGCAATATCAATAGTACCAACATTAGAGAACGAAATCACATAAGATCGATTCGAGACTCGTATAAATGTCAAAAATCCATCCGTAGTAAAATTCTACTTTAACTTTTATAGGAAATATTGTTGTTAAAAAGATGAGAAATCCTTGGTACAGGGAAAACCCAAGCCTATTTTTGAAATGGTACCAAAACTGAAAAGTAATCTTACACGCATTAGAAAAAGGGATAAAATATTAAAAACAAAATATTAACTTTGAGTTTGTAGGATTCTGACCTCATGCCCGTATTTTAATATTTAATCCCTTGAGCAAATAGAATTCGTACGGTGATTTATGAACATAAAATAACAATTTAATATATATAACAATTTTCGGGTCCAAGACCGCACGACTGGGTAAGGAGGATCTAGACTTAATTCAGGAATCCAAATCATTAAAAATATCACAGTGAATTACTCGAAATAGTCTATTTGGACTGTCGGAAGTCAGGGATTAACTATGTAATTATGATTTGATAATAGATATGTTTGAATTCTTACAAGAGGAACTATGTAACTCTTTTAGAACGTTTTAAATTACAATAATCGAACACTCCGAGCAGTGCGAACTTTTTACTTTCGCAAAATGAACTACTTATTTCGAAAATAAATTTCAAAACTAATTGACATAGCAAATTTTTTTGTTCACAGACCTTTTATCATTCAAATTTGATATGTTGGAAGAATCTTGAATTCCTTGCTTTCGTTTTGCTCTTCTCTTTCTTTCAACTATTTATTTTATATAGTTGAAAGTCTCCACCTGCCCCAAATAAACCTGAGAAGAACGCTAAAGCTTTAATGCTAAAACGTTTCTTCTTAACATAAAAACGCTTATCGGTATAAAGGAATTTTTTGTTCTAATAACGACTTCTAAGACTTAATGTTATAACATAAAGGTTTTGAAGTAGTATATTAAACAAAAATATACAAAATGAAGTTGAAAACAAATTCGGAATCAGCACCAAAAATTAACTCTAAAATACACTTTTCAAAAATATACAATAACTAAAGGTGTGTAGAGCTTTCACGCCAGATACTTTAGGTCCCCTCCAACACTGACAAATTTACTCGCACACATTAAGGGTTGAGAGTTGTAAGTCATTAAGCCCTAGTTCTCAATGGACTGTTTCGCCACCTAATTTATTAGATTCAAGTTCAAGGTTGTTCAAATTTTTATATAGAATCAAATAAAGACCAAATAAGCCATCTCAGGACAAAGTTGTAAAAAGTAGAAAGTTCGGTTTGTGTGGTAGAAAATAAAAAACTCCATTTCTTTCATTTCCGAAAAATCAGTCTAACGAATTCACAGTACGTTTTTGCTTAACAAATCTTTGATCAATATTCAAACATTATAGTCAGCAGCCACTTGTCTTAAAATCCTCTAAGTTCTAACACCCTATTTTTGTACATTATATTCAGCCTCATTTATATTCCCTGTCTCTCTTATTGATTTTGATCAAGGAACGATTATCAGCTATTAATTATGTAAGTTCTAAACTGCACCAAAAGGTTAGCTTAATTATAGATGCTATCAACTCAGCCTCCGCTTCTAACCTCATGTTCGCTAATGGTGGGCTCGAATGTTGTGATCCTATACATTGCAATGACCCTTTTAAAACACGAGCTTATGGCTTCATTGCAGCGCTGGTTCAAGTATATTTGTAATTTGTGCATAATGAATGTGAAGTAGTAAATGTAGAGCTTCCGGAAAGAAGAAAACGGAGTCAAAGTACTATTTTACAATTAAAATTAGACCTCGATTTGTTATTTAATTAAGTTTGTTTATAGTACGTGCCTTGATCGAGAGGTGCATGCCCTTTGTGTGTTGTGTGACACTTAAAATTTTTACTGTACCTTGTGTATATTTTCCTAAAATAGAACAGCTGGCCTTATTCTTCTAGGTGAGGTAAGGCAGGTACACATACTGAATGGATACCACCTGGACAACTTTCATGCTGCTAGGTATACAAAACACAATACGCAAATAATAATGTTTTTTTTTAATTATTAATTAGCATTTAATGGGATCAGTGTAATGGTGATCCACCAGACTAGATCAGGCTTGATGAAGGTGGTAGGCATTTATTGGGTTGGTGGTGGTCCGCACGTAGCACCTTCGTCTGTCATGTCAACGCGGCGGCGGCGTTGAATACTCTTATAAGATCGGACAGGCAATTCCTGAGAACTAATTAGCATTTGATGTGTAAACATGTCCATTTGTCGTTATTTACGCCTCGGACTAGTTTTTGTAGATATAAGTTCAGCAGTGAAAACAACAGAAACCCCCGCGTCATCCACGTAATTTTAATCGAATTTGATCGGCGATCGCTGTCGCAGCTGGGAACACGTTTATAGTGCAACAAACCATTAGAATTACATCAGTGAGTGAATCAACGTGATCACTTGGTTGTTATTACAATTGAACACCTCAAACTTGAAGAAATGAGCACCTTACAAAAACAAAACAAAAAACAGTTAAGAAAATTTACATAAAGAATCTATAAGACGGAAAGAGGGCAGGGGTTACAGAACGGATGGATCGCATATGGGTAGGTTAGGTATAATGTGGGTGCAGCCAACGTCATAATATTTCAAGTTGACTGAAGTTTTGTAGAACAAATCGATGAAAAGAACATAACCGATGAAGTGACCAAAACGACACGACAGACGCAGCACACGGTCGACTTGACTTTTAGAATATAACTTACAATCGAGATCAAGATTCGAGAAGTTGAAGGTGCGAGATGAAGGCGGGTGTGGTACGGTGATATGCAACAATGTTGGAAGTCAGATTAATGACTTGTGAGCGACATGGTGCAATGATCTTGTCTTTGATAGATCGATTTTCAAGATCGCTCACAACAGGTGTGGCGGTCGATGGTGCGGCTCGGCCGACGCCGCCTCGTGGAGAGCACAATATTGGTGATAAAATGTCAAACTGGTATTTAAATTGACTTCCTTAATGGCTGGCTGCTGACGACCGACAACGACTTTGGGCGTGATGTGTGCGCTAAGAAGGTCTAATGTTTTATTATTTTTGTGGTTGTTTTTGTATTGGTGTTGAATTTTGTTGGTTGATTGGGTGATTTATTTGGTTGTCGTGATTTGGGGTGTGCAGTGCATTTGTCTATAAAACACGCCTAATGGATGTCAAACTAAATTTAGATAGTCATGAAGACTGTCTAACAAGAAGTTACGATTTCTGATGGAAGAATCTTATGGTAGAAAAAGCTCTGACTGAAGAAATAATCGAAACAATTTCAAGAATTTTCGTGAATGCAATTAAGGAAATTCGACAGATTGGAGAATTTTGATAATAATTATTTATGGGTACCTTATGGATAAATAGAGGTAAAAGGAACGTATAATTCATGAATTTCGGTTATCAAAAAAAATCGAGAAAATTGGCTTAAGTATTATTTTTAATAAGGAATTTTACTATACTAAGATTAATAGTGTTTTCTTATATTTCGTCAACACTGAGATCAGGCATTAGATCGGCATTAGATCGTACGAAAGAAGTAGTTTGAAGCTTCATCCATGTACTTTCTTCTTCTGCTTCATCCAACTTGGAAAATATATGGTTCATATCTCTTTTTTATTTTTAAAGATAATCAATATTGCAGTTCAAAACCATTCTTTAACCATGGCGCATGCTTTAACAAGTATAATTTTCTTATTTGGGACCTAATCAATGCGTCACTGTTTCGTGTGGTTTTTGGGATGGCGATGGCATGGCATGGCGTGGCGTTGCGATTGGCGATACGGCTTTTACTTAAATAGATTGCGATGTGGTACCGAACTGCATATTATAATTATTGACTTGTATAGCCGGAATGACGTAAATGAAAAGAATTAGGAATGCCTAATACACTGAATTAAAAATATCATATTCACAGATGGGATGAGATGGGTATACAAATTTCCGGACCCCTTTTTCGCTGATTTTATAATGATCATGTAGGTTCTAGGCGCATGAAAGTACATACCTAATGTATCTTTTTTTCATCCAAACTTCTCTAATTAATCCTTTCAAAACATTCAAGGTTGGAATTTCATCGATGTCTCCAACCTTATTTAAAACCTACATTCCCAATAGGTAACGTATTCGCAGAAATATTTTTGTATTAATTTGTTGAATTATTATTTATTAAATGCATAAGAACTTATGATTTCTTTAGCCATATCTAAAAGAATAAAATACTTATTGTAATAAATCAACTGAATTCCATCTGCCATCATCCACAAAAGTCTCCTCCATCATATCTTCTACAGGATCTTTACAAAAGTGCATCCAACTCTTTCCACGCGTGGGAATTAATTCACATAAAAAAAGACCTTTAAAATAAAATTCCCTCAATTCCATGCACAATTAGCAATTCCAAATAAATTACAATCGCCAGCGAGGAGTCAAGTGCATTAAATGGCGCCCTTTTCGTTTTAAATAAAATAAAAAGTAAAACAAAATAAATTTAAGTCGCCGTTAATTTCGTCGCATTTCCTGCGTATGGAAGAACAATCATTTATATAAAGAGAGAGCATGAGAGGACTACATTTAACAGTGGTAATTGATGCAATGATATGTATCATCCAATCTGTCCATTCTGGCAGCCAGACTTCAGACCATATCCAACCAGCATCAAGCTTTTTCCAAAGACTATTTAGTTTGGTCTCCGATACCATTGCGATGCCGATGGTCCTATCCAGGTCCGCCGAGCGACATCCATCCATTCTCTCCATACTTAATTACACATTAATTATTTGCAAAAAGCCTCAAAATTTATTGCGCACTCCAGTGAGTCCTATCACTGCAGTCAATCAGTGGTTTTTTGGTACACAAAGTTAACCAAAGAACAAAACAAAAATGGGTTACAAAAAAAAAGAACAGAAAATCGTTGTCAGCCATGCTCTGGTATTCGATCGAATTTGGTCCACCGCACTGATAAAATTTTGCTCCAAACATTCACGGCAGAAATTTTAAGCACTTTACGAACAGTGACACCACTTTCATAAATTAACGAAATCCAGAAAATTAAATAAGTAGAGCAACAGGTCCTGAATAATGTGGAGTCTGTGATAGTTGAGATTTGAATTGGTTTTTGGTTACAATGATGCATTCTTTGGAGGACCTTTCAAAGCTGGGTACAAAATCCCGCATCACAAAATACCATCTCACAATTCACTTAATCCCGCCTTTTCAACTATAAATCAATAGAAATTTTATTTTCCATAAAAGTGGTGACATCAATTGCTGAGAATCAACAAGAACGAACTTTAGTAATTTTACTAGAGTATTCAATAGAAGAAGTTATCAATGTGAGTCGCATCCTAGTTTTTTTTTGGTCTTGAAATCACATAAGTGTCATCATTTGGAGGTTCTTCACTTTACTAACTTCTTCTTACAAAGTGGTAACACTGTTACCCCAAACTCGTCACTATCATCGCCATCATCAGCGCCTGTTTCTTGCCACATCTCTGTCATGGGGACATTATCAATTCCCACCAAAAATCTTTACCTGGTTAACAGCACCTCTATACAACATCCTACCTATATACCTGCCCCAGCCTTCCATTGCTGGCTAACAGAAATAACAACGAAAGCCACAACAATTGGGAATCCAGCAGCTTATTAGAATTTTAAGCGCATTCCCAAAATGCAATCACTTCCAGGGAAGGCACTTTTAGGTTGTTTTATATTTTTTTTGTTGTTTTCGGGATCAGGATACACACTATCAGCTATATCGACCAAGACCAAACGTGCAGATGGTTTAGGCCAGGGCCAGGGCCATGCCACGCCAGGCTAAAGGGAATAACCATCATGATGACAATGTCCAGAGCACCATCAGAAAACGACCGTCTATAGAATTTTAAAATGCTGTTCCTCATGAAGGCAATCACAAAACACATCCACACGCATTATTATAACCCTGGCTAAAAGCCGGGTAAGACCTACATAAATGAACATACGTACGATAAAAAAAAATCCGTTTATTGAAATCTCGCTCCAAATTTATTTCACATTAAAAAACGGCAACAGTAGAGTTAGGGTTAGGAAGGAGTAACGACGACGACGACTCGGACGTGACGCTCGGCAAGAGGAATGGTTGGTCGATCGGTTGACGGTGGCAGCGGTGGCGGCAACGATGGTCAATGAAGTTGACCGGCTGGCTGGCTTATTCTGATGGTAATGGTCGTGCTGATGGTGGCAACGGATGCGGCAGTTTTACAGCAGCCGCACGCTGGACACGAAAAAGGCGCTAAGAGTATTTTCTGCGAAAATGTTGTTCGTTGTCGATGTCCACCGCTTATGTTGGCATATTTTGAATTGTGTCGTTATAAGGTGTGTTGTTGTTTCAGTTTTTGTTTGTGTTTTAGTTTTTGGTCTTGTTATCTCCTTAACCCTGTTTGCATCCTTTTCACATCAACGAACGTTTATCTGTGCGAAGTCACCCTGGGATGCTTCTCATAAAAGTTGCCCAAATTTTGGCTGCGTATAAAAGTGTCACTGGCAATTCAAGATGAAAGCCAACCAAAGATAAGAAAGCGGAATTTATTTAAGTCAAAGTAAGAGGGTATTTCAAGAAGTTTATATTTTTTCAAAAAATTTAACTAAGCCAACAAATACGGCTACAAGTCACTTAAATTTTAATGATAGTTATACCGAATGTGAAAGTCTTTTTGTCCCAAAAAAAGCAGTAAGAAGCCTGTGTCAAAGTAAGTAATCTTATAAAATATCACCAAGGTTTGATCTTATCACTGCACAGGTTTGAAAGAAATGCCCTTAATAACAGTCAAAAAACTCCATTTTTTAATTAGCACATGTCTTAACCAACATTATAAATTCATGAAGATCATTGCCACCAACAGAATTACATCTTAAAGAAGAATAAAAAAGCATAAACCAAACATGGCAAAAGTTTTCGTGAACTGCTACTGAAATGGTTCAATTACCTTAACTGTAATTTAAAAGTGCTTTCCCTTAAGAACTTGACCAAACCCAAAACAATCCTTAATTTTATTTAATTAGTAAGTGCATTTTTTAATTAAAATAAAAAGTAATTGAAATAATTGTAATTCAATTACTTGTAATTGAAATGAAAGTTGAAATCAATTACAAAAAGTAATCGTTATTTTCCAACTCTCTGAGCTAAGCTTTGCTTTGCTATTCTTCCAGAAGTTGTTTTGAAATCGATTTTTTATCATACTTCAAGCATTTTCGTGAAAGATCTGGCAATACTACTTCAATTTAACATCTGTCTTAAAAGACTCTAGGAAGGTTAGAGGCGTATCCAATTTCGATCAGATAAGCTCACAAAGCCCAGCCGTTAAACAAGGATCTGCAAAAGGTCCGTTCCGTTGCGTCCTATATATTGTTATTCGGTGTGTGTGTGAAAGAGATGTATCACGTAGGAAATAAAGTTTCCTACTATATGTGATGGCACTGCCAGAATTCGTTCGATAAACAATCGATGGTGATAGTTTTTTTTTTTATTTTATGTCCTTGTTTTATGTTGAAAAGCTGACAGAAAATTAAGCGTCGATTTTGGCGAAAAGCGAAAACAGAGCAACACGCCAATAAATCGAACCTTAGGCTCTGAGGACGCACCGCGAGCCGCTAGCACAACAACAGCATCATCGCAACCGCACCGCGTCGATTGCGCATCGGATCGTCAAGAAGTTTCAGACAACAGACTTTGGATCTGGGTGCCGCGTCGCCAGTCACCACCATCACTACGCCACTACCGCACCGCTGCCGCCGCCGAGCAATCCTTACTTTGTTACAGATTATTTGTATACGATGCGTTCTTATTTTCCACCTTATTATACCATTTGGTGAAGATTGTAGCCTCGCGATCGGTGGAGCGATCAGTTGGACGACGCTTTTTTTTGTTTTTTGTCTGTTGCTCTGCACTCACGGCTTCTTATGTAGGTTTGCCCCTAAATTGACTTCTGTTTGCTGTGTCGCCTGTTCCTGAGTCTCAAGTTCTGTATTGTTTCGGCCGGGAGTGATTTCGCGGTAGAAAGGCCATAAGAGAGTGATGTTCTTGGTCTTGAGTGTTCATTTCGTCGTTTTTGTTTGTTTTCTGTTTTTTGATTTTGTTTTTGTAGAACCGCGTAATTGATCTGGACATACTTTGGAGAGACTTCAAAGAGGAGTATGGGATTGTTGGTATTTTGTTCGGTGATATATATGGAGCTACCGAACGAAACACCTTTATGGTGAACTTGTCCCAGCAAACGAGTCACATTCCATTGACCATTCACGTATATCAAATTCAGGAATATTGATAAGCTGTGTGTTCTGTGTTGTGCTGGTTCTGGTGCTGGTACTTCTGGTGATGGTCTCAGATCTGAGCTTGAGTCTGATGTGCGTTTTGCGGCGCAGAAGATCGTGGATTGTGCGAAAAATGGACTACAAACATGCATACCCGAGATCTGACAGTGTCCTGAAGTGTCTGGCTAACATGATGATGCTGACGGTATGACATGACCAAGGATCAGCAGTAAAAGAGAGAAGCTGCATATTGTGATGGCAATTAATTTCGGTGTCGGCTTTTATATATGGAAGATCCAAATAAACGGTGCGGTGCAGTGGCGGCAAGGCACAGCATTGATGGCGACGCGACGGACGACATCGGTTTGTTCCTGAATGCAACTTGCAACTGCTCTGCTACTGAGCTACTGCGAGCAGCGAAGAAGTGCTATTAAAGTTTGATTTTACATGAACGCAATTACCGGCTACGTGAAATGTATACAAAACTTGAGTAAAGAATTTGATAGATTTGTGACAGTGGAATTAAAGAAAAAGAAATGTTTAAAGGCTTTTTCGCAAGCTTTTGATGGATTTTGAAGAGACTTTTAAATAATTCTTGACATACCAATTGGTGCACTTATCCAATCGCTATTAGTTAGGTAGAGAATCTTAATTTTTTTTGTATAACATCAAACGATCCATAAAAAAACCTAACTTAAGAAATTTTAATGAAAACCAACTTGGAACATTTATTTTACAACGAGTTTGTCTGTTTTTAATGAAAAATTCAAAGCCTCATCGTTTTATGTTATGTCGATTAGTGTCTTGTAAGAATTTGTAAATTTGTATTTCAATATTGTATCATCGTATCGATTCTAGGATGACTCTCCTTCCACATAATTTTAGTTAAGTGTTGGGGACAATAAATAGATTTTGAGAATATCGATTTCAAAATTCGAAAATAAGATAATAAAAGTGTTGAATGAACTTTTTTCATGCCGCTTTTTTTAATAAATTAAAATTGAAAATGTCGCCTCTTAAAATGATTTTGTGAACTATAAGCAAGTGTAAGCATTTGAACTTTTATTTTGAATTCTATTTACATTTAATACAAATATTTTTAAATTTTCCTAAAAAAATATTAAAAATATCAAAACGTGTCTTTAAATAGTATACGAAAAACGTAGTACCAAAAATTCACTTAAAAATGAGAGAAATGTATACTTTTGAAACGTTTACTTCTCTACATTTTCACTTAACTTTTTTGAAACGAAATTGTTTGGTGAAAAATTATACGCTCTTTTTTACTGCCAATAGAAAGTTATTTCGATTCCCATTTTTCCAATATGTCGAATTCAGAATTTTGACATTCCTTCAAGTTCCAATGTCCGTAGCATTTAAATCAGAGGTGTTAAGAGTTTGTAAGTTCGCGTTACCCTTTTCTGCCAGCCATATTTCAAGATCCAGTGGAAATATCGGCTTCAAATAATTTTTGTTTACAAATAATTACATCAAAAGATGCAGAAAAGACTCTCAAAAAATTGTGTTGGTTGGTTTGTTAGTATAGAACTTAAGTTAAATCTTATATTATGCATTGTGATTCGACGGACTTTATAGATCTGAAGAGGACCTATCGTGGTAAACAGCGAGTTTGCAATTGGTTGATGTGGACATTCTGCATAGTTCAACATTTTTGGTTCATAATTTTGTCTTTTTAAATTTAAATTGTATAAATTAGTGCCTGGATGGAGGCACTCCAGTTAGACAGTTGCAATATTCCAGTAAAACAAATTTAAAAATAAGTTTAACTGAACAATTACTATACGTTCGCAAACACTTTCCAAAAATTGATTTGAAGCAATTTAACATACAAAACTATTTTTTGAGGAAATTTTTCATTTGCGTGTTATCTTTAAAAATAAATCGATTTTAATTGATAGCGAAGCAAAGTAAATTTTTCGTCAAAATATGGTATAGAAGAGTTGAAAATAGGAACTTTCGTTTATTATTTCTTAGTGAAGTTAACAACCTTTAAAATGGACATGGTTAAGCAAACTTTTGGATCCTCCAACAAACCAAACTTTTTTAGAAATTATTTAAAATTTGAGGTATACTTGTATCCAACTTTATATGTTTGTTCTACTCCAAGATAGAAGTGTTTTTACATCTCTGCTCTAATGTTTGATTTTTCGAATATTTTTTGATACAATTCGAATTTAACTTTTATACCGCAACTACGGATATTGATGCATACTTTTCAGTGAGATAAACATATGCATGGTTGTTTTTTGAAAACTCAAAGAGATAGAGGCATAGAATAACCCGCCTTCAAAAATAGGTGGTTATTATAACAAATTGTTTTTAACAACTTTAAGTGGTTTTGTTGATGTTCAAATGGTAGACATGTGCATTCAAGAGGACACAAGCGTCCACAGGTTTTTCTCAAAACCAACCTCTGTCTATCAACTCCTACTCTCACCTTCCCGTGGTAAACATCGGGTGCCTAGTACCTCAACTGGAGATTGGGTTCCAACCCCAGTGGAAAGTTGTTGGGGGCAGCAAACGAGAGAGTTGGGGAGGGATGTTTCCACTAAGGTACCTCTCCTTATCCAGACGGCAGCGGAGGAATTCCCGAGATGGAATCAACGGTGGCTTCTACCGTTCCAGTAAGGTTGTACTACTTAGTGAACACCTTATAGATGGCTAAGCAAAAATAGGATGAAAAACTGCGATATTTACTATGGTGACTACTACCACGAAAATCAACAGCGCTTATTTGGATGCGGCTTCGTCATTGGGGCCAGACTCAGGCAAGATGCCTTGAGCTATAGGTGCATTAATGAGCGCCTCATGACCATAGGCTCAAGACTTAATTCGGCAACATTAGCCTGATAAGCGCGCACGCCCCCACAGAAGAGAAAGACGACAACACCAAAGATATGTTCTTCGAGCTCCTAGACAAAAATATGAGCAGTGCCCTAGATACGATATTAAAATAGTCCTGGACGATTTTAATGCCAAGCTAGGAAGGGAAGACATCTTTGGTGGAATAATCGGGAAGAACAGCCTGCACGACAACACTTCCGACAACGGAATCAGGCTCATAGATTTTGCTGCGGGGTGAAACGTCATGGTAGCCAGTACGAGTTTTCCACACCTCAACATCCACAAAGGAACTTGCACTACTCCAGATTAATCTACCGTCAACCAGATTGACCATATTGCGATCGACGCCAGACACGCTTCCAGCATCATGGATGTTCGAACTTTCCGAGGAGCTAACATCGACTCGGACCACTACCTCGTTTTAGCCAAGGTAGCACTTCGGGTTTCCAGACCCAAGGCAAAACAGGGAGGTGCTGGGAGAAGGTACAACGTCGAACGGCTACAATAGCCAGAGATTGCCAAATCCTTTTCCGACCGAGTTACAAGTAACCTCTCTCGAAGCTCTATCCCGCCAACACAATGTATCGAAAACCAGTGGCAACATTGCCAAGATGCAATGAGAGAAGCCACCTCTGATGTGCTGGGTTTCAAACAGCCACCAACAAGGAACCCCTTGTTTGATGAGGAATGTCGGCAGTCAATTGCAGCCAGACAACAGGCACGCAAAGTGGCGCTGCATAAAAGGACGAGAGCTGGTCATGAGACTTCTCAGAAGAAAAAAGAGAGGGCAAGAGAAGTGTGCATTCGAAGATGTTGAGAGGTTTAAGAGCAGGAATGAAGTTCGAAAGTTTTATGAACAGGTGAAACGAAATTCACAGGTACATAAACCTAGAACCGAAAGCTGCAAAGACGAAAGTGGAAACATCATAGTGGAACCGCAGTCAATGCTGAGAATATGGAAGGATGATGATCCATTCAACTGACATAGACGAAGTAAAGATTGCCATATCTAAGCTGAAGTCTAATAAAGCCGTTGGAGCGAATGGCTTGAATGCCGAGCTCTTTAAAGCAGCTGAAGAAAACTTGGTAAGGAGCATGCACCAACTAATCTGTAAGATATGATCGGAAAAAAGCATGCCCGATGAATGGAACCTCAGTATTGTTTGCCTGATCCTGAAAAAAGGAGACCCTCTAAACTGCACCAACTATAGAGGAATCAGTCTACTTAACATCGCCTATAAAATCTTCTCTACCGTAATATGTGAACGTCTAAAGCCCATCGTCAACAACTTGATAGGTCCTTATCAGTGTGGTTTTAGACCAGGAAAGTCCACAGTTGATCAAATATTCACATAACGGCGGATCGTGGACAAAACACAAGAAGACCAAATTGACACCCACCATCTTTTCATCGATTTCAAGGCCGTATATGACAGCATATACAGGGACGAGCTACATAGAGCCATGTCTAGTTTTGGCATCCCTGCCAAACTAGTCCGTTCGTAGGGACCGAGCTAGATAGAGAAGTTTGTTGGGTGAGGCCCTAGTTCCCACAGGACTGTAGCGCCACCTTAAGTAAGTAAAGTAAGTAAGTGGTTATGTCGAAATCTAGCCAGCTTTACCGTTTACATCACAATCATTACAAAAATTGTGTTTTTAGCTAACAATTATTTAGTATAATTAATCATCAGAAGCTTGATATTTTGAATACATCCAGATCTGAATCATTGCATAGCTTGAGTCTAGTTATTACTTTTTATGTTGTTTTTATGGATTTAATTTACCAAAATACATATAAAAACCAATCCTTAAACCAAAGGCTTTTATTGTTATTTAATTCGAGCATTTGCATACGAAATCTGTATTAATATAATAAAACTGATAAGAGTTTGATTGTTTGATTTGATTAAAGAATTCATTCAGTTTAAGATAGTTTAATTTTCATGAAGTTATTTCGGTTTCAAAAATTCAGTTTTTCTAGGTGTTCAAGTTGAATATCTAAAGCAGTAATGTCTCCAACACGTTGAAAATTATATTTCTGCTTATAAAATATCAGTAAAAAATCTAGTAATGAGATCTACCTTTAAAATGTGACGTTTTTTACTTCAAAAACACTTTCTTGTCCGTGATTTAATATTCATTTCGATAACAGAATTCTAAGAATTGTGTTTCCGGTGAGTCTACTTGGTTCGCCGTATGAACTACATTTTCTATTGCCAAAACACCTGTATCATTTAACCAAGGCTTCTTTGACATCCAAGATGAGTTTCATATTCCATTCGATGGATATTGTAGAAGTTTGTTTCAGTTTTCTTACATTTGAATTAAGACCTTTTTGAGTTTTTATCAGTTTTGAAAATTATTACGACGTTTTTGAATCATAAATAGAAAAATTAACTTTTAGAATTCACACATTGGAAGATGTATGTTTATTCGAAAACTGATTCTTTATATTTCTACTTTTAAGTAAAAGATTTGGATAGCATTTTTACATAACAGCATTAAGTGCATATTCCTTAAAGCTAAAAGTTATATAGATACACTATAACTCTTTCATTTTGCACATTTATTTATAAAAAAGATTTGGACACAGATATAACCAACGAAGAAGTAGATGAAGGCTCCAATGGGATACCATCGGATTTTTTTAAGTATGGAACCGTTAAGTTAATAAGCAAGCTTACTGCAGTTTACAACGAGGTGTTGAGAACAGGCATGGTTCCTCAAGAATTTAGTGAATGTTCCCGATCCACAATAATGGAAACTTGTCTGTGATGTCGAACTAAAGAGGAATATCTTTTTTAAACTCGTGTTATAATATATTTACAGCTATTCTGCAAACACGGCTTAAAAGGTGGATTTATGAAAACAAGCTATAGAAAGAATTTCAGGCAGGCTTTTGATCCGGTTACTCTACAATCGATCATATCTTTGTTCTGAAAAGCATTGCGGATGCATTTATAAAAAGAAGGAAGAAGTTATACGCATTTTTCGTCAATTTTAAGCCTGCTTTTGACACGGTGAATAGGCAAGCTCTTTTCTATTAACTCTTTGGAAGAGTCCTGCAAAGCCTGTATATGGATACTAATGCAGAATGTATACCCTTCATCCAAAACATAAAAATTGATATAAACATCCTAGCACAACATTTTGAATACTTGTTGAGCAAACCAACAAACCCCCACCAGTTGATGCTTCACGCTTCGCCACATTTGGAAAATTAAAGCTTGGACCATGTCTTCACCGTACAAGAAGTACTGGATGTGATACACAGGTGCAAATCCAAAAAAGCTCCATGCGAAGACCGTGTACCGTATGAGTTTCTCAAAAACGCGTCGTTAAAATTTATTGAAAAACTTACAGATGCATATAATTACTTATTTGATGTTAGAGAAGTACCAGAAAGTTTTATCAAAAATATTATACTTCCCATGTTTATAAAAGATCCAAACAATTATCGGGGCATATCATTTAAGAACACCATAATGAAAATATTTACTGGCGTCATTCTAGACAGGCTCACAGCCTGGGTAAAAAGTAATAATTACATGCATATTGTCCTCTCTGGAGCCTCACCGTTAATACAAATAAATCAAAAATCATGATCTTTAGAAATGGTACAGGCAGATTCGGAAGAAATGAAGAGTGGAAATGGGAAAATGTGAACTTAGAGATGGTTAAGGAGTATAAATATCTTGGAGTTGGAGTTACTATAACACCAAAGCTTTCATTCAACCAACATCTCAATGCAAAACTAACAGAATCGAAAAAAGCTATCAATTGCAATTGGAAAGGGGTCCTTAGCAAAAAATATGTAGCCCCGAGCGCCAAATATAAGCTCTTTGAAGCGGTAATGAGATCGATAATGTGCTACGCTGCCCAGGTGTTGGGATTTCTTCAATATGACCAAGTAGAAAAGCTTTTTAGATACGTCATGAAAAAAATATTCTGGCTTCCAGAAAACACCCCTAACTACATGCTACATCTGGAGACTGGACTTTCTCCGCTGTACATTTTTAGACTAAAAATGTATTTTAACTACATTTTGAATGATTGGCTCTGCCAAGTCATCGTCTACCCAGGATCATTGCACGCAGTTTTTAGAGAGTGGATGCTCCTAGACCAGTCACATAAAATTGAATTGCTAGAAAGTTAGGCCAATACTTGGAACTATAGCTTCGATACTCTGCTCGCAAGGATTGAAGAAGACAATGTCTGTAAGTTCACCGAGATGGAAGAACGAAGCAACACGCGAAGTACATACAAGGGTCTGCAGCACAACCTCCACGCCAGAAACTATTTTGATGACCACTACACGTTGGAGACAATCTCTACTATCTTTAAAACGTGAGGGGAGTTACTACATCTGAATTACCGACCATATTGTGCGGATGAAAACACAGAGTGTAACCTATGCAAAGACAGGGTTAAAGAAGACGTACTGCACTTCCTAGCATTGTGCCCTATTCTTGCTTCAATCAGAAGAGGACACTGGGGAAAGAGTGTTTTATCTTTAGATGAAGCTAAAGAAATCCTAAATGGACAGGAGTGGAACATGTTGAGCAGATACTTCAACTACTAATGCAGAAGATTGGAATGGTACAGAAAATTCGAAACAGTTCAGAACGGAATAAGGCGTTTTACAAGATTGTACGATGAGCTCAAGCCTATTCTCTCTCTTTATAGAAGACTTAATCGATTTCTAAACTGCTGGTATCGAACACGCTGTAGTATTAATTACAGCATTGTTGTTTTTCGATGATGTTGTGGTCAGTGTTCCCATAACGGCATTATTAATGCTAGATCTAGCATTATAGCGAAGAGAAAAGCATTATGAAATTTTAAAATAATGCTAAATGCTTTTCTGGCATTATTGTTTTTGAGTTTTGCATTCTTGAATGCCAAAATTGATTTCAAAAGATTGGTTTGATTATATCATACTGTTTGAAAAAATCTTCTTTTTTTTGAAATGACAAACCGTTCTGATTTAACCATAATAACTCGAAATCACGAAGATTCACACATACGCTTAAAAAAACTCATGAATTTTTTAAAGTATAAGTTGGAGTCTCAGCAAAGCGCGAACAACCTAAGGGTGAAGAACAGTATTAATATGAAGAACTTTGGGATAACTCGTTATTTATCTAAAATTATAAGATAGATAAGAAATTTATTTTTAAAAACTATAAATAAGAATGTGATAAGTCTGAGTGTTTTAAAATTAAAAAATTAACTATAAAATGTTCCTATACTTAAAAACATTGTGCTGTAAATACCTATTAACATAAAAAGCTTTAAGTTTTGTTGTTTTTGAATTTTTTTTTTTTGTTATATACCTATGTTTGTTAGGTATTTGTATGTAAAAATAAATATTTCTTCGCATTTTTTAAGATGTTTGTTTTTTAATCATCGATATAGACGTTTTATATGGATTTTAAAATCTAGCATTTTGTTTTTTGAGCTCCCATACGATCTAGCATTATAAAATTTGAAATCTAGCATTATGAAATTTGAGATTATGGCAACACTGGTTGTGGTTCCCGCGTCATCTCCAGAATCACTACAACTTATGATAAGTTGTAGATCAAGATCATGATTTTCAAGAATTGAGGAGGCCTTATTGAAAAATGGAACTACAATGGTGAAAATATAGAGATTGTCAAAGAGTATAAATGCCTTGGAGTGATTTTGAAAAGCTTACAAGTGCAAAAGTCGCCATCACAGGATCTTGGAGTAGGTGTTTCTCAAACAAAAATATCGCACACAGAAGTACACAGTTTTTAACGCAGTAGCAGAATCAATCTTATTCTATGCAGCTCAAGTGTGGAGAGCAAAGCAATATGAAGATGTGGACAAATTGTTACGATTCTACGTTAAAAGAATCTTCCAGCTGCCACCAAATACGCCAAACTAAACGGTGATTTTTTAAGAGCTTGAGAACTTTAAAAAAAAAAACGCATAAAATTTGCAAAATCTCATCGATTCTTTATTTGAAACGTTAGATGACATGTCCATGACATTTACTTTTTGAAGATAATTTTATAAATGTTGACCGCGGCTGCGTCTTAAGTGATCCATTCGGAATGTCCAATTTTGGGTAACTTTTTCGAGCATTTCGGCCGGAATAGCCCGAATTTCTTCGGAAATGTTGTCTTCCAAAGCTGGAATAGTTGCTGGCTTATTTGTGTAGACTTTAGACTTGACGTAGTCCCACAAAAAATAGTCTAAAGGCGTCAAATCGCATGATCTTGGTGGCCAACTTACCGGTCCATTCCTTGAGATGAATTGTTCTCCGAAGTTTTCCCTCAAAATGGCCATAGAATCGCGAGCTGTGTGGCATGTAGCGCCATCTTGTTGAAACCACATGTCAAACAAGTTCAGTTCTTCCATTTTTGGCAACAAAAAGTTTGTTAGCATTGAACGATAGCGATCGCCATACACCGTAACGTTGCATCCAACAGCATCTTTGAAAAAATACGGTCCAATGATTCCGCCAGCGGCGTACAAACCACACCAAACAGTGCATTTTTCGGGATGCATGGGCAGTTCTTGAACGGCTTCTGGTTGCTCTTCACTTGTGGCAGATCGTTCGGCTTCAGTTCTTGCACGAGCTGTATTTTATACGGTTTTACACCAAGATCTTTGCGTAAAATCTTCCATGTGGTCGAATAACACAAACCCAATTGCTGCGAACGGCGACGAATCGACATTTCACGGTCTTCAGCAACACTCTCAGAAACAGACGCAATATTCTCTTCTGTACGCACTGTACGCATTCGTGTGGTTGGTTTAATGTCCAATAAAGTAAACTGAGTGCGAAACTTGGTCACAATCGCATTAATTGTTTGCTCACTTGGTCGATTATGTAGACCATAAATCGGACGTAAAGCGCGAAACACATTTCGAACTGAACACTGATTTTGGTAATAAAATTCAACGATTCGCAAGCGTTGCTCGTTAGTAAGTCTATTCATGATGAAATGTCAAAGCATACTGAGCATTTTTCTCTTTGACACCATTTCTGAAATCCTTCGTGATCTGTCAAATACTAATGCATGAAAATCCTAACCTCAAAAAAAATCACCCTTTATTTAATTAAGTTGGAAGCAGGACTGCAGCCACTCTTTGTACGAACACTTCGAACGCAGATTGATTATGTGTTAACAATCATGAATATGGATAATTACCGGTTACCGAAGATAGTTGCACTTCAAACTATTCGAGAGAGGTCAACATGTTATGCAGAATGGATGAAACTTGCTAGGGAGTGTGACATGGACCTTAACATAGATACCTTTGATTTTAACCACTGTAAAGAATCACTGTACCACCTTATTGCAAAAGTGGACGATATGTCATGGAGAAATTCCTTAATGAAGCAATTAGGTCTCTGCACAGAGCAATTTACAGTCAACTCAATCACAATTTGAACGATAAGAACTATTTTCGGGATAGGAGATTTCGATTATGGTAAATTTTCGTAGTAAACTCGTACCTCTTAACTTCATTACACATAGTGAGGATTTACGAATATTATGTTCCTTATGTAATCTGCAAGTGAGAGAAGACGATTTCACTTTATGGGTAAATGCCCAATTCTGAAAGACATCAGACGCAATGTTCTTGGAACGGAATTTTTGAATGAAAATGAAATTGTATCATTGCTGAACGAAGTCGACGTTAAGTTGTACAAATCATCGGCATTGTATTGCGTGTTGCCGTCATTCGTTCGCAACATTTTTCACTTCCAGCCACTAGACTGCTTGCCTTAATTCATGGTTGAAATGTAATCTAAGCAAGGAAATACCATTGTCAATGGTCTGCTTCTTAAGAAAATAATTTTGTTCTTTACTTCAGAGCCAAATTAAACTTAAACTATGTTTTATGCATTCTTAAATGTTCATTACAATTTGTCGTATACATTTATTTTTGTTCCTTTTTATTTCTTTTATATTAATTTATCAAAACAATTTTTCAAAATTCCATTCCATATACATACAAATATCTCCCTAAGAACAGAATACCTCCATTTCCAACACGAGTATAGGTATCAATGTGGCAAAAAAAATCCTCTTAAAAATCTGCTCTCGAAAAATTATATAAAATTAATAACCATCACTCTCGACTCCATACATAAATATTTTGTCGCAATTATAAAATGCTTTACTGCCCATGATAGCTCAATATAATCGTTCCTTTATGCTTTTCCTTGGCAGCTGAAAGGATTCGATGGTTTGGCTATGGCGGCCACATCCGTTGATACTTCTGCAGTGCTAATGCGCTCTGCTCTGTGATCAATCCAACAGCTCTCACATCTTAATTGCAGGGGTTTCATATTTTTGGCAAATTAATTATGAATTTCTGATGATTTACGATGCCATATCAAGTCATCATCATTCACATCATCGTCCGTCGGCTTCGTCGTTCGTCAGCCTCCAGTCATCATCGCTTTAGCAAAGGCAAAGGCAACGACATTCATCAGGAACTTATTTTATAGTCAAGTTATTGATATGTTAACGTTGCAGGGTTCCCAAAATTGTCACATCATGATGCAAGATGCGAGACATGACTGACTGTCATTAGGTATATAGAAGCATAAAAGTCGTCAACTTAACTCTTCTCTAGATCCATCTAAAGGTATAGACGATTCGAAAGCCCCATCAGACCCCGAACCATCAAAGATGGAAATTCCTTATTAATTATTGTCATCATTTGGGAGGCGCGACCAAGACCGAGACATAACTACGGGCATGCAGAAAAATAATAATTAATTTTCGGTTAAGAATTAATTAGCACAAATGGAATGTGTATGATGGCGTTGCAATGGAATACAAATCTGTTCAAAAATATAAATTGTATAAATATTTAACACAGCGAAACAAAAACATGGAATTTTTTGTGCTGAATCTGCCCTGGCGCTGCTCTGACTGTGATCTGAACTTTTCTCCGATGATGATGATGGAAAATAAAAATTATAAGTTAATTCATTAATGTTTGTCTGGGGAATTTTTCAAAACCACAAATCATCTGTCGAGTCAAAACGATGAAAGGCGCTGCCAATTCAATTCATTTTCCTCAACGACTAACATGTCTCCATCATTGTCATCTTTTGTTGGGCTTGGGATGGGCTGGCCGGCCGGTCGGTGACTATAGCGCATCCCGATCCCGCGTTTGCCTGACGGGCTTGACATCTTTCGGATGATACAAAACATGACAAACATTCAGCAACTCGTGGAGAGTATCTCTGTTGCAGGTTGCAGGTTGTATATATAGGCCTTCGTCTTTGGGGCCCCGACTGCGGCCGGCCATGTCATTAACATCGTCCACATAACTAAAATGCTTACGAATCGAATATTAAAAATTATAATCGATTATGCGAGTTGCGAGTGGTTTTCTTGGCTGCGCTTTGGTTCCTCGGAGCACCGAGTATTTCTGTGCATCGCCTCCACCTCCGGAGGATCAAACAAAAAAGCCAACATTTGTACAAGAAATTATGACGAACAAACATTTGTGTCTACATGTGTTGCAATCATAAAATCCATTGTATTTTGTATCAAAATAAAAATTGCAACAAAAACTAAATATGTATCCGAGTTTTTGTATCTTTAAGGATACCGCGTTTTGTATGGTTTCGGGTTCTTTCCTCTCACAAGAAGATGAACATTGGGTTTTGAGAGGGGTTTAGAAGAAGGGTCGGGATGACAGCCTGCAGAACATGGAATCGTACAAATGTTTTCATGCACAATGTCATGTCCTTTTTGTTGTGATACGCGAATTATTATTGTGTTTCTTTATTTTTTGGTTAAACTTATAGTTGTTGTTGATGATGTTCCTTTAAGGGTTTCCTTATATTATTTATGAGCATCAAGTTCATAACGCGCAATTCCTGTTATCATCATCATCCATGGTTGATGCTGATGATGTTGATGTTGATGATGACGATGGTTTTGAACTCATAGTTTGATTTGATGTTTGACAGACGAAGAAATGACGACTGGAACTTGAACATGATGGTTTAAATGAACATAGTTAGGTAAGGTATATAAAGGTTGGTAAGGTACTTGCTCTGTTGCGGTTAGTACGAGTATAGTAGATAACTATCAGTCCAAGTATTTTTGTACGCTTCAAGATAAAATAATTGAAATTGAAATTCCTTGCAACCATCGAGGACACAAAGTGTTTCATTTTCTTTTTTTGTTTTAATATGGAAAAGGATAAGATCTTGTCTTTTAGTTATGGATTGATATACAAGAGTTGCTTTATGGTTCAGGGCTCAAGGGACGATTTTTTTTGGGTTTGTATTTCTTTGTTTTCAAAGAAGAAGATCAGATTTAGGTTTGCATGATGTTATCGGTTGGATAAATTTGTTCAACAACTTTATTCCTTCGAAATTGGATAGATAACTTTTTGCAAATCAGAAATCGAATGATCAATGTTAATTTTTATCTTTACAAGTTGTAAGCTTCGAACAAAAAATGCTGATTAAAATAACTCAGTTATACTTATTTGAGTGAATAAGGATTATTATATCCTCAATCGTAAATTGCTTACCACCATAAAAGATATTGCAATCGGTCCAGTTTGAAGTATTGAAAATGTTGATGTTTCCCGAAATTTTAATACCTTAATTTACAATAAAAAACCTTGAAGGACGTAAGGAAAACCTTCGGTAAACTTATTTCAATATGATGGGCATAGCTAGGCGTTTCATTGGGTAGTAAAAAAATATCTTTTTGTGACTTGTTTGTGTTCCCGAAACTTGAGCACAGTACAATACAACAGTTTTTGAGCTTTATTAAGTGTTGGACAGTTTTGTCCCGCATCAGTTTCGACCACGTTGAATTGATGAAATTTTTCAGATTCTGTTTGTTATTGATATTTATTCCAAGACATATCAAAAACTAGCACCTAGTGATTCTCAACCATTCCTGTGTACGAGTAGTGCTGTCAGAGATGGAAGGGACTTAGAGTTTTAAACCGAATCTGAATGGCCAATTTGATAAAGCACTTTTCATGAGAAGAATCACTGTTGGAGGTTTGTCAATTCCTCGTAGTAGGCAAGACCTTTGAAAAAAGACTTTAGATGGCGCAGGCAGGGATTCAATCCAACACCATAGTAATACGTATTGATTGCAATACTTTAAAATAATACAAATGATGAAAAGGAAGAATTCCATATTAAAGATTTGAAAACAAAATTTTGAAATAAATTATATTTAAATTTTCGTGTGTGACAATTTAAACTCTTTCTTGAATCAATCCAAAGCCCTATGTACTTTAATCTATTGACAGTTTCTATTGTCACAGCAACTAAAACTTCTTAGAAAATATTATGTAACAAGTTACGTTAGAGATTGATATCACAAATTAATTCCAAGGGAACATTGCCAAAAACCTCATTTTTACTTTTGGAACTTAAATTAAAGAGTGAATTGACGTATATCAAAAAGAGAATTGGTCCCAGTACTTATCCTTGGGGTACGCCAATATCAAAATATTTAGTCTCACTACTAACGTTACCAATTTTTCATTTTGTGCTCTATTTTTGAGGCAGGTATTAGAACTTTCAAGAATTAATCCACGTATTTGTATTTTCGTTACTAAAATACTGCAGTCGTATATTTCAAACGCTTTGGTAATCAACAATAGTGATGATAGAAAATTTGAAAGCATGAGCCAGAAATACCATTACGAATGCTGTTTAAAACTTGCCATTCATTTTTCAAAATACATTTAACCCCATTTAACTTTGCTCGATAAACATTTTTACGAAATGTATCTTTATCCTTTGTATTGCAATATAATTTTTATTTCTTTTGTAACAATGTTTTGCCAACTATTCTTCTTTTAAATCAAAAATATTCTTTTTTTTTGCTAATTACAAAGCTTCAAATTTCTCATTTTTTCCCTTCTCTTACTACTATTTTTACGAGTGCAGCTAACCGCATAAGGGGTCCACTGGCGGTAACATGGATTCGAACTTGCACGACATGATTAGAGTTTTCAGGGCCCAACATATAGATAGATTAGATATCTGTTTGTGGACTCGAAGATAGATGTCATTCCTGTGTCTGAAACCTGGTTTCAGCCAGACAGAAGTGACGACTTCTATGATTTGAAGGGTTTTAGGCTGTTCCGAGCTGATATAAGCTTTTCTTTTGGTGGAGGCACCGCCCTATACGTGCGTGATGTCTTACAAGCAGGTTTATATGTAAATCGGATACTAACTGTCCTTTGCATTTATTTACCGACCTTACAACTACATCAACACCATACCTTTAATAACAACTTTGGAGTCTTTTTCTTGTTTGTTTTGCTATACCATAATATGTGGTGATTTTAAGTGTAACCTATTTTATTCCAGTTAAGCCGACAGCTTTTTTTAGTGGATTTAGGGAACTCAATTTGAGTCCCGTTAACCATTCCGCCCCTACCCACTTTACTAAAGAATCTAGTACATTAATAGATCTTTATCTCGCTAGTGACGTTTGTAAGGTAATTCTTTACACTTAACTTTTGGCACCTGGCTTCTCAAACCACGATTCGATTTTCGTATGTTTGGATGTAGCGTGTCAAGTTGAACAACGAAGGTTTCAATATTGAGACTACAAAAATATTAACGCAACTCAAATGATGCATGAATTTGAGTGCATAGATTGGCAAAACGTAGGTTTTTTTACAACATAATGTGAATTAACTTTTCGATCAGCATGTTCCTTTAAAGACCCTTGTAGTTAAACATGGAGCTCCACTTTGGCTGAATGGTGACATCACTGCTGCAATAGCACGTCGGGATGCCACCTCTATTCAATGGAGGCGATATAAGCTGAAGGAATTCCACAAATCTTATTGCAGACTTCGCAATCAAGTCGTCGTAATGATCAGAATGGCAAAAAGGATTTACTACGAACACAAACTTGGAAATTCTATATCTGGCATAAAGTTATGGAATAAACTGCGGGAAATCGGCGTTGGAAACCATGTAATAGGTTAGCTGACGACATTGATTAAGCTCTTAATATAAAGTTCACCACCTCACCTCCTTCCCTGGATGTAACTCAGTTACTTCATCTTTATTGGAATACAAGATGAAGATATTGTGGAGGCAATAATATCCATAATAGAACGTAAGTTCGTTAAACTGTTACTTTCATATTTACTACGCTGTATTACTCATTTATTTAGTAGTACACTAACCACATTCAAGTTTCCATTAGAATGGAAGAAGGCCAACATTTTTCCTGTCCCGAAAAAGCAAACAGTTACTGCTACAGAATATCGGCTCATTGCTATTCTTCCGTTTCTTTCAAGGGCGTTCGAAAAGTCTATTTTGAAGCAGATACAAAAATAGCTAACAATCAACAACCTGTTAAGTTCCTGTCAATCTTGATTTTGTCCAAAGCCCAGCTACAAATTGTTATGTATTGAATTCCTCTCTTTCTTTGATCTCCTACTAATTACTCATACTAACACCTTACTAACACTTTATTTATATCATAAGTCAGCCAGTCTAGAATTAACTCTTAAAGAAAAAAGACATAAAAACCAAGCTCCAATTTTTCATTCCCGAAACATATTACAAATGATGACAAGGATTATATGACACTGCTAACGCTTTAGACTTTTCAAAGGCCTTTGACACTGTTAGCCATCCAATTTTGTGTAAAAAGCTGGGGAGAAGTGTTGGTTTTTCTTTAGAATCCTGTAAGCTTGTTCACTCGTATCTTAGCGGAAGATAACAATGCATGGTGACAAGTGAACGTTCTTCTTCCTTTCTCAATGTCTTAGCTGGAGTGCCTCAGGGATCTATCATCGGACCAATTCTCTTCTCACTATATATAAACGAGCTTCCACATGTTGTTAAAAATTGTCTGGTTCATCTTTATACTGATGATGTACAGCTCCTCATAAGTCGACCCTTTGTTGTAGCAAAAATGATGCCGTAGATTTAATGAATGAGGACCTGCTCCTCGTCTTTGCTTAAATCCTCTGAACACAACAGCTCTTCCGATCTATCGCAAAACTCTTGATTTTTCGGTCCTAAGCCCCATAAAGCTTGAAGGCAAAGTCATTGACAATGTCAGTACTGCCAGAAATGTAAGGATAATTTTAAATCGTACCCTTACATGGAACGACCACCCTAATAGTGCCATTTGAAAAGTCTATGGTAGTCTTCGTGCTCTTAAGTTCATCGAAGTTTCATCCCTACTAAAACTAAATTTCTACTT
The DNA here is from genome assembly GCF_945859685.1 of Eupeodes corollae. Classification (NCBI taxonomy): domain Eukaryota; kingdom Metazoa; phylum Arthropoda; class Insecta; order Diptera; family Syrphidae; genus Eupeodes; species Eupeodes corollae. The sequence continues at coordinate 96,159,933 of NC_079149.1, forward strand.
GCCAAAACTCTTTTACTACCTGTTGTGTTATATGCATGTGAAGTTTTTTGCAACTTGGACTCTGCCACTAGCCGCAAATTAAATGTTGCAAATAATAACATTACCCGCTACGTCTATCATCTGCGACGGTATGACCACATATAGAACTTTGCACAACGTATATCTGGCTGTAGTCTTGACAATTTACTAAACTTCCGTTAGGTGAGATATCTGCATGAAATCATTTAAACCCAACAACCGGATTATCTACATAACAGGCTGAACTTCCCTAGTTCATAAAAGTCTTTTGTCCTTATCCAACCTCGATTTAAATATGTCATTACTGAGCGTCAATTTTTTGTCCATGTTACACGCCTTTGGAACTCCCTACCCAACTCGATGAGAAGTATAAGAAGCGCGAATAGGTTTGAACCTTTAGTTTTCAATTCTTTGGCAAATCGTTGATAATATTTATTTTTTTTATTTTCTCTTTCTTACATTTTCATATTTAAATTATATATTTGTAAATAGAACTTCTCTTTTTTTTATTTAAAATAAATTAATTTTAAGGCTAAAAAACTTTATAAGATTTTTTATGCGATTTTTTTAAGAACAAAGAAAGATTTCGATTTCGAAATTTTTTAATCTTTGTGCAAAATGTTGTTAAAAATATTTTGGAAAACTTTAAGAAATATCGACAGACGCGCACTAATGATGGGAAGTTATCAGTTTGGGTCGCATCCCAGCCTCTTTTTATTTTAAATTTCGGAAGCCATTATCAGTTTTTCAGCGTACCTGCAATCTCAGTGGGGCACCGTCTACAGTCATAATCTCAACTGTTTTCTAAAGCATACAAAATATTATGATTATCAAATAAAAAACTCAATAAAATCTGCTACCAAAAAGTAGCTGAACGAAATCACTAAAAAGAAGGTCCCATCAACTGGTAAATTGATTGACAACAATATAATTTATTTTTTATATACAATAAATATGTCCAACCAAGAGGTGCTCTCCTCACATAGTGTCTCCTCCGCTGTGTGTCTTAACTTCGACTCAAGCATAAACCTTTGCTTCCTAACCTAACCATGGGAATGAGGGTACGAGAGAAAAAAATAAATGGCGCTAATAATTCCATAAATACAGGCTCATTAGAAGTCCATCAAGAACGCGTGATGACTTTAACTCGAAAATCCCTAATGGGCTGTGGCTGGTGGTAGTCTGATGGTTGTTTCTCGAAGTCGTATAGACTTTTGGTTATAAAATGACAATGACAACAACTTCGACAATGACCCATGGATTGAACATCCAAAGAAGCTACATTTTGCTCACAACAACGACGACGCACGCAACGACGACGATAAGTGACGATGCGATGGAACGATGAAGACTATGATGATGGTTATGATGACGATAATGAATGATGGCTGTGTTATTATTATACCAAAACCAATAACAGATTCAAGATTCAACTGCCATAAGTTCATTTGGACTTAACGTTCATAAATATCTCATAATATGAACTGATCAAGTTTTGTTTCTGAGCGTTCTATCTTCATACTACTCCATTTCCAAAATGAAAGAAGTGGAAAAATATCTGAAGTGACAGGTAGAATTAATATGAATTTCACCAGGGCTTTATATTTCACCAAAACTAGATGTTGAAATGGAATAAAACAAGCTGTGTGTGAGGTATTAACAAAATTATTTTTACTTGAAAAGAGCATGTATGCCATTAAGTGTGGAATATGACATCCATCAAATGCCCGCCTCGGCTTCTTACGGTGGCCCGGATCTGAGTGGTCCAATTTGCAATGACTCTTCCGCATAGATCTGACTGAATTTTAACGATGGCCTATGTTATGTTTACTTTCCTATAGGGCATCAGTCGATTGTGGTTTATTTGTATAGACCTGCGACTTCAAGAAACCCCACAGGAAAAAATCTAACAGGGTCAAATCGCATGGTGGAAAATCCACATCACCCTTGCGAGAGATAAACTTACCCTCAAATCATTCATGCTGTTGATGGTGACCGCCTCACTAACTTCGGTCGTTTTCAAAAAAGTACGGATCAATTACGCCAAAGGCCAAAATCCACACAAAATGGTAACTTTTTAAGGATGCATTATCACCTTGTAAACCTAGCGTGGGTTGGTGTCGTTTGATAAACGGAAATGCTGCTTGTTTACGTAGTTATTCATGCAAAAATGCGCCTGGTCACTAAAGATGATTTTTCGGTCAAAATTGGGGTCCTCTTCCAAACGATTCGAAGCCTAGTCAACGAACAAACAGCGTCATGAACTTTGAGCTACTGGGTCAGTTGGATCTTGTACTGGTGTAAGCTCAAGTCCCTACACAAAATTCGCCATGCGAAAGACCAAGTTCTTGTGCACGGCGAGGAACAAACTGCTTCGAGTTCTGTTGCTCACAAACGGCTGCGATGTTCTCGGCCGATTTTGCGTTCCTTGAACGTACGGGTATTGTCTGATTTTTAGCTGCACCGGTCGTCTCAAATTTGGAAACTAAACGTTGAAGATTCAACTGTGAAGGCCAACATGTCTGCCGTAAAATGGTCACAAAGCGCCTAACGTTTGCGTTAACGAACACTCATTTTGATAATTAAGTTTTATCATTTAAACGTGCTGTTGTGGAAATGCTGAATAATTATCAGCCAACTTAGGAACTGTTTTGAGTACCAAAAGCTTCTTAATGACCAGCAGTACGGATTTTATAGCAATTGATCCACTAATGATCTAATGGTTCATCTCATTGAAAAGTTGAACAAATTTTTAGATCATTTTGGAGAAAGTAAGTTTATTGCACTCGATATTTGAAAAGCATTTGATGATGCTCTTAAAAAGTTGGACGAAAAATTCAAGAGGAAAAAGTTGGCTCATTTCTGGTTGAAAAAATACGGGAACAAGCAGCACTGCAGTATTTGAAGTGAAGAGCAGCCTTGCAAGAGATACCAATCCATCCAGAAAAAGTCACAACCGGGTGCGGATTGGGCTGGTGTAATTAATGCTCATATTTCTCCACAGATGGTGCAAATCACAACTTTCCCGTGAGTGTTGAGTGCTACATTTTTTAACGGCAAATCTTCAAACATTTAATAATGAGGACCGTTCTATCGATTCAAATATTTTTTTTTTTTGAATATTTACTGTTTTTCTTTTTTAATTTTCAATTGGTCGAAAAAATCATTCGTTATTACTTCTGGTCAAATTCTTCTACAGAATTCCAAATTCACGTAACATAATACAAGATTTATTCAGAGGGCAGCAAAAATTTCATAACTCGCCGCTTGATCGTTTGTTTTTAAGAGTACATAACATACCTATCTACATTGTATAGAACCAATGATATACAAAAATTGAAGCAATGTTCCTCTGTATATCGGGCTTCAAGCAGGGAACTGTTTGAAATTCATAAACATGTGTTTGCAATAAAAATATGTGTGCTCAACATCGAATCGTACATGAGCCCGCCACTTGGCCCCCAAAAATGGACTATAGAAATATGTGCGGTGAAGCTAACGCTGAAGCCCAAAAACTTGAGACTCTCTGCTGTGCGAACGTCTCTCGTCGTCATCGGTTGCTTGTTGTTTGCCTGGCCATCATATTTATAATATAAGCATTTTTAGCTGTACAGCTTTTTGGCTTACATAAATGATGACTATACCCAATGCATAGCCGATAGCCACAGCCACCGCCACCGCGCCGTGCTCCACCAATTAATATTTATTGTTATTATTATTGTTGTCATATGCGCTGCGGCAGATCGGGCAGGCATGGCACGCATGACGATCGATTCGAGATCCAGATCGCGCGCATCCAAACCCACAAAAAAAAACAAAACAACGAAAAAATTGAGAACCGATGATCGATAGCCGATCAAGCGACCGATCGATCGATGGCTCGATCGATTGGGTTGGTCATTTCTTCAGATATAGGCAAAGACAAGGCATCTTCTTATGGGCTTTCTGTTAACTCTCATTGATTTTGATGAAAGATTGGATTGGAGTGGTGATGCGCGGCAAGACTCATAACAAAAACAACATTAGCAAAAAATACCCAAAGCCAAAGCGTCCATCACGGTAGCGCGCATCCTGTTTGAATGGCTCCTTGACAATCGATCTTGTATATCTGCGATGTTAACAAAAGATAATATCATTATGCGATGCGGAGATCGGTTTTTGTCGGCATCAACCATCGAATTCGGTATACAAAAAAACCAGGCTGATGCGATGGTGGAGGAGCAGAGCAGTAAGAAGGCGGAGCGGAGTGAAGGATTGAAAGATTTATGAATTCGTTGGAATTGTTTCGGGAAGCAAAAGTATTTTTGTATAATATCAAATCTATTAATGAAATTCATATGCGGGGTGCGGAGCAGAGCGGAGGGTGTACCAAACCAACCAACCTACATAATGAAAACAAGAAGCAAACATATTTTTCAAGCCCCAAATGTGAGTTGAATATTAATTTGTAGGTTATGTAAGCGAATATTGGTAATCTATCACAAATCGAAAAAATGATCTTTTTTTTAAATTTTTAACAATGAGGAATGGAAAGAATGGTTTGATGATTAGTTTAATCGAAATTTAATACAAATTAACTATTAAGTTTTTTTGGAGGTGATGTGGAGTAAATAAAATAATGACTAGAATATGTTAAGTTATCAGGATGAAATTTAAAGAGAAACAAATTGATAACTTCCCATTTGTTCTCGTAGGTCGATATTTCGAAAAGACTTAGATTCTAGGAACCTTAAATGTGTCTCAAAAATTCTGCAAGAAGAGTTGCAACGTTTAACCATAATGGATATTCATAATTGGCAGTTAAAGAATTAGTTTAGGTTAAGTTTAGAATCTTTATAGTATACTTACGAAATTGGCTTATATATAGTAATTCTTTCGAAGACGATAATCAGTTTAGGAAACTTGATTGAGTCATTTGATCATATACTTAAAGACCTTGTAATAACAGACCATCATCTTCAATATGATAATTACAAAGATAGCCTCTGTCTTCCCACTCATCATGCTGAAATTTTGCTTTCCTGGATGTGATGGCATCACTCACAGCGGTGGTCTTTCTTGAAAATGACAAATGTGCTCTTCTAAGAAATAAGTTCTTCTTCAGCAACTGTGTACATAGAAGAGATAAGGTTCTTCCTCTTCTAATAATTATACTCACCCTTATACTAACCAACCCACAACCGTATTGCTTTGCAAAATCAGAGTTTCTTTAAACCAAAAAAAAAACTACCCCACTCACATCCGGTTGTACGTATAGCCAACCGTCACTTTCGCTGCCATCAGAAGATCAGATGCATCTTCAACTCTTCGTATATCTAAACATATTCTAAACAAATTCAACAGAATCCAACTTGATACCATAAATCATTCAGCACATCTTCTTAATATATATTTTTCTTCAAGTTTTCTACATACATATATCGTAGCTAGTGATGTTTTTTTCTTGAAGAAACATTTCAAGAGAAGATGAAGAAGAAAATCCAACAATTTAATTGAACACGAAACATCAGACAGCTGACACCAAACAAACGACAATAAAACCACACAAACTTAAATAAATCGCATTCATTTTCTTTTCCTATAGCTGCTAGATACTTGTGGACCTGCAGATTGCAGCAGCAGCAGTGCAGTATTGCAGCAGTACCACAGTCAAGTATCCAAAGGAAAAACAACAACATCATCAGCAACAGGAAAAACTATACTAACGTCGCTTCGTCGTCGTGTAGCATAGCGCCCCCCTTGTTCAATTATATTTGATGGGCGAACTTTGCTATTCTTTGTGCCGCCACATAGGAGTGCTAAATACCATCGCACCCGTCGTCGTCGTCGCGTCATCGTCACCAACAATTCAAAAGACCGACCTCACTTAAGAGAAAAGTCACTTTTATAGTTGAATCCAAAGTCCATCGCCAGAAGTTAAACTTACACTTTCAATCTCATTGGCAGCCAAATATATACTAGATGCTAGATGCTAGATGTTCCCAAACGAACATTATTAGGCGCACACTTCACTATCTGTTTATAGGGTAAAGTAGGGTTAATTAGGTGACAACGTTAAGTAATTGAGCTTACATGAGAATCTGCATTTGTTGTTGGTGCATTATTTTGACACCGGGCTCCGGGAATCTTAAATGTATAAGAGTGTGAAACATTTTGTTCGTTTCAAATTTTAGACTCTTCATTTTGATTTAGTTTTTTTAAAGTCTAAGTTTGAGTTGTGATTTGCATAAGGCTTACAAAAAATTTGTAGGCACAAACAGTGTGGGCCATCTAGTGGTTTTTTTTTAAATTATACACTAAAATTAGACACTAAAAACAGAAAATACAGAAAATCAGTATCATAACCCTGCGGTACTAACTTTGGGAAATGTTATTATTTCTACACATTACTTCTTCTTTACCCATGTCTTTTTATTTCAAAAAGTTCAGAAATGAAAGAAATCTTCCGATATCATATTTTGATCAAGATATTAGTTTCCTAACGATTTCAGAATAATTTTTCGGAATTAATTTTGAATGATTTTTTGATAATTTTCTGGGCTCATTTGCAAGAACAATTTCGGTTTAGAGTTAGCAATCAGAAATTGTTAACGAAATAACTCAGCTCTTCATCAATATGAAACACCCAGAGGCAATCCCTAAAATGGGAGATTATAGAAGCTCATTTTGCCTTTCATAAAAGGGTTTTCTTCTTCAATAAAAGGTTTCGTTTTGTTTCAAAAGCTGTCACTTCCCCATTTTTGAAGTTGTCAAAAGTACATTCAACAAATCAAAAAAATAGTGAACATTTTGCTTCATAGTTCTTTTAAGTCGTCGCGAATTATCTTCCTTAAAACTATAGGGCTTTAGGCTAGTCACGAGGCACTTTCTTAACCGTCAATAATGAAACTAGTGAAACTAGTATTACCATTTGAATCAAAGACGTATGTGTCTCTCAAAACGAGTGAATAATATGGGTGATGCAACCCGCGCGTAATATTGAAGAAACCCCCACTTATTCTATTTTTCGATGACATATAGACCTAACTTATTTCTATTATAAAGATTACGATCCATTCCAATATCAGAAGAGTTCGAAGTAAAAAGTGGAGTTAGAAAGGGCTGCATACTGTCATCAATTCTCTTATTATTGGCGATTAGTGATGTACCGCTGGCAGCCTTGATAAGAAATGGAGGAATGAGATGGACTCTGATAAAATACGTGAAACATCTAGACTACACAGACGATGCATGTTCGCTATTGTAGAGAAGTAGAGTCTAGTGACTTACAACTCTCAACCATTCCTCTGTGCGAGTAATGTTGTCAGGGATGGACCACCTCTAACTTATATCATGGCGCGGGTACTGTAAGTGTGGATATAGAAGTAAAAATCGTTGGACTGGAAACCAACACGAGACAAAATTAAGAGTACTCTTTCATAAACATTGCTCAATAATTGGTAAAAAAATTAGAGAATTTCCAGTATCTTTGAAGTATTGCTTCTGCTACAGGGCAAATAAAACTAAAAACAAAATTGGTGGGAAATATCTTCCATAAGACTGCAAACCTTCATTAATAGGTGTAAATATCCAATAAAGAACTTTGTATGCAGGATAACGGGTCGGGAACCCATTAACATTGTTCTATGAGTGGCAGTTATAAGTGGCAGCCGCAATGGATACGTTCGCGAAAAGTTTATGACTGCATTGCAGAGAAGACAATACAGTGGTTTCCTCTCCCTGAAGAAGACAGAAAAGTCCGAAAAGTATGTGGAAAAGAACAGTCGAGGAAGAATCGTCAAAATTGCGGTAAAGCTGGATTAAGCTCTAACACATCACCGGAAATCGCATATAATGGCGCATAGCACTGTAGCACTAGCTAAGGATAGCCCACGAACTTTATAGGTCTGAGAAACTGAGAACGAAAGTAAGTAATTTAATTTCACGAAACAAACCAAACCCGTGTCATTCTCTCAAAAACATAAAAATTATTTTTCTAAATATTTATGCAAAAATATTCAAAAGTTCTTATGCTCAGATAACACTTAACTGAATTTAATAATCCTCTTTTCAGATATGAAAATTCCATAAGTTGTTCAGATTATTCTAGGGCTCCTTTGCATTCTCAGAAATTCGTTTTTAATGATTTTTAGAATAATAAGTATTTTTATTATGTAACCAAATCGGTGTAAGTTACATTAACAAATCTCTTTCAATAATAGAGCTTGCAAGTGTTCCGTTGTCTGGTTTAAATCAAAATCCATAATTAAATTCTTCAAGATCAACCTAACCTAACCTAAATAATTGATGATAAGCCTAATTAATGCAATCAAAAATACAACGTAAATCTTAAACGGAAAACAACAACAACTTATTTTAGGTCTCAAGAAGACTTGTCTGTTATTTTTACGTCAATTGATATCAAACGCTTTAGATAAGATGTCGAATCATACAGAAAACAAAGTCTCACCATCAGTTTACTCCATTGAAGTTTACTTTTCAATTTTAAAAATATGCTCAAAAGATACAACTTCTATTTTGCACATTTTTAGTTACCTTTTTCACGGTCTTTTGACTTGCCTCTACATTTAATTATTTAGACTGTTAAACAAAGTTTGCTTACTAATTTTAAACAGTTTTGATCCTTAAGAAAGAATAAATGTGTCAAAAGTGGTTCGATTTTTTTCTATTAAAATGTATCAAATGCTTATAATTCTATTTTCGAGCCAATATAGCTACAATGATAGTTTAAGGGTGGCTGACGTACAAATTAGAAAATGAGAAAGAACTCTGAACCTTACGATGATTATTTCAATTTGACAGAAAAACAAAGCTTCTAAACGCATCTAAGCTAACTTTACATTTGAAATAGAACGTGCTTTGTTGGCAATGGTCAGGTTCAAGCTCTGAATTGCCTACAAAACACTTCTCAAGAAAGCTATAAGTCCATCTTGAATCTTTTTTTTATTTTAAAGAAATATTACTTATTTCTATTCCAATTCGACTAGGAACCTTTTTACATCAAACGGAAATCTACAGAAAATAAATTAATCACAAAAAATTAAGTTCAGCTTTCAGTTGAATGACAAATTATAATTAACTGTCATTTTGACATGAGTGGAATTTTTAAAGGAACTTTTCAAATAAATTCATAAAATGAATCAGACCATATCCTGGCCAATTTGAACCCCAAATCACGCTATGATCGCGCCTCTAACATCACCTTTTGGGTGCCCAATTCTATGGCGATCTACATCTAACAATATCCGAAGGCAAAGTCCACCGACGAAACAATAAAAAAAAGTTAAAAAAAAAAGGAAGGAATTGTACACCACAACCCAGCAATCATTTCGAGTGCACTATCATTCCCGGCATAACTAGCTCGCGACTGGCATTGGTTGTACAATAAGTAAAAAGTGAAGACCGAAGAGAAATTTCAGTGCAAGTTATGCAAAATAACGAAACAACGAAGACTACGACCGACCGACATGACGCGACGCAACGGGCGGACGATGCAAATGAGCTCTTGATTAAAAGAATCATCATGATCATCGGCGCCAAATTAGTATCGCTCTGCCCCACCGATGTCTAGATATTTCTCATCCAAAAGTGTGCAGCAGCAGCAACAGCAGCAGGTCGCTCGAAAACGACAACAACAACCATAACGACGAATACGAGCGACGTCGATGCGACGAGGCGTTGCACTCTTACGAGCTAATTTTTGGACGCATGTCAACAAAAATTTCGAATTCGACTCCTCCTGGGTCCTGGTTCTGGTGATGTTCTAAAGACTCGCTATATACTCTTAAGTCTCTAAACTTATGCGGGTTTTCGTCCGACTACCCACTGGCCGGCCGGCTGCATAATCAAATCTTCTTTAAAGTTTGGCGTGGAATGCAGTTGTCTTTTAGTATTTTGTTGTTGTTGGTTTTTGGCTTTCTTCTCTTTTTCGATCATGTTCATGTTCCTCGAGAATCTGCATTGGAACACAAGTGGAACGATCTATAACAGAAGAAGCAATCTTAAGAAAACATCTGAAGGCGGCGAAGATGCAAAGTTGCGAATTGTTTTGTTTTTTTTTTTCTTTTATTTTTTATTTGAGTCTTGTCTTACTTGGTCCCTTTGGGTGTTTTGATGGTGGAATCTTTAGCTCTGACATTTGCATTTCCTCTCCGACATTTTATTTTGTTTTTATTTAAAGTGAAATAAAAGTGAAGGCGGGACAAATATACAATCACTTCAAAATTGTGTACCTTAAGCTTTAAGTCTTATGATCAATGACAATTGGTCGAAAAAATGTTTGGTATCTGGTTTGTTTTTTTAAAGTGGAAGATGACAAAAGCTGATTAGAATTTTATTTGGTTTCATTTGATTTAGGTTTGAATTAGTTTAGTTTATCATGCACCGGAAGCATGCGGATTCCAATGCAAAAATCTTCTTCTATTCTATATATTATGCGCTTGTTCGTCATTAGAGACACGAGACTTATTTAAAAAATGTTATCGGACACAATTTTTATTGAGAGATGATAGAATAGTGGAAAAATGCGGATGCAGGTGGCTGAAGGTGGGTGGAATAAGTAGCTTATATAACTCAGGTGTCTTGCATATTTTTAAGTAAATTATTTGAGAAATTATACTTGCAATTAGATATAATTTTAAAAAAACTGCTTAAAAAGACAATGTCTTAGAACTTTACAACAAGCGGTGTTATTGATATGACGAAATTTTTCTTCAGATTACATTTTTATGAGAAATAATAAAATATAAAGAAATTATTGTTATTTTCTTTGTGAATAAAAAGGTTTACAATAATAATGGAAAACGGTATCTGCCAAGAAAGACGACGCCTTTATTTGCAACACTACATACTTCTCACGAATTGGTAGTAAATTTATCTCCCACATATAAGGGTGTTAAATCAGAAGAAGAAACATATACATAGTCAGAGAACTTTTCTTGCGAAATTGTTGAGCTCAAGTGCTGACAAAAAATTTAAAACGTTGTTGAAGAGTGGATGGTTAAATGTTTGTATATGTTAGTATCATAAGCTGATATAGCTTCAAAAGCCTCAGCTTCCGAAAAAGTGGTGAATTCAAAATAAAATCTCTTATTTTTTATTTATGTTTGTTTTAAATTTACAAGGCTAATAACCATAAGAAAGGAAAATGGCGATGGATCGGTTTTTAATACTAACTGATTTGATCAGTTTTTTAAAGGTCTAAATTCGGTTTAAGCGTAATTTTCCTAACTGCATAGTAATGTGGTACTTGTATCGAACTTTGGGAAAACCCAAATTATTGGGATGTAGCAAGTAAAGTAATTTTTTAAATTTTGTAACGTTTTAAAGTTATTTATTATTTTTATATTTTACCTAACCTCTTTGTATACTTTAAATTTAAACATCTTTCATTAATTAACCTTTTTCTTTCTCACATTATTTTTTTTGTACCTAATGATGACTACCTTTTAAAGTTTACAAAATAAATTTACCCATGTCGTTCTAATCTGATCTACTTACTTACTTAAGGTGGCGGTACAGTCCTGTGTGAACTAGGGCCTCACCCAACAAACTTCGCCACCTATAGCTCGGTCCCTAGCTAGTTGTCTCCTGATTCGCGGTCTTCCTCTACTGCGCTGTCCTGTGGGTGTGGATTCGTAGGCATTCTGGGCCGGAGCATTGGTTTCCATGCGCTCTATGTAGCCCAGCCATTTAAGTCGTTGGACTTTTACCCTTCAGGCTTAGTCTACTACGCTATACAGCCCCTACAGCTCGTCGTTCCATCTTCTCCTCCACTCCCCTTGATCTGATCTACTTAATTAAAATATTGCCGTTTGAAGCAAAAAAAGGGGTCATGAATGTTAAAAGGTGTTTTTGATTGTATTTATATCAAAAACATTAAAAACATTCTTGATGTGCGGCTAAGAGAAGAATATCTGTATACTTCACAATACATATGATATTGGACTCTAATTTAAACTCATTGGTTTTCTTGGGTGTGAGATTATTACGGCTGAATTTTTTGAAGGCCCAATCCAAATTGTAGTGGTGGTCTAGCACAATCTAGACGTCTTATCCACAAACTTTATAACCATCTAATACTAATCTTGAAGCAATAACCCAATGAATGTAAGCTTTTATTTTTTAAGATAGAGAGGCAATTTACTTAAAATAAAAACAAAACGGTGAGTCCCATGCACTAAGTATTGTATACAAAGAGTCTTTCAAAAAATAGTATCTGTATTTTAAAATTTTAAAATTTTTTTGTTCTTCAAAATGTTAATGCCATTTAACTATTTAAAAAAAAACTTTATCTATTAAATTTTAATACCTTTGGTATGTAGTTATTTAAAGCTTATACATAAATAATAGTTTTACTTTTGTATTTCGTAAAGAAATGTCGAATCGTTTTTGAGGTGTCGAACTTTAGAAAACAAACATTTAAATCAAGAAATCCAAAACATAAAAAAGGTAACCTTTGTGTATTATTACTGAGACAATATAAGGCCACGTTTAGAAAAAAAAATTAAATTTCTTCATTAATTTTTGAGCAAATTTAAAAAATGTTAGAACCGAAAGAAGCCAAATTAGAAATAAAAATTAGTGAACATTTAATAAAATCTATCGGGCCAAAAAATTTCAATTTTTTTTACAAATACAAAACGTGCCATAGTAGTTCCTGTACATTCTCATTCTTTGATTTTATTTTTAAATAAATTAGTTTCAGTGAATAGTTTTTAAAAAATTAACTCTTAAACTTTAAGTTAAAAAAACGGAATTAATTTCAAACTAATTACATTAAAAATTATATGTAAACTTTTAAAATCAATTGTTTTTATTAATTTTCAATGAGCATCTGACTTTTTGAAAAACAAAAAAGCTGTACAAAGTCGATCTTATATTTTTTTTTATTGAAGCATGTGTTCAATTTAAAATAAAAAGGAACACAAGTAATTACATGTAATTTAAGCTGGTTTTTATGGTTAAATGAGTGAGAATCAACAAGAACGAAGGAGAGGTAGCCAAAACAAACACAGAGCGGAAATTCGCCATTTGAAAGGAGCATAATAATGTAATGCTTAGCGTTTGAAAACATTAACACATTTGAGAATGTTCTTTAAGGATTGAATGGCTTAAAAAATGTAATAGCTTAAACCGCTTATAAAGTGTTTAAAAAGGTCTTTTCAAAGCATAAGAGAAAACACAAATTTAGATCTACCTATTTTTTAAAAGTGAATTTTAAGATTTAATATAAGTTTAAGTGCGTGTGTCGCTCAAAATATTTTAATTTGTATCAAATGAATTTCGTTCGACCGGATACTATAACGGTTCCTTAGAAGTAAGCACCATCTGACAGTTGATATGCCAAACAAAAAAAAGTACTTAAATTTGTTTGGCGTTTGTCTCCCAAAAAAATTATTCAACGAATATTCAAATCCACATCATAACGTTGAATTTAAGAAGAATCCTTCCAGTCTTTCGAGTCTGACTAAATATTCACAACCACTCAAATGTACTGTCTTATTTTATAAAGAAAACTATTTAAAAATAATTTTCCTACATTTTCTCTACGTCATCATTGAATTGGACACATAACCAAAAGGTCAATTTATAAAAAAAGGTGTGACGTGTAGAATTTCATATTCTCCCATCAATTCCAGAACAATGATCTTATGAATGAAAATAATATTTTTATGAATGAAATTAAAAGAAAATCCAGCTATTTTTGGAACTAAAGTCTTCATGTAAACATCATGGAGAAATATTATTTGCGCAAAACATTTTGTGCATCCATGCTGGTCCTTATGACGCAAAATCTTATGTGTTTCATATATAAGAAAATTTCAGTATACATTTGCTATACGTAGTTTATAGAAAAAGGATTAAAAAAAAATAGTAAGACATTTTACATCTATAGATTAAAATAGAATCTTTTTTTAAAAATAGATATGAATTTAAGAAGAAAAAGAATAAAGCTTCCACATCTTATACAAGATTTACATATAATGTAGTTTTGTATGTTTCTTTAATCAAGCCAATGCTCACAATACAGTATTTTATAGTAACATTAGCTGTTGTTAGGAATCTTTTTGTGAGTGTATTTTCTTATGGCAGCAACTGCGTCATAAGTTCGTGTTTCTTTATAATACCAATTGATATATGTACACTGTATACACGTATGTCGTATCTTGTATGTGTTACATTAACTTTTCTTCTCGGATAACCAGGATATTACGGAAAATGGAGATAACATACATTTAAGTCAAAAAGAAAAAGTGAAGTATAAAGAAAGGAAAGGTGTTGAATTGATTTCATAGAACACTTTTATTTCTGCTTAAAATATTCAATACTTAGAAAAATAGACAATTCGAATAATCTCTTTATTCAACATTTTTTCCTTATTTCGTGCTAATTACTTTAATTGATTTGTTTCATAAGAAATTTAAAAAACAACTTGAAAGAACGTGGATGGAACAGTTTCCCTTTTCTTACTTACTTACTTATGGTGGTGATAGAGCCAAGGATCGACCTAGGCCTCAACAGACATGTGTCTCCAGCCAGCTCAATCCCTAGTTAGCTGTCTCCGATTTTGCACGCCAAGTTTTTTGAAGTTTACTCCCACCTGCATGTACCATCTGAGTTGCGGTCGTCCTTTTCTGATTGGATTCTGATTGGATATTCTCCCGAAGCATCCTAAGACGCTCTTGTCTTTCTTTGACAGGGTCCAGGCCTCAACCCCAAAAATTAAAATAGAACAATAAACTCTTATAGATGGTAACTTTAGATGCTCGGGAGAGGACTTTACCACTTACCGTTTAATTTCAGTCTTGGTGTCGTTCTCTCAATACATAGCTGTGCTTAAGTAGACAAAGTCCTTAACGACCTCAAGCTTAAAGATGACCATGATGTTGTTTCATCGTTTTTCAGTGTCCTTTTTTGATGATACCATATATTTGGTCTGGTAGTACCCGTGTCATGATGGTTAGTGCGTTGGACTGTCATGCGAGAGGTTTTGGGTTCGATCCCTGCCTGTGCCACCTAAAGTTTTTTTAACAGGTACTGACTCTTGCGAGGAATTGACAAATTTTCTAAGAGTAATTCTTGTCATGAAAAAGTGCTTTCTCAAATAAGCCGTTCGGATTCAGCATATAAACTGTAGGTCCCTCCATCCCTGCAATTACTCGCACACACGAATAGTTGAGAGTTGTAAGTCACTAGGCCCTGGATCACTACGGACTGTTGCGCCAACCAATTTTTTTTATATATATTTGCTCTTGCCCTCATCTTCTCCGCTTTCGTTGCAATGATCAAAGACGCACCACTGATATCACTATTTAATCTTCCAGTTATGCCAATAGTATCGGAGTATCCGAGTAACTGAATGGACCTTTGGAAGACTGTGCCTCTAGTGTTGACGGTTGAGTTTTGCACAATTCTTTGTAGAACGATGTTGGAGCAGTCACATGACAGTACATCGCCTTGTTTTAAACCTTTTGTTGATATCAAACTCATTGGTGAGATCTTTTTCTGACCTTGATACTAAAAAAAAGATTCTGCTATATTTTTGTTGTGGCCTTTTTAGTGGTATTTGTACTTAATCCGCTTGATACAATTTTCGTTGAAGGTGTTTTTGGAATTGCTTTTTTGAATAACTCAAGTTTTTAACTGTCAGTCATGAAACGTGTAAGGCGATAGTTTTTTAGTTACTGAGGATTCAACATTGCTGGACTTCATTTTGTACCTTTCTTTTCAATTTCAAGCAACCTAAGTTTACTTTAAATTATGCACACTGATCCAAAAGATCTTTGAAAAGTATGGGGTTAAAAAGTGAAGCCTAAGCTATTTTGTTTCGAGATATTCAAGATCCTATAGTATTTTTTTTTAGTTTTTTGAAAAAATCTGGCAATTCTATTTTTCCGAAAAATAATTTAGAAGTCAATCAAATAAAAATAATGGCCAGTTTTTGAGACAGAGCAGAAAACAGAAATGTAAACAAATTTTACTATTGATTTACACCAAGCAATCAAATTAAATTAAGAATTCTTGAGAAATCGAATTAAACAAGTTTTTTTCTTATATTTCTCACTGCAAAAGTGGGAAATTTTGTATGAGAATTTTTGCTTGTAATTCTGTTAATAAAGAAATTTCTGAGATCTTAGAAATATATATTTGCCAAATCTTAGAATAATAATAATTGTATTGGCATTTTATAAGTGGGAGCCTTTTCAAAAAGATTTGACGAAAAATTGTATTTTGAAAAGAATCAATAATATCGACTAAATACATTTCACTATGATTATCATTGTTAATTTTCAAGACTATATTCGAACTGAAAATGATTGTATTCAACAAAATTTTTCTTCAGGGTAAGATTCTTCGATAAGTTGCGTTTACTAATTTGGCCAACATCTTAAGCGAGTGAACAACTTAGTATAATGACTGAAACTAATTCAATAACGCAATTCCAAAATAGAATTTCTCCTACCAAAACTTTAATATTATTCATTAAAGGCTTTTGGAATTAAGGAGTGGTGTAAATCTTACAAATTAAAAGAATTCAGCTTATTGTCCCAAAACTTTCTCACCTTTTTGGGAATATCAGAACGTTCAGTGCAATCTATATTGAGTCCTTGGAAAATTAAATCTTGATTCTAAATGTGTGCAATCAAATTTTGTAATCATTTCGCCAAAAACTCAACCCATGTCGTTCTGCAACATCAAAATTGCCTGATCTTGACTCCATTACAACTACTTTTTCCCACGAGGGAGTTCACATTTTGTATGTTCCATATCCATTTCAAGTCTTATGCAATTAAAATCCATCAATTTGAAGTAAAGTCTCTATTCCTTCCACCTTTTTTTCGACCACATATACTGTTAACTCGTGTCTTTCAACTCGTTTTATGATTCTTTCCTTAAATGTAGGAAGAAACTAATACCGCACATATAAAATCAAAGCTTCTTAAGTAAACCAAACCGGAAGTAATAAATTTTTCGCAGCACTTTAATCACTTTTTCTTAACCTCCAGTTGTATATTAGTTAATGATGCGTTCATTTATATCTTAATGTAAACACAAAAAATCTAGTCCAATACCATTATTCTTATTAACAAAATTTAACAAAAATACAAATCTATGCATATGCATCCTTTTAAAAACATTTTTATTTTTTTTTTGAATATCTATATATTTTCATGGATGAGCTCAATAGAAAAAGTGCAACACCCATCTGGTAATATTCTGAGAAAATTATCAAAAACAAGAAAATAAATTATAAAATATCTATTTGTAGGTGTGGTACCTTGCCTTTATACAAACATTAATACATAGACTTAAATATAGGAGTATTAAAACACAAATAGACAGAAAACACAGTTATGGTTTCTGTCTCGAATAAATAATCTGGCAGTTGGTCATTTCAGCACCAGCCGACAATAATCCGCTAAACGCCCATCAACGCATAACCTCATTAACCTACCCAGCAGTGGCAACGTCGAAAAATTTAGTGCATTTTCTTTTGGTTTTCCATTTTTCATTTTTAATTTTCATTTGGTTTATGAAATATTTTCTTCTCAAAAAATAATAATCATATTTAAATGAACCGCCTGCCACCCTCACCCCTTTCCCATCTCCATCCCCATCCCCTTCCATAAAGATTGTGATGAGGCTCCCGAAAACAAATTCTATAGATCAGATGCAAATTACTCTAGACAGAATGCATGCAGATGTGCTGCGCTGCATGCATAGATGCATTGCACAGCACATATGTTGTTGTAGTTTTAGTATGTGGTACATTGTTTGACCCCCTTGTTCCCATCGCACTCTGACAGCGACAAGTCGACTGCGCTTATGGGCGACGACGACGACGGCGACAGCGACACGGACACCGACACGTTCATTCACCAGAAGACCCACAAACCATTCATTCAAAAAAATGTGTATCTGCATCTGCGAATTATTTGCATTTGCTTCCACATACAGTGGCAATGGATGGCGGTAGCGGTAGTGGCAGCGGCAGCGGCTGTTTCTGCTGCTTTTGTGCGCTGCACATTTACGCAATAAAAGTTTAATGTGTGTTTTTGTTTGCTTGTTTTGTTTTTGTTTTACTTATTTGTTGATGTGTTTTGTTTGTGGTTTTAGCTGGTGTGCTTGACAAACTTTATTGTTGCCAACTTAGAGAAAAAAGGCCACAAAATTTGAGACATCCCAAAAGCTGTGAAGATCGCACAATTTCAAATCTAGTCAAAATCGATATTGCAAATCAAAATAATTATTCGCATATCGATGAAATGAAGACTTCGATATTAACAAGTGACAAAAATTAACCGCATTAAGGTTCTTTTCCTTAAATTTCCGTTTTAAGACTGTAACTTTTTACAGTAGTGTTCATAAAAGTTTCGAACTACAACTTGCATATCATGAGCTGTACGAGTACCTACTACAAAATAATTAAATTATTTTTTCTCTACGGATAAGCGTTTATAAGTTGAAGCAATTACAAAAAATGTCAAATGTCGAATATTGTGCCCAAAACGATACTTTGTATCTAAGACCTTTTTTTAGTAATAACTGTAGTTTTATTGTTTCCCAATCCAATGGAATACCGCCGGAGTTTTTAAAAATTAAACACGCCTTCATTTTGTTTAACACATTACTCTAGTGCTTAACCAGGCTTAAGATCACCGTAACTTACCGAGCTATTTTAAGAATTCTATCCATCGTCATTCCGATATTCAAGCCATGTGGCCGCACTGATCCCTTAAACTATAAACATAGTGGTATATCTTTGGTGATGCAATACACCAATGCATAAAAGTTAAAAATGGGACAAGACTGCTATATATTATCGCCACATATATACTTCCAAGCTCTCCTAACAAGGTTTATGAAAACTTAATTAAATATATAGACAAAATAAACTATCAAATTGGGCCACAAGACAAGATACTACTCTTATTAGAGTTTTGAATCTTCCAAACTTTATCTGGACTAAACAGACATATTAGAACTATCTATATATTATTAACATGTCCTCTACCATCGAGTTCTTGACAATTGACGGTCTTTCCTCATGTGGACTAAGCCAATTTAATGGGATTGTCAACAACTTCAACAAAATATTGGACACTCAATCCTAAAATTGCTGTAAATTCAGCCTATACCCTACTTGTGGAAGAAAACCGACATCCCCATTAGACCATTACACCTATCTTTTAATTTAAATGTATGAAATGTTCCTAATTGCTCCAGCAAAAATCTTGAATTTAACTTTAGAAAATGCAGACTTAATGAACTTTTGAACCTGTTATGTAATGTTAACTGGAATCATTTGTTTGAGAACTATGACATTAATGCTATGGGCTATAAATTCTACTGTGTTCTCTTTAACTTTTTGTATGATACCACACCATTGCGAAAACCGCGCAATATTTCTAAATATCCTCAATGGTTTGACTCTTGCATAAAAAACTTAAAAAATAAAAGAAATAAGGCCTTGATTAAATATAATAAAACAAAAGCTGATAATGACTTGGTAATATACAATGAGGTAATATGTTTATTGACTATTCAGATATTTTTTATAATCAATTTATTTTAAACACTCAAACCGACATAAAAAACAACCCAAAAAACTTATGGAGCTATGTAAGAGAAATGCTGACGGGTGTCCAAACTACATGTCTTTAAACAACGAACTTAGCTATGACTCTGAAAAAAATTTAAAATATGTTTGCAATTTTTTTCGAAGTAGCGAACTCCTGTCAAACGCCTGCGTCATTGGCCCACTCACAAAATGTCCCTCATTTAAATTTAATTAGTCTTTGGATCTCTGAAGATGAAATCGTTGGCAAAGCTCCAAAACTTGACGTTTGTTATAGACCTGGTCCAGATGGTGTACTTTCATATATTTTGAAAAAATGCGCATCCTATTTATCCTATACTCTTCATATTCTTTTTAACGAATAGATTAAATATTCAATTTTTCCTGAAATTTGGAAGAGTTCGTACATAATATCAATACATAAAAAGGGTAGTAAAAATTAAATACAAAATTATCGTCCCATTGCAAAACTGTCCGTCATCCCTAATTTATTTGAGTCCATTATTTGTAAAGTCATATCGTTTAATTGTAAGTCTATATTTTGTGACAGTAAACATGGTTTTGTTCAAAATAAGTCAACAGTTTCATTTCAGTGCTTTTTATTAGATTCCTTTGAAAACTAGAAACAAGTTGACTGTATCTTCACAGACATTAGTAAAGCCTTTGATAAATTGTGCCATAAAACATTAACTTCCAAACTAAAATCCTAAGGCTTTAACAATATGTTTGTTAGTTGTCGCCGTACTTATATAAAAGATCATGCAGCGTAGTTTTTAGGAATGAGCGCTCATCATATTTTTATACCAACTCTGGCGTACCACAAGGTAACCACTTACGACCTCTACTGTTTATTTTGTACGTTAACGACTTTCCTTCTATTATAAAACACTCATCTGTTTTTATTTTTAAGCTGATGACATTAAAATTTTCAAACGTATTGATTCACTTGACGACTGTTTACTCCTACAAGATGGTCTAAATAGTTTTCGAGAATGGTGTTGTATAAATAAGCTTTTACTATACATAGCCATATGTAACTCAATGTGTTTTTACACACAAACAAAATGTTTTGACTTTCAATTATCAATTAGATTTATTTGACTAAATTCAGTACTTTCTCTGACCTAGGAATTATTTTTTACTCAAAATTAACTTTTACAAATCACTATCACTATATTATTAAAAAAGCAAAAAAGACACTCGGATTTATAAAACAGTTTTCACATGATTTTCGCGATCCTTATATTCTTAAACTTCTTTATATGTATATCATTTGTAAGACCAATATTGGAATATGGCTGCATAATATGGGCTCCTTTTTATTCAGTCCATATAAACAGAAGGAGTACAAAGAAGATTCAAGAGCTACTGACTCCCTTTCTTAACATGGTTCAATAGGCTCGAACTTGCACCGTATAATCATAGGCTCACGCTCATAATTCTTCCATCGCTTTCTAAGCACAGAGAATATATTCAGCTGTGTTTTATTATAAAATTAATCAATGAGTCAGTCATAAAAACAGTCCCTTCAACCAATTGATTTCAGTTTACAACAAGTATAAGTTTTTGGTATATTCCGTAAGTGTTGATTTTAAAAATAAAACATTTTAAGTTTGCAAATCGTTTAAAGCCTTGTAAATCTATAAATCTAAGAATAAATGTAATACCAGTCTTAATTTCTTACTTTAATTTGTTTAACGAATTCAATAAATAAGTCGTAAAGTTGAAAAATTTAACAAAGCTGCTTTTTTACATCTGGTTTAATGCAAACAAATTTTCTGGGTGAGTCAAGAGATGGGTTTCGAAAAACTATTCAACAACAGATCAAATCTGTATTACCAGTGGATTATTGGTCAGTGCGTTGGACTGCCAGTGGTTTTAGGTTCAATCCCTGCCTGTTTTTTCACTGGTACTGCCTCTTGCGAGGAATCGACAAATCCTCTAAGAGTAATTATTGTCATGAAAACTCCTTTCCTAAATAGACGTTCGGATTTGGCTTAAGACGGTAGGTCCCTTCCAGCCCTCACAACATTACCCTCACATAGGAGTGGTTGAAATTTGTAAGTCACTAGAGTTGTAACTGTCTCAAAAGACTGTTGCGCCACCTAGTTTTTATTTATTAATAAATCAAATCTTAATGTTTAATAGCATTGCGAACATTTCTAGCAAAACCAAAAAGAAGTTGTGAACTTTTCTAATACATAAAGCAGCCTCCTTCATCAAATCAAATCAAATGGGGTGGCGCAACAGTCCGTTGTGAACCAGGGCCTAGTGACTTACAAATCTCAACCATTCCTGTGTGCGAGTACTGTTGTCAGGAATGGACCTACAATTTTAGGTCGAATCCGAACGGCTAGTTTGAGAAGCACTTTTTCATGACAAGAGTTACTCTTGAAGGATTTGTCAATTCCTCGCAAGAGGCAGTACCCGCGAAAATATTTTTTTTTAAATTATGGTGGCTGAGGCAGAGATTGAACCCAAGACCCCTTGCATCACAGTCCAACGCACTAACAATCATGCCTCCTTCATCATCGATATAAAAATGATAATTATGTAGTGGACCCACACCAGGTGGAAACTGTTGTAAGACATGGTTGAATTTTTCGCAGTGAAAGGTGGAGATTTGAAAATGAGGAATTTGAAGTAGTAAATGATTACATTATCAAGAAACCTTCATCTGAAATACAATATACTGAAAATGGCTTTTGGCATATTTGTTTAATGAAGAAATTTTAGACAAATAATTAATGTGTGTTTCTCAATTCAAACACTTTTCTTTTAGGAACAAATAATTTTCATGGAAAAATATTACCTTTTCGAAAAATGAGCTTTCTGCATTTTTAAATATTTTCACTATTTAACTTTAGTTCAAGCCCCAGAGGTTTAATTTTGGAACTTAATACTTGTTAGTGGGTTCAAAAAACACTGGAATGCAGAATCACTGTATAGAACTTAATTTAAAACACGTTCTAATTATACGGTCTCGAAAGAAAAGGCAATTGTGAAATATTTTGACCTTAAACTCTTGTTTAAATGTATCGTAGCATTTTTGTATTTAATAATATTGAGACTTCATGAATGAAAATATTAATATGAACGTATTCAAATAAGAGAAAAGCCTGGGATTAAACAATATAAATTCATGTGGTAAATAAATAAAATGTCCTCAATTGGAATTCTAAGGAGTTTCTTATAGTATCTTATTTATGATGTTCTGAAAGTCTGTACCAATTTTTATTAATATTTGAATTTTTCCTAAACAAAATTTCTAATTTAATTGGGCTGTCCTAGAAAAGATAGGTTGTTTCGTTATATTCAAATTAATTCTAAAATGAGTTAAGCTTAAAAGGAAATAATTTAAGAAAAAGAAATGCAGGTTTTCTGATGGAGAAACAAAATATAAATTTATAATCTGAAACTTTTTTCAATACGAATAACAACTTATGAAAAAATCGCTACATTTAGCAATATTGAGGCCGCTGTAATTTCTTACATTTTCTCGTACAACAATATTAACATAGGTCCTTCATTGTCCCTACAAAAAAGTCCAAAGAGGTCAAATTGGAGCACCAAAACGGTTGATAACATAGTTTTGGAAGCGCAGAAACAGAGGTTGCATAAACCAAAATCTTTAATTTGAAAAGAAAGTGCATAACACGGTTCCAGCTCCATTTTCTAAGAAAAATGATTCAATGATACAATTACTCCACAATCAGCACAAAATTTCTGTTAATGCTCTCAAACATAACTTTTGGGTTTTCCGAGCAGATAATCCAATTTTATTGGTTAGTGATAAGAGATAATTTTTCGTCAAAAACCATTGCCAATTCAAGTTGTTGTAAGGCCCAACCTGTGAAGTAATAAAGAAGAGGAATGTATGTATGATCGTATGTATGGCACTGAATTTGTGTCAATATTTTGAGTGCAAAACAATCTACGCAAAACTTGTAAGCTGTTTAAAAAAAAGATGTATTAAAAAACTAAGTTGGCAATATTGATTTAATTATTACTTTATTTTCTCTGAATACTTCACAAATAGAAAATTAAAAAACACACGATCAAGGAAGGTGTATAAGAGCAAGTGGAGTAAAGAGAGAGGAAAGAACTCACGGCGTTGCACACCAAAAGTGTTTAGATTAAAGACATTATATTCGCAATTGAGATACGCGCATCAGTTCAACTGAATTGAGCCGATGCCAGACTCGAGGCCAAATTGGCCCCAGACATCTGGTCCAACAAAAACGACATCAAACTACATTTTTCAATACGCTAAAAGTATGAACAAGACAGAAATAAAAGAAAGAAAAAAACTAGAATAGAATTACGATGTCAGGCCCGCCAAAAGATTCCAAGGAATTTGTGTGCATTTTAGAACGCAACGGAGCGCATACACTGTCGCGACAGTCTACCAAATTCTATGTCCCAACGCCTATTTGTAGAGGTTCTCTTGACTATAAAGGCCTATTGCTCTAGCTCTAGCTCTGGCTCTAGGCATATAATGTAGTTGCATGTGGTATAATGCATAAAGATGGACGAAGAAGTATGCGCATTTGATTAGAAGAAAATGCTTTGAGGTATGAATTTAGAAATTGAAAGTTTTAGAAAAAAAAGAAAAGTATTCCGGATTCTTTGGCACAGAATTGGGAATTAGATATAATTTGGAAGTATTTTTGTAAGAAGTTATAAGAGCGGGTCTTAAGTGCTTTTTATTTTAAAAAATGCCTCACATATGTCAAGAAGAGAGGCACCACAATAATCAGCCAATGAGACATTTGTAGACTCATCCTTAAAGTCAAATAAGTCTTAATATCAGCAACGTTGTATGAGCGGAGGTGCATGATGTGCAATGACTCTATAAGCACAGGATGAACTTTGAATGGCATCCTAAAACCTTTATTTAATTATCAAATGTGCAATACATAAACATTGAAAAAAAAATGGGTCAGCTCGATATTAAGGTTTTAATAGTTTAGGAGTTTTTTTTTCAATTTATTAAGACTAAAAATATAAGTTTTTGGTCAAAAAAAAATCAAATTTTCTCAAAAACAAACTGATAGATTATTTTAAAATTTTCTCTAACATATTTTTTCCTATTTTGGCTTAAGTTTTTAACTTATTAATTCAACATAATTGCATACCAAAAATATTTTGGAACTAAAATTGAAAAATATTATACATACAAAATTAATTTAAAAAACAAACGCTCCAAATATTTAATACAAATTTGAAAAATTAAGTTTTTTTGAAAAATCAAATGTCGTTTAAATTTTTGAAAACAATCTTTTTTTGCAGGTAACTTTTTTAAATCTAAAAATAATTTTTGGATAGATGCGCAGGACCCAATCTTGGATTTTATTTAATTGGCATATGTGAACTTTTTCGCGATTCGTATTAAAACTTATGATAAAAACAAGTTCATTGAGAGATAACTGACATCTAAATTTACTTTTAAAAAATAATTAAAATAGAGGATATTACCTTAACTACATATCTTAGATTATAGGACCAAAATCTTTTTTTATGTCAGTAAGAAGTTATTGTAATGGGCCCGATTTGCCAAATTGAAAATTTTGACCATTCTCGACGTTTCAAGGTCCCTAGAGACGAAATAAAAGATTTTTAGAAAGACGTCTGTGCGTGCGTGTGTACGTACGTTCCTACGTCCGTACGTTCGCGACGTTTTTTTCATCTTTCATAGCTCAAGAATCAAAAGAGATATCGATTTCAAATAAATTTTGTTATACAGAATATTGTTTTTTGACATCTGAAAAAAATTTGAGAAAAATCGAATTGACAGTTTTTTTATAAAAATAAAAATCTCAAAATAACATTACTCAAAGTTGGTAAAAATTGAATATCGATTCAAATATCTTTTCAAAAACTTGGAATTTAGGCTTCAAACTTATTTTATCTTATAAAAAATATTGTTTTCAACATTCTGAAAAACGTTGAGAAAAATCGAATTGACAGTTTTCTTACAAAAAAATAAAAACCTAAAAAAATGTATAAAAGTTGATAAAAATTGATTTTCGACTCAAATATCTTTTCAAAAATTTGAGATATTGGCTTTAATTAACTTTTGTCTTTAAAAAATTTTGTTGTCAACATTCAGTAAAATTTTGAAAAAAATCGAATTGACAGTTTTTGTATAAAAAAATAAAAACCGAAAAAAAATAATAAAAGTTGGTAAAAAATGATTTTCGACTCAAATAGCTTTCAAAAATTAAAAATATTGGCTTCAAACTTATTTTATTTCACAGAAAATATTGTTTTCGATAATAAGTAATTTTTATATAAAAATCCAACAGTCCGGTTTTTTCATACAAAATAAAATCTACAAAAAGCAGTACACAAATTTGTTAAAAATTGATACGAGTAAATATAGACAACTTTTTAAACAAGACAAATCGACAGACGGGAAGGGAAGTTATCAGTGTGGGTCACATCCCAGCCTCTTTGTTTTAAGTTTTTGAAGTGTGTCTACACCAAAGAAACATTGTTTGAAAAGCGTTTCTGAAATTTTTCAGAATCATTTCAGAAATGTTACTCTGTTTCCAAAATGTTTCTTAAATGTTCCTAAAATGTTTCTTAAATGTTTCTTTGATTTGGACACACCCTTAGATGTCTATCAGTAAATTTTATTTTTTAAATTAAACAAATAGCGATCTCCAGAAATTATTATAGCAATATCACCATTTTGTATACTTATTCTATTGCATCAAGCTATGATTTGTTAGAAAAACTTAAATACTTTTTTAACAATTAATAGGCTATAATGCGACCCCCACTAATAACTTCCTATCTGTGCGAGTCTGTCTATTTTTCTAAGACTTAAATATACTATTTATAACAACATTTTATGTAAGATAAAACAAAATACTGAAGTAAATGCCTTTCTTTAAAAACAAGTTATTCTTCATTGCATACAATTATTCTGCAGGTAATATCATTTGCTGTTCATAAAATATTTCTGGTGAACGTTTTTGTTAAGCTTTTTGATTTATAAAGAACCATTCATTTAATGTAAGTCGTTGCGTTATTGGTTCGTGATATTTTGGGGGACAACCAAAATTCTTAGTTTTTTTTTTAATTGATATTATCTGTAAAACAAAATAATTTCAAGTTGATATCCTTACAAGTTCTTGAGAAATGGACGACGAAAAATGGTTACCGAACGAACGTTCATACACGCACACGCATACATGTGAGGTGCAATAGTGGAATTTTTTGAGAGTTGTTCTTATTTTGTCTTTGCTTTATTTAACCGCATATTTGTTCTTTCTATACGTCTATAACTTAACTTTATCAGGCTCTGAAATTATTAAGGATCTCTGATTGAAACATTGCTTCCAGTCATCTACTATACATTGATCTTTAAACTGATGATTCAATCTTCCTTTATGTGCATGGTTAGGATGTGACCGATCCAATGAAGTTGACTTGTTTTAGAGTTTTCAACTATATCCACGTCTTAATACAGCTCATGTCCTCAATTCGTCATCTCTGAACAAAGGAAAGCAATCCAAATAGGATTTTTTTTTTCAATAAAGCTCAACGCCGTATAGCAAGGCTGTCAGTATGAGCATATGTTTTGGCTTGATATTCAAAAGTAGAATCTTTGAAAAGCTACCTTATCTATGATTCGCTTAGTACCTTTTTTCAGACTCTACATTTATCTCAGACTCTACATTAAGTTCAAAGCATAGCATTAAAGTGAATTTTACCGGATGTCTGGAAACCGTTATAATGCATAAAGCATTTTTGGACTTCGGAATTTAAATAAGAAATTCAAACTTTTATCTCACAAAAAGCATATAAGTCGTAAGAATACTATAAACCTTAATATAAATAAAGTTAGGGACAATTATAGCAATCCTATAACCACCTTAAATAATTCTGGACCAGGTTCTTCAGAGTTGTTATACCAGAATGGTTTGTGCCCTTGTCAAATTTAAATTCAAATTCAAACTTTTGAAGTGGTTCATATTATAACAGTTTCTTTTATGTCTTCTATAATGGTTTGTGCATGTGCTTTATTTCAAATTATGTATAATATTTTATAGCAACAATTTTAACGAAAGATTTGAAATTGTTTTTTTTTAATATTTAAATATTCAAATTTAAAAACAAAAATAATTAGAAAACTGAGTGACTATGGATAAGTTCATTAATAAAAAAATGAAGCAGTAATGCAAGATTTGCGAAATGTAAATACACTGCATTACTGCAGTCGTTACCTTTGTTCAAAAAAACAGTCTGATAGCTGACCTGCAGCCATTTTTTTTCTGTTGCTGCTCTGCAGGAAAATGTCAGAAGAAGATGAGTAGGTAAAATAATTGAATATTTATTGAATTTTTGGCAAAAAATAAAAAATAATAAGTTGAAATATAATATTTATACTTCATAGAAATGAATGAATAAATGAATTTGTTTTATTCAAAACATTAAAAACAAGTCCTCAGAAAACATTTGTATTGGACTTTTTGAAAGAATTAAGTTAAAACACTAAAAAACCAAAACCCGCCCAACTGAAAAAACTTAATTATTTCTGTCGTACTTTTCTATAGGCGCCTAATTTGATGACATGAACTGGCTTTTTATATTGTTATCAGCCGCATTCTTGCAGTAGTTTTTCGGTTCATAGATGCATTGCATGAATTTTGTCGACAGGCTTGTGGAACTAATTGCATTTTTGAACTCAGCCTATGTGTTTAACACTTGATTATGTCAAATTAGTAGTCCCTGATATCAAAAATGTACATGTTAAAAGAGTGGCTGGAATGCGATCTACATTGATCACTTTCGATTCCTATCTGTCGATATTTCTAAGACCTTAAGAAAAAATAGAGTTTTTCAATTGGCATCCAGTGGTAGTCATTTTGTTTTGGTGACATCTGTCAAATCTTTTGTTTATTACTCAGTGGCTTATGCCAAATCATTATGGCAAGTTACACGATTTAACACCTCATTGAAGTTATAAAACTTTATTATTAAAATGAGTGTTCCTTAACGCAAACGTTGTGGACATTGTGCCCATTTTACGGTAGACGTGGTGGCCCTTCACAGTCAACTCTTCAACGTTTTGTGGTCAAATTTGAGACGAACGGTTCAGTAAACAATCAGCCAACACCCGTTCGTTCAAGTAACGCAAGATTGGCAGAGAACATCGCCGCGGTCCATGAAAGTGTACAGCAGAACCCGAAGCTGTACACAAGAACTCGGCTTTTCGCAAACTTAATTTTGGCAAATTTTGGGTCGAGACTCGGGCATAAACCCGTACAAGATTTAACTAAGTCAGGGGCTAAAATTTCATGAGGACCCCAATTTTGGTCGAAAAATCACCTTTAATGATGAAGCGAAATTTTTGGACGAATGGCTGTGTTAACAAGCAAAGTTGGCGTATATGGGATGACACCAACCCATGAGAGGTTCAACAGGTGATAATGCATCCTCAAAAAGTCACAGTTTTGTGTGGATTTTGGGTCGGCGGCGTAATTGGTACGTATCCTTTTTTGAAAATGAAGTTGTTGAGGTGCGTCAACAGCGAGCGCTACAAAACGATGATAACTAATTTCTTGTGGCCCAAATTGAACCATATACATAGATC
The DNA here is from genome assembly GCF_945859685.1 of Eupeodes corollae. Classification (NCBI taxonomy): domain Eukaryota; kingdom Metazoa; phylum Arthropoda; class Insecta; order Diptera; family Syrphidae; genus Eupeodes; species Eupeodes corollae. The sequence goes on from NC_079149.1 coordinate 96,189,140, forward strand.
TAAATAGACAAAAGCCACGACATAGTTTTTAATTGTTATAAAAACAATTCCGATTAGATTTCTCTAAGAACATTATCTAAGATTAATAATAAATTATTTTTTATAGAATCAATCAATTTTCTTAAAAATCTGAAGTTCGCATGGCTCACTCTGATTTTTCCCCACACGTGTTTTCTAAAATCAAAGTCTTCCTTCCTTATATATTGTATTCTAAAATAGCATTTTCTTTGGCTATTATTTAATTAACCTCTCCGTTGAATTTAATTATTCTACAGGATTTTGAATTTGTTCATATAAACGCTACCAACTACAAACAAAATTAGGCGGATAGCACGCAACTTTGACCTCACATATTTTAGATTGTTGGCCTTGTAATTATGAAGAAGGGTTAATGTTAACTCATATTTTGTTATGAGGGCTTAATTTTTGTACCAACATTGACTCTTAATTTTAATATTCTACAACACTTTAAGGTGTAGTTTTAATCTAATTGTTGAGAAAATTCGAACTTTCGATTTTTGGCCAAACAATTTGTATGGGGACAACAGCTATTTTTAGTCTTAAAAAGAAAATGAAAAAAAAGCCTTCCATGAATCGGCTCAAAACCTTAATTTCAAAATTTGAAGTCAATTAACCCAATGATTGGGCTATAGAGGCGAAGACAGACAGATTGGATCTAGGGACCCACTTTTTTCGACATCTTTAACATCGTAATGTCATGTTTGATTTAAATCTCGAGTTCAAACTTTGATACGAATGTATAACTTGCCATATAGTTCCTATATGTCACAAGTCGTAATCAATTTTTGAACATTGCCTTTCGTTTCACCACAAGGCCTGCCCTTGTGTGAAATTTCAAGATTCTCGAATATCAGGAAAATCTTCATTATTTTGATGATCTATCAGTCAGTTACGGTTTTTTGCGATTTTTGAAGTACTGAATTTCAGAAACTCTTTTGGCTACGAAGCTGAATTTAAGTGAGATACATATCATCGAATATTTTAAGTAAGTCTAGCAAATGCGTAGAGCTTAGCGTTATTGGTTCTGGCTGGGATTGTTATAATTGTAAATAGGTAGAAGTGACAGAACTTGGCTATGATTTTTTACGACTATATGAATCCAGCATACCTCTTACCAAATAAAATAAAGCAACTATTTAAAAACGCATGTTCTAACAAAAGCATAGAAATGAAATCCCTTATTACCCATAAGTTTCTATAACATCGGTCTCATTATGTGAAATCCTTATAAAAGCATAATAATCCGCGAATATAGTGCTAAAAAGTATCTAGGTACCTTTTAGCGGATAGCCACTTATCGGAACATTAAAGCCATAACCGAACACATTGTCATTGCGCCAGTTAATTCTTTCCCCGGAATCGTATGATTCTATAGTATTTAAGGTGTTTACTTTTTTTTCCTCCAATGGCCTCGTTGTATGACACAGGAAGCAGACAAAACCCATTCACCTACATACGTACAAAAATAAAACTAAAGGAATATGAACTTATGCTGTGTATGTGTAGCATCCTTAATGAGTTCGGAGGTCGCCGCCGCCGTCGGTAAAAGTTTTCTCTGCAAAGGACAATAAAAACCTTTTTTTTTGTTTTTCCTTTAAACTTGAAGTACATAGGTATCTAGTAGTATTTTTATTTTCTCTTTGCGGAAGCTCTTTGTTCCAATTATGCATTCATTTGAAATCTCTAAAAAAGGACTCGCACAAGGAGTCTTTTTTATTTTATATTTTTTTTTTCTATTTGCACAAATGGCTCCGAGAAATTGCCAATTTGTCAAAGTCTGACGAGATAATTAGTCCGAGTGCAAAAGAGATTTTGGGAATATGATTATGATTTAGTGACAATTTAACCTTAAATATGATTGACCATTGCCTTGTCAATTAAATTTGTTTATTTTGTTTCTTCTCAGAGATTTTGCATATCAAATGGAATAATAATAATTATTCTTCCAATCAAGAAATCAATTATGTTTTAGCGAGGAATAATAAATAGTTCAAGAGGGACATTGATTGGATGATTTTTTGAAGTTTGAATTTTGAATAGATAACTATGAAACAAAAGTAGAGATGCAACAATTATTTTCTTTCGTTCTATTTTTAGAATAAATCAATTGAAATTTCCTGAAGTTTATTATGTTCGAGCCGAACGAAGTAGGAGTAGAGTCTATAGTTATCTTTAATTAAAACCTTGTTTTTTTCTTTCTCCAACTCTATTATCGATATAAAATCGATTGTTTAACTCCTTCAGAAACTACTACTATACCTTCACAAATAAGGACTCTACAGGAAATGGAGTCGATGTACCTCTGGTCGGTTGGTAAAGGTATATGTACCTCTACTCCTACTGTCTAATGACTTGTTGATGATGGTGATGCCTTTGACTTATATGATCCATCAGCAATAAACTTATATAGGAAAAACAAAGGTAGGTATAGGTTAGTACGACATATAATTGGTACTCTTGCTTAGGTAGGTATAATTAACCTTTTTCAAGAATGCTATAATGAGACAATTGAAAAATACAAAAATAGAAGCTTTTAACAAACGATGATGGATGGAAAGAAGATTTAATGAAAAATCATCCTTTTTGTATTATTTGTACTTGATTTTACTATGATTTAACTTGAAACACAAAGAAATAAGACTAATGAGTTCGATGTTGCAAAATGTTATTTGAAAAGTTAAGCACTTTTTTTCTTAAAAAGTTTCTTTTATTTTTTGATTCAAACAAGTGCAGTGCAAGTGCTTGGAAATGTAATAAATAATTTAATTAATTTGTTAAAAATATGTAAGATACAGAATAAAAACATAAATGATTTTCAGAAATTATTCAAAGTTTGGTATTTGAGGATTTTATATCAGAGAACCATTAGGTTCTGTTTTTAATCCCCCTCTATTAACATCCTTATAAACATCTAAAAGATTATTAGTTTTAAGTACAAATAACATTTAATTGTTCTTGAAATAAAAATAATTATTAAATACACGAAACACATGTTTTAGTAACAGAATATTTAAAAATTAATTAAAACTAGGATCTCTGATTGTTTGAATGGACTCAGAAATTGAAGACATACGATAATCGATTTACAGTTTTTCCTTAGAGCGGAATCGTGTTATAACATATCTGTGGGACCCGTTTCGGAAATATGACCTCTTTAACCTTCTAATTTTTTGAGGGAAAAATGAAGAACCGATGTTACATTAATACTCTGGAAACATGAAGTAAATAAAATGTCAATAGCACTATTATTTTTAAAACTTTTATTAACTTCTCAAAGTTCAAAAAGTTATTGTAATCGGTTGGATTTCGAAAATTTAAAATTTTGAAAAGAGAAGAGATATCATCTTCAAAAAAAATGTGTTCTACGGATAGCGTCATTGGTTACTTAATCAAAATATTTGACAATTTACTTGTTAGCAGTTTGCAAAATATTTAGCAATTTAATAACGGAGTCCAAAATGTTTAAATTCTATTTTTGTTTTGCTAACTTTTAAATTCCTAATCGCCTTTTTTTAAGAAACGATAATCCAAACATGTCTAAAAAGTGACAGTTCATGAATATAAACAAAGCAAACACGCTTAAAAGGACCTATTAATTGGAATTCTCAACTGTTGATTAGAAAATTCCATCTTTTGCTCTTATAAGAATAATAATTGTACAGATGCCAAATAGATTAGCAGATTAGCAAAGCAGCCATTCTGTGATTTTAATTTTACCAAATCGTTAACAGTAATAGCTGTGGAGTGATGGTTAGTGTGTTTGACTGTCATGCCAGAGGTCTGGGGTTCAATTCCTGCCAGTGCCATCTAAGTTTTTTCACTGGTACTGCCTCTGGCGAGGAATTGACAAATCCTCCAAGAGTAATTCCTGCTTTCTTAAATAAGGATTCGACTTAAAACTGTAGGTTCCTTCTATACCTCACAATATTACTCGCATGCATGAATGGTTGAAAGTTGTAAGTCACTAAGCCCTAGTTCTCAACGGACTATTGCGCCACCTAATTTTTAACTTCCCATAGAAAGTTATTGTAATGAGTCCGATTTGTCAAATTGAAAGTTTTGACATTTCTCGACGTTTCAAGAGTCGAAATAAAAGATTTTTAGAGAGATGTCTGTGTGTGTGTGTGTTCGTACATTCGTACGTTCGCGACGTTTTTTTCGTCCTCCATAGCTCATGAACCAGAAGAGATATCAACTTCAAATAATTTTTGTTATACAGATAATAAGGCAGAAAGATGCAGAAAGGGCTCTCAAGAAAATTGCGTGGGTGGTTTTTTTAACATAGTAGTTCGAAAAAAAGGTGAAAATTTTGGTTAACCCTAAATATCTTACGACTCAAAAACGCTAGAGACTTGAATTAAATTTTATTGTAACGTGATATCAAACAAGTATATTTTTTGAAAAAATCCATTTAACGGTTTTTTTTTATAAATCAAATAAACTGAAAAAAAAATTTGTCACCTCCAAAACTTTACGACTAAAATATGATTTCATCTCCAAAACAATTTTGTGCAACGAAGAATAATGTTTTTTAAATCTCATACAATTTTGAGAAAAATCGAATTGACAGTTTTTTTTATAAAAAATAAAAATCTAAAAAAAAAAATTACTCAAAGTTAGTAAAAATTGAATATCGACTCAAATATCTTTTCAAAAACTTGAAATTTAGGCTTCAAACTAATTTTAACTTATAATAAATATTGTTTTTACATTTTGAAAATCTTGAGAAAAATCGAATTGACATTTTTTTTACAAAAAATAAAATCCTAAAAAAAAAAATGAATAAAAGTTGGTAAAAATTGATTTTCTACTCAAATATGTTTTTAAAACTTTGAGATATTGACTTTAATTCACTTTTATCTTTCAAAAAATATTGTTGTCAACATTCAGTAACATTTTTACAAAAAATTGAAAACCGAAAAAAAAAAATTAACGAAAGTTAGTAAAAAATGATTTTCGACTCAAACATTTTTTATTATAGCTTCTGACTAATTTTTACTTTTAAGAAATATTGTTTTCAACATTAGTACAAATTTTGAGAAAAATCAAACTGACAGTTTCTTACAAAATATAAAAACCTAAAAAAAAATTATAAAAGTCGGTCAAAATTGATTTTCGACTCAAATATCTTTTCAAAAATTTGAATTATTGGCTTCAAACTTATTTTATAATAAAATATTGTTTTCGATATTCAGTAATTTTTATGTAAAAATCCAACAGTCCGTTTTTTCATAAAAAATTAAATCTACATAAAATAGTACGCAAATTTGGTAAAAATTGATACGAGTACATATAGACAAACTTTTAAGCAAGACAAATCGACAGACGGGATGCGAAGTTATCAGTGTGGGTCGCATTACAGCCTCTTTTTTTATTTTATAAATGTTACGAAATATTTTATACAAAATGAAGTAAAATTTAAACATTCCCAAATATTTGGTGAGTAAGAGGCAGCAGGGATGTTATATTGTAAACAAAGTTTACAAATTTTTTGGAATCAATTGGAAGGCACGAAATTGTATGCCAAAACTTAAAGGATTTGGAAATCGTAGATGTAATAGATGATTTAAACTGTCTTAATGGATATAATCTATTTCGGTCAGATAGATCCGGGCGTGGTGGACTTGTCGCGATCTATTTTAAGGCGGGTAATGACGTGCAATTTGCGGTGGTTCTTGCCTTCTGGGGCTTCTTGTAAGTATTTATTTTAAAATGTTTAAAATACTATAGGCAATCTTCTTCGGGGTAGTGCTTACAACCGAAATAGAACTGTTAATCAGATGACATTTTACCAACTTATTAGAGAAGTAAAAGTGACTTTAATGGGACTCTTATTATTGAATAAAGGCTATAGAAGAGCTAAGGGTTAAACTTGAAGTTAATAAATGTATAGTTTCTAGTCCATTTAGATTTTTTTACGGCATTCGACATGCTTGACCATATTGTACTTTTTAATAAGTAACTTCAAAAATTCAGTGTATCAGCAGAAGCCATACAATTATTATCGTCCTATTTTAGCGATGCACTTTGAATTAATCTTTACGCTTGGCCTGATAAAGCAGAATGAAGTGATCATGGCTAAATTTCTATCATTTTTGATTTCCCAAAGACAATTTTTCTAATAGCTAGAATTACAAGCTCTTCAGTCTCTCCCAAGCAAATACTATACTCATGGCTAGTGGCATTGGAGGAAGGTTACGCTTTTGCATAGAGTTTTTGAAGAGTTAAATTCTACACGGTTTTTGATTCCCCATAGGACAATGCTGTGAAGCTCACAATTTAATGATCTTATTATACGCTGCCATTGGAAGTCCACACCTAAAGGACAAGGATAAAAGTCTTAAAAACAATATGAAAACAATGCTGCCATCAGTGAAGCAATTAAGTTGATTAATCGTTTCAGACAAAAGATCATTTCTAAAATAAGGTACAATGTCGAATACAAAACGAAACCCTGGGGCACACCACAGCCTTTATTTTGTGGATATCGATTGAACCCACCTAATACTCTTTAAGTTGAGCGATACAAACGTTAATTTAATTCGGTAAAAAAGCTTGATGCTTAACTCAACAGTTAGAGTGGGAGAAAAATTCGTTTTTTTATTAGGGACAGACGAATGCTGTTTTCTATTCACTGATAAAGTGACATGAAGAGAAGGACCGATATGGAAAAGCTTACGCAATGGTTTCTCCAGCGTTAAAGAACACCTCTTCAGAACAATAGCGAGGATGCTATTACACTCAGCTGATTTGTAAATGTCGAGATGACGAGATCTTTCAATACTCTAGCAACTTTACGGGTGTAAAAGAAGCTTCACCCCATAGAGTCGTTTACGGTATCAAGTACATTAGAGGTACATTGATTGGCAGCTTTTATCACTCAGGCTCAGAAAAAGAGTGTTATAAGAAACGAGAATAGAAACCGAAAATAACGAAGTATTAAGTTTTACGTACAATCTGTATAAATTAAAAGAATTTTTAACTGTTACCAATATGTCAGTTGAAGGCCTTTCCAACTTGTTTAAACATATTCCTGTTTTACTGAGAGCAGTTGGCTTTGTGAATCCGGAATAAATCTATGGTCCTAATAAAGTCCCTACATTTCGAATGAAACCATGAGTTATCCTTAAGTTTGATAGATCTCAATTCACAAATAAATACGTTCGTAACTATTTCTCTGCTGGAATCCACGTCACTATACAGAGGAAGCATAGTTGAAAGTTGAATTTCATGAAGAAATTCTTGCGGAATCAAAAATTTAAAATAATAAAACACGTATAGGCTAGAGCGTCTGTATCAAAAATAAGGTGACGAACATTTTTATGGATGTACAAATTTTGATTCCGCATTAACTCTTTCTTACTTCGACAATCGCCAAACTTTTGTTCAAAAACGTGAGGCCCTTGTAATTCATCTTTTCGAATGTCCTTCCGGAAAACAAATCTTCCTTTAAACTATGAAAAGCTTCAACAAATTCACCATTTTCCCCAAGTATACAAAGACAGGATAAAAAAAAGAATTTTTTTGTGGAACTTAAGCTTGAACATGCGCTTCGCAGTCCACAATTCATTTAAGGCGAATTGAAATGATGTACCCCCCGAAAGTTAATCAGCCACACAGCCTATAGGTGAATTGGCATTGGCTTGACATGAGCGATAAAATGCGGGTTGGGTTGTTTTTTTCATTTAAAGTGAGGACATCATACTTTTGCGATGCATCCGCTCCTTCCGGCGGATTTTGTTTGACACATACGCATGCCACACCGCACATGCTGCACCACAAACGGGATATGTACTTTTTTTTAGTTCAATATCCTTTGGCCGTTTCATTACGTTATTTTCATTTTATTTTATTTCTCTTTTATTTTGTCTGGACTTAAATCTCTTTTTTATATATTATTTTACATTTAGAGGCTTTTATGATATGGAGCTACATTTGTGGGTGTTGTTATTTTTGTTTTCATTTTGGAAAACGCGTGATGTCCCAAAGGATATTATCCCCGCCTGAGTAAATTAAATTTACAGACATGAGAGTGTTTTTTGGTTTTACTATTTTATTTTGATAAAGTACCCGCTTTTTGAAGAAAGTTGATTTTGAAAAAAATCTTCAACAACTTAAAGTGTATTTAATTTTAAATACATAGGTTACATTCACTCATTTGCTCGTACATATGCAGTGCACCTATAGTTTTAATGAATAAGAAACTTTGAATGTGCAAACGGAGCCAGTAGTGACCTATTTTTGTGACAAAAGTCAACTAATTTAAATGCAAAACTTTACTAACTTGAAATTACTTAACTTTTTAAGAGTTTAGATTAAGTTTCTTGTTTAACTACTTCGTTGACTTTGTATGTGAGGATTGCAGTTATCGGAATGAATGGAGAAAAATAAAAGAATTTTCCTTTTTTTGAATAGGAAAATGTGGTGTGTGTGTTTCTGATGCAAGAAAAGGTCATTGCAAGGGTAGATTATGAAATATTGAATATTAGAAACGGAGAGAAGGTTAAAAACAATAAATAAAAATGAAGTTAAAACTCAAATGAGTTCGCATATGCTTTGAATATCCTTGCGAAGAAAATTAACATTTCAGAATCGTTTATAGTGTTCCTGATGTACGCTCAAAAATGACGCTAGTAATTAAGTTAAACTATAACCAGTTAGTATAACTCGTTGACGATTTTTGGCTATGTACCCGGACGAAGATTGGTTTCTGGAATGTGAGGACGCAGGAAGTGCAGGTCCGCAAAATGCCAGATTCCTCCAATTAGAGAGAGAATTTATGCGGTACAGGATAGATATCTGTGGACTAAGCGAAGTGCGATGGTTGGCCCTTTGGGGAAAGGCTTATCAAAGCTAAATTTCAGAAAAGAGTATAATCCGTCACACTTAGCGCACAGATCAACGAACGCAAACAGTTAATAACTGCTGCACAAGGGGAAGAAAGAATCGACCTGGAGTCCTCGTATCGCATGAAAAAGAAAAAGGTTGAGCGCAGTGTGCACCGTGACAAGCGTAACTACATCAACGCATTGCTGCAAGAAGCAGAAAATGCTTCGAACAGATCTGTAAACGGTCCACAGAATAACCAAAGAGGTGACCAGTTCACACAGCTCAAAGAAACATCTAGTGAAAGAAGTAGACGGTACTGTGATAAGTTCGGTAGATGAGTCAAGTCAGAAGGTGGAAAGAACACTTTTCCTCGGTTTTAAACCAAGTGTTTGCAAACAACGCGCAGCCGATACCTTCCGCACCTCCCAGTAAAGATGAGATCGTTGCGGCAATCAAAGCCCCTAAGAACAACAAAACGGTAGGACTTGATGGAATTCCCGCAGAGCTTTTACAAGCACACCGCCAACTTCATCAAGCGAACTGCTTCATCCGCTCATAAAAGGAGACTGGACCACCGAAAGCTTCCCCCATGAGTGGAAGAAGGAAATTATCACACCCTGCGGATCATTATTGAACAGTGCGTTGAATATCGATGATCACTACTACTCCTGCTGTTCATCGACTTCGAGAAAGCCTTTGATAGCGTTAACAGGGAGTATATCTGGTTATCCTTGCGGAGGAGGGGCATCCCAGAAAAACTAATTGCTATTATTAAAGCAACATATGATGGATCCAAGTGTCACGTTGTGCACGATGGTAGGCTGCCAGATGGTTTTGAAATCCGAAGCGGAGTCAGACAGGGTTGTATTCTGTCGCCAATATTGTTTTTTTTTGTGATAATCGATGTACTGCGCTCAACTCTGTCAGATAGCGGAGGGATCCAATGGACTTTGACATCGTATTTAAAGCACTTGGATTACGCGGACGATGTTTGCTTACTCTCTCATAGAATCATGGATCTCCATCAAATGAAAACAAGTGTGGAGGGAAAAGCAGAAGTTGTGGGGCTAAAAATTTATTTCGACAAAACAAAAATGGTCAGCCTCGGAACCCGACAATCCTCTCAAATAAATATTTTCTCGCAAACGGTGGAAAAAAGTGGAGAGCTTTCAATACCTTGGAAGTATCGTTTCCATCGAAGGTGGAACCGAACAAGATGTCATTTGCCGGCGTTCGGTATGCTGTCAAAAATTTGGAGGAATAACTCTATTAGCTTAAGAACAAACGACTGTTTCACACAAATGTCGAATCTGTGCTTCTTTATGGGTGCAGCACTTGGAAAATTACTTAAACCATAAAAATAAAGTTGCAAAAATTCGTGAATAGATGTCTTCGTAACATCCTAAGGATAGAAGGACAGGTCAGTAACCTATGTCTATAATACGAAGACGTAAGTAGCAATGGATTGGACATACGCTTCGAAAAACTAATGACTGCATTGCAGGCCAAGCAATGCAGTGGAATCAGCTCACACAAGATGGAAGAAGAGCTGCTGAACCGAGAAGCACATGATGCAGGAAAGTCAAGGTGGAGTCAGCGTCACTAGGCAAGAGTTGGCGGGAGCTGAAACACATCTCCGAAAACCGTACACGATGGCGCTTAGGTGTAGTAAACCCTATGCCTCTTAGGGTTCTCAACGGACTTAACAGGTCTGAGGACCTAAGTAAGTAAGTATATATAAGACGAAAAAACGCAGATATATTATTTGTTCACCAATTGTTAATGGGCACTATAGTAGATTCCCTGGCACTACTGAGTGATATTGGGTAAGTTCGGGCATTATGGCACACCTAACGTTAATCTAAAATAACTTTAAAACGAACAACATTTTATAATTCAGTATTTTTTTTATTAAATAAGAGAAAACAGTAACATAAATAAATCAAATAAAAATAATAATTCAACTTCATTAACAACAAATAAATTATTTTAAAAATAGTTTAAAAAAAAACCATATTGCCCTACCTGCGGGCAATATGGCGCACCCCTGAGGGCAATATGGCGGGGAGATTTCATTTTTGATTTAAACGCCCACATCCATCACAGGTGTTCTTAAATCCCGTGAGACCACTGTCCACAAAGGACACACTGCATCCACTCGTCCTTTTTGATTGTAGTGGTGTAATCTTAACCACATCCAGCACAAATATCTTCCCCGAAATCTTCGGGCCCATTCGACTCGTCGGCTAGCTGGATCTCAAGATTTTGTTCGTTGGATGACGTTGATGATTGCCGCTTTACCTTTATTTTTTTTGGCCTTGGAAGCTTAGTCTTCAGTTGTTTTTGTATTGATTCCTTACCCAACGAAGTTAACACCCTGGCCTTTTGCTTTCTTGTAATATTTTTCATCTGACTAGAACAAGATGGGACGGGAGAAATTAAGTTCAGCATTTTTCCAGGCGTTATATCGCTAGCAGCTTCCTCAGTTGTACTTGTAGTCGGAGGAACTTCAATGGGAGGTGGAGTTGCGGGAGGCATTGGAACGGTTTCCTCATTTTGATGGTCAATGAATGCGTAATCCGGTATTATTTCTTGATTGAAAGGATAAATACCTGTGGAACTAAATCCCGAAATTCCATTCTTGGGTATGGCGGCTTTAACCCAAGCACTGGACAGTAACTTTCCAAACTGAAGTATGTTAATTTTTTTATCGGGATCAGTTCTTATGAACAAATTGCATGCTACAAAAAAATATGTCTTAAATGGTTTAAAAAACGATCGGTCCAAAGGTTGAAGAAATTGAGTTGTGTGAGGTGGAAGACAAAATAGGATTATGTCGTTTTGTGTGGCATATTCATGCATTTCCAAGTTGGTGTGAGATGAGTGACCGTCAAGTATGAGAAGAACTTTGCCACTAGGCTTTCTTGGAATGAAATGTTCTTTTAACCATGAAAAGATTTCTTTGTTTATATAACCTGATTTTTCTCCCATATAAACTACTGATCCAGGTGGCATTCCCTGTGCCCATTCAACCTTCTTTCTTTTTCCTTTAAAAATACAAGCTGGAGGAAGAAAACTACCCTCCGCATTGCAACAGGCTACTACTGTTACCGTTTCTCCTCTTTCGGCTGACGTCACCACAGCGACATTTTTTGAACCTTTTTCAGCAATGACATACTCGGGTTTGTTATTCACTTGACAACCAGTTTCGTCCATGTTGAATATGTTGGAAGGTTGGTCAAATAAATTATTTTGCTGTAAAACGTCTTCCAACAAACGAAAATACCTTGAAACATCTTCTATGGACATACCATTTGCGCGAGCCTTAGAAACCCCTTCAGATTTGCGTATAGAAAGCTCAGGATGGCGTTTTAGAAACAGCAAAAGCCATCCGTGAAACTGTGATTTGATTGTACTTCTTTTCTAATTCAAGGGCCATACGGCACATCTCTCTTCTATTCGGAGAAAATCCATGCGCTTGCAATTTCACAATGTGTTGTACAATTTTTCCTTCGTTTTCTGCATTAAGGCTGGACCTAAGGCATGCTTCTTGTAGTCTTTAGTCTTAAGCCTTCTTCTAATGATAGATGCCGGAACTTTGTAATGCTCGGCAGCAGCATTTATTGACCTTTATTTGTTGTGCGTATATTTAGCATTTCTGAAATAATTATAAATAACTTACAGTTAAAATACTATTTTACAACGGAATTATCCCTATAATATGCATAGCATAACATAAGATGCAAAAAACGAGAAGAGACGAAGAGACATACGTATGAAACTATAATTTACATGAAAACTTCATAGTATCTGCGCCATATTACACAAAAAACACTAATTCACAACACATTACAAAAAAAACTAAGTTTTTTTTTCGTTTCAAAAATTTCCCGCTACACAACAAAACTGAAACTGTATTCTGCATTACACCCTTCACACCGAACATCTGCGTTATATACTTACCGAGAAAAACGAATCCAAACACAATGCAAAATAATAAAAACACGAGCAAACTGTAAATTTTTTGTATATTCTTTTTTTTTTTTGTCCAGCGAAATACGTCGTATCGACTAACGATGTTTACAGGGCACGTGTTCAGCAGAGACTGAAGTTTTTGCATTGTTTTTATTTTGATTAGAATTTTAGAAGTATGATATTTGCGAGGTGCGCCATAATGCCCCATGCGCCATAATGCCCGAACTTACCCTTCATCTTACCACTTACCCTCGAAATCTATGATCTGTCTCCCTTTTCTATACCCCTCATCACCGCGCTAATTACGGGCACTTTGAATCAATAATGTACAGAATTCCTCGTCACTGCAACGCTGCTAAGCTAGTCTTCGATTTTCACATTTCCAAATTCCATCTGAAAGATACCCTTTACTTTTTCCCTTTTTGAGCCCACACTCCTCGACCCTTTTAATTTTAAGTCTAATACAACATAAATGTTTAGTTCTTTTACATTAAAGAGCTTTTAAACGAAACACGTGAATTATTGTTGAAAACTGATAGCAAGAACCAACAACTAACTTAGTGTTAAGTTAAGTTAAGTTATAGCTTGTATTAAGCTGAATAAATAACTAAATACCAGAATCAATACCAAAATAGAGAATTCCTTATTGATTTCTCCATTACTTTATAGGCATCAATAGTACGCTCACTGTACCCTCAGAAAAATTACAAACAAAAAATACTACTTGCTTCGATATAAATGTATTCTATTCTTAAATATTTTATTAAGTATTTTGTCAAACGAAACAATTAACACACAATTTTTATATTTCGAACACAATTTATTTAGTATTTACACATCTACAAATTTTGTTAAAAATATTTTTCTTTAAATGAGTGAAAGACGAAATGACTTCTTACGCACAGTTGTCAAACCAACTGAATCCTCGGGTTATATGCAAGATGGCCATCAATCAAAGATTCAACAACAAAGATATATCGAAAACAGAAAACAGAATTTCGATCCGCGATATGGAGACCAAATGAAATATATCGAAGAAACAATGAACCATCGAAGTTGCTACAATAACATTCAGGAAAATAATCATTATCGTGACTTTCAACAACTTCAGCAGGAGGCAAATCGAGGAGGTGGAGGTGATTATAGAGACAATCCGAGTGTAAGCAAACAAAACTACTTCCAGGATGAATACCCCCAACATAAGAAGTCACAAACTGACTTTAAGGACATTAAGTCAGACGAAACATTTTTTCCGGGACTCAGTGATCGCAGTGATAGCACTAAGCAAACCGCTATCAAAAAGCAAATTACCAACAGAAAACAATTGTATGATTTAGTGGGATCGAAGGCAAGTTTGCATAAAGATATCGATGAATCCATCACAAATGTTAACAACCACGCTACGAAAACTTATAGACGACCTGAAAAACCACTAAATTCAAAGTTACAATATTCGGTAAGTGAGGAAGATCTGCTACCATGCTCGACATGTCAATCTGCTGAATTGATCAATGAGAAATTTATCCATCCGATGATAAAGAAGTTTCGTTTGCTGTATTTGCATAATATCAAGGAAGAAGTTGGAATTATGGAAGACTTGGAGACTCTGCCAAATAAGTTGGCTAAATTTTGTCAGGAAATGGAAAATAACTTATAGAGCAACCTCTATTGAGCAATTTAAAATAATTAAATTCAAAATAGACGTTATATTTAAGGGAAATGGATTTTGGTTTAAATAAATCATAGTTTTGCAGATACAAAATTAAAAGAGTCTTTTGTTTTTACTTTTGCGTTTCTAACCATAATAAAATTGCAAAAATATTCCATTTACGTCTTGAATTTAACAACAAGTTCCTGTAGAATTTGGATTAAAATATTTAGTTTATTCTTTAAGTACCCGTGGCATGATGGTTAGACTGTTAAGTCAGAAGTCTTAGGTTCGATCAATGCCTATGCCTTACTTACTTAAGGTGGCGCTACAGTCTGGGATGGACCTGGGTCTCAACCAACAATCGTCTCCATCAGCCAGCTCGGTCCCTAGCTAGCTGTCACCAGTTTCGCACGCCAAGTTGGTTGTCCTCTCCCACATGGGTGCTCCGCCTGAGTTGCGGTCTTCCTTTACTGCACTGTCACTCGGGATTGGATTTGAAGACCTTCCAGGCTGGAGCGCTGATGTCCATTCGCTCTACATGACCTAGCCATCTAAGCCGTTGGACTTTAATTCTGCTAACTAGGTCAGTGTCGCTGTACAGCCCGTAAAGTTCGTCGTTATATCTTCTCATCCATTCTCCATCTATGCATACGGGACCAAAAATCACCCGAAGAATTTTTCTCTCGAAGCATCCTAAAACGCTCTCATCTTTCTTTGGCAGGGTCCAGGCCTCAGCGCCATAAATGAGAACCGGGATGATGAGTGTCTTATAGAATTGCCTTCTAAGTCCAAAGAAGCAGGTTCTACTATGATGTTCCACTGATCGTCTTTACAGGCTTCGGTGCGTGGCTGGTACCCTTGGAAGGTTCTTTTTACCTTTTAGTAAAATTTACTTACCTCATTCCTGTTGTGACATCCCTCTATATCCTCGATCGCGCGCTTCTCATGCTCTCTTTTTTTCCATCTAAGAAGCCGGTGTTTCTCTCTCCTCTTCTGCTCGTATAGCTCGCAAGCAGCTCTGGTCCTTTTGTGCAGCACTGTATTGTATGCCTGCTGTTTCGCTGCGTGCGCTTGCCGGTATTCGTCGTCAAACCAGGGGTTTCACTGTGGTGGCTTGGTGAAACCTAGCACTCCAGAGGCGGCATCTCTGATGGCTGCAAGGCAATATTGCCACTTGTTACATATTTATGAATTATTATTATATTAATATCTATTGTGAATTGTACTATAAATTTCCATTTATATATTGTGAACTAACCTCATATAAGAATTGTCATATTTAGATGGGAAATTAAAGTCATTCTAGAAAACGTCAATATACAGTGTGGTTCTTCTTTTCATTCATATACCTTTTTGAGGTTACATTAGTGGCGACGAGGATTATAGAGGTTAAGGAAAATCTTTGCGATGACTGAAACCACGCAGCAAATTATTCAAGCATTGACAAATGCTTTACAAAATTTGCAAACTACTCCCAACTCACCAAATTTACATTTCGAACAATATAACGAAAATGAAGAACCATTCAACAACTACATTAAAAGACTTGAAAATTATCTTGCACTACGAAGTCTTACAGATGCTACAAAGAAACGGCAAGTACTTATAAATTGCATTGGCGCCAAATACTACCAACTTCTTTCAAACTTAACAGCCCCAGATGAGCCTGACGCAAAAACTTACGATGAGTTAGTGGTACTCCTGAAAAATCACCTCAGCCCAAAACCAAATGAGATTACTGAGCAGCATAAGTTTTTGCTCAGACTACAACACGAGGGGGAGTCGATATTCAATTACATGGCTGAGTTAAAAAAGTTGAGCGCATACTGCAATTTTACATGTGAGGCATGCAAAAAGTCAACACTTTCAACTCATCTTCGATCACAATTCATTCGAGGGCTTAGAGATTCCGACATTAAAGAAAGGCTTCTGAGGGAAACATTGACTACAATGACCTTGGATAAAGCTTTTGAATACGCACTCTCCATGGAGACTTCAAGGGCAGAGACCCGCAATATGCTAAATATTCACCAAGTGCATGCGAAAAACTCGTCTGTACAGAGTACGAGATCAAACGCAAAAATGAATGTTAGTAAAAGGTTTACTCCAAAAGATAAAAAAACGATTTGCTATAGGTGTGGAAAGCATGATCACATTGCAAACAAATGTCGTGCAGAAAATCTTTTTTGTAAAAAGTGTCGCTGCAGTGGTCATGTGATCTCAGTGTGTATGAAATCGAAATCCAGAGAGACTAATCTACTTGAAGTCTATGAAGACTTTGAGGAAGAAGATGATAAACAGCAGAGTGACGACGAGCCTTACGAATTAAACGTACTTAATTTAGCCCCAAATAGCAATAAAAACCCTGCATCAAAAGTTGAAACTCGTGGGGGTAAGTACTACATAACCTTACAAGTCAACGACAAAAACCTGGCCATGGAGTTCGACACAGGTGCAGCAATATCGGTCATGAATTACGGTACATTTATATCACTTTGGCCAAAAGCAAAAATTACACCTACAAAAGTTATTTTGAAAACGTACAACAATACAACATTTCCAGCTTATGGGAAATCTCAAGTACAAGTAGGGTACAATGGGCGCAAGGTTATGTGCGATCTTTACATTGTAAAGGAGCCATATAGTACACTTTTGGGAAGAGAATGGGTTCAAGCACTAAACATTTTACAAATTAATGCACTAAATATCTTTACAGAGAATAAAGACATCGTCAATTTAAAGAAACAAATATTCGAAAACCACTCTGAAGTTTTTCAATCAAAAATTGGAACGATACCCAATGTGAAAGGTATGCTTAAACTACGAGAAGGATCATCTCCTATATTTGTAAAGCCAAGACAGGTTCCATATGCTATACGACCTCTCATTGAAGATGAAATCACTCGACTGGAAAATGATGGTATCATTGAAAAAGTCGAACATTCAGATTGGGGAACACCTGTCGTGCCTGTTATTAAAGCAGACAAGTCAATACGTTTATGTGCAGACTTTAAGGTAACTTTGAATAAACTCATTGTAAACGATAAATACCCTATTCCCAAAATCGAAGAACTGTATCAAAAACTCAAGTACGGTGAGTACTACTGCACTTTCGACATTTACAAAGCCTACTTGCATCTTAGCATGACGGAAGAGAGCGCTCTATTACAGACAATAAGCACAACAAAAGGTCTATATAAAGTGAATAGGCTGATGTTTGGAGTTAAAACCGCACCCAACATTTGGCAACGCTTTATGGATCAACATATTATCAATGATCTCGAGGGAACAGCTTGTTTTTTCGACGATATTATTGTTATGGGACGAAATTTAGAAGAGACTCTTAAAAGATGCAACTGCCTACTTGAAAAACTACATAAGTTCAATCTTCATTTAAATAGGTCTAAGTGCAGACTGTTTGAAAAAAGTGTAATTTATTTGGGACATAAAATAGACAAGAATGGCCTACACAAAACACCCGATAAGGTACATGCTATTTCTGAGATGAAGCCTCCGAAAGATTCTTCTCAGCTACGGCAGTTTCTTGGCATGGTTAATTACTACCACAAATTCATTCCGGAGTTGTCTACCAAATTGCATCCATTATACAAGCTTCTAAGAAAAGACCAACGATTTGAATGGCTTCCTGAGTGCCAGCATGCGTTCGAAGTTTTAAAAAAGGAGATCGTGAGTGAGAATGTTCTCGTTCCATTTGACGAAAATTTGCCACTCATACTTGCCACTGATGCTTCACCAGTTGGACTTTCGGCAATACTATCGCACTCAACGAACCAAGGTGAAAAACCTATCGCTTTCGCTTCAAGGAGTCTGTCAAAAGCCGAAACTAATTACAGTCAACTAGATAAAGAAGCAACTGCCATATTTTGGGGATTACACAAATTCTTCGATTATTGCTACGGGAGAGATTTCACCCTCATTACAGACAACAAACCTTTAACTTCAATATTCAGCCCTGAGAAAAATTTACCACTTCTTACAGCTCAGCGTTTACTACATTACGCACTATTTTTAAGGGGATTCAAATACAATATTCGATACAAAAATACTAAAGAGCACACTAATGCTGATTATCTTTCCAGGTTTCCGATAGAAAATGAAATTTCAGAACACCAAACAAAAGAAGTTTATCAGCTTTGGGAAGATGTTTTACCCGTAACGAAAACCGAAATTTTAAAAGAGATGAAAAGGGATAAAGAACTGTCCTTACTGTTCATCCAACTACAAACAGGGGGTTCTCTCAAGAACTCGCCATACAGTGGTATGGAAAGTGATCTAATGCTGCAAGATGGGTGCATTTTCAGAGGAATAAGAATTCTGATTCCATCAACACTGCGTCTGAAGGTGTTACAGGAACTGCACACAGCTCATATTGGGATCACTAAAATGAAAGCTATGGCAAGGAGTTATTGCTACTGGCCGGGTATAGATCGCGATATTGAGGAGATGGTAAAAAGCTGTCGTGATTGTGCGAAAGTACTTACCGAACCAAGCAAAGCTACTAACCACCCTTGGGATATTCCTGCCCAACCTTGGCAGCGCATACATATCGATTTTGCTGGACCATTCATGGAACATTTCTTCTTGGTTATCGTTGATGCGAAGACGAAATGGTTGGAAGTTTTTCCAATGAAGAGAATAACTAGCTCTTTCACAATTCGCGCACTCAGGGAAGTTTTTGCAAGGTTTGGTTTACCGAATACACTCGTGTCAGATAACGGCACAAACTTTACTTCTAAAGAGTTTAGCGATTTCTTAATATCAAATGGTATTAAGCACAAACTCTCTTCTCCCGCACACCCCGCCACGAATGGACAAGCCGAACGTTTTGTGCGAATCTTGAAGGATGGCCTACGATCATCAGTAAATGACCCTGGAGATTTGCATACGAAATTACACCGACTACTTTTACAGTATCGAAAAACTCCATCGACAACAACGGGGAAGAGTCCAGCCGAATCTATGTTGAAATTTAATTTCCGAACGAGACTTGATTTGCTAAAGTCAGCAGCACCACACGAGGGGGAGATGGAAAGGAGTTTTGAATGCAAGCGAAGTTTTACAGTTGGGGATCTGGTGCAAGTGCGCTACTACCAGAACAAGGAGGTTAAATGGAAGTTTGGGAAAATATCTAAACGCGAGGGACTTCTGCACTATTTAGTGGATGTTGACGGAACTTGTTACCGGAGGCATATTGACCAGATTCGTTCCACACTGGTCGAAGGTAATAACACTTATAAACCTTTATCTGTTTCCTTAGAGCAACAACCAGCAATGACGGCGGCGGCGATTCAAGAAGAACTAGGTAAAGAGAACAACTTAGCAACAATGAATGAAAGCTTGACAAACATAAAGACAACGGTAGATGTTGGAGGAGAAACGAAAATCACCGTAGAGAAATCTGATTGTGATGCTGCTGCAAACAACAAAGGTGAAGAGAGACAAGAACAAACAACCGAGATAAGGAGATCAGAACGAGTGCGTCGTCCAGTAATTCGTTATCAAAGCATTATGTAGTGGGGAAGACTGTTACATATTTATGAATTATTATTATATTAATATCTATTGTGAATTGTACTATAAATTTCCATTTATATATTGTGAACTAACCTCATATAAGAATTGTCATATTTAGATGGGAAATTAAAGTCATTCTAGAAAACGTCAATATACAGTGTGGTTCTTCTTTTCATTCATATACCTTTTTGAGGTTACATTACCACTGGTTTTCAATGCTTAATGCAGGCAGCATAGAACTCCTAAAGAGGTTACTAGAGACTTGATCTGAAAAGGACATCTGAAAGAGACTGAGAGTCTTTTGCGATTGTAGCCGTCTAACGTCGAAACTTCTCACAGTACTTCCTTGTTTTAGCTTAGATTGGGATATCCGTAGCCGTATCTTGGCTACAACGAGATATTGGTCCGAGTCAATGCTGGCCCCTTGGAATGTTCGGATATCCTGTACATTGGAGAAGTGTGGTGCATCGATCACAATGTGGTCAATCTGGTTGACTGTTTATTGATCGGGAGATTTCCATGTCCCCTGTGGATATCAAGATGTGTGGACTGCGTACTTGCTAAATCGATCAGCCCGAATGCGTTGTCGGAGGCGGTGTCGTGCAGGCTGTATCTCCCGATTATGCCATTTCTTCCTAGCTTGGCAATAAAATCTACTTAGACAATTTTAATGTCATAGCCAGGGCACTGCTCATATGTCTTGTCCAAGAGCTCGAAGAATATGTCTTTGGTGTCTTCATCTTTCTCCTCTGTTGGGGCATGCATGTTGGAAATTGCCCGGTCCATCCCATCACTCTTCTTGGATGGCGGTAATATCTGCCTTTCAGCAGTTTATTGCTTCCGCTAATTGTTCGGCTGCACTTGATCTGTTAAGGGACCTAACATTCCACGTACAGATCCAAAGTTCGTTGTCCTTATTTCGTTGTGAATTCGTCCGTATCCGAGGCTTGTTGGTGCTTAGCAACTAAAGGTATTGTTTACGTTTCCAAAACTGGGAGCCGTATAAACCGCTCCTTACAGGCCTGGGCTCAGAATATGTCGAAGAAGCCCTATAAGGTGTTCACTAAGTAGTTCAACCTTACTGGAACTGTAGATGCCACCATCTCGAGAATTCGTCTGCTGCCGTTTGGATAAGGAGAGGTGCCTTAGTAGAAACACCTCTCCCCCTCTCTCGTTTGCTGCCCCCAACAACTTTCCACTGGGGTTAGAACACAATCTCCAGTTGAGGTACTAGGCACCCGATGTTCACCACGGGGAGATGAGATTAGAGGTTGATAGACAGAGGTCGGTTTTGAGAAAAACCTGTGGACGTTTGTGTCTTCTTGAATGCACATGTCTACCATTTGAACATCTGCCTATGCCATCTAAAGTTTTTTCACGGGTACTGCCTCTTGCGAGAATTGACAAATTCTCCAAGAGTAATTCTTGTCATAAAAAGTGCTTTCTCAAATTAGCCCTTTAGATTCGGCTTTAGATTCCCCTCTATCCCTGACAACAGAATTCGCACACAGGAATGGTTGAGAGTTGTAAGTCACTAGGCAATAGTTCTCAACGGAATGTTGAGCCACCCAATTCATTTTTTTTTTAATTTAATATTCTTTTAGCTTCAACATCAATGATCAAAGTGAATACCCGACTTATGTAAAAGGTTTTCCAATAAGACATTTCATATGGTTTAAGAGACATCAAATTATGTTTATTCAATTATAAATTAGAAGATAAATATATGGCACTACACTACTACAGCACGGGGTAGACCTGAGGGTCTCCAGCCAGCTCGGTCTTTAGTTACCTGTCTCCAGTTTTTTACACCGAGTTGGTTGAGGTCCTCTCCCACCTGCGTGAGCCACCTGAGTCGCGATATTTCTCTATTGAGCTACCGATTCGGGGATTGGATAATGATACCTTCTTCAATGTTCAACGATCCACTGACATCACTCTTTAATCTTCCTATTATGGCAATATTATCGGCGCGGCGTATCGGAGTGATGGGATAGACTTTGTGCCTAGAGTGTTGAAGATTGAGTTTCGAACAATTCTTTCCAGAATGATGTTGAATAAGAAGCATGACAGTGTTTCGCCTTGTCTAAACCCTTTTTGACATCAAATGCACCGGCGAGACTTTTTTTTTAATTTGTAGCTGCATCGTTTTTAAAGAACCTTTAAGTAAAACTTAAGGGACCTTTGATACCCTTATTATGAGAATTCGGAAAGGAGGATAGACATTGAAAAAAGGTATCGTTGCACATTGGTTTTTAAATCCTTAATATTGAAATGCCTGGGAAAGACTTAGTGTGCTAAAGAATTGTATATTCGCGAATATTACGGCAAAAGAACGAATCTCTGTACTTGACAGAACGACCGAAGTTGGGCTCGAGGGTGTACTGTTGATCATTCCTGGTAGCACGAGTATTACGGTTGAATTGCTAGAGGAGAAGTTGTCAGTTTCAATGATGCAAGTGAGGCCAGTTAGAATAGCGTTGCCAACTTACTTTGTTGTATTTGCGTGATTTATTCCGTTATGCAAGCTCATTTTAAAGAAATACCTCGTATAAATATTCAAAATCCATCAAAAGTGCAATCATAAATTTCAGATACGTTTTCGTTATTGTTTACATTGCTTAAGCTTACCGTTTTTGATTTTTGTACAAGAAAAATTATTGTGCTCAAAAAAGCGCTAATAGTTTTTTAAATCAATTTGACTTAACCGAAAGAACATGCAACCGTTTATTCTATACGTATGTATATTCTATTTCCATAGAAAACGTTTTCGTATGTCCTGAATATTCTGCTAAAATGCGTGCATCAAGAAGAGAATTTAATTCAAATGTACATATAGTTGGTATGCAGGTACACTTTGTTCCTGCTCCACCAGCACAGCATTCCTGTCGAAAAGGACTAAGAGGTAGGATGTACACGATTCAGGAAAAAGCTACATTCGTGCAGTGCAGACCAAACACATACATACCTACTCGTACAGATACTACAAAGTTGGAAAAGAATTTGAATAAAAGTCCTCGTCGCAAAATTGGATGTTAAATTGCTGATGGCAAATGAGTAGTTGAGTAGGTGGATTAAATGCATTTAAGTGAACAATTTAATTTTTTATTTAAATTTAATATTTGCAAGTTTTTGAAAAAATAAAAGAGGACAACGACGAACATGAAGGCCAAATATAACTCTAAGACTTTTATACAATCTTAGCTTTTCACTTAAAGTTTAATTTCATATATTACCTCAAGGATTAATGTTTTTTTGTAAGTTGTGAAAGGTTGTTATACATAGGAACTAATTTTCTTCGTTTAGTTAATTGGCTTTATAAAGACTATTGAAAATATCATTTAAGTAAGTGACGATAACTTCTAAGAATATTAATTTATACACAAAAATAAAAGAATATGTAATAAATAAATAAAAGATTTTTGTCTTTTACAGGTTCCTACAATAAAAATTAAACACTGACAACGTCGATGTTGCGTCAACGCATCCGTTCCATTAACATTGACGTACGAAATGAAATTGTGTGATTCAATGGATAAGTTGCGTTGTTTTGACAGCTTGATTCAAATTACTAGGTCTGTTCTATTTCTTGAACCCATTGCGTACTGAGGACTTTTAGAGCATTTCATAAAACTGATAAAAGCTTTGCTTTATATTGTATTTGTGTTTGCTTGAAAAATTAAATAAAGACTGTCAGAATTGGCAATAAAAAACTGTAAAAATAATTTAGAAAATGTAGAAAACAATTTTTTCAGTTCTCACCTTAATTTGTATGTTTTCTTTTTGTTCAGCTCGAGCTAAAATTAAGTTTACCTACTTTTTTTCTCGAAATTTCAGCTTAAACCTTATAAATTTTGATAGAAGAATGTTATGTAGAAAATGCAATTAATATTGTGAAAAATATTCGCCAAGTTCCAATTTGTGTTTTCGTATTTTTTTTTTCACTCCGAAAAACTTTCTTCAAGAAAATAATCCTAAATATCCATTTTATTTAAAAACGACATATTATATCACAGAACATTTTACAAATTAAAAAATAGTTGTTCTCAAACACAATTAGACTATTTTTGTTAAAAACAAACTATTTAAAAATGTTTTTTTCAATTTCTTTTAACAGATGATATTATATGTGTTTGCATTTACATGTATTCGAAATAAAATTTTTATATGTTAAAACAAATATTATGAGGAGATTCAACTTCGACCATTCCCCATTTTAGCAACGATTCACAATTTATGAGTCCGATACATTTTGACAGCTCTTTTGATTTAGGTTAGTCCGCGGCGTTCAGCGCAACGACAAGCGTCTTCTTTGGGCATCAGTGCGTTAAATTTTGGTCAAAGATTTGAATTTTCACCCGTACAAACCCATGAATCGAAAGATACCGACTCTTATACACTCTTCGCTCAGACAATGCTTCGAAAATTGGCAGATGGTAAGATCTGTTTGGGTAATCTTTTAACGATCGATGAAGCTCATTTCAAGCTCTACGGCGCCGTAAACTTGCAAAACTTCAGGTATTGGCCGAAGATAACCCAGTCTGGATACACGAAAAGCCGTTACACGGCCAGCGTGTGACGGTTTGGTGCGCGGTAGCGGAGTGGGGCATTGTCGGTCCCTACATTTTTGATGGAACACGGTACAGAAACATGTTAAGCAATTTCCTCCTCCCCGAACTTCGCCGTAGACGTCGTTTGAGTCGAAAAAATATTCCAACAGGATGGTGCGACGCACGTGCCATACTGCCTGCGAAACGCTCGCTCTGTTGAAAAAAGCGTTCGGTACTCGTTTACTCTCTCGTTCGACAGATTTCGCTTGGACGACTCGTTCTCCCGATATGACTGTTTCGGATTTTTTCCTCTGGGTATATTTGAAAGGGCGTGTCTACACGACTCGTGTACGTGATTTGGAGGATTTAAAAGAGCGCATTCGACAACAAATTTCTGAGATTACGCCGAAAATATTAAGAACTGTCTTCGAAAATTTTGTCAAAAGATTAAACGATTGTGTAAGCCAAAACGGACATCATTTAATGGATGTAATATTTCATAAATAATTTGTCTAATCTATATATTTTCGAATAAAATTTGTATCGTTGTTGAACGTGCTTTGGTTCTGAAGTTATTTCAAAAAGAAATATGGGCATATTTGTGTGGTCACCCGTAATAACAATAATGTTAGATTTGAAATATATAGTTTAAACCTACTTATTTATTAACATAAATTGTGAATAATTTTGTATATGCAAACCTCATGAGAACAGCGGTGCATCATTTTATCGAACATACCACTATTATTGACAGATGATGTCAACGAACCTTCCGGAAAGAAAAGTTAAAAGTGTAGCTATATTTTGCGTTGTGGCCGGTAACTGAGGCCTTAACTACAGTTTAAGGCCGAATCCGAACGTCTAATTTAAGAAACCACTTTTCATGACAAAAATTACTCTTTGCCATTTCCTCGCAAGAGGTATTACCCGTGAAAAAAACTTTAGTTTGCACAAGTAGGTTCTGAACCCAAGATCTCTAGCATGACACTTTATAAGAACGCGTGCAATTAATCGAGCTGATAGTTGTTAACGTTGCCGCAATGCGACGGATTCTTTGGGTCGGTGCTTTTGTGCAAGAAGTTTTGTGATCAGTGTTGCCACAAAGTGTCCGATTGAGCATTAAGGCCCACAGTTTTACATTTTGGCCCTTTACCCAGGCTAAATATAAATTTAAGAAGATTTAACATTACATAATACATTAATTTATAGTATTCAAAAAGTTTAAGAGTAGGTTCGCGTGTTGGTGATAGAAATCACTAAAAAATTGTTTTTTGAAAGCTAATTACTTAAAAACTTTTGGTAAAATTATTTAAGTTGAATTCAACGCATTCAAATTACAACCACTTTATAAGATATTTATTTAACGATTATGGGTTTAATAAACTGTTTGAAAATGTAAGTGAAAAAGCGACAGAAGGTTTTTTTAAGGTCAATTCGATGATTTCTATGTTTGTGCGAATATAATTTTGTTCTCTCCTCTTATTATTTTGTAAAGGTTTTTTCTCTGGAACTCTTGTGAATGTTTCTGCGTTGCCGTCTGTTTTAAATTGTGCGTATTGTTGTTGTTTGTTTTTGTTATAGGTCGTCAATAATGTATCTTAAGAAAATTTTCATTTTTAATTATGCAAGTTTTTACTAAATACCAATTTAATAAATATTTAGCAATTAACTAGCGAATCCAAAATTATAAACCCTTATTCATTTTATTAAAAAACAGGCATCCTCACTTTTCCAAACAGTGACAGTTCATGAAAATAAACAGAGCAATACAACTTAAACAGACTTATTAATTATTGTAACTTCTAACGTAGACATTTCTAAGTTTAATGACATATGCCATATAGACTTAGCAAATTGTTAAAAGTTAAAGTAGCCATTCCATGATTTAAACTTAAGCAAAATGTTAAGTGGTAGTAAGATGTTACAATCGTTTAAAATTAGCTAAATCATCCTTTTAGCTTAGTTTATTGCTAGAAATGGCTTTCAAATTTTACTAAATCGTTTTAAATTTTGCGCTGTTGTCTTTTAAACAAAAAAACAAAATTTTTAAAGATATTATTTAGAAAAAGTTAGTTGAAAATTTTCATTATGATTTTAATCGGTCACTACGTCAAAAGAAATAAAAATATGGCTTTCTTCAAGTACAAAATATTTTTATCTGTCTTTTAATTTAAAAGAGTTGTTAATGTTGAATTTGTCTAAGAGGATGTTTCTTAATATTTGTGCAATAAATTTTGAGAGCTTGAAGCATTTGTAGTATTTGTCGACGACGATTTTGGTCTCAGAGGAAATTTTATTTTGAAGATTTTTCGTAGTTCATAGAGGCTTAGTGCTGTGCTGCAATTCACTTATTTTATTGCCACCTGTCATTTATATTTTGGTCGAACATTTTGTTTTTTGTAACTCATTTGTCGGGTCAGTTCTGATTATTGTGTACCTGTTTTTGTCTCCTTATAATTCTGTAAATTTGGGTTTGTAAATCTTTGTATACATGACAGCTGTTTTAATGTATTTATCTGTTATTACTATGTATTTTTTTTTATCGAATCAAAAAAGTTTTAGTTTTCTGATATGTACATATATTTCAAGTCTAAATACATTTTTCTTTCGTTGTGTTCTTTTTATGACGTTTACATTTCAAAACTTTGTTCGTGATTTTGACTTTTTGAGTCTGGCGATGTGTTTTTCTTCTGCATTTCTTAATGTTTGTATGGTTTGTTTAACAACATGTGTATTACTGAGAACTTTCTCTTATTGATTGGGAGACCAAATTTTCTATACGCAACAATAAGAGTAACTATTTAATCTCGATATGAAAGGGAATTTAATTTTTTTGTAATTGTAGTTGAATATAAAACCCACTTTTACGAAAACCCGAATATCTTTCACACTGAACTTTTACACGTTTTTATTTGAGATTTCAGTTTTTGCAACATCGACTGCCAAATTTAATACTTATGCAAAAGTTTGGTCCTCCAATTATTATTTGTGAAAATAATGCATTCAGACCAATTCAAATTGGTTTACATGTATACAACAAAAGCGGAAAAAATGAAGATTTTGTTAAACTTTTTTCATTATCTCAACCATCTGCTATTAGAAGAAAACGTAGACTTTAAAAAAAAGAAATAAAAGCTTTAATTTACTTAAAAAACAAAAAAACAAAATTCCTTTTGTTAGAAATCTGTTTTAATAATATTATTTACCACACAAAATTTAAAGTTTAATTTGTTACATTATTTTATTTAAATTTAAAACTTTGTGAACAAAAATTCCTCAATTTTAAGGAGAAATATTTCTTTTGACAGTAGCCATCAGCTATTTTGCTTGCATTTAATTGAGCGCTGAATGTGTCGAAAGGTTTGTTTGTTTAGTTCATCTTCGAATTGCTAATGGTTTTCGATAGGTTTTATATAAAACTTGTGGTTTATGAAAACTTTTGGCTTATAGGCTTTTCACACCAACCCAAAACCGGGTTTTCGGCAAAATGTTTTCGAAAACCCGAAAATCGTTCACACCGAACATTTACAAGTTTTCGTTTGACATTTAAATTTATTTATCACCGGCTGTCAAATTTTATATTGATGAAAAATTTGTGAGTAAAAAGTTTTGTTCTTCTCAAATTATTTGTGAAAATAAAATAAATTCTAACCAATTCAAATTGATTTTGATACATAAAAGGAAAGTTGAACAAAATATGAAGATTTTGTTATTATCCTCTATCATCAAAAAAACATCGTTTTCTTTTACAAATCCTGCAACTTCGAAAGAAAAAAAGCTTTAATTGATGCAATTGAATATCGTAATAGACAAAAAAATATGTGGCCAATTTTTTGGAAATTTATGAAGTGCAAACATTCTCCTAAGGATTTGTCTTTGCCGTCGACACCCTTAAGTCGATAATCCTTAGCTGTGCTTTGATAGAGCAGCATATCAGCGCAGATAAGGCAGTAACACCAGAAAAGGTCAGTTCCTAGTTCCAGATTCGTACCAAATTTACACTCATCCAGAACGATCACTGTTATGATGGGCTGCAATTTCAGGACTCGCCTGGCTTGTCCAAAGCACTAACTATCTTCTTGATGTTGGCATCGCTGTCCATTAAAGGGCGATAGCCCACCGTTGTTATTTTATTTACTGGAACAACGAGATTCCCACATTGTGGAATGTTTTGGTGCAAATTTTCCTAGCCCGCTGCGACTTAGTTTCCACCAGAGATTTTCTTTCATACTTATTCTCCTCAACAAATGAACTTCTTGCCTTTCTTATATCTCCCAAAACTTTGTGATTGAAAGGAGTTTTCGGAAAAATTTTCTCCAGGTAGTAAGCGAAAGCATCGAACATATTTGCGGCGATGAGTTCGAAGACGCATCTCTGGAAACGTCATTACGAACTATGAGCAAGTCTTCCTCGTCCTTGAGGTCTTCAAGCCAGTAGCCATTATGAATTCCGGTTCTTCGCTTGACAAAGAGCGTTTAAAACTCTGGAGGATCATTAAAGAACCACCAGTGCCGCAAATAGTCACCTGGGCTTTCATTCTCGACGTTGGCAAATTTTCCCGCAATTTTGTCTGTTGCCACGCAGCTCCCCCAAAGTTCCCTTTTTTTTGTTTTATTTTTCTCTTCCATATTTTGTAGATAAACAAAAATCAATAATTCATATTTTGTTAGGAATTTGTATAAATAATTTTACTTAACATGACCTAATTTATTTCAAAATGAAATCTTAATTTTGACATCAGTCTTCAGCTGTTTGTTTTTAAATTAATTTGATGGCTGAATGTTTTGTTTGTTTAGTTCAACTTTGAATTGCTACTAGTTTCCGAGAGATTTTATATGAAACTTATGGTTCACGAAAACTTGTGGTTTACCAGAAATGTATGGGAAAACTTGAGTTTTCGATGTAGGTTTTCGGTATGAAAAAATTATAAGGCTCATGTAATTAGCAACAAAACCGCTTCAATAGACACACTGGGAGCCAAAATTGAAGAATTTATTTGTGAGATATCGGCTGAATTGTAAGATTGAGTGCGTCGAAATTGGACTATGCGGATAGACCATCTGAGGCATAACCGTGGACATCATTTGCATGAAATATTCTTCAAACATTAAATATGTATTTCTAAAGATATAATAAAAGTCTTATTTTAAAAAAGACTCTTTGGAAACATGAGCAAGTTTGTGAAGCCCAGTTGTTCATTTTATTTACAAAAATAAAACCTCTATGCAGTTTTTTTTTTGTATTGGGCCTGAGTCTGGCTAATCTGGCTATGGCCTCTGAAAATTCTACTTGACCGATCGATGGGAAGAAGTTTGCCTCCTAGCAAATGGCCAGATAAGGTTCTTATACTCTTCCCACCTATCGTTCATCGTTCATATGCATTGTGCAACAGTTCTCTGTTTATAAATAAAAAAAAAGCTGTCTTATTCTATACTTTGAGAGAGAGTGCGATAACGTAAAAATAAATGTCCAAACGGTTCGACTGATAGTGAACTTCATTCGAGGCATCAGTATCATTTTAATTAGCGCTATATCGGGATCGGGACGCGAAGTTTTCCTATTTTTAATTAATTTAATGTCCCAACAATGGAGAAGTAATCAAAATAAACAACGGTAAAAAGAGCTCTTTTTTATGAATGATGTCGTCTTTTCATTTTAGAATTCTCAATGAAATCAAATCATTCTTCAAGACACTTGTGTGCTTTTTGATTGCTTGCTGCATGGTGCCACTTCTTTTAATGTCGTTCTTTTGTAAGTATAAACGCCGCCGTACCCAGATGGTTGTACATCAGGCTTGAACCTTAACATGTACTTATACCGCGGGAATAAAGTCTTAATCATCATCATTTGATTCGAAATAACAGCAAACAAATCGAAAGTAAAAAAAACATCTAAGCTAAGTAAATGATAACAAGTGTCTTCTGTTATCATCCGTTTTATAGAAGCTTAGGCGACCTTTACCCAGTTGCAATAAGTAATGCCTATAGCTTAATCGCAAATAATTCATTTTGTTTATTTTTTGTTTGTTGTTGTTTTTTTTTTTTGTTTTTGTATTTCTTCCATAACTAAGCACTCTCAAACTCTTAGACTATTCTTAGCTTTCAGTTTTGATTTTAAGTGGCCTTGAATATTGTCGATGTACTTTTTGGCGAAATCCGGAAGTTTATCACTCACTGTCTGGTCTACAAACGAAGTTCAAAATTGTGTGTTTGTGTTGAAGAGCAATAAATTATGTTACAGATAATAAAATTAATGTCTATTTATATTTTTATTTTTAAATATTAATTTGATTCTACGCAATTTCAGGTGTCCATTATTCAAATCAACTTTTCAACTACATCCTCACAGTCAAATATCCAACATTGGAGATTTCAAAATCGAAAAAAATTAGAACACTCATCGACACACCTCGAAATGCTGGTATTTTTCATTTCCTCTTGCAGTTACAAGGTCCGTGTGATTTTGAAAAGATCAAACAACACTATGTTGAACATTTGACAGAATTGAGAAATCCTATTGGTGGATTGCGTTTTGCGAAGCTACGACAACAATTGATAACATGTTGGGGTCATTATGCTTGGGTTAAGGATCAAAGGTAAGAAATAAAAGAGGATACGATGATTTATGCTGCTATTCAATTTTTTGTCATTCAGCTCATTCAATATTGACAATCATGTTATTATGAATACAACAAACTATCGAGGACGGAAAGTGAATGATGGGAATATTCAGGAATTTGTAAGTGATTTGGTTACGAAATACATACCCTCGGATTTGCCGCAGTGGCAGGTCATAGTGATTCCGATTGTGTCAACATCAAGCGAGGAGGATATGGCGGTAAGAATTTTGTTTTAACAATCATTTAATGATATTCTATCTAAGTGCATTGTCTATTCAAATTTTAGGCAGACTCTTATTTTAGAAAGTAGCAAATTCTGCACAAAAATTATTGAAGAATTAACTGAATATTTGGCAAAAAAATATTTTGGAAACAGATTTCTGAACCCTAATAAATAATCGTGAAAAAATTTAATTTCCTAAGATATTTGTAATATTTATTCAATTCAAAATATATTTTCAAAAAGAAGATAAAAGCTTTCCATTCGTGCCCGTCTGTTGATATTTTCTAAAACAAATTACAAAATGTTACTGCACACATTTTGTGTAAGAAGTCGAAAGCCATTTTTTATCTGGTTTTATTTGTTTTGACTTTTTTACACACTTTTGTACACATTTTTCAGCAGGATTTGAGAAAAAATTAACTAAAAGCTAACAACAATATTTTGCATATAATATGTTATTAAGTTTGATTTCAATATCTGTTTTTGTTCCCAAAATTTTGTATGTGAAAACTACTTTTTTTTAAATTTTGGAAACATTTTTTAAAAGTTTTTATTTCGCATACAAAACAAAGTTTTACGGTTTTTCTAAGACCATTATCTTTGAACGTCAGTAATTTCTTATTTTCTATAAAAAGACTAAAAGTTGGATTTCTCTAAATATTTAAATAAGTATTGAAAACAATATTTTCCAGTTGAAAAATTAGTTTGAAACCAACTTTTAGTAGTGTTTTTAGGTTTATATTTTTTTTTTAAACCGTTACATCGATTTTTCTCAAAATTTTCCCAGATTTTAAAAACGTTATTCTTTGTTAAATACAATTATTTTTTGTTCGTAAAATATTCAAAATGACAAATTTTTGTTTTAAATTTATAAAAAGAATGTTAAAGTTATAATCATGTCACAGGTTGCTTGGCATAAGGTGCATATTATAACAATTTGAAAAAAAAATAAATTCATTATTTAACTTAGTTTTGTAGGAAAGTTATTTAAATGAATAAGTTTTTATGTAATTAAGTAATTTTTGTTAACAACTCAATACCTTTAAACAAAATACAGAAAGCCCGATGTTAGTATGTGTCTTAGTATTTGAGCGATTCAAAAATATTAAAAGTACTTTTTTCCAAGAAAAACACTCATGTATTCGTTCTTTCAAGTTTAGTCTGGTCAGGTCAATTTTTAACCCGAGATTCTCGAGACGATTCCGTCAATCCAAACCATTGATTCGATTGATTGCAAAATTTGGAAACTAGGGTTTTAAGTACTTTTCCTTTTAAGACTAAAAATTACAGTAGTAGTATAAAATTTGTTTATCAAAAATAGAAAATTCGAATTTTTTCAAAAACAAACCGATCGATTTTTATTAAATTGTCTTCTTATTTTTTTTCCAAATTCGATCTCTCAAAAATGGTTTACAATTTATTACGAAAATTGAATGCAAACTAGATCTTAGCTTTAAATAACTGCAAACTAAACATATTTTTAAACTAAAATTGAATACAAAATTAATTTAAATTGCTAAAAAGTTAAAGTTTGTTAAAAAGTCACACTCTTATTTTTCTTAAAGTCCTTTTTGCATAATTTGAAGTTATAATCTGTAAAACAATTTTTTTTAAAAGTCTATATGCCTTCTGGTTCTACTATTGTTCTTGCACCCGCATATACAGACATTTATCTAAAAACCTTTGATTTAAATTTTTGGGGTCTTGAAACATCGAGAAATGTCAACATTTTCAATTCGACAAATCGTACCGATTACAATAACTTTCAATGAAAGGTTAAATTTTGTTCAATGCATAAGCAATGTTTTTTTAACTTTGAAGAAGAACAAAAAAAGCAAAAACACATATAGTTTATTAAAGACAGAATCAAATGTCCAAATAATTAATTCAGGAAATTGTGAAATTGGATTGGACGCAATATGTCATCCTAAGCAACACCTCAAAAATCCACCTATATTTAAAGGAGGATTGATGTGATGAAAAAACAACGAAAACAGTTTTTTTAAGGCCCAACCTAATGAAATTTTAACTAAAAAAATTGAACCATCCTTTAAAAAGTTAAAACAAAAATCCCTATTTATAAAATTTTGCTTTTTAGACAACCAGTATTATTTAAACCATTTTTAAAATAATGTTATCTTAGTAAAATTTGGCTCTAACATAATTGCTATGAAGCTTCTCTATCAATCTATCAATTTCAATCAAAGGTCAAACGAGGTTTTGGTATCAAAACGGCGCACTACAGCGCTAATTGGATCTCAGGATAGGTTGCCTTGAGATCGTCATTTCTACATACCTACCTAGTAAAATTTCTAAAAAAATGTTTTATTTGACATTCAAAATACTTACTTAAGGTGGCGCTACAGTCCGGGCGGACCTGGGCCTCAACCAACATGCGTCTCCGGCCAGCTTGGTTCCTAGCTAGCTGTCTTCAGTTTCGCACGCAAAGTTGGTTGAGGTCTTCACCCACCTGAGTGCGCCACCTGAGTCGCGGTCTTCTTCTACTGCATTGTTCCTCTGGATTGGATTCGAAGACCTTCCGGGCTGGAACGTTGATGTCCATTCGGTCTACATGACCAAGCCATCTAAGCCGATGGACTTTAACTCTGCTAACTAGGTCAGTGTCGCTGTACAGCCCGTACAGTTCAATCTATGTGTACGGGACCGAAAATCACCCGAAGAATTTTTCTCTCGAAGCTTCCTAAGACGCTCTCATCTTTCTTTGACAGGGTCCAGGACTCAGCGCCATAAATGAGAACCGGGATGTTCAGTGTCTAATAGATGGTGGTTTTAGATGCTCGAGAGAGGACTTTACTTCTCAATTGCCTTCTAAGTCTAAAGAAGCAGCGATTTGCAAGAGTTATTCTTCGTTTGATTTCAGCGCTGGTGTCGTTGTCTGTTTTTATAACGGTTCATAGGTATACAAAGTTCTTAACTACCTAGAAGTTATAGCTGTCCATGGTGACGTTTTGTCCAAGACGTCGTTGTTCAATGTCCTTTTTGGATGACAGCATATACTTGGTCTTGCCATCATTGACCACTAAACCCATCTTCTTCGCTTATGTCGCAATGCTCAAAAACGCTCCACTGACATCACGCATTGATCTTCCAACTATTTCAATATCATCTGAGTATCCGAGTAATTTGATGGACCTTTGGAAGATTGTGCCTCTAGTGCTGACGGTTGAGGTTTGCACTATTCTTTCCAGAACGATATTGAAGAAGTCGCATGACAGTGCATCCATCACCTTGTCTTAAACCTTTTTTGACTTCAAATGCATCGGTAAGATCTTTACCGACCATGATAGAGCAGCGTGCATTCTCCATCGTCATTCTGCACAAACGGATAACTTTGACAGAGATTCCAAAACTAGACATTGCTCTGTAGAGCTCTTCCCTATTGATGATGTCATACGCGGCTTTTAAATCGATAAAGAGATGGTGCGTATCTATTTGAAGCTCCAAGATCTGCCATAGTGTGAATATTTGGTTGATAGTGGACTTTCCTGGTCTGAAGCCACACTGATAAGGACCAATCAGGTTGTTGACGAACGGCTTCAGACGTTCACATTATACGGCAGACAGGATCTTATGTGCAATGCTAGGGATACTGATGCCTCTGTAGTTGGCGCAGTTTAGAGGGTCTCCATTCTTGTGTATCGGCCACACTGTGCTGAGATTCCACTCATCGGGCATTTTTCTTCCAACCATATTTTACAGAAGAGTTGGTACAGGCTCCCTAATAAGTCATCGCCTGCTGCTTTGAATAGTTCGGCAGCGATGCCATCAGACCCAGCAGCTTTGTTAGACTTCAGTTTCGATATAGCTATCTTCACTTCGTCAAGGTCGGGTAGGAGGAATTGTTGATCTGCGTCGCCTTGGTTGAGTGGTTCTATCTCCCTTACAGCGGAATTCGGTTCGTCATCGCCGCCATTACAAAGACTCCAAAAATATACTTAAGTGTTTTTTTTAGGAATAAAGGTATGTGCAGCATAATCGCCTTAACATTTCACAATAAATTTATAGATAATTTATAAAAATTAGCAACAGTTATAATGTTTTAGTTGTCTTGGCAGCAAAGTATAAAAAGTTTCCATTAAAATAAATAACTGCAAAGGGGGATTGGGGTTGAAGTACTGTATGGATCATAATACTGTATTTAATATACTGTATCTGAAAATACTATATTTCAAAATATTGTATGCTCAAAATTCTGTATTTCAAATTTCGGTTTATAAAAATTCTGTGCTTTAGAATGCTGTAAATAGGCTGAACAATAAAAATCGTTTTAATTATGTAAATTAAATGCACGGCTAATGTATCCAGTAAGTCTATTTACCTGCAAAAAAGTTTGTTTTTGAACTTCTTTGACTTATTACCATCGTAATGTCATGTCTAATTCAAATTTCGAATTCCTAAATGCCGCAATTAAAAAGTGCACATATTCATACATTATAATAATTATTAGAACGATTATCCATTTGTCTAAGGACACCAACAGGATAAAATAAATTTAAATCTTCGTAAAATAAGTTTATGCGAGTTGCATCGCTTCATTATTTAAAAATTGACGAAGTTTGGTCAGCAAATTAGTCTAACAAAGTTCAATGAATTTGAGAAATTGGGCTAAGTGCATTGCAGCCTTAAGATCTAATGTGTCCTCTTTTAGAACTAAATAAGGATCTCAGTTTTACAATTTTGCCTTAAAGGTTATCGCTTTAAGATATTTTCCTCCATTTGGTAGTATCCCGAGTTTTAAATCCCTTAGTACCTTAATGTTTTCAAATGTCCTTATGTCTGTTTGGCAAAATAATATTTAGGCGCATATTAAGTTTAACAGTGGCCAGTTAATAAACTTGGTACTATTCCAAAGATTATAACATTAGTGTACCAATTTATCGCGTTTGATTTGATAGACTTTCAGAGTGAAATCACCAAAAAGTAGTTATGAATACTCTTTAAAATATTATATTTGGGGTTATGGTTCGAAGTTAAAAACTTGAATTTTTTCAAATTATGACGCTGAGACTTATTTTAAAGTTCAATATCCTTTATGCGCTGAATTGTTCTTGACTTGGTGTTAAAGTATCCCCTTTTTCAGCTATAGATTAATAATTTGGTTATGAAATTGAGTCATTAATAGCCCTTATTTGATTCAGAAAATCTCTTTGAATTTAAAAACTCCATTCACTCTTATTCAAAACTTAAAAATGTCCTTATACTTAACTCATGTCTTATAGCTCCTCTATCTACTTATTACGTTTAAGTTAAGAAAAAAAATATTTGTGTTTATTTTTAAGACTGGCTTGTACTTTTTTTTACAGATCTTAAGCATTTAAAATGATTTTTGAAGTTATCAATAACTTCAAATGGTGATATTGAGGTTCAAAAATTAACTCAATTTTTTGAAATCAGCATTTTGAATTAAGTCCCCTATTAAAGTCGACAGAAAAGTGTTTTAACGCAAACAAAAAATCGTTCAATGTCTTGTTTCTAAATTTTGATCTTTATGATTGTGTTTTTCCTTTTTTTTATTTTCAGGACGATCACTTTTACATCTTGGTCAAGGTCCACCACTTGCTCATAGCCGAACAAGACGGCTTGCACACCAGTGAAATCCTAATGCTCAACAGCTCCAACAAGCTATCGATTGATGTCTACGGTGCGAATCGAGATAGTCCAAAACTCTCATATTTCGTGCGCAAGCCAGTTCATATACAAAACCTTTGCAATTACATTTGGTTGGGAATCATTAATCGTTGGAATGAATTCACCTATCACTTTGATTCCTTAGAATCACCAGATGGAGTTCAAAAACTTCAAATCGATTGCATAAGCAAACTGTTATCGGTCCTACTCATCACAGCTGTAACTGTCTTAATTGACTTTTGGAGGGCAAACAAGGGTATTAAAACATCCTTTCGGGCCCGTCGTAATCTCTTTTATACCTTAGTTCGGAGAGAAGTAATCCGAAGGAATCTCACCTATCCCGTTGTGATAGACTCAATTATGACGTCATTATATCCATTTAGTATATTCAAAAACCTTGTTCGTATAGCTTGGTATATAAATGTGAGCTTAATACTTCTGATGCCGTATAAGGTATACCGAGAGCTTTTGGCATGTAAGGATATCATTTTGACAGGAAATACAAGTCTGAATACGTTTAGTGGAACTGCCGCTGTCTACATTCCGCTCTTCATCTACGCCCAAGTTGAGCTCATCAAAATCTGTTATGAGATATTTAAGGCTCCGTGTAATATTTTCGAAGAGTTGTTCCAGTACCGCTCGAAGGATGCCAATATCCTTCAGGTTAAGTCATATTCCGGTAGAAAAGTTGTGTCATTCTCGAAGATAATCGATTGGACAGAGATAAGAAAACGTGTAGACCTCACCGGGATGCGAGAGTCTGACTTTACCTTGGCCTGCATAGCTGGAGCCCTGCACGAGTACTTCGAGGGCTTCGAAGGATACCCTGTGCCGAAAGTGCTTAACACCACTTGTCGCACAATGGCTAAGGGTTACTTCACTGAAAGAGATGGTCGAATGAATCATATCGGTGGAGTGGTATTCCTCCAGCTTCCTCTGAAGAAGCCAACACGTGAAAATGCACTGGAAATTCAGAAGATTATTGAACGGATTCGCATGAAGCAAGTTATCGTATATCTGGCATCCATTGGTCAGACAAAATTCGATATGCTCACAGCTCTTTTGCCAAGGACTGTAACGAAAATTTTCATCAATTACTTTTCATTCAATTTTCCCGTCACTTTGACTGAGATTTATGGAAATTCATCAAAGTTCGAAACAGTTTGGGGCCAGAATGTGGAGTATGTGTTGCTTTTCAGGCCACCACAATCAAAGACATGTAAGTTATTTAGATTTTATTTGTTTATATTAATTCATTTATTGTTTCTCTTCTTTTGTTAAGGTTTATCTTTGAATATCCATCGATTTGGGGAAAAAAGTCGGTTAGCTATCATTGCTGATACACAACTAGCACCGGATCATGCAAAAATTTCAAGCTCCTTTGAGAATTTTATGAAGACTGTTAAAATTTAATTTTATTATAATAAATTATTTAAATCATGACTTTTTTAAAACTGTGGAAAAATAACAATTTATTAATATTTGATCAAATCCGAAATATTATACCGTCTTAAGATCCAACGAATGGCAGGAAACCTGAAAACAATTTGGTATACTTTTTTTAATAAGAGGCGCTCACTCATGATACCCTTATTATGCCAAAAATGTAAGCATCAAGAAAGGCATAGAGGGTTTGAGAGGAGGTGTCGGTGAAATCCTAAAAGCATTCTTCATTCACGTAGTACGGCTAGAGAACGAATCTCTGTACTTCCCAATACAGAGCGTTCCTCTAATTAAACGACGATGTTGAAGGGATGAACATGTTTCAACGATGATATCATCACCAATCAATTTTAATGCTCTACGTTCAATACCGACCAAGAAGCTTTAGTAAGTTGCAGGAGTAATACTAAAGCTTTGGACTAACCTAGTTAAAGAATATACTTAACTTACATACAAAGGAATATAAGTCTTATAGATAACAGCCATATCAGAGTGGGAGAACACTTCTTGGATCGCCTTAGAGAATCCAAACATCTTGCGGCATTTTTGGAGAATCGCTTATGTAATGGTTCCACAAGAGGTGCTTGAAGATTCATATCCTGAGAATTTCGAGATTTTTAGTCTCTTTAATGCCTATACCACTCATGGAAAGTGGCAAAAGTTGTGAATTCAGTTTTAACGACAATAAGCAGCATAGAGTTTTCGACGTAATAAATTCTACTCGATTATTTAACAATGCTATCTAGGTCAGAATGTAATGAGGTAATTTTACGGTCGTTGAAAATCCACATCCATGAGAAGGAAGGTGCTGAATCTCAAAAACGAATAAGAAAAGCTAAGGATACTATCGTCAGCGAAGCTGGTAAGTGAATAAGAAGTTTCAGGAGACTAATAATAAGAATGGGAAAGAGTGTCGGAGACTTAACAGAGCCCTAGGGCACACCGGAATTAATTTTGTATTTCTCAGACTATCAAAACTAGTTGCATTAAACGGTCCGAAAGTTGATTTCTAATCTAACAAAGACACGCATTTTCGATAAGACAGCCTTAACTAAATGAAATGCATTAGAGCTACCAGTCATTAAGAAGCCTTCCGCCTTCGAGGCATTTCTTGAGCTGAGTTAATCAGCGTTTTCATTACCTTAGAATGAACCAATCGCAGTTCGCTGTTTTTGGGGGCTGGACAAGTGCAGCTTTTCATTTACTTATAACGAAACATGAGGAGTAAGATAGATGAAAAAGCTATTGAACAAAAACTAATAAAACAAAGGCCGACTTCTATTTCTTGACAACTCACATTAAACTTGAATTTCAATGCCAGAATAATGATGATAGTTATTATTTAGTCTAGTCAAAATGGACATAAGATTATAAAAACTTCGGAAAAACTCGAGTTTTGCTTTAACAGGATATAGACTTTTAAATATTAAATATATTATTAAGAACATGTTATAAAAAGTCTCGTAACAAAATATGATTTGTGGCAAAGATTCTGGTTTAGGCTTTTAGTATAGCAGTGAACTGTCATATCAAATTTTAGAGTTTGTTTAAAAGAAAAAAAGTCCAAATTTTTAATGAAGGACTTTTTGGCTTTAAACAAAAATTGCGGCGAAATTTCTAGTTTCCGTTTTAGTGTCAATCACTTCTTTTTTTAGGTTATTTGGTTTATAAAAATTAGTCAATGTTTTTCGAACTAATATGAATTTGGTATCACATCACAAATTAGGGGCCGTAAAATAAAGCCAAGTGAAATAAGGGAATCTTTTATGAATTGGCCTTATTTCGTGAAAGAAGATAAAATAAGGCCATATTGAGTTTATTATACACTTTCAACACTATGGTATTTAAGTTCAATATTTCATTTTTGAAATTGCTCTAGTAAAAAAACAACATAATCTGTTATATGTTAAAGAAAATGTATTTAAGTCGATATCTCTGCTGTTTCTTGAGAAATGGCCGACGGAAAAAGGTATCCCAACACAACATTCTCTCTGGAAACCTTTGATTTAGATTCAAGGGACCTCGATGAATGTCAACATGAGGAACTTCAAATTTATTTGTCAACATCACATATTTATTAATAAAATCTTAAAATCTAATAAACCAATGCATAAAAACATAAAACATTAAACATTAAACACAAAACATAATTAGACTTAAAAAAAGGAACATAACAAAAAAAATTATTAATTAATTACAAACATAAATGATCAACACATATGTGAGAGTTTACAACAATTGCGCATATTCCTTTTAAGTTTGTCAATAGCGTCGGATGATGTTGATGGTAAATCATTGTTATTGGTGTCATTCGATTGAAAGCTGGATTGATTCTCATTCTTGACCAACCTGGGCCTAGGACTTCTTAAGCTTCCAGAACTGCGACTTAATCGCCTTTTTATAGAATTAATGGTTATGGAAGTTCGTCGATGAATTATGGGTTCCATTAGGAAGGTGGTTGGCTTTTTATTTAATTTATTTTGTTTATCCTTTCTTGTCATAATTTTCCTTTGACGGATGAAGAATTTCTTTGGATTTCTTCTGGCGGCAGCTGATAGTCTAAATGATCCATTTAGACCATGACCTGTTATTTGTATGAATTTTCCATTAGCTACAGATTCTCGGATATAACTTCAAGAGATAAGATAAAAATATAATAAATTTTGTTAAGAAACCTTTATGAAATGTACCTTTTTATTCGTTTAAGCAAGTAGCGCAGGTCCACAAGGTATTTTGCTACAATATATTGTTTGATAGCTCGGTAGGAGCATTTGTTAAGAACTTTTACAGCATCATCTACCATAACTCTCGTAGTTGGATGATGATGATAGCTTCGTTGTTTCTTTGGCGTTGAACTGATTGGAATTAATTCATCCATAATTTAAGTTTGTTTATAATAAATTATTCACCAGTATTCACTTGCACTAGACAAATTATTGTAAAATTTGTTCTTTGAACTAAGTACTCGTACAGTTTTGTTTTATTTTTTTTTTCAATTATGTTACGTTATAGGATTGCAGTGTGACCAGAGTTTTTTTTTTGTTGAAATGATTATTGTTTATTTATGATTCGCAGTTTGTGACTTTTTTCTTAGAATGAAATTGGCAGAAAACTTTACAAAAATTAAAAACACTAATTTTCTTATGGGTTTTTATCTGCGTTAAAATTTTGGGTAGTTGATATGACAATTACACTTATTTCTTTTTAATTAATTGATAAGTATTATAAAAATGATGTCCATTTGAACCCGACAACTCTGAGTTCTGTGAGCATAAAGTAGCAGACATTTTTATTACTTTATTATTTATTAGGGTGGTCGATAAGAAATTAAATTTTTGAAAGGCTGTCAATTAACTTTGTTTCAAGTGTTAAAGGAGATTAATTTCGGTTATTGTTTATTTGAAGCTCTAATCAGCCTTATTATAAATTCTAATTAAAGGGTGTCCCAAAATTACCGCAAAATTTGAATTAAATAGAAAACGCCGTTTTTAATCTTTTGATTGTTATATTTTTATTGACTCGTTAAGTACATAGGATAGGGTTATGTATTTAATAACACATCGGACAAATGGACTCCACGGCTTTGCATGCACATGCGCACTCTTTTGTTGAAATTTTCCATGACCATTCTGCATAAATATGACTGAATTTCGTTGATGCAGCGTTGAATCTCCCCCTTTAATGCACGGGTGGTTGTGGGCTTGTTGACATAGACTTGTGATTTCAAATAACCCCATAAAAAGAAGTCTAATGGTGTTAAATCACACGATCTAGGAGGCCAATTTTGATCACCGAAACGAGAGAGCAAACGACCTGGGAATGTCTCATGCAGTAATTGAATTGTTTCACGGGCTGTATGACGTGTGGCACCGTCTTGTTGAAACCACATATTGGACACATCAATATCATCCAATTTTGGCAGAAAGAACTGTGTAATCATATCGCGATATCGAGCACCAGTAACAGTCACTGCTTGACCAGCATCATTTTCAAAAAAATATGGCCCAAATATGCCTCCAGCCCATAATCCACACCATACAGTCACGCGTTGTGGATGCATTTGTTTTTCGACAATCACATGTGGGTTCTCCGAACCCCAAATGCGGCAATTTTGGCGATTGACAAAGCCATCAAGATGAAAATGTGCTTCATCGCTTAGGATGATTTTGCTTGAAAAATAAGGGTCCATTTGTTGATGTTCAATAATCCATTCAACGAACTCTCTTCTCTGTCCATGGTCATTAGGCTTCAATTGTTGTGTTAATTGAATTATTTTGTAAGCATGAAGACACAGATCTTTGGTGAGTATACGCTGTAGAGAGGTTCTTGAAATTTGCAATTCTTGTCCACGACGTCGAATTGAGGTTCCTGGATTGTCAGCAACACTCTCACGCACTGCTTCGACATTCACATTTGAACGGCTTGTTTTTGGACGACCAGTGTGTTTGGCGTCTCCAACGGATCCAGTCTCCATGAATTTTTCAATTAATTTCTTAACAGTTGACGAAGTTAAAACACTATTCCGACCATATTTTGTATGAAATTTTCGAACTGCAGCCGCCAAGCTTTCACTATTTTTGAAATATTCTTTACTAATGAAGACACGTTGTTCTATCATGTAACCTCCATTTTTAATAACCCTATACTGTTAGCTGTCAAATTGCTTTTTTTCAGGGTTCCCAACACTTCACTGCACAAATGGCGACAAATTCAAATCGTGCGTTAATTTTGGGACACCCTTTATTAATTAAATATGTCCTATTTAAGAGCTATAATACAATAGTCTAGTGGAATGTATGGTGAATTTCATGCATAAATGTTAGAAATCAAGTTGAAAAGTATTTTTTTTTTTCAAAAATAATATGTTCTGTTCTTGTTCGTATTTTTATAGATACGAAAAACGCTACATAACTAAAGATGCAAAAAACTAAAATATGAAAATATGAAATTTTTATTATGTCTTTCAGTTAGCTATTAATTAGTTAATTAGTTTAACGAAAGTGTCACTTTTGTCGTGTTTGTTTTCAAAAACCTAAACGACATTTAATTTCTCAAAAAAACTTTATTTGAAAATCGTTAGAACGCTTTTTTTTAAATTAAATTTGTATATATAAAATACCTCAATTTTATTTTAAAAATATTTTTGGTATGCACAGCATAATATTACACGTTTTACATTT
This sequence comes from Eupeodes corollae, assembly GCF_945859685.1. Taxonomy (NCBI): domain Eukaryota; kingdom Metazoa; phylum Arthropoda; class Insecta; order Diptera; family Syrphidae; genus Eupeodes; species Eupeodes corollae. The sequence continues at coordinate 96,232,815 of NC_079149.1, forward strand.
TAATTTCGTAAATAAGGGTGAATGCAGTTTCAAGATATCGAGTTACGAACAAAATTTGATTAAGGTCTATTTATAAAAAAAATGTATGGGAACTTCTGTTATTTTTAGTCTTAAAAAATCGGCTCAAAACGTTAACTTCCAAATAAGACTTTTTCGACTTCTCTAGAGTTTGAAATTGTTTAGGAATGCAAAAATTGACATATACATAGTTCTTGTAGGTCGCAAGTATAAGATGGAATAAAAGACGAGTTTCAGGAATTTAAAGGCAATCGGATGTCAAATCGTATTCAAGGTTTCTTATTTAGAACCTGAATGTTTGATCTTTCTCTCAGAAAAGATCTTATGTCTCAGAAAAGATCGTCCATTGGTGAAAAGTTTAATGTTTAAAGCAGTACAATAAAAATTGTATTTTTAGGTAGATATCCCTTAACGCAATACGATAATTTTTGAACTCAATAGAATTCTTACGAAAATTGAAAACAAAAATGATGGAACAAAAACTTAGAAAATAATAATAACTTAGACTTTTTAATAATTATTTATTGTTATTACCCTCAAGAAGCTTAAATGTAAGCTCTTCGATATCAAGCAACCTCTTTCAGATTTCTAAATCTTATTGTTTTGTTGTTATAAACTTCGAAATTTTCTCACTTTTTGCCTTTCTTTTCTATTTCTTAAAGGTGGTGGTCCAAAAAATTAAAATCCTCTCCCAAAAATTCCCTTCCAGCATTTCTACTTGTGCTTGAAAAGATATTTTTTTCTTGAAATTTTTGGCAAGATGCTTATGTTGCTCCATGAGCTCAACAAGTCTTTTAATTTGTAGTTGACTTATTTTTTTAACCCTAAATAAAGATTTTTAAAATTATTACATCAAAAAATAGAGAAAAAGGCTTACACTTTTATAAATAATACAAGTCAAGATGCCGCTTAGCCTTAAATGGATTCTTTATTGTGCGATAGTCAAACTCCAACTAACTCTTAACAATATCATAACAGAGCTATTTATAGCTCTACAGTTCGGCCATCTTATCATTTGATCATGTCCTCAGGATCAACAGCATCGTCACCTTCGGCGTCATGGTCTTCCTCGTTGTCATCGGTGTTCTCGAATGGGTCTTCCGGCAGTTCACACCATCGCTTCATTTTGTTTGATGACATGACTGTGCTGAACCTTCGTTGATTGCGTTGCATTCCAGAAATGTCCTCTACAACAAACTCATGGTGCCAAACAAACTGCTCAACCAATACAACCACGAAATGGCTTCAAATGTTTCCGATGTTCCCAAATGGGGCATTTTCAGAGAGATTATCCAACTTTGACCAGCAGTGTCAGCGCGCCTAACAATCCCGCCAATAACTTAACATCTCGGACGGGCAGATCATCCCACGGACAGATGAACATGATCAACGAAAATTCGGAATATGTCCAAAGGGCATCCGTAATGATGTGGAGGTGGAATCTTTCATCGACTTGGGGAATGATTGCTTGACACTATGCAAGTCCACCGCAGACGAGGGAAGCATCTAATACTGTGCAAGTCAGCGAAGTCTCAATGGGTTTGGAGGTGGCTGCTGTTATATTGTGGGGCGTCTTTACGCAGAGGTTGCTGTGGATGATATGTTATCGTGGTGTGAAGTTCTCATAGTGGAAGACGAAAGCCAACCTTTGATGATTGGACGCAGGCTTTTAGACCAATCGCAAGTAGAAGTGCACAAACCTTATAAAAAGGCTCACAACTAAGAATCGCACAATCCAAATCCGTCACAAGAAGCATCTAATGAGTGTGAGATGGTGATGTAGCTGTGCTCATAGAGAGAGGCTTTAAGTTTTGATGAGCTCAAAATTGGCGAAATGAGCGCAGAAGACAAGCGCAGTCTATGAAACTTAATATCAAACTACCGCGGATGCTTCGCAAAAGATGCTGACGAATCGGGAGTATCCAACCTGGGACAGTGCACAATAGAGCTTACCACAAACCAGCCTATTTGGGTACAACCTTATAAAATACCATTCGCAAAACGAGAAATCGTGAAGCAAAAAGTCGAGGAACTTCTAAAGCGAGGCTACATCCGACCATCAATATCCAACCATTGTTCTCCAATCGTCTTGACCAAGAAAAAAGATGGAAGCGACAGATTCTGCATCGATTTTAGAGCACTCAATAAGGCGAAGGTTTCCGATGCCTGTGGTAGAGGAAGTATTGTCGTCATTAGCTGGCAACCGGTATATCATCGTACTTTATCTCGCATCGGGCTATCACCAGATTCCAATGGAAGAAGACAGCAAGAAGTTTACAGCGTTTCGGACTCATCAATGCACCTGCTGTGTTCCAGGCAACCATGAACAAGATTAAGGCTGGATTAAATAAGGGTGACGCCGAGATTTATATATATGACACCATTATTGCTTGCGCTACGCCACTCAGTGACCTCACCAAGAGTGACCGGAAGTTTGACTGGACCGAAAATCAGGAAGCTGCTTTCGTAAGACTTAAAGAATTTTTAATTAATCCTCCAGTTTAAGCTCTTTACAGCCCGGAATACTATCATGAAGTCCACACCGATGCTTCGTCGTTAGGGCTTGCCGGCATTCTGTTGCAAAAAGAAGGGCAGGACAGAGGCCTTCGGCCAGTGATCTTTTTCAGTCGAAAACTGACGGACAATGAAAAGAAGTTTCACTCCTATGAACTGGAAGTGCTCGCCATAGTGGAGAGTCTGGAGCGCTTCAGAGCATATCTCTTGGGTAAGCATTTAAAGGTCGTAACAGATTGCGAGGCCATTGTAGCAACAAGCAACGAGCATAAGATCCTTCCTAGAGTGGGTCGATGGTGGCTTAAGCTCCAAGAATTCTCATTCGAAACCGTCCATCAGTCAGGTACTAAAGCGGCATACGTGGATGCTCTAAGTCGACAACCGAATGAGGTCGAACAAACTCCAGAAGAAGCATCATTGTTTGTGCTGAATGTCAACATAGCCGAGGACGACTAGCTAGTCACAATGCAGTGGTAAGATGTTAAGTTACGGTCCATTATAATCGCCCTGCAGCCTGGAGAGATGACACCGGAAAAGGTAAACCTAAAAAAAGAGTATCGAGTGAAAGGATGTCGTTTGTTCCGATTAGTTAAAGGGGAGGAGATATGGGCAGTTCCAAAGGCAGTTCGATGGCGAGTGTTGAAGCTCTGCCACGATGACGTAGGTCATTTCGCTGATGAGAAGATCTTTTCGAGGCTAAGGGAGACCTACTGGTTCCCCAGGATGAGGGGATGCACGAGGTCGTGCATAAAGTCCTGCGTCGACTGTGCATACGCCAAACGTAAAGGTGGTTTAATTGAAGGGGAACTGCATCGACCGGAACGGATTCCACTGCCCTTCGACACGGTTCACCTGGATCATCTCGGACCTTTCCCCGTTGGAAAGGGAGGGACCAGGTACGTGCTTGCCATTGTGGACAACTTCACAAAGTATTCAGTACTTCGAGCAGTGAAAACTACAAACACTAGGGGCGTCCTTAACGTTTTGGCTGAAGTAACGGGGTATTTTGGCGTCCCTCGCATAATCATAACCGATAGATTAACAGCTTTCACCGCCAAATTATTTGAGTTGTATTGCGACGAGAACGATGTCCAGCACGTGAAAAATGCCGTGAGGACACCAAGAGCAAATGGCCACGTGGAACCCTGCAACCGCACGGTTTTCTCGGCTCTTAAGTGCACCCATTCCAGCGAAAGAGGTAAAGACTGGGCCAGCCACTTGCGATCGATTCAATGGGGTCTAAACACAACCAAGTAGGGCAAGTCCACACGAACTATTGTTTTCCTACACTCCGAGAGACATTCTGGGCAATAAACTATTGCTGGAGCTGGGAAAAAAAATCAATGTCTGAGAAGGAAGAAGTAGATGAACGAAGGAAGTCCGCACCTCAGAACATCATTCAAAATCAGCATGTCCAAAAGAAGTCATTTGACCAGAAGCACCGGAAACCATCCCAATATGAGGTAAATGATTTAATATTAATTAAAAATGAAACAGTTACCACAGGTATTTTCGGAAGCTTGAGCCAGTTTTTCGGGGTCCATACATTGTTGCCAAGGTGCTCCCGAACGATAGGTTTGTTGTTGAGGACATTCCTGGAATGCAACGCATTCAACGAAGGTGTATTTTCGTTATAGTCGTAAGCAAATTTTTCTACGACCGAAATTTCCGTTAATGCAAACGTTTTTGTTATAAACGGAATACCAAACAAAATAAAGGAATGCGTCCCACAAGAGAAAAACCGCAAATTAGAGTTGGACGACTAAAGTAAAGATGTGGCCTTCAACGCCTTATGAAATAAGGGGCAATTTATCTGGACGAAAGTTTACCAAGACCTCGCAAACTAACTGAGACACTATGTTTTAATATAATGTTTATTTTATACAATTTTATTATATTTTCTAAGCAATAAATATGAAAGGAAGAGAAGAAATACAAGGGCGGTTACTCAAAGCCAACAGAGTGTACTTCAGCGTGTCAAAGCTTTTAAAATTCAGAAACCATAACTTCTAAGCTGCTGCTCTACAACAGGAAAATAGTTCAGCCAGTGCTCACATATGGATCCTAAAACTAGGTGCTTAGTAAATGACACTCCGACCTTTTAGGCGCGTTCGAGAGGAAGGTCTTGCGGAAAATTGTTGGCCCTTTATGTGAGGAAGAACGATTCCCGCGACGCTTCAATCAAGAACTCTATGCAATCTATCTCGAAGCAGATATTGTGCCAAAAATTAAGTTCGGTAGACTGCGATGGTCTAGACACCTAGCTCGTATGAGTTAAGAGGAACCAGCTCGGAAAGTCATTTGTAATATATTTTATGGTATGTAGGACGCCCGAAGCCTTGAGATGAGCAGCTGGATGGCGTCTGCTCGCAATGGGTGCCAGACCGGATCCCAGTTGTCGTTGTCGAGTCGATAATGATGCTCCTACAGTAAAACATGAAAGGTAACTGATTCTCTTTCTATCATCATAGTATACACATCTCCCTCAAATTTAAAAATATGTACAACGTTTGAAATGAATAACAATATCTGGTACCAAGGACACGAGCTTTCGAACATACATAGCTGTTTCTATGTTCCTATAGATACAAATTGTATTATTGTTAATATAATATACTTGCAATAAGTTCTTCTATTCAGATAAATAATAATCAAACATGAAAAAAATTAATAAAAAGATTCGAAAGAAATATTCTGGTAATAGTTTATAAAACTTAATTAAGTACCTTATACTTTAAATTTATATTCAATTAATTGTTTTTAGACTTCTATACCTCCGAAGATATTTTTGAGGAAAAATCACCGCAACTGAATTTTTCAGTTGCTGACTTGGATACGGTAATCTTTTGGTTTTTAAAACTTAATAGTCACAATTTACAGTATTTATTAACCCTTCAAGAAAGGACACTTGTCAAATCCTAAAGCCCCATGTGTTGTAACAACAATTGATCCACAATACACAAAAGATGCCAATAGACAACTGAATTTTTATAAATTCAACGTTAAAAGGTAAGATTTATATAGAGTTTTCCAATATGAGGTTCCATTTTTATATTCAAAGAAGACGAGTATTTTTTAAGAGAAATCACTAGACGTACATTTCATTGTGAAAAAGAAGCTACGACTAGGGTCCTATTCATGACTAATCCCGTCCTATTCACATTGAAACCTCTTATTGGAAAAATCAGTACAAGAAAATCATTGATAATTTTGTAAACTTAAAATATTCTCATCTTATTTTTAGTGATATTCTTCGACTACGAGATATAACAAGGAAGAAATTTCTATTTTACGCCACACAGCAACAGGCTCTTGAAAGGGCACAAGAAGATGCATATCAATTTAAGGTCTATGAAGAGGCTAAAAACTTCTTAAATGTATGTAAGAAAAATCCAGTAATTTGACAAACAAATTAACAAAATAAAACCAATGTTTTTTTAAAAAAAAAAATATTTAAGATGACCTCTCAACAGCTTGATGTTTTTCAAAATGAAGCCTTTTGTAAAGTCTTAGCTGAAAATGAAAAACTTAGGAAAATTAAAGCAGAAACAATGTTGGATAAATTTAAAGAAACTACTCTAATGCATCAGAAATTATCCACAGATGTCAAGGATGTGCACAAGAGATTTATATTCCTTTTAAAATTGATTGTAAGATTAATGCTTTAAAAAAAGTCAACAAATTAAAGACTGTTGAATTCCCCTTAAAGATTGGAACTTAAAACTTTGCAATATCCAATCATTTGAACTAAAAAAGACTGCAATAATTTTATATCCAATCATTTGAATGCAATGAATTGATTGAAATCATTTAAATCTAAAAAATTGATTGCAATCATTTGAGACTTAATGAATTCTTTGCATTCACTTGAAAATTTATTTATGGGCCACTTCAGAATATTTTAAGCTTAAGTGCTCAACGCAAGGACTTTAAGTGAATACAAAGACTTCAAAAGAATTCAAGGACTCAAAGTAAATGGAAGAAATGAATAAATTCTCAAATGATTGTAATCAATGGAATGCAGTCAAATGATTGGAGAAAAAAATGATTGCAGTCTTTTTAAGGTCAAATGAAAGTTCCAATCTTTAGTTGAAATCAATGAATGCAATCTTTAAGTTGAATTCAATAAATGATTTATAGTGATTGCATTCCCAACAGATTACATTCTTTTACAAGTCTGTCAAACTACCATTTCTATTTCCAGGGATACTTTGATGTGAGCGAAGAAGGATTTAATATGCTTAAATTAAATCGTTTAGCAGATTCTGGTGATTTTGTTTTCCTTAAAAACAATTTACTCTCCGATAGCATTTCAAGTGAACAAATTAAACAATTGAAGGAATTTGTAGCTGATGTCATTGATCCTTATGTGAAAAAGCAAACATTTTTGAATGCTGATGTTTGGATTGACGTACGAAGAAATCATATTTTAACTAAATTAATAATAATTAATAAATTAAATTAATTTTTTGTTTAGGGATACGAAAATACACGTCGGAAATTATTTGAGTATTACAATCAATTTACAAAACTTGCAATTTTAAATCATATGGTTTCGATTGTTCATTATAAATTTGTAAGGCAATTATTATTATTTATAACAAAAGGAAGAAATTGTTCAGAAACAAAAAACTTACACATTTTCCAGATAAAGTTTCATATAAATTGTAACTTACAACTCATTGCTCGAAATCCAAAACATCTTACTGAACATAAAAATCGTCTTCAACTCGAATCCAATCAACTTTTTGATAAATTTGAGCAAAAAAAACTCAAAAGGTTGTAATTATTTTATCACTGCCTTAAAAATGTCACTGTAATTTTTTTATTTTAGTGGAAAAGTATGTTGGGATATCAAAGGAATTGCACCAGTACTTCTTGAAAAGATTCAACCAAAGAACGAAGAAGATGAAAAAGGACCTCCAATTAGTTCTATTACTCAATTAGAGAAAATCCATAATATTTTAATGGTAAACAAGCGACTAGGTAACAATAATCAATAACTTTAAGAACTAAAGTTTACTTTCAGAGCCTTCTTAATGAACTTGATAGTTTGGAACCTGAATATTGTAAGACTTACGAAGAAGAAGTTCGCAGACAAGTTACAAGAGAAAAGAAAGCATCGAGAAATGTATTGGTCAGAGTAAATCGATTCAAGAATTGGATAGAGCACTATAAGAAACACCAAAAGAAATAACTTAAAAATAAAGTATGAGAATTATTATTTATATTTTTTTAATTAAGTTATCTATTATGAAGGTACAACTGAATATGAATCCAAAGTACTTTGGAAATTTATAGATAATAATAAAAGAATATCTTGTACTTATTCGTTTGTTCTCAAGTTTCCGACTTCCGGCATTTTGTTTCAAAAAAGTTGTTATTGGATGCTTCGGTTCCGGTGCATGTTTTCTTTTATAGCGTGATTACACTCAATTAGATATTAAACACAGTCTTAGGAATTAAAGAGAAGGTTTAGAAGGAGGTTTCGGTGCATAATCGTTTTGAAATTAAATATTGCAATGACTGTGAAAGCCATTGTGTGATAAAGTATTCCACATTCGCGTGTACGGCTAAAGAACGAATCTCTGTACTTGATAGTACGACCGAAGTGTTACGGTTGAATTTTTTAAGAGGATGGATGCAGCTGGCTAATTCTCTAGAGCATTAGCTCTAGCTTATTAGTACCCTTTATATGTTTATATTTAAACACAGTGCGAGCCTTAGGAAAATAGGGAAGGATTTAAAAGGGGTACCGGTGCACATTGGTCTTAAAGTTCTGAACATCAAAATGGGAGGGAAAAACAGAGTTGACCAAGGCATTCCACATTCTCGATTTGCGATTTAAGAAAGAATCTCTATACTTGACAGTACGCCCGAAATTGAGCTTAAGGGTTACCTGATGAGCATTCCTAGAAGTGCGAGTATTACGGCTGAATAGTTTAAGAGGTGGAATGCAGCTGGCTAATTCGACAGAACATTGTTTGTAAAAATATCGATAAAGCAACGAAAGGCATGAAACATTGTGGCGGTGTTCTAGCGATGTAAATGTTTCGATTATAGTTCTGTCGCCTATCATTTTAAAGCCCTTTTTGAATTCTATCCAAGAGATTTAAACTTATTTTAGGGGCACCTGCCCAGATATGCGAATTATATTCAAGCTTTGGACGGATGAAAGCTTTGTAGATTATAGCCAGATCAGAGGGGTTAAAAAATTTCTTGCATCGTCGGAGAAATCCTAAGTACCTGGCAGCATTTTTGGCGATATCGAATATGTGATCATTCCATAAGAGGTGATCTGTAATACACATACCGAGTGCTGATAGTTGAGTGTTTCCTGGATGCAAGTGCCACTCATAGATAGTGGCATCGGGGGTGCGTTACGCTTTAACGACAGGAGACAGCATTGAATTTTCGAAGCATTAAATTCTACACGGTTTTTGATCAAGATCAGGGGTGGAATCGGCTAAGGTGATTGTTGACTATCAATTTTTTGATAGTCAAATTGACTATCATTTTCATTCCGTCTGCGTAAGATGATTCAACTCAATTCAATTCGATTGAACAATTTCAGATTCAAATTGTCAAAATTCGTTGTTGCCTTGGTGAAATTTTAAATTGATTCTTATAAAATATCTAAATAAAAGTTTCAAATTGGCTGATTTTGAATAAAATTCTTACTTTTCTTGCTTTTTTCGAATGTCGTAAGCTTTGTCGTTCACAGGAATGTGTTTTCTTAAAAGAAACAAAGTGAACTAAGAAAATGTTCCAGTCGTTTGTGTAAGCGTCTGGTAGCTCTATTCGGAATAAACAAATTTGTTTGAAAACGACTATCACATTTTTTTGTGATAGCTTTTTAGGTATCAATTTGACTATCACCTTATGTAGATCAAATTCTATCATTTTGATTGTCATTTATCAACAATCACCTTAGCCGATTCCACCCCAGAATTTAACGAGCTTATCATACGCTGCCCTTGAAGTTCCATATCCGAAGCACAAGAATGTGAATCTAGAAACGAATATGAAAAGCTGAGGGTACTACCGTCGACGAAACAGTTTAATGGATTAGAAGTGACAGACAAAAGATCGTTTATGAATATAAGGAAGAGAGTCGGAGACAAAACGGAGCCCTGGGGTACACCAGCATTTATTTTATAAATTTCAGACTTGAAACCATATAATACAACTTGTATTGAACGGTTAGAAAGGTCATTTATAATCCAGCGAAGAAGAGATTCATCAATACCAAAAGCTAGCACTTTAGATAAGAGAGCTTGGTGCCCAACTCTATCAAATGCTTTTGAATTTTCAAGTGCAATAATCTCACTCTTACCAAAACGAGGTTAAGATTTGCTGCGCTGTTTGGTGAGATGAACCATGTGATCACCAGTTGACCTATTGCTGCGAAAGCCGTAGTGCCAGTCATTAAGAAGCTTTCGATCTTCGAGATATTTCTTGAGCTGATATTTAATCAGCGTTTATGAGCTTGGAAGGAAGGGACATTAGTGCAATCGGTCGCTTATTAGAGAGTGAGTAGGATTCGCCTTTTATTGGGATGCACGGAAAAATGATTATTCAGTGGTTTTGCAAGATTTGAAGAACACCTCTTCAGCACAATAGTGGGGATACTTTCCGGTCAGCGGATGTATGTTGAGATCTCTTAGGACTCTAGCCACAGTATGAGTGTGAACAAATATTGGTCAAATAAATTAGGTAGCCTTGAATTGGCGAAGAACTGACCAGCAAAAAATAGCTAGCAAACGGAGTGTTATTGACAACAAGCGAAGGATAAGAGGAACAGTAAAAATTCCTCATGTTTTTAACGACCCAGCATTTTTAACTGCCTTTGGGACATTACAGTATTTTTTGCCATAATTTTTGGACATGTATAAATTTGGTCTGGCTTTGCGGCCCTCCCTGGCTTGATGGAACTTTTTACGGCCCTCTTTGGTACTACTCACCTCTTTACAGCTCAAATCAAACCATCAACCAAACTTGTAATTATATCACCGTTGGCGTTAAAGTCAATGTCGAGCAACCATTGTGAACAGTTAATGATCCAGATATAATATATAATTGTTAAAACCTTCCCAGTGTGCTTTTGGCAAAAGGTTCTCTATGGAGGTCTTTCTTTAACTGGAAATTTTTGACATGAGAAATTGACTCAATAGTCATATGTGCCTAGAGAAAAAAGAACATTAATTGTGAACTTATAAGGGTCAAAGGTAAGAAATAAGTAAATAGTGTTTTCTGCTCGACCTTCCAGGTCCAATACTCGATATATTGGGTTTTATTTAGTGCTGAAACAGCTGGGTTAATTCATTTTAAAAATCAATAATATTCTAAAGTAAGTTTTGGTTTGAATTTGATTTAGTACTCTGTAATGCGGCATTATACATTGTTCAAATACTTGTCAAGCATGTGAGAGTGTATTAGTAAATTTTGTTTGACGTGTCATATACACACATCATGCATAAGATCTCAATCATTTATATTTAATTTATTTTAATTTTTAGGTGAATAGACGTTGGGTTGTTTTATCGGGAAAAATATTTTTTGCGAATTTGATCGTTTCATTTCATTTAAAAAATATAAAAGATAAAATTTGAGTGACACTGACGACTGCTGCATTGCTGTGGGACTAGCTCTAGCGTTTAAAAAGAAAAGACAAGTTCGGGAGAAACGTGTGTGGATGAAGGAATGGTTGAAAAAACGAAGCCAGTTTACTCACGAAAATCTTCTTGATGAGCTAAGATTAAGTTGTCAAAACGATTTCAAAAATTTCCTCCTTCGTCAGTGCTATATCTGAGCATTCTATTGGTCGTATTGTCAACGAAACATGCGAAGCAATTATTGAGGTCCTAAATGATCAGAAAAAAAATAAATAAGTAAAACAATTATTCCATACTATTTTTGTGTTATTTTAAGAAAAATACATATGTATGTACATATTTAAATGTTGCAAAATATCGGGCAGTGTCAGATATTTGTTTATCCGAATATATTATGGTGTTGGTATGATCGGGAGAAATCACCTGTGTTTGCGCTGATGTTGATTGATATGATAAATCATTAATATTTGGTGAAGATACTCTTGGTTCATTTATTATAAAATTTTCGAATTTTACTTGAGGTTGATGAGGAATTTTGACCAAATATACAATCATTTGAAAAATCGGATACTGATGGATTATGCAGAGATGAAAACGATTTTTCGAAATTTGAAAAATGCTTGCGCTTGACACAGGCGTGCTTGTCCTGTTAATGAATTTCTGTAAAATCCGCCCATTTGAGCTTCAAATAATATGTCGTTGATGAATTTTTCTTTTTCGTTGTGTTTCTTCCAATTTTTTAAGTTTTAAAGCCCATGTATCTGCAACTGCTCGAAATTCATTCTTTGGTTCTGACAATCGCTTGCCTGCTAGAATTATTAATTCGTCACTTGGATCTGACTTTTTTCGTTTTCTTGGCGCTTCTGCTTCGACTTCCTTAAAATATAAAAACATACTCGCACATATGTACATATTTAATGTAAGTTTGCATTGGACATAATTCAATTTTTTCTTCATAGACGCCTACATCAAAAGAAGATTGGCAAAAAATTGCGGACGACTTTTTTATCGGTGGAATTTCCCGAACTGCGTAGGAGCGTTGGATGGGAAGCATATAGCAATAAGAAAGCCTGCCGATTCTGGTTCATTTTATTTTAATTACAAGAAATTTTTTAGCATCGTGCTTATGGCAGTCGTCAACGCGAATTCGTTATGGTAGATATTGGCGTCAACGGAAGAATATCCGATGGAGGTGTTTTAAGTCATACAAAATGTGGCATTCAATGAAAACACCTTCAATTTACCAGAACCTAGTCAGCTGCCAATGAGCGACAAGATGCTCCCATATGTTTTCGTTGGGGATGATGCATTTCAACTATCGGAACATCTAATGAAACCATATTCTCAGGCAGGACTAACCGAACAGCAACGAATATTTAACTATCGGTTAAGCCGCGCTCGTCGAATGGTAGAAAATGCTTTCGGTATACTACTTTCCCGATTCGGAGTGCTTCAAAGAACTATTCCACTTTCACCAGAAAAAGTTAAAACTGTCGTCCTCGCGTGTTGCTATTTACACAACTTTTTGCGAGCTAAAGCATCAAACCAGTATTTTCAATCGGGTTCTGTTGATCAAGAACTGTTACACAATGGAACTATTGATCAAGGAGCGTGGAGAAGGCAATGTGATATAGCTTCTTTAGAAAATACATTATGTCGAAATTCAACAGCTAACTCAAAACTGATCAGAGAATCCTTTTGCGATTACTTCAACAATGAAGGTCAAGTCTCTTGGCAAAATAAATTCTTAAATGGCCAATAAACTGTGTTAAAGTTTATCTAAATTATAAATGCAAGTTTCACTTCTGTAATATTTTCTTTAAATTCTATACTGCTTCTTAAAGGGCATGGTGCCTCATTATCACGCAAAAAATCCATTGCATCGAAATAAAAAAGTGTTGGTTAATTTTCCTCGGTGAGTCCAGAGCCACTCCTCTCCAATCCCGAAATTCGTTTTAACTCCCTCCTATAATTTGTTCGCAGGGTATTCATTTTTTGAGAAATATCTTTTTTTGTAGCTTCAGGATACTTCTCTTGCTATTTTTTGAGAAGGTTATCATATTGGTTATTTTTCAAATCTCGATTGGCGTATTCTTTCACTTTTATATTCCACAACGATGGCAGCGAACGATAGACTTCAATAAACTCCAAAATGAAAGACTTGTTTTCCATAATTAGTTTTCCGATACCCGATGTTTCCTTTTCAACAAATATTAAAAAATAAGCTTGATTGATCAAGCAATCAATTTCGAATATACAATATACATTATGTCAATGCTGTCTATCTGATTGAAGAAAAATCAAAACATTTTGATTTTGCTTCAAGCATACACACATTGTATACGTGTTTCATTTTAACTAATACTCCCTCACATGCTCACAAGCATTTGAACAATGTATATGCCGCATTTAAATGCTTGTCAAGCAGGCGAGAATAAGGTTTTTTTTGGGGAATATTCTTTGGGGATGGCGAGGATTCTTGAAAAAGATTTTGTATTTCTGTATCGGTGAGAACTCCTTCAAGAAACTCAACTGGTGATGAAATCAAAACTTTTTCGGGTGGCCCTACATTTTCTTTTATTTCCTTTCCTCTTTGGCGCCCAAACCAAACGTTGCTGCAGCGACACATTCCACAGACTCTTTCATGCCAACTAAATCATATATGGTCTGTTCAAAATCAGAAAATTTGTATTCTTTGTTAGGCCCACCACTAGTGGCATTTTTCGATTTTAAATTTTCAGCCGCCATTGCTCTGACATATTTTTGTTGATCACTCCACACCTTTGATAATAAGGTAATTAACAAATAAGTGTACAAAAATTGTTGTAAATTATTACTTTTTTCCATTCTGGAATTGTTTTTATCGTCGGCCCACATGAATTTAATTCCCTCTCTGTCTTCTCCCAAAACTGTAACACTTCTTCCTTTGGCCTGCTCTGGAATCCACAGGCGATATCCCAACATTCCTCCATTAAATTCAGTAACATTAGCAGCTGCGACTTATTAGTTGTTTTGAACCTATAAAATTATTAAAACTTTAATTTATTTCCGATGCAATAAACAAAAACTTACATTTTTTGTATTTATTTCTGAAACCAATTTTTGGGAAAAAATTCGGCGGGAGACGAGTAAAAACTTTCCTTTTTTTGACATTTAGAATGCCAACTTTTTTCCCCGAGAATTTTTTCCCTCTTTCGAAGATTGTTTGTAATAAGAGAATGGGAAAAGCGGAACAAATTCCCGGGGAATAGTTATTTTTAATCAGCCTGAATTAAAATTAAATAATTTTTGTTTGTATGCAGTTGCTTGTGATTTTTGTTTTAATGTTTAAAATTAAAATTATAATTCTTTTTTAATATTTACATACACTGAATTGAAATTAAATTAAATATATTCAAATATCATTTGTTTAGTTAAGATATCTATTAATAATATAAAAATGCAATATTTTGTTTTTTCATTTTTTGGTTTTAATTCATGACATTGTTTGTATTTTACTTTATTTATTATTTTGTTTTAATAATTTTGTTTGTATATTTAGATAATAAAAAGTGGCAAAAGCTCGAAATATATATATCTCTTTAATTTACTTTTCTTTATTTGTTATTTATTTTAACAGTTAGTGTTTTATTTTAGTTGAGTACTCTTTTGTATTTATTTATTGACAGTATTTAAAGCGAAACGTGTAAAAATGTTATTAATATATTTTTTGTTTTTATTTTTTTACAAAAGCACTTTCTCTAATTTATTAGAGTTTCTTCTTTTTCAAAATGTAGCACATTGAACAATTTAATTTATTTTTTAGTTTTTATTCTTTTAAAAACAACAAACTTTTCTTTCATTTTTAAAAAATAAAAATAAGAATGTTTTTTTTTTATTAAACAAAAACTTAAATTTTTGTTCGTTGTCTTGTTCATGTTTATGTGTTTTTGTGTTGTTTTGTTTTGCTAATGTTTTGTTTCTCTTCTATTTTGTATAAACTCATGCGTAGGCGTTTTTGTATAAAAGAAGTATACGTGTGTGAGTGTGTTGTATGTGTGTTGTGTGCAAATTGTTCTAAAAATACTACAACTACACCTACATAATGGACTAATATCGTAAATATATTTATTTTATTTGCATATTTTTTAGAATGACACTTAAACTTTAAGGATTAATTTTATAAATTTGATAAAAATATTTAGTTTTTTGGAAATCGAAGGGTTATTTTATTTGAGTGTTATTTTTTTTGTTTATAATTTTATTTCGTGGAGGGAAATGGGGAGGGTTCTGATTTTGAATTTGGTGTGTGTTTTTTTTTAAGTGGAATGTGTAAAGCGCGTGATCTCGATGTTAAAACGATATTATAGCTTCTTTAATTTTGCGGTTTTGTTTTAGAACAATCCTTACGAAAAAGCTTTCTTTAAGACAACATAATAACAATACTAAAAATAAAGAAAACAATGACTTTCCCAGCAATATTCTCTAAGTCGTTTTTAATTTTTTATTTTTCAATCGCCAACCTCATCTTCTGCACTAGATTTTTCCTCATCGACTTTCTCAGCTGAAGACGGCATTGGTGTTGAATTTTCACATTGTGAACCTTCATCGTTCTCACTTATCGATTGATTTAGAATGATTTTGGTAGTCGTTTCATTTGTTTCTAGAGTCAGTGTGGAGGGTCGAATTTTGAAGGGGAAACTGCTTTGATTTTCTATCTGTGGCGTGTGAACGGCAACGATTTCGGTTTGAGTTGCTGCTGAGTCTTTTTTATCATCGACCGTTGGTATTGTGGCAGAGGAGGTAATGAGTTGTTTGAGATTTTCTTGTGGTAAATTGCAGAATACCGTCAGGCAGTTGAGGATGTCACGCATAGATCCTTGAAGTTGTTGGACCTAAAATAGTACCATTTTAGCAATTCTGTTTAGACTTTTCAAATATAAGTTATATCACCTGAGTTGTAAGCATGGTGCAGGTTTTTGCCAAATCGTTTACAACAGCCGTCGAACTATTATCCAAGCTCACCGTCTTACTTGGCTGATTAGCATCCTGATTGTTTGCTGTTGTCGCTGCATCAGTCGATTCACTATTCCCTGTGGACACGTTTACAGTTCCACCTTGCATAGTTGAGACTTTCTTCCATAACGCGTTGATAGCTTGCATTTGTAACTGCTGGATTTTGCGTTCGTTCTCAAGTTGAGCTTTGGTCATTTCCATGTCTTTAGTTAGTTTTCTATGAAATAATCTTAACCATAAGTTAATTGTATCGTCATAATTTACTTACACAAATCTTACTCAATGTATTCTTGGGTTCGTTTCTTAAGCAGCTTCTCGGCGATATCTTTAGTTTTCTTGCGTGTCCGATAGCCACGCCAGATTTTTTGAATAACCACAGCTGAGGACTCCGTTTCGTGATTGGTATTTACGTTTGAAATGTCAATAATTTCCTTTTGCTGTTGACATCTTTTATTTTTTAAAAAGAAGAAAGGAAAATGTAACGTCGTTTTTTATTTTATTTTAGTGATTCAGGATTTTTAAATTATACCTCTGTGCAGCCTTATTACGTATAGTTTTCAATTTATCCACATTTATATGATCACTATCATCATCTGAACTTGCACCGGTCGAACCAACATCCGGTGTTGTAACATGGACTGAATTAGTCATTAGACGTTGTTTTATTTGATTGTCATTGATCAAATTTGAACGCATTGAATTTGCATTGTTATTTAGTTTTCTTGGACTTAGTGTTGGGCTGCGTTCGGCGTTACGTTTCAGGTGGGGACTGCGCATTTTTGGTGAACTCATTTTATTTTCTAAAAAAAAGAATAACACAAAAATTTAAGTAGTAATATAAATATAAGGATATTTGAATACAATACCTTTGTTTTTGTTAACTTTTGAATTATGAACTTGATTATTCATAGCAGACACAGTTACCCTATGAGCTACAGATCCAGGACAACAATCTGGACTCATTAGGGTTTCTGGGACTGGAACCATTTTAGAAGCTGCTGCAAGTGGCCCTCCCATTGGCGGTGTCGATGTTGGTTGATCTAGAATTTTTTGAATAAGTCGTTATCATTCATTGTAATAGTTGCATAGGATAATTTTAAGCTAACAATAAATAGTGTAAGCAAAGTTTTGTAATTGGTAATATTTCTGAGACATTCAGGAGAAGGGTTTTTTATTTAAATTATTATTTATTAATTGTGTATAAATGTACACATAAAGGGTTTTCCATCTTAGGCGGATCTATTTTAAAGTTGAATAAAATAAGTTGTGCATTAGATATCAAAAAGATTTTATCCTTGTTTGAGCATCCTATTGATGACATTGTGAGTGAAATATTATATCGCTTAAATGGCAACCACGGTTTCGCTGGATGGCTCGCATTTGAAAGATTTATTTTTCATTGACTTTGGCGTACAAATCAGGCTGAATTTAACAGATGGAATCGATTTTGTTTTCTTTAAATGCTGCTGTCTATTCAGGCTAATTTGCATAAACTTAAGAAAGCCCTACAAGGAATAGTATAAAGGGTCAAATCATACAATTTTTTGTTAAATTCAAGTCGTCTCGGTGCGAGATAACCGTGCCATGAAAACGGTGGTCCAGAATCAATCAATCATCCAATGCAGGCCACAAGAAGTTAGTGATCATAAAGATCATAGCGATCTTGAATACAATTGAAATTCCATGCAATACAAATCAAACAAACAATTCGGAAGAAATACATTTTTCACGTAGCCGGATTACTATACAGACCAATCTACATTTTTAAAGACTGAATAAGGCCTACTTTAATGTCTTTAAATTTAAGACCATTTTCGTACCAGTACAAACATTATAACAAAAGATTCGAGGTGGATAAGCTTATTTAAGGAGGCTAGGACCAGATCTGTTTGCAAGGTGATAATATCGATGTTCATTAAGTTTAGCGTAGGCAATCGTAGCCCCATTAATTCTTCGATATTTGGTAAGTAAGATTAGGTTAGGTTTAAGTGGCAGTCCGTGATGGAGTAGGAAAAACAAGGCCAGTTTAATTGCCCATTGTAATACTACATGAATCATTCTTGAAAGCGCAATGAAACCATTGCACACTGCAGCTATACATACACGCAAGAAACTGTTTTTTTACAAAAAGTAATACATATTAAAGCTCCGTCTTATCTGTTTACCAAACTCTCATTTAACCATTCCGCTAGAAGTATCAACATTACCCCTCAACTCAGCAATTATCTGAACTCGCCCCGTTTATTTTTTATATGCGCTGTTAAACTCTTGAACTCGCTCCCATCTCCAATAAAATTAATTGTAAACTATACAAAATTTAAAACTGCAATATTTCTTCACTTTTTGTATCTCCCAATTCAACCATATTCCTCTCCCTTTTCCCTTTAATCACAAAGAATTGCTTTTAACATTAATAAAATCTCTCTTAAATTGTATTTAATAAAATGTAAATTTGTAAACCTATTATATCTAAGTACTATAAAAGATGTAAACTTACTGTACGTGCCATTCTTGTGAAATAAATGAAATGAAATGAGTCCCTTACGAAACGTGAAAGATTGAGATCATTGTAGAAGAATTCTCCTAGCTAAGTTTTGCGTTTTTGACCTAGATCAGAGCCTGAAAACAGGAGGGGAACAATTGTTTCTTCCACTTCATCATCCATACAGCTTTTGCAAAAGTAATTTGACAATATGCCTAGCTGCGTGCTTTGCAGACAGAGTCGAGTTATTACACCGATTATCGAGCTTATATGCTTAAAGGTAGTAAGCGCCTTGAGCGCTTTAAATCTAGGATGTTTTTCGTAAAACTTTGTAACTCAACTCAAAGTTCATATCGATAAACTGGGAACTATTACTAATTTTAAAAATCGAAATGTTGGAGAACCTGTATTTCTCTTTGTGTCTAAAAGGAAGTATGACTCAAGGAGGCAATCTACGCAATGATGGTGTATACTTGCCTGCTAATGCCTCGAATAAATACAAAATAAATTCTGTTTAATAGATGGAATGGCATGCTTTGGTTTAAATCAGATGAATGGTGTTAAAAATTAAAATTGAAGAATATTGGATCTTGTCTACTTCTTAGATGTAATGAAAACTGATGCTGATACTGTTGCCAAAATCCTGACTACTATTTTTTTTAATTTATTTGTATGCAATGTTTTTAACTTATGTAAAAATCATATCGATATATATTATTATAATATAAATTATTACTCGTAATTAACTGGGATGCAGTGTTTTCAAATTTGTGTTTAGATGAATTGATTTTACGATTCTATAAAATCGTATTTGATTTTTTCTTGAATACTATCCCACTGCGCAAATTAAAAACTTTAAATAGTAGCCCGCTATGGTTTGTTTCGCATATAAAAAATATAAGAAATAAGACCTGGTTTAAGTTTATTCTATCGAAGAGTGATGAGATGCTTAGAGTTTATCAAGGACTGCAGTACGACTTTGTGACCTATTTAAACTTTTTGTATTCCCATTTCATTTCAAATACTCAGTGCGATTTAAAAATGAACCCCCTATTGTCTTGGAGGAACGTTAGTAAAGTTAACGTAAATTATTCGGATATCCAGCCTTTCAAATTTCTTCCAGCTATCTTGCAGTCAATTATAAACATGTTCACAGATTATTTTAATACTGCCTTTAGAGATGTTCTAAGCTTGATCGTTATACTTTAGCAAGGCATTTCAGAATTTTTTTTTGGAAAAAATTGGATAAATTGATAAAATTGGATTCGACGATCGTTTTGTTATGTTGATTTTACCATATCTTAAAAAAATTATAGCGTATGTTCAGGAACAACTTTTTATTTCATTTTTTATGATCAATTCTGATGTACCTCAAGGGAGTAACCTTGGTCCATTGCTTTTTATTTTATTTATTAATGATTTCCCTTATGTTTTTAATAATTCTATATCGTTAATTTATGGAGATGTTAATTTTTTTTGTTTTGAATAAGTTGTTTTTACTGACGTTGGAGTTGTATTAGACACAAAATATATGCTTACTGATCACTATAAAAAAAAACTAAAAAAAAATGTGATTTTGTCAAAAAAGAGTTCTGTTATCTATATGGTATTAAGATTCTGTAAATGTCTTTTGTCAGGCCAATTCTTGAATTCGCTTGAGTTCTATAGGCGCCATACCATTCCGTTCATATTGATAGAATAAAAAGTATTCAAATAGGTTTTTAAATCTTGTCTTCGTTTTTTCCTCTAGCGTCATAGACTCAAAGGCTCCCCTTGATACTTTTCTCATCTCTTTCTAGTCACAGAAAGCAGTCGCAATTCTGCTTTATAGCTGGTGTATTGAATGGAACGATTTCATGTCCTTTTTTTTATCGAATTTTAGGCAGATGGAACTTGGGCACTAAAAGTCCTTTTAATCAATTGATTAGTAAATTCAACAAATTCTCTATACTCATTGGCTCTACAAATGACAAATCTGCAAGCTTTAAATTTAATTTTATTAGAATTATGTTCGTTTCGTTTAAAGTTTAATTTGTGTAAATATTATAAACTTGAGGTAAGCATTTAAAGTATTTAATAAATATTCTTATCTTCTTTTCATCTTTCTATTGTTACATTTCAAAAATTGAATTGTTTTTGTTGACAAAATATAATTTGTAACTTTCTAGTTTCCCACCGGAATTTTTCGCATCATTTATTATTCTAAACTTTTATATCTTCAGTGAAGAGATACGATAAAAATCGAACTTCCAATAGCAGGACGTTACTGTTTAATGTGCTACCGATCGGGAACAAAAAGTTTCTATTGGTACCAATACGAAAATATGGAACGCTCCTTCACCTCAAGGCAAAAATCGGTACAATCATTTTTTTTCATATTTATGCTATATTATTTTTCTAATTTATTTATGATTGATTTTCAAACATTTATCAGATAAGTAAATTTGAAATTTCAATAGAAAATTAATATTTTACGTCATTCGAAAACATATTTTTTGAATTGTTTGGCTTCAAAATAAGCATCAGATGCCATGAGTTTAAAATGTCTCGCAGTTCTACTTTTAGAAGGGATTTCCGCTTTGCCCTAATTAGTAACCTGTAAACTAAGTTCAAAGGTTTATTATTTCTTTTTTGTTATTCAATTACAATTTATAATTGTTTCTTAAAAATGTAATATCCTTTTTTGGAAATACTAAAAAAAAAGTGGGTTATTGTTCGAGTTCTAACATTTTATAACTTTTTTACATTTGCTAAAACTAGTGGTTAGTAATAGTAAAGCTCTGATCAAAGTACAGGAATGGATAAGATGTGACCATGTTTTTGATGCCATCATATTTCAACAACAACAGCGCAACTTTACAATCTATAACTTTTTCACAGCCGTAGACTTGGCATTGAAGTTGCTCTAAAATAAATCGCACAATCTTAAAAAATCCGCAAAAGCAAAAGATACGTGGCAAAATCCTTTGTGGTAAGGCAATTTCTTGATGACCAAAACGGTTCCGTAAATGTCAATAACAGAAAGCAGTATCAACAAGTCCACTCATCTATCATTATATTTTCTGAAAGAATGACATTGGTGACTTATGTTCAAAACCAAAACAAAAAAGTTATTTTGGTATTAACGTAAAATAAATTCAGAAAGCCACTTCCGGTTCTCAAAATAAGTGCGGGCAATTAGGAAAGGAGGATAGGATTAGAAAGGAGAAACCGATGCATATTGGTTTTGAATGTCTGCACATTGTAATGAATGGGAAATATTGAGCCTGGTAAAGCATTCCACATTCGTGTAGTGCAACTAAAGAAAGAATCTCTGTACTTTACAGTACGTCCGAAATTGGGCTCGAGGGCAAACTGATGAGCATTCCTAGAAGAACGGGTAACTTGCTATTTCATTAGAGCATTATTTATGAAAGTAGCGATAAAATAATGACAGACATGAAAACTTACGACGGTCCTCGAGAGATACAAAAGCTTCAGTTAAACAACGGTCACCTATCAATTTTAAAGCTCTTTTTTGAATTCTGTCCAAAAGACTCAAGTGAGTAATAGGAGCACCTGCCCAGATATGGGAATTGTACTCGTGTTTCGGACGAATATAGACTTTATTTATTATAGCTAGATCAGAAGGGGTAAAAAACTTCTTGCATTTTCGAAGAAAACCTATACAATTGATGTCAAATATAATATGATCACTCCATAACAAGTGGTTTCTAATGCGCACACCTAACACTGAAAGCTCTTCAGTCTCTTCGATACAAGTACCAGACATGGATAGTGGCATTGGAGAGGTTTACGCTTTTGCGACAGTAGACAGCATTGAGTTTTCGAAGTATTAAATTCTACACGATTTTTGACAAAAGATCATTTATAAAAACAAGCAAGAGCGTCGGTGACAATACGGAGCCCTGGGGTACACCAGCGTTTATTTTGTGGATACCAGATTTGAACCCGTCTAATACTACTTGAATAGAACGGTTCGAAAGGTAATTTATAACCCAGCGAATACGGTTTTATCAATTCCAAAAGCACGAATTTTCGATAAGAGAGCTTGATGCCAAACTATACTAAATGCCTTTGATGATACTGGACTACACAACAAAACAAAAGGTGGAGTGGATGTTTTCGATCAAATAGTTTATATTTATTCCTGCACACGTCAAACACAACGCTGACCGAAGATTGTATTTTACAACTTACTAGACGTAATAATATGTCCACATTTTAACCCACCAAGCTGAAACAGAAATGATAAGACCATCGGACTGGCCTAGGAGCTGATGGAGTGGGAAATGAAGCCTGCAGCGCGAAACAAAATACTTTGGATGGCGTTCGCCTTATGGGAAGAGGTCTTGCGAACAGTCCTCGAGAGTTTTCCTCGCAAAAGGGGGGGATGTCACAAGAGCTAAAGAAAAATACACTAAACCAGCTTGTGATTGGTGCGGAAAATCTTGTGCCATCGCCAAACAAATTCTATATTCGTTAAAAGCTCACGTAGAACTACATATACCTACTACGTCTTCAAAAAAATCGCCAAAAATTCTGTAAAAGGTCAGTGATCATAAAAACAAGCAAAATTAATAGAAAATTGAATTTCGTTTCCTGATTTATAAATCCCATCAAAATAAAATTAAAAACAAAAAAGTTATGAGGGGCGTAAAAAAGATTTAAGGAGGTTTCAATTTACATACTGTAATTTAACTATATACAAAATTTATATATCTTCCTTACCATTATATTGATTCGGTGTTATAGTGCGAGGTGTTGAATCTTGTGATGAACATGTGGTATTGCCTTTGGAATTACAATTTGTTGAATTTGAATCAAAACTTTGTGTCATAATCGAATCGTTTTTTATATTTTCAATGAGTGAAGTTGTCATTTGTAATAAATGACTTGCATTTGACACTAAATTCAATGAAAATAAAAAAAATAATAATATTTTAAATATATTTTTTAGAAATGAACACAAATTTTGAAATTACTTTGCTCATTTGAAATAATCGAAGAATTAGATGTATTGCCATGATAGCTGCTTGCCATTGAATCTGGTGACCCCTGTCTGCCAGTTAGCCTTGAAACTAAATTAAAAAAAGGATATTCGTTATGCCTTAACTCGGACCTAGGATATCTAGAATATGAAAATTACATCTAGGTGATTGTATTCGACTAGCTGGTTTCTTTCTGCCTGTGGATGGTGAATTATTTCCAGATTGTGTTGAATTCTCAGAAATCTCTTCTTGTAGTTGTCTTTGATGTTGTTGAGCTTTGCTTAGAATCAATCTTAGTTTCCTTTCGTTTTCACTTTCTAAGGCTTTGCCAAGCATTGGACAAACTGTACTCAAATATTTCCCAAGTGATGCTTGTTCACCTAATCGAAATTGCCTCCCTCGTCCTTGGCTATAAAGCCATTCGGCTTTGAGACTAAGATTATATTGTTACACGTAGAAAGTTTAAATATTTTTCAAGCAAATGTCTTAATACATTACCTTTCAATTGGATCAACCATAAAGCCATCGATGACCTTTACACTCATACACCAATTAAGAACAAAAGGTCGATGATTGAAACCACTTTATGGACGAAAAAACAAACAATTAATCAAAGAGAAACTTAAAAAATAGGAAGAACTTACTCCTGGCCAGAAGTCATTGAAACACAAGGATTCTCATTGATTGTTATGCTATGAAGATTGCACAAGTTCGAAAGGCTACAGATCTCATTTAGATCACTTATATTGTTTTTGGCTAGTGATAGAACTTCAATGGATGTAGGTAGATACTTTTCACATTGGCGCAGATGTGTGAGACGATTTCCATGGAGATATAATTCCTAAGATGACCAAAAGTTAAATTTAAAATGAGATGAGATAAAGTGCCATACAAATTTCTAGCAAGAAAAACAACACAAATTAATAACTAGCGAAAGAAATTAAAACCAAACCCAAAACAATTCTATACAAAAAAATGTTAATATTCTTGTTATTTTACAAAACTCTTTGTTTTTCTTACTTTCAGACATTTTAAAAACGATATATCTGAAATGCTTCCGATACTATTCTCCGATAAATTTAAATATTCTAATTTTATGTTAGTATTTAAATGTTCAATCGTTTTAATATTATTGCCTTCGAGATTCAAATGCCTTAAATGGACGAGTTCCTTTAAGCCTTCAATTGTTAGAATTCCATTGAAGGATAGATTCAATTCACGTAAACAATGCAAACGACACACACCGTACATTCGTAGGAGTTGATTTTTACTCAATGATAACTGTAAATAAAAGAACAATTAATAATTTATATCTATGGTGTGCATATTACATCTAGACTCGCTATATACTTACACTTTCAATCTTAAGATACGAATCGATATTATCGATTTTTTGTAATTCATTTTCATCCAGGATAAGTATTCGAACATTTTGTGCATCTTCTTGTTTGGGAACTTTTTTCAAGGATCTCTTAGAGAGATCTAAAGAAATACGGTCGGAGGATTCTTCTTCACCTGCGCAAAAAAAAAAAGAAATAATAAAAATGATCAAGTGACGATGATTATTATTTGTGTTCGTATTAATCTTTTAAATTGGTAATTCTAGGTCATGTTTCTTTTTGTTGATGATATTGGCATTGATGTGGTTTTTGATTAAGGAAGCACTATAACCTAAATGCAATTACGTGTATTCTACTTTGAAGTTTCAATAAAAATCAATTTTTGAGGGGAGAATTTGATTTAAGGAAGAAAAAATAACACTCACATCGAAGGTGTGGTCGACCAAGTATATTTGTTGTGAAATTCAGTCTTATGCCTATGAAAATAAGTAACATTTCTTGATACTTTTCATAGGATATAGTCCTTAAATTGCTTCACCAATTGGTACCTTCTTTTATGGATTGGTTTTCTAAGAACCGACATGAACATTGAAGTCAATTCATCAAAAATTAGTAAAGAGCAAACAAATTGATTATAAACGGATCTTAACTTCATACGAGTCAAATCATTGCTACACACGCCAAATTTATTTTGTTGGACATTAAAACAACTAAAGGCTTACTCAAAGTTCGAAATACGAACAATTTCGCAGCTGTGTCGGCGAGCGTAAGGGGGAAAAATAGCCTGCACGACAACACTTCCGACAACGGATTCAGGCTCATCGATTTTGGTGCGGGTGAAACGTCATGTTAGCCAGTACACCTCATCATCCACAAAGGAACTTGGAGTTCTCCAGATCAATCTACAGTCAACCAGATTAACCATTTTATCGGCGTTAGACACGCTTTCAAAATCATGGATATCCGAACTATCCGAGGAGCTAACATCGACTCGGACCAACCACTACGACGTAGTAGCCAGGGTTTACAGACCCTGAGACAACAAGGAGATGCTCTTAGAAGATACAACGTCGAATGGATACAATCTTAACAGATCACCAAATCCTTCCTCGAACGAGTTACAAGTAACCTCTCTCGACGTTCTCTGCCGCCAACACCATGTATCGAAAACCAATGGCAACATTGCCAAGATGTAATCAGAGAAGCCGCCTTTGACGTGCTGGGTTTCAAGCAGGCACCAACAAGGAACCCGTGGTTTGATGAGGAATGTCGGCAGGAAAATGAAACAACAGACAGGCAAAGCGGCGCTGCATAAAAGGACGAGAGATGCTCATGAGCTCTATGAGCAGAAGTGGCGAGAAGAACGCCGACTTCTCAGAAGGAAAAAGAGAGGGCATGAGAATCGTGCGGTCGAAGATGTTGAGAGGTTTAAAAAAAGGAATGAAGTTCGAAAGTTTTATGAACAGGTGAAACGAAATTCACAGGTACCAAAACCTAGAACCGAAGGCTCTAGTCAATGCTGAGGATATGGAAGGACCACTTCTACAGATTGTATAACGGCGACGAAGAACCGAATTCCGCTCTCAGGCAGGATGATGATCCATTCAACATAGACGACGAAAGCCAACAATCCCGTAAGTAAAAATTGCCATATCTAAGCTGAAGTCTAACAAAGCCACTGGAGCAGATGGATTAAATGCCGAGCTCTTTAAAGCAGCTGGAGATAATTGAGTTGGGAGAATGCACCAACTTATCTGTAAGATATGGTCGAAGAAAGCATGCCCGATGAATGGAACATCAGTACTGTTTGCCCGATCCTGAAAAAAGGAGAAATTCTAGACTGCATCAACTATAGGGAAATAAGTCTACTTAACATTGCTCACAAAATCTTCTCTGTAATATGGGAACGTCTAAAGCACATTGTCACCTTACCTTATAGGTCCTTATCAGTGTGGTTTCAGACCAGGAAAGTTCACAGTGTCATCAAATATTTGCATCCTGGAAAAAACCCAACAGCATCAAATCGACACCCACCATCTTTTCATCGATTTCAAGACCGCATATGACAGCATCTATCCAAGGACGAGCTGTATAGCTGCTTCATAAAAGTTGGAAACAATTTATAGAATCTTTCGATGTCAAAAAAGGTTTAAGACAGCATCGTACTTGAAAGAATAGTGCAGAGCTCACACGTCAACACTAAAGGCACTTTCTTTCAAAAGTCTGTCAAAAATCCTGGATTTTGTCTAATCAACTGAGTTCTGCATTGAATTGACGTAGACTCTGGAAAAATCTGCGTAAGATTGGTATTGGCAAGGCAAGAAATATGCCTGCTAATGATTTGGATTTTAACTTAATCATGTATCTTAGTTCATCGGAAAATATTTCGTTAAGGGAACTTTTAGATAACCCTTATTTCAGTTTTCATTCTGTGGATGCTATTCATATTGTTGGAAGTGTTCTTTCTGTGAAGTCAAGTGCTGTCGGTCTGGACCTATATTTTTCAAAATGATTTTGCCAATTTTGCTGGCCACACATTACATTATGCATTTAATACTTTTTTGAGAGAGTTTTTCCGATTAGACTGAATATAAGTTCTACCCTACTTGTTTAAAGTCTTTGAGAGAATTTTTGCAGATACAAATCAACACTTGTCTCACAGCAAACTCTTTGCTCACTCCAAAATAATCTGGCTTTCGGAAAAAGCACGGCTGTACAACAGGACTCTTTTGCGTGATTGAAGAAATAAGACAAGCGCTGGATAAGGTTGTTGTAACTTTCTTAGTCTTCCTCGATTTTTCTAAGGCTTTTGACGATGTCAACCAATGTCATTCTGTGTAAAAAAAAACATATGCAGCAGTTTATCTTTTCTATGCCAATGAACTTTTAAGTTTGATTAAAAAAAACTGTTCCTGTCATCTGTATGTCGACGACTTTTACTTCAGTTGTCCTCTTGGACTCATTAAGTATGGCGCTTCTAAGATCAATGAAGAACTTCATAAAATTTTAAACTGGTCTTGCTTAAACGGTCTTTTCTTGTGCCTTTAAAAAAAAACAAACAAAATTGTAGTGATTTCTTTAACGATTTTTGAACTCTCTTATTTTCCCTCAAATTTGTTAGGTAATGCACCTAATGAATATGTAGAAATCTCGGCGTTAACTTTAACCGATCTTTAACAAGTGACAGCCATATCAATGGAGTTATAGACAAAGTTTATGGTGCCCTACCAATATTTCACACCAGTAAAGACACACATGTTGCTTGCCAAGACTTTTGTTAATACCAATAGAATATATGGTTGTGAATTATTTTGCAACTGTAGTTATAAAAGTAAACGTAAACTTAATGTTGCTTTTAATAATATTGTTTGCTATGTGTTTGGCCTGCGAAGATATGAATGATAGTGTATCCAATTTTGCTACCCTGCTGCTAGATACGCATAGTCCAAAAAGTCTCCGTACAGCAGCCTAATTTTAGTTTTTTTTTAAGGCCCCGTTCATCCATCAATATGTTTTGCTTAGCCAATAAACCAAGATCTGAAATTGTTCATCGTAATGAAAAGCGATTGGTAAGGAGTATCGTAGAAGACCCTAAGCAAATTACCGTCGGTAAATTGAAATCAATACGAAAAGGAAATAACACAGCTAGAATCGAGAAAACAAAATTCGGCTCTGAATACGAAAAATTTAAAGCAAACTGTGAAGCACAGTGGCGTGGCAATGTAATTTTGTAGGGACGTTTGCAATCTTCCGGCGCTGGAACTTAGTTTCCATTGAGAGTACGATGTATAAATATGGGTACATGAATATACTAAAGGAGAATATTTTAAAAATGGGTTATCATGAATAATAAGAGAATGACCCAAAGCACACATCCCTCAAAAAACAAATTAAACCCCTTGCCCGTCTTCAGATCTCAACCTTATTGAACGCCCGTGGGCTCATTTAGACATTCGAAACGTTTTGGTAATGATTTTTCTTTTACTTGCTGTAAATTGTTTTAAATTTTTATTTTTTTTTATTTAAAAATGTTTATTGTGTTAATTTCTTCAATTTCTAGTGATTTTCAAAATAAATAAATTAAGTGGTGCAACAGTCCGTAGAGAACCAGGGCCTAGAGACTTACGACACTTAACCATTCCTGTGTGCGAGTAATTGCAGGGATGGAGTGGACCTACAGTTTATAGGCCGAATTCAACGGCTAATATTAGAAAGAACTTTTGCATGACAAGAATTACTCTTGGAGAATTTGTCAATTCCTCGCAAAAGGCTATACCTGTGAATAAAAACTTTAGGTGGCGCATATACGATGTTTTATGTTTTTACTTTCTTGGCCAGAAACAGAATTATCAGAAGAAGGAGACAGACCCAGTGAATTATATGTTGTACCTATGTACATGGCTCGCGTATGGCGATGAAAGGTTGAGCATAGCAAAGTTAAGGTTTAAAATTATTATTTGTGTAACTTGCTGGGAGCCACAGTTTGTGTCTAAGGCTTCGGCCACGAAATGAGCGACGAGCGATTGAGCGATCCAACGAAGAGTCGTCGAGCGATCAATCTGAGCGATGGGTGACCAGGCCATATACTAAACGAAATGTCGCTGAGCGATTAGTTGGAAAAATGGCATCATCAAGAACCGGTTCGTCATAGCTTACTAGTTGAAAGTCGCGTAAATATTTATGGATCTGTAATAAGATCAAGACACAGAGTCTTCGGAGATTCGGTGTGCAACCCAATAAATCGTGAAAGAGAAAATTATATCTAAATCTGCACAGATTTCCAGAACGATTTTGAAAATATTGTCGTATGCCAGTACCATCATTTGATTTGCTGTTATAAAAGTTCGATTACATACAACACGTGTCTGCAGAAATGGCTAATGACTTAGCTCTAACAAATGCAACCACCCAACAAGAACAGTCCCGGTTTAACAGAAGCTCAAGCTATGCGTTGAATACAAGAAATGAGCATTGAACAAAAAGAACAATTTGTAATTAAAGATTAACTTAATTAAAAACCTATCAGAACAATTGCAAATCTGTCCAACTTTTTCCCACTCTTTATCGGTGACATTTTTATTTTTGTAATATTTGTGGGTGTCCTGCCATAGCACCGGGCGGCTTTGGACAGCTGAAATTAAACTTTCAGTGTTTATTGTACACATTTTTTTCAACGTCGCTCTCCGATCGCCTGAAAAATTAAAACACATTTGATTGCAGAAAAAAATCGCTGAGTCGCTTAGGGTTTATGTGGCCACCTCCATACGATTTTATGTGTTCTAATTTGTTTGTGTCGCTCGGTCGCTCAGTCACTCGTCGCTCATTGCTAGGCCGGACCCTAACGTTGAGAGCTTAGGGCACGAGGCGCGCGATAAAATATTATTCAAATCTTTGGTAATTTAGGAGTGAAAGCAATCAGATTCTCCGGAAAGTAATTTTTCCTATGGTAGGTAGGTAGAAATGGAGATCTCAAGGCAACCTAGTCTGAGATCCAATTAGCGCTGTAGTGCGCCGTTTTGATACCAAAAACTCGTTTGACCTTTGATTGAAAGGGATAGATTGATAGAGAAACTTCATAGCGATTATGTTAGAGCCATTTTGTCGCATTCAGAAAAAAGATTAGGTCTTTAATCTTTGTCTCAGATAACTCATCGAGTTCTTGAAAGAATGCTTTTCTGGTGTTTGCCAAAGCATGACATTTGCAGAGGAAATGGATTATGGTTTCACTTTCTCTTTGGTCACTACAACTACGGCAAAAGGTGTTGTAAGAGATACCCAACTTTTCTGCATGAACTCCTATAGGCCAATGTCCGGTACAAACCGCAACAATCCTGGCTATGCCTTGCCTTGGCCTGCATAGAAGATCGTTTGTTCGGGTTTTGTTATAGGTGGGTCATATCTTCCTAGATATAATGCAGTTGGGTAAATTGCTCCACCTTCGGTTTGATTCAGTTTGGTAGATAGAAAAGATTTTACTCTTCATAGCAACAAGAGGAATGTTAACTATTTCCGCAAGTGAGCTATGAAAGGCCGATCCTTGCCTGGCTAGCTCGTCAGCCCGTTCATTTCCCACGATACCACTATGGCCCGGAACCCAGATCAGGGTGACACCGAGGTTAATATTCAGGTTCGCAAGCTCATCGCGACATTGCTGGACCAATTTTGATGAGGATAAGGCCGAGTTAATGACATTTCGGTTTTAGTTTGGGTTTTGTTTAAGTATCTTACATGCCTCCCTTATTGCCAGCAGTTCAGCCTGAAAAACGCTAGCAGTCAGGAAGCCTAAAGGATTTGGCTACATTTAGGGACTCAGAAAAGGTCCTAGAACTAACTCCGCACTCGATCTTTGAGCCGTCAGTAAAGATGGTTGTGTCGAAACCTATCGACACGATGTCATCCTCCCAATCTTCTCTCGATGGGAAAATAACCTTGAAACACTTACTAAGGTTCAAAGTAGGAGTGCAGTAGTCAGTGTCTACCGAGATAATATCTGAGAGAATCAATTTCGTAGTGTTGCTGTGACCATAAGGTTTTGACAAACAGCTTTTACATTCCTTCAGCCTAATTGCGCTGCAGGAAACTATGTATTTAATAAAAAAGTCGATTGGTAGAAGATCCAAAATAACGTTTAAGGCGTCCGTTGGGCAAGTACGCATGGCCCCTGTGGTGCCCACGCAAGCTGTTCTCTGAACCTTGTTTAGCTTATTAATATTATATGCTTTGCTAAGAGCAGACCACCACACAATCGACCCATATGTTAAGATTGGACGTACTACGGCTGTGTACGTCCATAAAATCATCTTCGACTGAAGCCCCCACTTTTTGCCGAAAGTTTTGCTGCGGGCGTAGAAGGCAACAAAGGCCTTCTTAACCCGTACTTCAATATTTAGTTTCCAGTTTATTTTATGGTCGACCATTAAGTCGAGGTAGCGTGAAGGGCGGTACTTTAGTTTTGGTGGTAAAGAGCAACAGTTCAGTTTTACTTTGGTGAACTCCTAGTCCACAACTCGTGGCCCAGTTGCTAACTTTTTTCAAAGCTGACTCCGTGATTTCACTAATCACAGAGGTGTACTTTCCTGACACCAATAGCACCAAATCATCCGCGTAGGCTACCGCCTTCACTCCACATCTCTCTTATTTAACGAGAATTGTATCCATGACCAGAAGCCATAGAAGAGGCGTAAGAACACCACCCTGGGGTGTTCCCCTACTCACGTGTTTTGTTGCGATTGTATTGCCTAGAGAGGCTCGAATCTTCCTACCACTGAGCATGGAAATAATCCATTCTCGAATGAAGTCTTCTACACCGAACTTAACGAGCGATTCTTCTATGGATTCTGTAAGGACGTTGTTAAAAGCACCTTCTATGTCTAGGAAGGTGGCAAGAGTAAATTCTTTATAATGGATTGTTTGTTCTACAGTACGCACTACCTCATGGAGGGCAGTCTCCGTAGATTTGCCCTTAAGACAAGCATGCTGAGAGCTTTCGAGAGGTCGTCCAACTAGAATTTCTCTAATATGGTAATCAAGAATGCGCTCCAAGGTTTTAAGCACAAAAGATGTTAAGCTTATTGGTCTGAAATCCTTCGCAGATTTGTGACCTCGCCTGCCCACTTTCGGGATTAAGACTACTTTGACCTATAGGAAAAATATCTCCATACCAAATTTTATGCAAATCGGTTTAGTAGTTTAGGCGTGATTGAGTAACAGACAGACAGAGTTACTTTTGCATTTATAGTATATAGTATAGTATAAGCATAAAATATACATAGTATATAGTAAGTATAGTATATAGTATACAGTATGATTGAAATTCCTAAATAAAATAAAGCATCTTGAAGTTAAATGACGAAGTGAAGGTACGAGTATAAAATTTGTGTGGGCAAACGACTCTTCGTTGTGTAGTCACGTCTTATCAATTTCTATAATGACCCAAAAACCCATTTTCAAAAACTGTTACTTGTATTTCTTGTATACATATGTACAAAATTTATAAATTCCCATTAACATTTAAAGAGTTAAAACTTAATTGTACATAAAAAAGAAAGCTGTTTTTAAACCATCATTTAAAGACCTCATAGTTATGCCCAACAAAAGAACACAGAAAAGTGCAGTTTTATATTTGAAAATCCTTCCCAATAAGTCCCCAATTCCAATCAGGACTATTTTTGCAACATAACTGCAGTAGGTATTTTATTTTCCCTTGTCTAGACACAAAAATTGCATAACAATACACCGTTGAACTGTGCAGAAATTCCTCAACACACTTTCAGGACACAACGAAACAACGTCAATCAAATTGCAAGTAAGTTGCAACAAAAAATGTTTGCTTTTTTTTCAATTGGCTTTGGCAGGATGTAGATAAGATACTTGGAAATTTAAATTGTCTATTTTTCACTTTCACTACATTTATGGTTGAAACGTACTCGCCGTAGTGTAATAATCTTTTCGTGAATGTCGTCCTTTATTTAAGAATCCTTGAGACATGTCATTCATGAAGTAGAAAGGGAGTAAACAAAAAATTGCATTCATTAAAAATTCAAAGGACTGAGACTGACTGAGTGCTTTTGGTTTGGTTTGGTTTGCCTACGCTAAGTTCTTTTGAAAATAAATAACTTTTTCTTTATTTAGGATTTTTTATTATTCACATTTCAAACACATCGTCAATCTGTTAAATTATTTAAACTTACTCATTTTGTTGGTAAGTTAACAATAAAAGAAAATATATGCACACACTGGAACACCACGGACACGGTAGAAAAATCAATTCACTCTACTTGACTCGACTCGAGAAACTCTTTGGGTAGGATGTTGCAAAAATTTGTAATTAAACTTTTTTCATGGTAAATTTTTGATTTTTTAACTTATTTTGATTTATTTGTTTAACTTGCATGTTGTTATTTGTAAATCATTTTATAAACATTTTAATTTTTCACTATTTTATGAAGAAAATTGAATTCTTTTCTTCGTATTTTTCAAATAAAAACCATTTCATCCGATATTCCATCAACGATTGATTTTTCGTTTTCCCCACACAAAACAGAAAATTGGAAATGTCAAATAAGTGACAACATACAGTTATGTGTTATAATAGAATTTTGTTTTAATGACATTAGGTTTGTGCATTCGATTCACTGAGGTTGTGAGATTAGTGTCAAAATGAATGTATTCAGGCTTTTCGACAGTTTCGAAATTTAATATTGATAATTTCGTGCGGAAAAAAGCTGAGAACTTCAAATCAATACCTACCATCTATTTATCAATTTTAAAGCCGCATATGACAGCATTTATAAAGAAGAGCGCTACAGAGCATTGTCTTATTTTAGAATCCATTTCAAACTTATTCGTTTGTGCAGAATAACGATTGAGAATGCACGCTGCTCTATCAAGGATCTCAATATAATGAATTTGGTGTCAGGCACAATCTTCCAAAGGTCCATCTAATTACTCGAATACGCAAATGATATTGACATAATTGGAAGATCAAAGCGTGATGTCAGTGGAGCGTTTTTGAGCACTGCGACGGAGCGGAGAAGCTGGTTTTAGTGGTCAAGATCAAATATATTCTATCGTCCAAAAAGGACATTGAACGACGAAGTCTTGGACAAAACTTCACAATGGAAAGCTATTATTGGTTATTAAGGACTTTGTCTGCATAGGGACCGCTATTAATTCAGAAAAGGACAACAGCGCTGAAATCAAACGAAGAATAACTCTTGCAAATCGCTGCTTCTTTGGACTTAGAAGGAAATTGACTACTAAAGTCCTCCCTCGAGCATTTAATATCTCCATCTATAAGGCACTCATCATCCCGGTTCTCAATTATGGCGCTGAGGCCTAGATCTTTTCAAAGAAAGAAGAAAGCGTCTTAGGATGCTTCGATAGAAAAATTCTTCGGGTAATTTTTAGCCCCGACTGCATAGATCGAGAGTGGAGAAAAAGATATAAAGCCGATCTGTAAGGGTGACACTGACTTGGTTAAATAAAAGTCCAAAGACTTAGATGGCTGGATTATTTAGACATCAACGCTTTTTCGGAAGGTTTTCGAATCCATTCCCGAGGAGAGGCGCAGTAGAGGAAGACCGAGACTCAGATGGTGCACGCAAGTGGGAGAAGACCTCAGCCAACTTGGTGCGTGGAAATGGAGACAGCTAGCTAGGAACCGAGCTTTTTTTTTTTATAATAAGCGCACACTCAAGGGGTTGAAAGGAGATTTCGGTGCACATTGGTTTTGAATTCCTGAATATTGCAATAGCTGGGAAAGACAGAGTGTGGCAAGGCATTCCACATTCGCATAGTACGGCTAAAGAACGAATCTCTGAGGAATGCAGCTGGCTATTTCTCTAGAGCATAAACCATTAAAATAACGGTAAAAGAGGGTGAGACAAGAAACATTTCGACGATGTTCAAGTGACGTAAATGATCTTATGATGGTAATATCACCAATCAATCTAAATGCTCTACGTTCAATACTATCCAAAAGGGCTTAAGTAAGTTGTAGGAGCACCGGCCCAGATATGGGAGTTATACTCAAGCTTTGGACGTATATAAGTCTTGTAAATAACAGCCAGATCAGAGGGGAGAAAAACTTCTTGCAACGCCTTAGAAAACTCAAACATCTTGCGGCAATTTTGGTGACATCGCGTATGTGATCGTTCTACAAAAGGTGGTTGGTGATACACATACCAAGAATATCCAGATGTTCAGTTTCCTCGATGCAAGTGCCATTTATGGATAATGGCAGGGGGGGTATATTTCGCTTTAACGATACAAGACAGCATTGCGTTTTCGAAGCATTAAATTCCACGCGGTTTCTTATTCCCCATTGTACAATGCTGTTTAGGTCGGAATTTAATGAGCTTATCATATTTTGCCGTTGCAGTTCCACATCCGAAGAAGAGGGGTGTGAATCTGTCAGTGAAACAATGTATTGGATTAGATGTTCAAATTCACGAGAAGTTGATACTCTGTCTAGATTTGGGCTTCGATAAAGGAAGCTATAGTGAATGATTTGTTTGTTCACGGAAAATTTAAACCACATAAAATTGAAAAAAGAATTGGTGCAGAGACCATATTGTGGCAAAAACTGATAAGCAACATCATTCCTAATGTATATGGCGAGACCATGGTGAGAAAAGAATAATGGCACCAAGTTATACCCTTGAATAAAGAATTCAGTGGGATCGGAATCCTCACCCACTTGGGTTTCACTTAGTGCCAAAACAGCTGGCCTGTTTAAAGCAGTATGGGAGTACACAGAAAGAAAATTCGCTCTAAGCCCACGAATATTACAATAATCTACCCTGAAATTTCCAGCCATTGCAAATAAAAGAATAACAAAAACCAAAACAGACGAAGACTATAAAAAAAAATATTACTGCGTTGAACCACGGAATTCTATTCGATACACTCCACTACCAGTGTTATGCCTTAGTAGTGACAAGAATCAAATCCGGCCCTGTTAGTACGAAACAGTACAACAGCTGGCTGGAGATACATGTTGGTTGAGGCGTACGTCCGTCTGCAATTTAGTGGCACCTTAAGTAGGTAGGTAAGTTATTTCCTCGGCAAGACATTCAAGATAAGGACTGCTAGTAGATACTCATTCTCATACAAACCCCAACTAAATTTAGTTCCATCTCTTTAGCTATGCTTGCTTTTTTATAGGTTTGGTGGACAAAATTATAATTATTTTTAAACGCCTTCTGCTGTTTCAACTATCCTTAGTAACTTTGTTTTTTGTTGGTCAAAGTTAATAAGGACATTTATTATTATAAGGTTTGGCAAATAAAAAAAAATAGGAAGCGAAACAGTCCCTAGAGAACCAGGGCCTAGTGACTGACAACTCTCAACCATTCCTGTATATGGCAATCTAGTTTGTATGCATGTCCAGCAGGATGTCAGTAATGTTTCGACTCTCTTTTAGTTTCTCTACAACTTTACCGATTACTCGGGGCGATCATAATCATTGCGTTATTCACGAGAAGTGACTACGTTTTAATCACCAATGCTGTAGTAAGTTTAGGTAATCTTAAAGTCTTGTTCAATTGATAAAAAATCCATTGAATGTCAAATTGACAGCTGAGTTTGACAAAAATATTAATGTCAGCGCTACCTTAAAAAAACGAAATGAATTACACTAACCCTGAGGTTTCACAAGAGTAAAATCTAATCCAACTTCTCTTTCGAAATCTCATCCGCAATGCAGTGTTTTTTTTTTGACTGGGCATATTATATCTTGCCATGAGCAACTTCAAATGTCACATTTGACACAACGGTTAATCTGTTGTTTACTTTTTTATTGATTTACCTTTTGCGTCGATAGTAGATGTCCAATGGAGACCCCAACCCCAAGTAAGATCTGATTACTTTAGTATTTTGTTTGTACCTTTATTCAAGAAGTCTTCTATCCTTAACAATGAAAACTCCATTGCTTATATTCTAAAGGACCAGTTAGTGTTGTTCTTATATAATAATATTATAAATTAATAAGTTTGCAGTTACAATGATAGAAGCTTTTAAGCTTAAAATTGGATTTACATCTTCATAATGCAGAAAACTAGAATTAAACCTGAAAGTGGGGAAGAATACGCCATTAGTTTTAAGTCCTATTTTTTACTTCCTATAGAATGTTATAAAATTTTGACAGTTAAGTCTCCTCGCAAGTCTTCACGAAAGTATTATGAAATAAATCAAAAAACCTAACAGCATCCAAGCAGAAATCAAATGCAAATACATGTAAATCAAACATTATAAGATACGATCACTTTACCTTAGTATAAAACCATTTCCATCTGAATGCGTTCATAAAAACCAAGTTAAAAGATAAAATTCCCGCCAGTTTTAAACAAGCCTAACTGTCAAACAACAGAGTCAAGTCATAATAAAAAAACAGCACAACAAGAAGCAACAAGAATTTTTGCATCCATCCACATTTAACGTTTAACCGCATCCGCAATAAAAAGAAAACAGGAATAATTGCTCTTTTACAACCTTCTGATTCCATTTAAAACCAATAAAATTTAAAATTAAAAATGGCTTTCGAAGTGCGTACTCCCGTAAATGGTTCGATGTTGCGAAATTTTGTCGGTAAAACTGTGAGTCTGTTCGTGAAAATAGAATCCGAGAGTAGCAGTTTATCGATTCGAGCCAAAACTACCGATGATCTGGACGTGCGGGTCACCCTACCAGAACCAATCAGTGCTCGATCATCCGATTGGGTTGAAATAATTGGAACTCCTGCTGGAGCTGACGCTATTCGTGCGAGAGAGGTAAGTTGAAAAAGGAAAAACTGGTTCTGGTTCTTTTAGACCAGAAATGTGAGTGCACCGATTAAATGCAATGCTATTTTTCTAGGTTATCCTGTTTGGTGGAAATCAAGATTTAGATGTCGAAGGCTACAACATGATGGTACAGTTTTGGAATCATAGCAAAGACATCTATCGGCAGGGATAGATCTTAAAACAAAAAACGAGTAATTCTTGTCTGTGACATCAAGTTCGGGTTGACTGGCCCAGAGGCTCCTTTCCTTTTAAAGGATAATTTCCACTATAATTACATAAGTTTATTAAAATTTTCTTCAAAAGTCGCCACATTAATTTCAAAATTTGTATTTCTCTAAATTTTGTACGTACAACTATTTTTTGTTTATTAAATAAAGCACCTATATTATAGCTGAAGCATTTTTAATTCTAGCCCTCTTCGGAGGACGAGTCAGTTTCATCTTCAGAGTCGCTCTCAGTTTCCTGGGGTCTGTTCAGGTTGCGCACCATGAAACAATCGCCACCTTCCTCATTTGGTTGTTCTTCGGAGTGCTCACGCTTCTTGGTGAACTTCTTCGGCCAAATGCCGGCCTTCTCGTACTCCTTGACATGTTCCGGTGTCAAAACTCTACAAATTTCTGCCTTCACTTTGTCTCCCTCCTCGATCGGTTCGACGAGGACAAAATCGCCGCGTTTAACCCAAACATTCCTGCGAAATTTGGTCGGCATCGAGACTAAGAATTTCTCCGCATCATCTGAACCCTCGACTTCTAGGAGATTGTTACCTCGGCTGCTAGTCACACGAACGATTTGTTGATTCGCCGTTGGGAGCTCCAAATCATCGTCCATCATCTCCTTCATGACATGTTTGTTGCGAGTAACACGAGACATGATATAAAAACAAAACAAATCTAACAAAAGAAAAATGTTATCGAGTTATTTACTTTGACTGATTGAATGATATTTGATGGTACTTACTTCCTTCACGAGATTGATAACTTTGCAATTGAATAAATGTTTTTTGAGATTGTTATATTTTTTAAATGCATTTAAATTGGAAAATTTAATGATTGAGGCAGCGCAAGAGCCACAAAAAGTTTTTCAAAATCTCGTTTTTGCACGTTTATCCTGAATTCAGATTTATGACGTTTTTGTGTTTTGGCAGTTGACAGCTGACTACATGAAAGTAGAAATCTATTACCAAAACGAATGGACGCATTCAGTAAGATGAAAATTGAATTTAAGTGATTATGGAAGTGTTCAAAAAGTTGCAGATAATTATTTTTATAGTTATATAACTTTTTATATATAACTTTTTCAGGCGCCTAAGTTTATTAACAAACGATCAAACTTGACAAACAAAATAATGTCGTCTCTTTGCTTCAATCGAATACTTAAAAGCTAGCCGGCCATATTTCTAAGATCTACCGAACTCGAAACTTACTAGAAGTTGACTTTCCAATTTTGTTTCTGAATTCTTACAATAATTTAAAATCGAACTAACTGTTAAGAGAGTAGTTTTTTTATTTCCACATTTGTAGATGATTTTTCATCAAAATTAAATTAAAATGTCACGATGACAGCTTACAAAGTGACAGTCCTTAAGTTTCCTTAACTGTTTTAAAGCGTTCGCTTAAGTTTCATGAAATGTTTTAGGGCGTTTACTTGTAAATGAGAAAT
This sequence comes from Eupeodes corollae, assembly GCF_945859685.1. Lineage (NCBI taxonomy): Eukaryota > Metazoa > Arthropoda > Insecta > Diptera > Syrphidae > Eupeodes > Eupeodes corollae. The sequence goes on from NC_079149.1 coordinate 96,272,712, forward strand.
TTGCGAAACTTCGGTTATATTTTATTGCTTTTCAAAGTAAAATGTGCAAATTCCTGAAATCGTTCACTTGCTGCTTTGTGATCATTTCAAATAAGCAATCATTTACAATTTTTAACAACTTACTTACTTAAGGCTACAGTCCTGTGTGAACTAGGGTCTCATCCAACCAACTTCTCCATCTAGCTCGGTCCCTAGCTAGATGTCTCCAGTTTCGAGCTCCAAGTTGGGTGAGGTCACTTTCTACTTGTGCGCGCCACCTGATCCGCGGTATTCCTCTACTGCACTGTCATGTGGGTGTGGATTCGAAGACTTTCCGGGCCAAAGCATTGGTTTTCATGCGTTATACGTGACCCAGCCATCTTAGTCGTTGGACTTTTACCCTTCTGGCTAAGTCTACGTTGCTGTACAGCCCGTATAGCTCGTCGTTCCATCTTCTCTTCCACTCCCCTTCGATGCATACGGAACCGTAGATCACACGGTGCTTTCATCTGCTTTTGTCATAGTCCATGCTTCTGCACCGTAAAGCAGGACGGGGATGATGAGGGTCTTATATACCGACACTTTGGTCCCTCGAGAGAGGACTTTGCTACTCAATTTACTCAATTGCTTTCTTAGTCCAAAGAAACATCGGTTAGCAAGAGTTATTCTGCGTTTGATCTCAGCGCTGGTGTTGTTTTCTGCGTTTACAGCGGAGCCTAGGTAGACGAAGTCCTTGACTACCTCAAAGACATCACGCTGAGTTCTTCCGATTATGTCAATGTCATCAGCATATGCCAGTAATTGGACAGACTTTTGAAAGATAGTGCCTCTAGTGTTGACGTGTGAGCTCTGCACTATTCTTTCAAACACGATGTTAAAAAAATCGCATGACAGCGCATCACCTTGTCTAAAACCTTTTTTGACATCGAAAGCTTCTGTTAAGTTGTTTCCAACCTTTATAAAGCAGCGTCAATTCTCCATGGTTATCCTGCACAAACGGTCTCATCCTCGTCCATGCGGCCATGAAATCGAAGAAAAGATGGTGGGTGTCGATTTGGTGTTCTTGGGTTTTTTCCAGGATCTGCTGTAATGTGAATATTTGATCGACTGTGGACTTTCCTGGTCTAAGACCACACTGATAAGGACCTATCAGGTTGTTGACGATGGGATTTAGACGTTCACATATAACGGCAGAGAACATTTTGAAGGCGATGTTAAGTAGACTGTTTCCTCTATAGTTGGTGCAGTTAAGAGGGTCTCCAGGATCGGGCAAACAATACTGAGGTTCCATTCATTGGGCATCCTTTCTTCAGACCATATCTTTCAGATAAGTTGGTGCATGCTCCTAACCAACTTATCTCCAGCTGCTTTAAGGAGCTTGGCATTGAAGCCATCCGCTCCAGCGGCTTTATTAGACTTCAGCTTAGATATGGCAATTTTTAACAACTTACACACTGTAAATCATTGACCTACTAGATATGGACTGTTAGTTGCTAACTTCGCGTTGGTGTCATCTGTTACTTAACTTTACTAGCTCTGCTGTAGACTCAGCGGAAGTATAGAGTAACTTTTGATCATTATAGTGGTATTTGGTTTATTTTGTCAGACTTTACAACAATAATATCCTTAGGTTCTTTGATAAAGAAAGATTTTCCGAGGAGAGAAACAACAGATGGCGTTTAAAATTTTTTTATATTTTTTCCCGCAAAGATCGCAAGGATAGCTAAAGAGGTGTAATCGCTAATAAAGGGGGTTTTCTGTGAGACTAGGTATCGACGAGCAGTCAGTATCTAGTATGTCAGCCTTGTAAATACTTAGTATTGTGTTTTGTGATTGTTAGGAACTTTAAGTTATCCTAAATTGTTTCCAACACAAAATGATTGAAAAAAAATCATAACTTAAAGCCTTTTCATAGAATGTAGCAGAAGTTTTATTAAATTAATTAAACGAGAAATATTTTTAATATGTAATAATAATTATCCTATTTACAAACCTTTGTTCTGTTAACAATTATTAGTTAATAAATAACATGTATGTATTTTTAAGTAGCTAACTAAATATTTTAATTATATATATTTTTTTGAGTTTAACTATATTTGTGTCTACGAAACAAGAAAGCAAACAAAAATAAATTCAAACACATTAATTCTATAATATTATTCAGTCTACTTTTTGAGTCGATTCATTAATCGGTCTTTTAATCCACCAGGTCTCATCTTCATGGGTTTCAAACGTGATCCTGATGCTGCAGTTTGTTTCTCCTTTGATTTTTTCAATCTAAATTTAAAAAAAATATTTAAATTCACAAAGTTACAATTAATTAATTTGAAATATCAAACAAATATTTACAATTCATTCCACAGATAAGCGATTTCCTTCTTCCAAATGTCCTTAAAATCATAAGTGAAATTTGTCCAATAATCAAAGAACTGTCCAGGTGTGGAATTCTCTAGAGTTCCTGATTTGGGTATGAAATGGTAGAAACGCATTGTCTCGATAAACAGCTCTTGACATTCTTCTAAAAGGTTTCGTAGCTCTTCAACATTTTTGTCAGCTACTTCAATGAAATCTTCCATCTTTTTCTTAAAAGGCTGAAGATTATTCTCACTAGATTTGAGTATAACTTCTTCGGTTGTTTTCTTGCAGGCTGAAAAAAAGAAAGACAAAATTCTAAAATGTACATACAAATTCCTTTTTGACAAATGAAGTTGGTGACAAAACAAAACTAATTTAAATTAGGCAATTAAAAGCTAATTCTGAAAAAAGTTGCCAGCAACTTTAGGAAAAACAAATATTTGTAAGATGAGCTATCTTAAGTTGCCTAGTGGCATCTAGACTTAGTTTGACTATTTTCGGACATTTTGCTCTTAAAAATCTTATTAAAACGAAGTTGAGCATATTTTGTTGCTTAAAAATAAGTAACAGAAAATTTTGTTTGCTATCAGCTTAGCGATTTCGGTGTTAAATTCAACATTTGCATTACTTTTAACCGGATGCGATATTAGCAAAGACCACCAATAGCTTCTTAACTACGCATTATTTGGAATAAGCAAAATAACTTACCACTCAATTTTTCATTCAGTTTGATAATCTGAAGTTTAACCTCATCGAAATCCACCTGCACAGCCCTTTCCACATCCGATGGTTCTGGTATTGGTAACAACAACTCTGGCAACGCGGTGCCTTCCTTTCTCCGTCTACTTATATAAGTTTTCACAATAAAGTGCAACAAAGTTGTTTTGGAATCTTTCGATTTAACATCCTTAAGTTTTCCCAAAATTTCCAAAGTAAACCCATCAGCTTGACCTCTCGTTCGATTCCCTCCATTCATATAATTGCCCAGAGTAAGAATTATCGAGAAGACCAGCTTCAAATCCTCACATGCCATCAAGAAATTTGACAGATCCTTAACAACTTTCAGCTTTCTCTCGATCAATGAGACTGCCTCTTCGAATTCAGATTGAAAGACAATACACGAAATACGTTCCGCTGAGAATGAGATTTGTGCGATTTTAAGAAGGAACTTTTCCGGCGAATCCAAGGGTATTTCTCCTTGGGCAGCATCTTTTATCATTTCCAATTCCGAACTGGTCGCTTTAATTTCCATGATTTGCTGAAGAATTTCCAAACTCACCACAGAAGTGTCAACATGATAAATTGCATGCTCGATTTCGGAAATGTCAAAGTGTAAACTTCGAGCAAATATGCCAACATTTTGAGAACGCTTTGTATCAAGAACTTTAACCGTCTTCACAATAGACTTGGCTTTTTCCAATTTGACTTTTGGGACAATTGCTTGCCGCGAGAAGAGTTCAGTGAATTCATCGATGTTGTCGAGATTAGTTTCATCGATTTCTTGCCAAAGCTCTTTGGAGCCATTTTTGTTAGTAGCGCCATCTGAAACGTCTTCTGTTTTAGCTGGGTTTGGTGCTACGATCCGAGTCCAATAGAGAGGTTTCATAGCCTTAGGAGGGTTGACTGCATTTTTCCGAAGAACTAGAAGACACCAAGAAAACAAGTCATTAAAAGTTAAACAAAATAAGGAATGGATAAAAAACTTACTATTGGTTTGAAACCAACCGGTAGGTGGCGCTGGAAATGGAGTTGGTGTCGAAGTCTTAGGAACACCCGGGGCAGGAGGTGGCGTTGAAATGTTTGTGTTTAGGTGTAGACCAGGGGGAGGAGGGGGAGGTGGCTGACCTCCTGATGATGACGGGGGAGGAGGTGGAGCTGGCGGTCCAGCTCCTGGTGGGGGCGGCGGCGGAGGTGGGGCATTGGCCATCGGCATTGGCGGAGGTGGCGGAGGAGGGGGACCTCCTTGAACTGGCATTGGTGGAGGGGGTGGGGGTCCACCACCACTAATTCCTGGCATTGGTGGTGGAGGAGGAGGTGGTGGAGCTGGTCCGGCACTTTGTAAAATTGGCGGAGGAGGTGGTGGCGGTGGTGGAGGAGGAGGTACGTACGCTGGTGGTCTCTTAGGAACAGACACATCGGTCTCATTAAAACTCGTCTGAACGAATTGGTCAACTCCACCCTTCGGCGGCGTCTTGAGCTGAGCACGACATCTCTGACAAAGATCACATTGTGCGTCTTCCAGAACACTCGTTTGAACTCCAATTTCTTCCCTCTGCTTCTCGCTATTCGACACATCCTTTGCGTCTTTTTCATAAATTGTCACTTCTGTGGCATTCAGCGCCTCATTAAGTGGAAGACATCGTTTTGATAATTTTGGTCGTGTAGCCTGATGATGTTGCTGAACAAGCAACTCATTAATCACTCCATGGACTTCATTCAAACTATTGCAATCGAGAATAGCCTTACGAAGCTCAGCGGTTACCACCTCAATAGGGCTGTCAACGTGCAATCCTTTCGAAGCCCGAACAACACTACTAGCTGGAGTACTGCAATAGGGCCAAGCTGATTCCTTATCAAGTTTTCCAGGTGTCATTGGAATAGAAGTTGTTGGTAGTTCCGTATACCGCCATTGATACATTTGAAATGGCTAAACAAAAATAAATTAAACACAAATAAATTAAACTTATTGTTAACTCACGCTTCACGCAGAAAGAAATAAAAATAATGAAGTGTTGGAAATCTTCAGTGATTAAATTTATAGATTTACTATTGAACGCATGAGAAGAGCGAGTGTCTCAGCTCTTCAATAAAAATGTGCATCGAACAGATGATGCATGACAAAAGTAATGTGATGCTAAGTTTAGATTGTTTTATATTTTTTTAATGACTCCGACCTAAATTAATAATAAACTTTTGCTGATAAGAGGTTCTTTTGAAATGGAAATTTTTGCTATTTTAAGTGGAATGAAGTTGAACTTATTTGAGAATACAATTGTTTAACATTTTTTCTTGGTTAATCAGAAAACAATTATCCACTTTGACAGCTGTTTGTTGCAAGTTCATTGGTGCGATAATTGATTTGATTGATAGTTTATTTTTGTTAAGGTTTAATAAACAATCTATAATTATGGGTAGGTACCCAATTAAGAAGAAATTAATTAACAATTCGGTTAGTTTCATACAAGTTCAGACTTAAGATTGCCCTAGGAATCTGATTGGTAATACAAGGGGTCACTCATTAAACGCTCCTTAATTCTAAATTTTAATAAAACAAAGCTTGTGTGAGGAACCATCACAGACCTTGAAACATTCCTCTCTTTAACCCCACTTGATCTCTTCGGACAGGTAGCATGCAACACTTTATACCATTCAAACAGACTAGTTTAAACCCTAGTAGGCAAACAGCAATCAAAGTCAATGTCACAGATTCAAAATGAATAACATTGCATTGAAATTGGCCAAAAACGGATTACTCCTTCATCCAAAGCATTGATTTATACTTGGACAATTTAATTAAAAATAAAGTTTCTTTCGAAACTGCAACCAACAGATGGTCTTTTCTTGATATTTGTTGGGTTTTGACAAATCTATGGCCGAATATTTCCGAAGAAATATCAAAATGACATTTAGAGTAGGCCTCAAGCATATTTATTGATTGCTATCCTAAAAGGTCATAAGTTAATGGGTGCATCAACACAACAAACGAGGAGGAGGTATTGGACTCTTTTCATTTCCCCACAGTGAATAACTTAGTCTAGTTTACAGAAGGAAAACATGAATAGCAAAAGAATTATTGATGTCCCGTCCTTGCCACCTAAAGGAATCCTGCAGTTTAGGAAGGCGCCGTCGCCACTAACTCTCCGCCAACCCTTTACCAAAAGTTAAACTTCTAGTTCTGATTCTATCCTAGAAGAACAATGTATCGAGAGAGATTCGAGTAAGAACCTAAACTATCGGGGAAGGTACGTCAGCTCACATGATTTGATTTAGGTTGGTCTTGCATGGGTGTAAACAAAGACACTTACGAAAAATACGCAATAATACGGCTTGAGCGATGCTCAATTCTTGAGATTGAGAACGTCGCGCAGTCCTCCTATGGAATAGAGGCTACTTTTGGAACAGGCCATGGTAGTTCTCTTAAAGAGAAACTTATGAATTTGCGTTCAACTTATGCATCTCGTGAAAAGCATTCTATACAAGGAAAACGTACTCGAGATATGGCGTACCAAAGTGTAATACAGAGCGGGAGCAACATAAGAAACCTGAAATTCTTTAGATCGGCGTAGTGGCCCTAAATGACTACCGTGCGGAACTCCTGTTTTGTCAAACAAAATTCAAAATCATTTCTAAAATTAACTCGATAAGAGCTATTTTAAAGGTAAGAAGAAATTCAGGGAAAAAAATCAATTGTCTTCAGCTTAAATGTGACGATATTATGAGATAGCTGCAAACTTCGCATCGGAAATACAGTTAACTTAAAACAGTATTGGTCCCTATGCAGTGGGATAGAAACTGCCACATTTATTTACCCTCCAGATGGAGTTAGTGAAGGCGTACACTCTAAACGACTTATATTAAGGCTCTCTTTCCGCTTTCTCAATTACTATAGGGTGTTTCAGGCATGGCTTATAGCTATAAAATGATGTTTGTAATGGCTTAAAGTAAACGTGATATCAACACCTAATACCAGGATTTTCTTAGATAGTCAGGCTGCCATTTAATCTTTGGACTCTGTCCCTACAAACTCCATAGCAGCACATAACTGTCGATCTTTTCTAATAGAGATGCCATACTAGTTAAACATTCACCTTTGCTGAGAGCCGCCGCAGCAGGTCAAAGACACATTCCAGGAAACTGTAAAGCAGATGAACTCGCCAACAAACTTACAGCACTACCCATTCTACCTCTTTTGGCACACCAATCGCGACGTGTAAGTTTTTGGTTCGATAAGACGCAACAGTCCGTTAAGAACTAGGGCCTAGTGACTTACAACTCTCAAGCATTCCTGTGTGCGAGTACTGTTGTCAGGGATTGAGGGGCCTACAGTTCTAAGCCAGATCCGAACGGCGAATTTGAGAAAGCATTTTTCATGACAAGAATTACTCTTAAGAATTTGTCAATTCCTCGCAAGAGGCAGTACCCGTCAAAAATCTTTAGATGGCACAGGCTGGTATTGAACCCAAGACCCAAAACCAACATCAGATGGACTAAAATCTCCAATTGTCAGGCAAAATAAAACTATATGGTCTACCCTAGATATATAGAGCGTTCAAGGTGCTTGATATTTCTAAGCAGATTGCATACAAGATCTATAATCGGTGACCTAACCGGCTTCAGTATAATAAGAAAGCACGCCATTCGGCTAGGCGTATTCTAAAATGACTTTTGCATAAGCTGTATGCATGAAGAAGACGAAGAAACAGTTCTTCAGTTCCTTTTTACATGCCTTTTTTTAGCTCAATAACGCAAGACTTTCCTAGGAGAATTCTTCTATAACGAATCTCAAAGACACTAGTCTTTCATTGGATTTCCAATTTGTATCAATGAATTTAAGAGAATGAATAAAGATTCATGTGGTATCAAAATGGGCAGACAACTGATTCCATGACGGACATCCACTCCAACCTAACCTAACCTATGAGAAAGTTGAAAAGCTTAAGAATAATCAATGAGCCTTGTTTAGGGTATTTTAAGAACTTATGCGGAAATGCGGGTAGATTAGGATTGTCGATCATTTTTTCAGAGAACGATGTTGTTGACTACATAAAATATTCTTGCAGTTGAAATATCAAATATCACAAGCAACTTGTTCGAAAAACTTTGGAATTCAAGTCAGCTTTGGAGATTGTTCTGCAATTATTAATGTCGGACTTGTTCCCCTTATTAAAGGCTGGTGTAATAAATGCCTTCATTTACATGGCTAGGAATTCGCATGAACTTAGAGGTTAAGCGAAGAAAATGGGATCCTACTATTGATTTACATTTTTTTCAAGACAATTAGAGGAATTCCAGTTGTTTAGTTCATTATATTTATTTAAAGTCAAAAATCGTCCTAAATTCAAAAATATTATCTACAGGCATACCTACCCATTCTTCCAGAAATAGGCCTTATCGCTGATGATGATATCTGAATAAAAATTAAGGTCAGTTTCCAGATGCTCCCGATATATAATTTAGCCAGCATCCGCCTTTGTCTTTTGTTACCCTCAGCTTCTGGGTCAACTGAATTTTGTATTTTTTGTTTGCATATATAAGATTGCAATTGTTAAAAGGAGACTTTCACTTGTCCTAATCGAGTAATTAAACAAATGTTTTCTCTCTGACCTACTTAACTTTTGACAAAACTCAATTTGTTCATGGGTGGTTCCCAAATAGGTTGAAGGGCAAGTCTAAAGTTTAAAAAGGCTTAAGCTTGTCAATAGGCCATTGTTTAAATATATGTGCCTTTACCTGTCTATTTTTACCCTACTTCTAAAACGAACGTCATAAAATGTTGGCCATAAATGCATCTGCCAAAACAAATTGAGGATACACACAATACAATACTTCCATATAAAACCCTCATATACGCTCGGTTAACAGGAAAAACTAACTTAAATGTCTTACAACAAAGTTTGGCCTTTCCTGGGCATTACATGTCCTCCATATAACCTAAGTCACTTTTCAAGAATCGTGTCAGTAGTTGCACAAAACAACTTCAATCTAAAACGCTCAATTTAACTGAAACTGATGTCATCTCTACAAACATACACATAGAAACATACATACTCGTACAAACAAGTGTGTTACTTGTCCTTTTGTTTCCTTTTTACCGGAGAAACGGTCACCGCACAATTGTCCTTTTTTCCAGTCCATTCAAAAAGGCTTGCACACAGAATGAACTTTTTGAAGAACAAAAAGAAACAACAAATCTTTGAGTGTAACGCGTACATTCTCTATGGACGATGACGATGAGGAAGACTAGAACGACGATAACGCGAGACGCACGGGTGCAACGGCTGCTGCGGAGGAATCATCTGAGAAAACTTGTTCTTAGGATTGCTCCAGGGTAATCGACTAAGACGACCATGATGATGACAACAACGAGACACTGTAAATAAGGGACGATAATGGTGACCATAACTGCTAGAGTGATATCAGTGAGATGCAGCAGCATCCTGCATTCACCATGGTTATGGTGATATGGAGGAGCTGCAAGAGCTTCACTCCAATCCCATTGCGATGTGTGTGTGCTTAGGTCCTTTCAAACAAAGTCATCTTAGTTCAACCCAAATCTCCAAAGTTTAGAAACTTGAACGATAGCATCCTTTTTTCATCGCCTTGTGTCTTCGTATGCGTCTTCGCCTTCAAGTCACAAGGATTTTCTGTTTTTCTATTTTATTTTTTTTTAATTTTTGTTTGTGTTCGAGTCGAGATTTAGTTTCACTTTAAAGTTTTACAATTCTGGGAAAACTGATGAAACTTCATTTTCTTGGATTGCACGGAAAAGCTGCACGAGTTAAAAAATGAAAAATAAAAACAACCACTCAATGTCATTGTGGGTGTTTGAAAGTTGAGTCCTGAATGCACGTGCAGCCAGCCAACTTAGTGGTGGTGTGCTGAAAGGGTTACTAACAAAATATAGATATAAGGTCTCAACTCAAGTTGACTCGAACGTCAACTTCGACATCCTCTATACTTTTTACAGAGAATCTTTATATTTTTATTTTGTTTGTAAATAAAAATCCAAGCCACTTAGGAGTTTCTTCTGTTTCACATTACAATACGTATCTACAAAAAAAAAACACCCTCTGAAGATCTCACGACATCAGAGAATCGATTTCAATTTATGAAATAAAAATAAGAAGAAAAGTGAACAACTATAATCGCTTTTCGTATAAGAAGAGAGATTTTCTATTGAATTCACTTTAAACGGCATCGGAGGAGTGAACCTTAATCCTTTCTATGTATACTTTTTATCCTGAGTCCTAGAACTGGTCCAGGTTCTGAAGTAGAAGTATGAAGAACAAGATCGAAAAGACTCTATGTCTGAGGGAAGTTTTAAAATTGAGTAGCATATGGAGGCTATAAGTCGTTTGATTGTTTGTTAGTTGGCATTAGAAGAATTGCTGACAGGTGATGGTGTTTTTTGCTGCTACTTCTGATACTGGTCGAATTGAATTCAATTTTTATCCTGAAGACATACTTATACACATGTATGACGACAATTTTTATAGTTTTTCTTGGTCCAATAAGTTTGGAACATACATTGATACATAAAATAAGGACTGTTAGTGATGAGAGGTTTTTACTGATATACCATAAGTGTTATAATACTGAGTTGTTTTTCTTTGATGGTTTGGTTGAAGGGTTTAGAGATTCCTTGGCGTTGACAATGGATCATGAAAATGCGACCACATCAAAACTGTTTTTCAGCTTATTATTTCCCTTCTACAAAAAGCTCTTTTTTTATGAATCAACTTAGGCAATGTTTATTGGTTTTTGAAAAAGATAAAAGTAAATCAATTCAAAAATAGAACCGCAGTGGGTAATTGGCAAATAATATTTCTTCTAATATGTTTTTGTATTTGAAAACGGTTATTGCGTTATTAAGTTCTGTAGATAAAACATTTCTTCGAGAATTTTTCACGGGAAATGGTGCACTTATTTGTTATACTCACGAAAATTATTGACGGTAACATTCAATGCTAAATTAGTTTGAGGTTACCTGTGTTAAAAATATGTACCCTTTCAGAAAGTGTTTTTCCACTTTTACTTTAAGAACTTTTTTGAAATAAGAAAAACTGTTGTGTAAAGACAGACATGGGCGAAACGTAGCAAACACAAAAACTTGTTTCAGTTTGACCTGAATCCCACTAAATTAACCAAGAAACTAACAGACAAAAAAGGTCACCTACTGTATACTTGTTACAACTTTATTTTTTCGAATATGTACTTCTTTAAAGACTAAAATGAAAATTGTGTTTGATTTAAATCTGAAAGCCATTAGATTTCTCAAAATAAACTTAATTGTAAAAGCACGTTGTTTTTAATTCAATTTTTACATATAAAACTTTTGAATTTTAGTAAAAACAAATATTTTTGGTATGCAAACATTTGTATTGGATTACTGTTATTTTTAGTATAAGAAAATTTAAAACAATTTCCTAGAGTAAGTCGACTAAAATCTTAATTAGTCCAAATCTGAAGCCAATCGACCCAACGCTTATGGCTGAACAGACAGTTAAACGGACTTAACCAGGGGAGCCACTTTTTTCGCCTTCTCTACCATCGTTATATCATTTTTGACTAAAGTTCGAAATTGCAAAACCTCCGTTAGTGTTTGTGGGTAAAAAACTGATATTTTTCAAAATTTCATTTAAACAGGTGTTGCTCGAAAATTGCATTTAGAGTGAGATATGTATAGGCAAGTTACCCAATTCTGTTATACACTTCAGCTTTTACCATGTACTGCGACACCTTGTACAATTACATGTTTTTTTTGGAATGGAACTAAGACGAATTTGTTTTAAATACATTTTTAAGAATGTGGTAAGCAATAAATTGATTCAAAATATTCATGTTTTTATGAGCAAGTACTCGAAATTTAAAAAAAATGATAATTACAATCTATGAATACAATCATAGTGAAATGTTCCACTACATGATTTTTTATACATACGGTGAGTATACGCCCAAATGAACAACTGCATTTTTGTACGTATGTACGTACTGATATCGACTTGAAAAAAAGAGGCTGAAATGCGACCCACACTGATAACTTAACATCCCGTCTGTCGATTTGTCTTGCTTTAAAGTTTTTCTATATGTATCAATTTTTACCAAATTTGCGTTCTATTTTTGTAAATTTTATTTTTTATGAAAAAACGGACTGTTGGATTTTTATATAAAATTACTGAATATTGAAAACAATATTTTCTGTGAAATAAAATTAGTTTGAAACCAATATTTTTAATTTTTGAAAAGCTATTTAAGCCGAAAGTAAATTTTTACCAAGTTTTAGTATTGTTTTTTTTAGAGTTTTATTTTTTGTAAAAAATTAACCAAATGTTGAAAACAATATTTCTTATAAGATACAATTAGTTTGAAGCCAATATTTAAAAGTTTTGAAGATATATTTGAGCCGAAAATCAATTTTTACCAACTTTTATACATTTTTTTAGGTTTTTATTTTTTGTAAAAAAAACTGTCTACTCGATTTTTCTCAACATTTTTCAAAATGTTGAAAACAATATTTCTTATAAGATAAAATAAGCTTGAAACCTAAATTTAGAGTTTTTGAAAAGATATTTGAATCGATATTCAATTTTTACGAACTTTGAGTAATGTTTTTTTTAGATTTTTATTTTTTATAAAAAAACTGTCAACTCGATTTGTCTTAAAATCTTATCAGATGTCAAAAACATTATTCTTCGTTGCGAAAAATTGTTTTGGAGATGAAATTATATTTCAGTCGTAAAACCGTTATATTGATTTTTTCCTGATACCTGTTTGGTATCACGTTACAATATATTATATAAAATTAAATTCAAGTCTTTAGCGTTTTTGGTTCGTAAGATATTTAAGGTTAACCAAAATGTTCACCTTTTTTCAAACTGCTATGGTAAAAAAACCACCCACGCAATTTTCTTGAGAGCCCTTTCTGCATCTTTATGCCTTATTATCTGAATAACAAAATTTATTTGAAATCGATACCTCTTCTGGTTCTTGAGGTATGGACGACGAAAAAAACGTAGCGATCGCACGCACAGACATCTTTCTAAAAATCTTTTATTTCGACTGTAGGGACCTTGAAACGTCGAGAAATGTCAAAATTTTCAATTTGAAAATTTACAATAACTTCGTATGGGAAGATAAAGAAATGCAGAGAACTTTCAAAAAATTGAGCGGTAAAAATATGATCTCCAAAATTATTTGTATGCATCCGTGAATAACGTTTTTGACATCTGTTAAAAGGTTTGGAAAAATTGAAATGGCAGTTTTCTTACAACAATTAAATCTTTAACAGAAAACAGTACTAAAACTTGGTAAAAACTAATATTCAACTCGAAGATCTTGAGAATAAATGAAGGTACTTAATTTAAAATCTTTTAGTTAACATTTCAAAATTAGTGGGTTAAATCTGGTTTGAATATTTAAATATTTTTGACAGATACTGCAATATTTCTTTTTGCGGAAAAATGTTAGATTGTAAGATTTAGAGAAATTTTAAGGTGTACTAATTTAAGAAGAAACCTCCACTAAAAAAATTGTTCGCAAGCTTACTTTGAGTTCAAGATTGATTAGCTCTGGATTTAACTTGAAGTTTTCAGCACTAAAAAATTGCGACTAAGAAAATCCAAATGGTATATTTTTTTATAAGAAATAAAAATCTTTAAAAATATGGCACTCCTATTCATAAAAACTAAGTCTCTACAAAAAACATTGGGAGCAAGAATTCATATTGAAAATGTATGCAAAATATTGTTTTTTACTCAATTGAAAAAAAAAATTACTGGGTAGTATGAACTTGGTCATAAATAAGTCTGTTTAAAAATATTTCCTGAATTTAAATATTTAAAAATAAACCTTAAAAAAGTTTGTTTTCAAAAATTTAAATGCCATTTTATTTCTCACAAAAACCTTAATTTTTCAAAATTTGTATTTAAAAATCATTAGAGCGTTTTTTTTTAATTAACATTTTATACATACAATTTTTCAATTTTAGTTTAGAAATATTTTTGGTATGAAGTTATTTAGAGTTTATATTTAAATTTCGTAAAAAAATATTAATGCTTGTTTTAAAAATCAAAAATATAAACATATATTATTTTTAAAGAATGTACAGAAAATAAAATTTCAGTCGGTTGGTTTGTTCCTGAGAAAACTTAAAAACAAAATAACGGTTCTTTAGGGGGTACCCTAACCAAAGTTAAGAAAAAATGTTTAATAAAAATCTATCGGTTCATTTCTGAGACAACATAAATTTTCGTTTTTTGACCAAAAAAAATAACAGAAAAAAATATTTAACACGAAGCGACTTACAATCGACCCAATGGTTTGGGCTGAATGGGCGTGGGCAGACTTCGATAACGTTATAATGTCATGTTTGATTAAAATCTCGAGTTCGAATTTTTTTTAGAATGTAAAACTTTAAACTTTTCTTGAACATATTTTTAAAACTTTTCTTATAAAAGTATAAAAACTTTATAATTCAGATAATGCGTTAAATCCAGTAAATAAATAAACTCTTATTTGAGCCTAAGGTTGTGTCTGTAGATGTTACGGTTTTAAGAATACAGTTGTTCAAAAATTATCTAAAATACGTTTTTTAGCGAAAATCAACGAATTTAATACTAAATAAAAAAATAGTCAGTTTACCATATCTATGGAGTAAGAAGATTGATAAAAGAAGAAGACAAAGAATAGTATTGGTCTATATCCCCCCTGTTAGCAGGAATAAGTAAGTTGACATACAAAATCGAAGACTGAAAATCAACGGGAACATCTTCATTATTGTGATGTAACTTTTCTCAAAGGCAGCAATTCATTCTTTTAAAAAATGTTAGTAGTGTCAGAAAATAATTGTTTTCAATCTCAAAGATAAAAATAACAGATTTAAAAAGTATTTTTTTTTAACTTTAAATAGGAAGTTATTGTAATGGGTCCGATTTGTCAAATTGAATATTTTGACATTTCTCGAAGTTTCAAGGTCACTAGAGTCAAAATAAAAGATTTTTAGAAATTAGATTTTTAGAAATATGTCTGTACGTGCGTGTGTACGTAAGTTCGTACGTTCGTACGTTCGTACGTCCGTACGTTCGCGACGTTTTTTTTCGTCGTCCATAGCTCAAGAACCAGAAGATATCGATTTCAAATAAATTTTGTTATAAAGATAAAAAAGCAGACAGATGCAGAAAGTGCTCTCAAGAAAATTGCGTGGGTGGTTTTTTTACCATAGCAGTTTGAAAAAAAGGTGAACATTTTGGTTAATCCTAAATATCTTACGAACCAAAAACAAAAAAAAAAAACGCTAGAGACTTGAATTTAATTTTATATAATAAATTGTAACGTGATATCAAAGAAATATAATTTTTGAAAAAAATCCATTTAACGTTCTTTTTTTATAAATCAAAAAAAATGAAAAAATGTGTCACCTCCAAAATTTTACGAATAAAATATGATTTCATCTCCAAAACAATTTTGTGCAACGAAGAATAATGTTTTTGACATCTGATAAAATTTTGAGAAAAATCGAATTGACAGTTTTTTTTGTAAAAAATAAAATTAAAAAAAAAATAAAAGTATATCTTTTCAAAACTTTAAAATATTGGCTTTAGTATACTTTTATCTTTCAAAAAAAATTGTTGTTAACATTCAGTAAAATTTTGAAAAATCGAATTGACAGTCTTTTTACAAAAAATAAAAAAACTAAAAAAAATGTATAAAAGTTGATAAAAATTGATTTTCGACTCAAATATCTTTTCAAAAATTGTAAATATTGGCTTTAAACTAATTTTATCTTTCAAAAAATGCTGTTGCCAACATTCAGTAAAATTTTGAAAAAAATCGAATTGAGAGATTTTGTATAAAAAATTAAAAACCTAAAAAAAATTAACAAAAGTTGGTAAAAATTGATTTCAACTCAAATATATTTTCAAAACTTTGAGGTATTGGCTTTAATTTACTTTTATCTTTCAAAAAATATTGTTGCCAACATCCAGTAAAATTTTGAAAAAATCGAATTGACAGTTTTTTCACAAAAAAATAAAAACCGAAAAAAAATTAACAAAAGTTGGTAAAAATTGATTTTCGACTCAAATATCTCTTCAACAATTTTAAATATTGGCTTCAAACTAATTTTATCTTATAAGAAATATTGTTTCAACATTCAGCAAAATTTTGAAAAAATCGAATTGACAGTTTTTTTACAAAAAATAAAACTCTTAAAAAAACAATACTAAAACTTGGTAAAAATTTACTTTCGACTCAAATAGCTTTTCAAAAATTAAAAATATTGGCTTCAAACTTATTTTATTTCACAGAGAATATTGTTTTCAATATTCAGTAATTTTTATATAAAAATCCAATAGTCCGTTTTTTCATTAAAAATAGTACGCAAAATTTGGTAAAAATTGATACGAGTACATATAGACAAACTTTTAAGCAAGACAAATAGACAGACGGGATGGGAAGTTATCAGTGTGGTTCGCATCCCAGCCTCTTTTTTAAATTTTTGTATGTTATTGAGAACTATTTTTTTCAGTAACCAATGTCTTTGTCAATTTTTGATTAAATATTTAGTTTTTGAAAAAACAGAAAGCAATTATTTTACTAACTATAATATTTCTTAGTCAAGTAGTCTTTTCTCTGGACAGAAAGAGCCGTTTCCTTAAAAAGTATTGTATGGTTTTTATTTTGCTAGGTGTTAATGACGTTTGCCTTAAAAAAAGAAGTTAAGATGCGATCCACACTAATAACTTCCCATCCTTTCACTGTCTGTCAATTTGTCTTGCTTCAAACTTTGACAAAATATTCATAACAATATTTTGTTATAATTTTAAGTCAATATCCTTCTTTGTTCTCCTAATACTTTAGTCGATTTGTTCGTGTTTTTTTATAAAAGTTGTCAGTTGAATTTAAAAAAAAAAATAATCTTAAACTTACCAACAACATTTTGCATATGATGAAATAGTTTCGATATCAAAACCTATGTTTGTTATCGAGTTTTAGTCGAAAAACAAGTTTAAAAATTTTAGTAGCATTTCTTAAAAAATTCTATTTCTTATATAAACATAAACTATTTGGATTTTTTAGAGAAAATTTAGCACATAATGAAGTCAATATCTTCATTTATTCACGAGATATCGAGAATAGAACATCAATTTTTACTAACTTTGTGAATCTCATTTGTATAAAAACTGACTATTGGATTTTTATAAAAATGTTATTCAACTTTCAACCATTCCTGTGTGCTAATTATGACTGGAATGAAGGGAACCTAGTTAATGTGCCGAATCCGAAAC
The DNA here is from genome assembly GCF_945859685.1 of Eupeodes corollae. Taxonomy (NCBI): domain Eukaryota; kingdom Metazoa; phylum Arthropoda; class Insecta; order Diptera; family Syrphidae; genus Eupeodes; species Eupeodes corollae. Next base: position 96,290,051 of record NC_079149.1, read on the forward strand.
CTAATTTGAGAAATCACTCTTTAAGCTGTTTAAGAACTACTTTGTTAGTCTTCAATTGAAGTCTTTTTCTATTGACGTATTAAAAAAAAAAACTGTCTGTGATACGACCCACACTGATAACTTCATATCCCGTCCGTCGATTTGTCTTGCTTAAAAATTCTTTGGTTTTCGTGTTTTGCTTAAAAAGTAGTCAGTTGAATTACTCTTAAAAAATTAAAAATTACCAAACAAATCTTGCATATAATGAAATAGTTTCATTTCAAAATCTAGCTTTGTTAACGAGAGTTTAAGTCGAAAACCAATTTTTACATATTTTACTACCATTTCTTAAAAGTTTGTTTATTTCTTATATAAGCAAATACAAATCGAATTAATGAAATTAATTTTGAGTCAATACATGCTATTGTTCACGAGATATCGAGAACCGAACATTAATTTTTACTAAATTTGTTGGATGTTTATACAAAATTTACCGAATGTCGAAAACAGTATTTTAAGTGAGATAAAAGTCAATATTTTTATATTAAAAAAAAAAGACTTTTGAGTCGATAATCAATATTTTGTTTAGGTTTTTATTTTTTGTAAGAAAACTGGCCAATCGATATTTCAAAAAAATTGTATAGAACGTTGAAAACAATATTTTTTTATAATATAAAATTAATTTGAAGCCTACATCTCCAATTTTTGAAAATATATTTGAGTCGAAAATCAATTTTCACGAACTTTTAGTAGTGCCTTTTTAGGTTTTTATTTTTTGTTAAGAAAATGTCAATTCGATTTTTTTTAAAACAATATTTCTTGTAATATAAAATTAGTTTGAAGCCAATATTTTTAATTTTTAAAAATAGTCAAAAATATATTTTCGACGACTTTTATTAATTTGTTTAAGTTTTATTTTTTGTAAAAAAAAACTGTCAATTCAGTTTTTTTTAAATTTTACTGAATATTGACAATAATATTATATTTGAAAAGATGAATTAGTTTAAAGCCAATATCTTAAACTTTTGAAAAGATATTTGAGTCGAAAATCAATTTATGCCATTTATTATTAATTTTTTTTTTTAAAAACTGTCAATTCGATTTTTAACAATATTTTTTACAAGAAATTAATTAATTGAAAACCAATATCTCAAAATTTTGAAAAGATATTTGAGTCATTTTTTGTTTATAAAATTTTCGAGGTGATAAATATTTTTTGTTCAGTTTGTTCGATTTAAAAAAAAAACTGTTAATTGGAATTTTTCCAAAAATATATTTATTTGTTATCGCGTTACAGTTTATAATATAAAATTTAATTCAAGTCTCTAGCTTTATTGGTTCGTGAGATTTTTTAAAGTCCTTTTCTGCATTATAATCTGTATACAAAATTTATTTGAAGTCAATATCTCTAATGGTTCTTGAGCTATAGACGACGAAAAAAACGTGGCGAACGTACGGACGTTCGAATGTACGAACACACGCACACACAGACATCTCTCAAAAAACTTGTATTTCGATTCTAGAGACCTTGATAGAGAAATGTCAAAATTTTCAATTCGACAAATCGGACCCATTACAATAACTCCCTATAGTAAGTTAAAATATATAAATACTAGGTACTGATTAAATGCATTACGACTTCTTAAACAACAGTACTACAATACTTCCTAAGTATTGTTAATTGGTATGGAGCCCACCGTAGCGAATATTCTCTTTCTTTCATTTTAAGTAATTTTGTAAAGATATTTTTTGTATTACTGAAAGACTTGTAGAAACGGCTTACGAGGTTATGGAGGATAACCATCGACAAGCAATTTTAAACTTCAGAGTAAAGTAACCTCCATTTTCAGGAAAAACTATAAAATTGTACCATAAAAACTCTTTTAAGTAAATAATGTGTCTAATGGGCTATTAATTGAAGAGTAAAGTACAAAACATGATTTTTAACCTCAATTTCTAAAGAGTATCTACTTGATGAACAAGCTACTAATCACTCGCTATATACACAATGTACATTTCATTAATACCAATAAATATCTACTATACACTTAACCTACATAATATATACCTATACATCAACATATCATTATCAATTCTATTAAATTTACATAATTATTTAAGCATAAGTATGTATGAATATGAAATTCAAAATACTCTTCAAAAAAACGAAATTCAATTAAATAATAGTTCTACTCGTACAAACTATTTATACACAAGTATTGTAAAGGTACATACATATCTCACAAATCTCTCTATTCAAAACAATGTAGGTACATAACATAAAATAATTATAAAAGTGCTCCTTCAATATAATTTAATCGATATAATAACACCCAGCACGATTCATTTATCTATGTACTCTATTATATTTCCCCGAGAGTACAATATACTGATGTGTAGAGGATAATACGGTGCTGATCGAATGCGGGTAATAAAATAATGAACGTAAGTACCTTTACCCATTCTATATAAAAGCAATCTCTCTCTAATGCACGCACAAATTACTTCTCTGTCCAATTACCAAATAATGTGGACGCACATTTAACACACCTCAATAATAATAATCCTTCACAATAGCGCACTATTCAATAACAATAGTTACGTATGTATTGTGTATGGCTATGCTTATAAAATTATGCTTAAAGTCCTTCATGTTGACATACATACGAACGAATACATAGAGGAGGTACATGCCTCAATAGTCTAGGCCTATTAGGCTAATTTTAACATAATCACAGCGAGTGGTCCATATTGTGGCCTTGGAAGAGCCAACCAATATTTGGGTCGCCTCATGTCGCTAGCCCTAGGGACATTTTATATACAGATCTATAAGGACATTCTATACATGTAATGTGTATGGGAGTGTGAACGCGTCGTCGTCGTCGTCGTCGTGTAGTTGTCGTCGTCATCGGGGGAATTCTTGACAAGTGGACTTATATTGCAGGAAAGTCATGCACCATTACCACACATAATCACTTATACGAATTTAACCGAAAATTTGGTCGATATTAAATAGATTTTCACAAAATCAATGCATTATCTTGGATAGGTGTGTGGTTAAGGGTGCAATGGTATATCTAACTGGGGGTGTGTTTGAATTCAGCGGATTATATGATCTGTGAAGTCTAATTGATGAGCTTGGTTTTAAATAACAATTAACGCACTAAACTTAGTGAATTGAATACAAAAATTGCAGTGAATTTTATTATAAGGGACGTTCTGTGAAGTTGGCGAGATTGGTCCTTGTGTTAAGTGGTCGCAAGTTTGGTACCTTTTTATGCCAAGACTCACACTTGAAAAGGGAGAGATAGTTCACATTAGTTTTGAAGTCCCAAATATTGCTTTACTGGAAAAGACTGAGTCGGTTAAAGCATTGCACATTCTTGTAGTGCGGCTAAAGTACGAGTCACTGAAGTCGACAGTACGACCGAAGTTGGGCTCGAGGGTATACTGATGAGCATTTGTGGGGACACGGGTACTAATGTTGAATTTCTTGAGGGGAGGAAAGCAACTCACTATTTCTCCAGATCATAATTCGTTAAAATATCGTTCAATACTGTCTAAAAGACTTAATAAGTGAGTTGCAATACCGGACTTTAGATATGCATTTTACTTAAGCTTTGGGCATATACATTCTTATAGATAAAAGCTAGATCAGAGGGGAAGAAATACTTCTTGCATTACCTTAGAAAACCCAAACATCAAGCTGCAATATTTGAAAACATAGCCAAATTTTTGCATGATCAGAAATTAAGGCAAAAAATACTACAATGTCCCAAAGGTAGTAAAAATGTGTGGTCATTTGTAAAAAACGTACGAAACACCACGTCATCCTCGGTTCCAACGCTCGTCCACAATGACACTCCCTATGTAAGCTCGATTGATAAAGCCAATTTGCTTGCAGCACATTTTGCTGTTAGTTCGACGCTACTGGATAGTGTCATGAGTCCTCCTGTTCTTGAGAGCGTAAATGATTCTATGGGACGAATCTTTTTTCGCACTCGTGCAGTCAAAAGAGTACTGAAAGACCTTGACATACACAAATTCGCTGGCCCGGATAGTATTCCCCCTATTGTTCTGAAGAGGTGTTCTTCAACGCTGGCAAAACCCCTGCGTAAGCTTTTCCATCTGTCCTATTCTACAGGTCTCTTCCCGAGTGGATGGAAAACTGCATTTGTCCAGCCTGTCCCTAAAAAAGGCGAATCCTCCTCTCCCTCAAACTATCGTCCAATTGCACTTACGTCCCTTCTTTCTAAGGTCATGGAAACGCTGATTATTTTTCAGCTTAAGAAATATCTTGAAGAACGGAAGCTTCTTAATGACCGACAGTATGGCTTTCGTAGCAACAGGTCCACTGGTGATCTCATGGCCTATCTCATCGAACAGTGGAACAAATCTTTACATCGTTTTGGAGGAAGTAAGATTATTACACTTGATATTTCAAAAGCATTTGATAGAGTTTGGCACCAAGCTCTCTTATCGAAAATGCGTGCGTTTGATATCGATGAATCTCTTCTTCGTTAGATTAGAAATTACCTTTCTAACCGTTCAATACAAGTTGTATTGGATGGTTTCAAGTCTGAAATTCATAAATTAAATGCTGGTGTACCAAAGGGCTCCGTTTTGTCTCCGACTCTCTTCCTTATATTCATAAACGAACTTTTGTCTGTCACTTCTAATCCATTAAACTGTTTCGTCGACGGCAGTACCCTCAGCTTTTCATATTCGTTTCTGATTCACATCCTTGTTCTTCAGATGTGGAATTTAAACGGCAGCGTATGAAGCAATAAATTCTACTATATTTTTGATTCCCCACTTAACAATGGTGCAAAAGTCAGAATTTAATGAGTTTATCATACATTGCTGTTGAATATCCATATCCGGAGAGCAGGGTTTTGAACTTAAAAATGAATATGAAAAGCTGAAGGCATTAATGTTAGCGAAGCATGTAAATGGACAAGACATTTTAGACAGGAGATCAATAATAAAAATGATAAAGAGTGTCGGAGACAGATTACAGCGCTGAGACACACCAGCATTTATTTTTTTGTTGCTCTGACTTGAATCCATCCAATACTACTTGAATTGAACGAACTGAAAAATAATTTCTAATCCAACGAAGCAGGGAATCGTCATGCTTTTTCGATAAGAGTACCTGATGTCAATCTTGTAAACATAGAAAGAAAGTGTATCTGATGGCTATTTACAAGACTTTGGTTCTTGAGATATTTCTTGATATAATAAAATTAATCACCGTTTTATTGTAGTACTCTTGGCATTATGGTTATTGCATTGGATTGTGTAAATGGAAGATCGATAAATAAAAAGTCAGAAGGTGTGGATGGTATATCCTTGCTTTACTGGAAAAGACTGAGTCGGTTAAAGCATTGCACATTCTTGTAGTGCGGCTAAAGTACGAGTCACTGAAGTCGACAGTACGACCGAAGTTGGGCTCGAGGGTATACTGATGAGCATTTGTGGGGACACGGGTACTAATGTTGAATTTCTTGAGGGGAGGAAAGCAACTCACTATTTCTCCAGATCATAATTCGTTAAAATATCGTTCAATACTGTCTAAAAGACTTAATAAGTGAGTTGCAATACCGGACTTTAGATATGCATTTTACTTAAGCTTTGGGCATATACATTCTTATAGATAAAAGCTAGATCAGAGGGGAAGAAATACTTCTTGCATTACCTTAGAAAACCCAAACATCAAGCTGCAATATTTGAAAACATAGCCAAATTTTTGCATGATCAGAAATTAAGGCAAAAAATACTACAATGTCCCAAAGGTAGTAAAAATGTGTGGTCATTTGTAAAAAACGTACGAAACACCACGTCATCCTCGGTTCCAACGCTCGTCCACAATGACACTCCCTATGTAAGCTCGATTGATAAAGCCAATTTGCTTGCAGCACATTTTGCTGTTAGTTCGACGCTACTGGATAGTGTCATGAGTCCTCCTGTTCTTGAGAGCGTAAATGATTCTATGGGACGAATCTTTTTTCGCACTCGTGCAGTCAAAAGAGTACTGAAAGACCTTGACATACACAAATTCGCTGGCCCGGATAGTATTCCCCCTATTGTTCTGAAGAGGTGTTCTTCAACGCTGGCAAAACCCCTGCGTAAGCTTTTCCATCTGTCCTATTCTACAGGTCTCTTCCCGAGTGGATGGAAAACTGCATTTGTCCAGCCTGTCCCTAAAAAAGGCGAATCCTCCTCTCCCTCAAACTATCGTCCAATTGCACTTACGTCCCTTCTTTCTAAGGTCATGGAAACGCTGATTATTTTTCAGCTTAAGAAATATCTTGAAGAACGGAAGCTTCTTAATGACCGACAGTATGGCTTTCGTAGCAACAGGTCCACTGGTGATCTCATGGCCTATCTCATCGAACAGTGGAACAAATCTTTACATCGTTTTGGAGGAAGTAAGATTATTACACTTGATATTTCAAAAGCATTTGATAGAGTTTGGCACCAAGCTCTCTTATCGAAAATGCGTGCGTTTGATATCGATGAATCTCTTCTTCGTTAGATTAGAAATTACCTTTCTAACCGTTCAATACAAGTTGTATTGGATGGTTTCAAGTCTGAAATTCATAAATTAAATGCTGGTGTACCAAAGGGCTCCGTTTTGTCTCCGACTCTCTTCCTTATATTCATAAACGAACTTTTGTCTGTCACTTCTAATCCATTAAACTGTTTCGTCGACGGCAGTACCCTCAGCTTTTCATATTCGTTTCTGATTCACATCCTTGTTCTTCAGATGTGGAATTTAAACGGCAGCGTATGAAGCAATAAATTCTACTATATTTTTGATTCCCCACTTAACAATGGTGCAAAAGTCAGAATTTAATGAGTTTATCATACATTGCTGTTGAATATCCATATCCGGAGAGCAGGGTTTTGAACTTAAAAATGAATATGAAAAGCTGAAGGCATTAATGTTAGCGAAGCATGTAAATGGACAAGACATTTTAGACAGGAGATCAATAATAAAAATGATAAAGAGTGTCGGAGACAGATTACAGCGCTGAGACACACCAGCATTTATTTTTTTGTTGCTCTGACTTGAATCCATCCAATACTACTTGAATTGAACGAACTGAAAAATAATTTCTAATCCAACGAAGCAGGGAATCGTCATGCTTTTTCGATAAGAGTACCTGATGTCAATCTTGTAAACATAGAAAGAAAGTGTATCTGATGGCTATTTACAAGACTTTGGTTCTTGAGATATTTCTTGATATAATAAAATTAATCACCGTTTTATTGTAGTACTCTTGGCATTATGGTTATTGCATTGGATTGTGTAAATGGAAGATCGATAAATAAAAAGTCAGAAGGTGTGGATGGTATATCCAACGTTGAACTTAGATATTTACCGATGGAGGCAATTGACATTCATACCACACTCTTCAGTAATGCACTGAACAAAGCATACTATCCAGTGCATTGGAAGACCGCTGTGGTTCATCCTCTCCCAAAAAGGGGACAACTCCAACCTGTTAAATTTTCGGTCGATAAGTCTTCTTCCGAGCATCAGCAAAGTTTTTGAGAAGATCTTCAATAGAGCTCTGACTAAGTGGGCTGCGGACAACAAAATAATTCCGAAGAAATAATTCGGGTTCAAGGCGGGTCATGAGCATGACACAATTCATGCTGCGTCTAAACTCGTTTCTGATATCCAATGGAATAAATCAAAATTTGATTTGGGAAAGGCCTTTGACACCGTATGGTTAAAGGGTCTTTACCTAAAACTGAGCAGGCAAACCATTGTTGTATATACTTTATGATATGGTTAACGGTAAAAAGTTTGTTGCCAAAAGTGGCAATGTAACTTATAGCACAACATTCTTAATTAAAAATGCTCTTTAACAGAGAGCGGTGAATTCGCCGATTTACACCAGCGATCTGATAGGTAGTCTAACAAAGGCAATTGCGTACGCAGACGATCTAATTGCGTACAGAACGGCGTGATTTCGACATAGATTCAGACCTTTTGCTAACGGCTGGAAACTGAAAATAAATCTCCAGAAGTCGGAGACAATTCTGCTCCGGACTTCATTGGCTAAGGCCAGGGGAGATGCGTGCAAGAATTGGTGCAAGATGGTCATCGTTGATCTTCACGGGCAGCGATCAGTGAGCAAAAGTGTAGTAAAGTATCTCGGTATCTGGTTAGATCAGTATTTACATTTCTACAGACATATAAATGCTGCTCTGACCAGGGCCAGAGGAGCCTTCGCTCCGACGAAACGGCTGTTTTTTAGCAGTCGGCTTGACCCCAGAGTGAAGGTAATTTGCTACATGGCCCTCATACAGCCCATGATCGTTTATGGTTGTCCTGTGTGGTTCTACGTTGCCCCTTCCCAGATGGAGAAGTTTGGGTGTTCGAGCGGCAGTGTTTACCGGTGTGTACCGGCTTATATCGGACAGCCGAGTCTTCTTATGTGCATTATTATTCCAACGAGGTCCTATACAACGGGGCTCGAATCAACAGAATTGACAATTTCGGGATAGAACTCGTTCGAGGTCACATTGCAAGAGCTATGTCTTCGACCAACAATTTAATTTTCGGGGCGTTCTATCCGAACGACGAGTATTTTAAAAGTGCACGCTTGAGCGTCTTCATTCCACCAGAGGCATTCCTCTTTTTAGACAAATGCGGCCTGATACAGGATAGATTGGCAGTTCCATTAATCTACCACGTCAGACGACGAACCGTGGATAGGCAACTCCTGTACAATCGGTTCAGTAGGGCTGTGTCCGAACGGGACCAAACTGATAGGATGAAGCAGGAGAACCAGTTTTGGTGGCTTCCATCGGCACTTGATAGTGGGTAGTCGGGATGGGGTTTTAAGCCTTGACTGGCTTACATACTTGTTTTTTTTTAGTATAAAAATAGAAAAAATAAAAAATAGTAAAAAACAAAAATTTAAAAAAAAACATGTAATAAAGAAAAAAAAATTATAAACAAAAAATGTTAGATAGTTAGATTTGCTGCTGTTGTTGTTCTAGTTTTAAGTAGTTTACAGGTAGAATAGGAAGTTTAAGTTGGTTTTAAGTTTTATATTAAGGACCTTAGTGTAAGTAGTTTTTAAGTAAAAATAAAGAAAAAGATTTAAATTAGTTTTTTTTTATTTTCTAATAAATACAAAAATAAATAAAATTGAATTATAGTAAAATTGATTTAAGGACCGATAGACATTAAAATTAAGTAGTGTCCTTGGGACCAGTAATTTGTACGTTATGGTTAATTAGGCTAGTTTTTTGAATTGTTGTCTACCTTTAAGATAGTTTTAAGAATGAATTAATAAAAATGAATTCCTGTTTCGAGGAATTGACAATCCTACAAGAGTAATTATTGTCTTGAAAAGTGCTATCAAATTGGCCATTTTTAAAGGCCCGTTTATAGCTATCATCGAAAATTTCGTTTTGAGATTTAAAAGCGAGTAAGAGAGTAAAATTTTTAATGTTTGTTGTCAAAATGAAGCTGATCAGTTGTTAATTGTTTGTACAAACAATACATTATTTAACAAAGAAATCTTTTTTAGTTCATTTTTAAATAATCAATTATCAATTTTTTTTTAATGAACAGCTGATTGTTGACTGAAAGTGTTCTATTTTCTTTGTATTCCCACCTGTCAGTTTTATTTTAATGATCATCTCAAACCGCGAATGTTTCGTTCCAAGCAGGAAACTTATGACAGACATTTTAAATGACTGCTATAATTAACCTGTCTAAAAAATCTAATTATTGGTTTCAAATGATGAAAACAAACGAAAGCTATAGCTTGTCTCTTAGTAATTATCCAAAATTATACCTCAATCTTCAAGACTCTTTCAATTTCAAAAATGTTTTTAGACCTCGCATGTGATGCAAAAAGATTATAAATCTTTTTAAAAAATGCCCATTTATTTTGTTTATCTGAAACTGCATCAAAAATTTGAACAATAAGTTTTCACAATGTGAGTTCTTAAAATAATTAAAAAGGGAATAAACGTCATTCCAAAAAACGAAGAATTTGACGTTTCTGAACAGAGAGAGAAGAGAGAGACAGACAGAGAAGCTCTATTGTCATGCAGTATCGCTAAAGATATAACGGTTTTTTTTTGAAACATCACACATGTCATACAATACATAGTAGACACGTGCACAGCAAATTGACATTGTGTTGCAGCAGAAACTAATTTAATTCTCATAAATATTTAACAAACTTTATCTTATCTTCAACAAATTCTCTTATTTCAAAGATATTTCCCCCGTTAATCCTTATCCTTGCTCTTATATAAACTTTTAAACTAAAACTTAAATTCAAAACTCGTGGAAATCCACAAACATGATAATACCGGTAATTGTAATATACAGTTATAAATTTCTTGCAATACCAACTAACCAACCAACCAACTAGTGAATTTCAAATCGAATAGAGTACTCACGGAAAAGTATTTACTTTGCTAGCAAAAATTTAACTATGGCTTCCTTCGTGATAGTAGATGGTAGATGGCAGTAGTAGGAGGTTCTGCATCCTATAAATTCCCACCCCAATCTGAAAAAAGCCCTTAAGTCACATGTGTGTGTTACACACTTAAACTTGCCACGAATTAAGTGTGAGAAACATTTTGGAGAACTTTTTCCTGTGCGCAACAAATTTTCACGTAAATCTCATTTCGAGGAACTAAATTCATGATGTGTGATGCAACAAAGAATGTCGAAGAGTCGGTGTGTAAACTATAAATGAGAGATAGGGACAGGGCCAGAGACAGGGAAAGGAAACGAAACGAAAAGCGATGAAACGGTATTGTAGGGGTATAAACTTACACTGAAAGTTTCCAATTCACTTTTGTCGACAGCAGTAGTAACGGTGGCGGACAAAGTTGTTGCGGCATTGGTAGCGGTGGTGGTGGCGTTTTGGTTGGCAGAGGCAGTGGTAGTGGTTGTGGTGCCAACAATGCCTCCATGCACCGTCGTCGTCGTCACAGCCGCTGCCACTGCCGCCGCCGTCATCGTAGTCGTTGAGGAAGACGTGGTAGAGCTGGAGCAAGAGATGATGATTGGACTGGCAGAACTGGATATCTGTTTCAGTACTCCAATGCTGAGTAGATTGTTGCAATATTGCTGCGTAAGAATGTTCAGTTCGTGTTCATTAAGCGAGGGACCATTTGCTTGAAATGATGAGATGAGCCACTTCATTAGCATTTGCCCTGTGAAATGAGAAATTTCAATTGGATTGTAATTATTTACTGTTTTTATAATTTTGTACAAATTTTGTTTTCTTATTGCTTAAAGAAAAGTTTTTCGATTTGATAAATTATATGGAGAGTCGAGTTGACTTAAAAGAATTAGCATTTGGAAAAGAATGGTTTTTATATTTTGAGTGAATTTTCATCTTTGGTGCAATATTGATTGGGGAAGAATTAAGAGTTCTGTAATTTTGATCTTAAATCGATAGACATTGATTTCCATTGGTGCAGACTACAAAAGTAGTTTTTATGAGATAAAATGGTTGATTTAGCTTCATTTTCTAGATTAGGTCTCTAGGGACTATTAAAAGAGTTTGTTTAGTGAAGTTTAGGGAACTCCTTTACAAAAAAAATTTGAAATTATAAGAATTCGTTTGTCTTGTATTTTCATTGTTAAAACAAATTTTAAAAGTGAACAAAGTTTAGAAGACACCGATTCTCTGGTACAATTTTCCCTTGACCGTTAGCTGTCAAAACGTTTTACCTCACGAGTGCTTAGAGTGGAAGTGAAAACGGAAAGAGTAGTCGAAATAAAAGAAGAATAAAAGTGGCAGCTTGTGCCTTGTTTTCGTTGAAATTATTTTGAAGTGAAATGAAGTTTTTCGAAAAAAAATGTGTAATAAATTTGCCGGAACTATACCTAAGGGTGGTTAAATTTTGAATTACCCAAAATATCTCACGAACAAATAACGCTAGCGTGTTGAATAAAATTTTATATTATATATTGTAACGTGATATCAAACTAGTATAATTTCGGAAACAATTCCAACAAACGTTTTTTTGTATAAATCAAAAATAAAGGGTGATTGTTTTGAGGTTAGGATTTTCATGCATTAGTATTTGACAGATAACGCGGGATTTCAGACATGGTGTCAAAGAGAAAGATGCTCAGTATGCTTTGACATTTCATCATGAATAGACTTACTAACTTCAAAATCATTGAATTTTGTTTCCAAAATCAGTGTTCGGTTCGAAATGTGTTTCGCGCTTTACGTCCGATTTATGGTCTACATAATCGACCAAGTGAGCAAACAATTAATGCGATTGTGACCAAGTTTCGCACTCAGTTTACTTTATTGGACATTAAACCAACCACACGAATGCGTACAGTGCGTACAGAAGAGAATATTGCGTCTGTTTCTGAGAGTGTTGCTGAAGACCGTGAAATGTCGATTCGTCGCCGTTCGCAGCAATTGGGTTTGTGTTATTCGACCACATGGAAGATTTTACGCAAAGATCTTGGTGTAAAATCGTATAAAATACAGCTCGTGCAAGAACTGAAGCCGAACGATCTGCCACAACGTCGAATTTTCAGTGAATGGGCCCTAGAAAAGTTGGCAGAAAATCCGCTCTTTTATCGACAAATTTTGTTCAGCGATGAGGCTCATTTCTGGTTGAATGGCTATGTAAATAAGCAAAATTTCCGCATTTGAAGTGAAGAGTAACCAGAAGCCGTTCAAGAACTGCCCATGCATCCCGAAAAATGCAATGTTTGGTGTGGTTTGTACGCTGGTGGAATCATTGGACCGTATTTTTTCAAAGATGCTGTTGGACGCAACGTTACGGTGAATGGCGATCGCTATCGTTCAATGCTAACAAACTTTTTGTTGCCAAAAATGGAAGAACTGAACTTGGTTGACATGTGGTTTCAACAAGATGGCGCTACATGCCACACAGCTCGCGATTCTATGGCCATTTTGAGGGAAAACTTCGGAGAACAATTCATCTCAAGGAATGGACCGGTAAGTTGGCCACCAAGATCATGCGATTTGACGCCTTTAGACTATTTTTTGTGGGTCTACGTCGAGTCTAAAGTCTACACAAATAAGCCAGCAACTATTCCAGCTTTGGAAGACAACATATCCGAAGAAATTCGGGTTATTCCGGCCGAAATGGTCGAAAAAGTTACCCAAAATTGGACTTTCCGAATGGAACACCTAAGACGCAGCCGCGGTCAACATTTAAATGAAATTATGTTCAAAAAGTAAATGTCATGGACCAATCTAACGTTTCAAATAAAGAATCGATGAGATTTTGCAAATTGTATGCGTTTTTTTTTTCTAAAAAAAGTTCTCAAGCTCTTAAAAAATCACCGTTTACTAAAAAATATTTGTCACCTCGAATCTTTTACGAACAAAAATTGATTTTATCTCCAATATATTTGAAATCTGGTAAAATGTTGAGGAAAATCGAATTAACAGTTTTTTTTTTATAAAAAAATAAAAACCTAAAAATAAAACAATACTAAAGCTTAGTACAAATTTACTTTCGACTCAAATATCTTTTCAAAAATTAAAAATATTGGCTTCAAACTAAGCCTTTTCACAGAAAATATTGTTTTCGACGTTCTGTGATTTTTTTTTAAATCCAACAGTCAGTTTCGTCATACAAAAATAAAATCTCCAAAAAAGTACGCAAATTTGGTAACAACTGATGTTCGGTTCTCGATGTCTAGTGAACAATAGAAGATTTTGACTTTAAATTAGTTTCATTTATTATATTTTTATTTGTTTATATAAGAAATAAACACTTTTAAGGAATTTTACTAAAAATTGGTAAAAATTGTTTTTGACTAAAAATCTCGTTTACAAAAATAGATTTTAAAAACAAACTATTTCATCAAATGCAAAATATTGTTGGTAATTTTTAAATTTAATTCAATTGACAACTTTTTTAACAAACCACGAAAACCTAAAAACCTTTTTAGCAAGACAAATGGACAGACAGAACGGGAAGTTGTCAGTTTGGGTCGCATCCCATTGGTATGGTTCAATTATTTATGGTATAAAATATGAGACAACGATGACGCTAAGGCATAATTGAGGTTATATGCCGTTTATGTGCCGAATTATGGCAACCTGTAGAACTTTAACTGTTGCTGGCTTAAAGAAGTATACAAATCACATGATCTACACACGCTAATTGACATCGTCACCACGTGAATTTGTCGCTCAAAGGAGCCATTGTTTCGTTAGCAGCAATCATTTCTACAGTAAGATCTATACGAGCAGGCATATGTGTTTTCACATCACCTACAGTCGCAGTTTGCTCAAATTTTTGCACAATTTTTTTTAATCGTACGCCCATTTGCACGATTAAATTGACCGAAAAAATCACGAAGTTCACGATATGCATTTTGATTCCAACGCCCATTTTTGTAATCAGCCCGAATAACATAAACGCGTTGCTCGATTGTATATCTTTCCATGATTCAAATTGAGTTAGTCTGAAATTGAGAAAAGTCAAATGAAATGCAGAAAATAAATTGACTTTTAGGTATGGTTTACAAAATTTAACCACCCTTTACTTAACAAAGATTTTCAAAAATCTGATATTAACCCCAAAATTACGAAGGGCCGTCTATCTGGATTTTCCATAAAAGAATTTCGAAAACTATCCCATGAACAAACGGTTCAAAACGAATTACCTCACAATTACGGTAAGGCACGAATGGCTGGAGAAGATTGGCCTCACAACTTTCTGAAATCGAACACAACGATGTATTAAGAAATTCCGAAGCAACATTTGTGCCTCGAGCTCTGGGGTTTAACCTTTATGCTATGGGAAATTTGTTTTAAGTGCTGGAAGAGTGCATTAGAAAATGTATTCAATGTGGACAAAACATGAATCACAACGATCATAAGGAGTCTCTGAAAAATTGTGGCAAAAAAAGGGAGGAAACAAGTTCGATCACTTTGATCATCACGGCTAAGACAGCTCTTACGGTAGAACAGTAACGCACTATTAGGTTGGATCACTGTTCGTTAAGGTCTATTTAAGCTCTGCCACAATGTCAGTTGCAATAAACGGTTTTCAAAGGTTTGGGATATGGCCGGATAATCCCAATATAGTCAAACTAGGGACATGCATATGAAGAAGATCTTCCGATTGCTGACAAAACCACCTTTGCGATCTTGTTAATTCCAAACCCTATTTCGGGAACGAACTGTTCTACAATGTCTCCTCAAAAATCCACCAATCAAAAGTAATAGATGGATCGATATCGTTCATAGTTCATAAAGCCCAGACCACAATGACTTATTTTCAAAAATATTCTATCTGCTAAGTTTAGGGCTGACGCGAACTATAAAGGTACTTCTGCTAAAAAATGGAACATTTTTGTTTGAAGTTTGATATTTGCCCATACGACTGCTTAATGCTTATGAATATTACAATGACTTATGGCTTTAAAATCTATAAAATTCTCTTTACCAAAACCATAATGGTTTGTTAGAATAATGCTTAAATGAATTATTATATATATTTACATGACTGGAAGCATTTTGATTGTAACAATAATCAACAAAACATCATTTTTGGAACCACTGAAACACTTACAAATTCGAATTACAAAATATTAAACACATTGGCGGTCACCAAATTCTATCAAGCCACACACAATTGTGTCCAAAGAGCATCAGCAATCATTTCATGACCATTCTGTTGGCTTGTGGGCAATTTAAAGTGCAAATTTCCAATCGAAAATATCAATAAACCACGTCGATTTATTGAATTCGCGTTAACCTATACCTTTACCTATACTTGAATGCCTTTTGTGACACAGAAAATTACTACCTGGTCAGGTAGTAGGTGGACGACTGCAATGGGCCGAATGGGTGAAGCCCTTCGAATTCTACATAACTATGTCTAAATAGGGCTAGAAGGTTGTTGTGCGTGTAAAATTTTAGATGAAATTCGGTGTTCCGTCCAGCCTACACGTTTTATACGTTCTTTGCAAATTTCAAACGTGGCATACACCTGCTTGGCTGCCTACAAACTCACACAACACCATCCATCTAACGGTACTTATCAAATAACATTCATTCAATTAAATTGCAATCTTTATAGAGGTATAGAATTGGGGATGAAAGCCTTATATGTGCTGCAACTTCAACGCACATATCGGCATCAGGTGTGGCTCTCAAAAGTGAAGGTATAGAATAGAAAGTAGATATGTTTATTGACGGCCGGACGGACAGACGGCCAACCGGCCTGGCGGAGCAGCCGTTGATGGTGATGGGTGATGCCGATGTTCATTTAATATAATTGAACGCATTTCGGTTTGCCTCGAATATGAAGCTAAATCTGTTTTTGAATCTCTGTCAAATTGAATGGGCACGCGGTGGCTTTGTGGATGGACATGTGCCAATGCAATGCGATTGATTGCATTTTGGTGGTTTACCAAAAAATTGAACAGGGGTCTAAAGTTCTGAAGCTGATGCAGATGGTGAACCTGCAGCCGCCCCAACAACACAATATGAAATGGAGCATACCTACATATGTGTCGAGAAATGGGGTACCGGTAAAGGTATTTGTATACGACCAACTGACGAAAAGGTACACAGTCAGGTTCTGGTTTGGGTCTGGTCAGGGCCAACGAAACAATATCAGTTGAAAATACCTCTGCATGTAGTTATTTCCACTCACCGCCCGCGATTGTCCTGAAGGGCTTATTCTATGCCGAAATGAAATTGTTGAAATTTATTTACTTCGCATTTAAAACGTGCTCATAGCTTGTATAGTTTTAAAAGATACGAGTACTGTATCGCCTAAGCACTATGTAGCGAGTTCGTGTTTTCGTGGTAAATTGCTCGAAATGATTATATGAGAGTATGCGAGGACATACAGGCAGGAGTAAGTAGGAAAGTCATTGCCAGAGGTTCACTTCTAGAACCATTACCATCACCATCACCAATGTGATGAAAACATTGCTGCATTAGGCGAAATTTTATAAAGGGTATATACCCGACTCGTAAACATATTTATTTTATGGTGGGGTGCCATTTGTAAGGTTTTACATACTAACCACAGTCAATTTTGTATAATAGCGGTGAAGGTTGATTTGGTTTCTAATTGATGGAATTGAAATTAAGTTTCCTAGCTAACAAATTGAATTGGATTTTAAATTTTAGGGAAATTTTTCAGGTCGAGGCTTTTAAAATAACCTCAATGACAAAGATATACGTCATATTGGATGACTTCAGATTTACAAAAGAAATATTTACAGAAAAATGTTTAAAAATGTTTGCATTCTATTCAAATTCGCAACTTTAACTACATTTTTGTGAAATGTTTTTGGAATCAACTTTTTAAGTGAAGTCTTCAGGAATTTTTTGAAAATTATCTTTTGTGGTAATAGATTAGGTATCGATTTAAAAAAAGGTTGGAAATAAGTCGTGTTCTTATTATCATTTCAGGAAACTCTTTGTTTCATAAATGATCCAAAACTAAATGTTATTTTTTAAGCATTTCATAGAATGATATTATTGGACAAAATCTTCGACTTGATCTTCGATTTGATCAGTATAATTTCTATAAATAGAGATTTGTCAACTTCGGGCTGTTTTTTGATATTTTCAACTGAAAGCAATTGTTTTGTCTTCTTCGTTAGGCATATTTGTTCTTTCTGAACTAAGGAAATTTCGAATTATGGTTAAAAATAAAGTTTTTAAAATTATTTGTTGATTAGAAACTCTATTCAAAATATTATTTTTTTGCAATCTGTAGTTCAAGGCCTGTTGCCTTTTCTCCTGCTACCAACACAGAGAAGGGAGTATTGGCATATAGGAAGGTAGCGATACCTAATTCCAATAGTGGCAGAGTTGTGAAGAATGGTCCTACCACTACTACTGAGAGTACATCCAGAAATGGAAAGAGAAACTCTCGAAAAGCCTATGTAAACAAAGGAGGTGCGAGAATTCTGAGGGACTCTCGTGAATCATTGGAGGCTGGAAGGACACTGCAGCAAACCGCTTGCGTTGAATGGGCATGGACCGGGAAAGACTTCATGCCTAAAAGAGAAATGTCTCTTAAGGTTGCCATACCGACACCAAAGCGGCACAACACCAGCACTCCTCTTAATCCCATCAAAAAACAAGCCCGTTTCAGTGCCGTCACGAAGGCAAAGTCGTGGTTGCGTTATTGACGGGAGCGATGATGATGGCACAATATCGGCTGATCTTTGGCAGCTGGTGAAGGTAAAGCTCTCGGGTAGCTTTTTAGCATTTTCGTAAACGATAGGCGTTGGCATCAGGGTCATGTAAAACTCATTGTTTGTGGCGATCAGAGGTCTTGTGACTTGTGCAAGCTAGCTTTCAGCCGGTTAGGTGAAGTTTGGCCAGCCGGAACTTTTTGCGATAAAAGAAGTCTTGTCCTGGCTTAAAGAAAATATAATATCAACATCTGATAGCGGTATCTTCTCAGATATTCAGGCCGCTATCCAATCTCTGGGCTCTGTCTCTACAAACTCCCATAACTGTTGATTATCTCTAATGGAGATGGCACAACAGTTTAATATTCACCTTTTCCTAAAGACATTCCGTGTAACTGTAAGGCAGATGAACTCGTCAGGAACGGTGGAGTGTAGCCCATCCTACCACGTTTGGCTCATACTGGCATACCAATGGCTACTTGTTAACTGTTGCTAATGCAAGACGCTATGAAGAAGGGTAGAACAATATCACGACGTGTCCGTTCAAAAAAAACATCTGGTCAAAACTAGATTTAAAGCGATCACGGTGCTTGCTATCTCTAAGCAAATCGCATATAAGCTCGATAATAGGTGTCATAACCGGACACTGTCTAATAGCAAAGCACGCCACGAGACTAGGCGTATTCTCAAATGACTTTGGCAGAAGCTGTATGGACGAAGAAGAGGAGGAACCAGTTCTTCACCTTCTCTGTACATGCCCCCTAGCTCAAAAATGCAAGGATTCCCTAGGAGATCTAAACAATCTCAATCTTGTTAGCATAATCAGCCTCTCACGTTTCGTAAGGGACTCAAACGGTTCTATTGAGCTTAGGAGGAAGCCTAAAGATTCATTTGGTATGACAATGGGCCATTAAACCTTACCTTACCTAGTTATCTTGAATGCAAAATGTAGAAACTTAACTTACTGTAGTAAACTTTTTAGAAAACGTGCGCACTCTGACACACAAACCTACATACCTCAGAACAAGTTTCTAAAACAAAGAATAGCGATTTTGAAATGCAGGAAGTTTTAAAAAATGCTGATTAAGCAAAAATAGACGATTTCTTGAGATCTTTTGAGACGACTGCCTTAAATCAAAAGCTCTTTAACAAAAACTAAAAGATAATCAAAGAACCGTGTATCCGAATTAGTTCAGGCGACCCTGAAATATGAAGACTTATTTTTCGATGATTGAAATGCAATTGCAATTCAAATCGGAGGTCGCCTCTGATTAACGAAGAAAGCAGAAAACAATTATTTTGTTGAAAACAAGTTCATACATACCGCGCTTGCTGTTCCCAAATTTGTAAATAAAGTTCGTTAGGCTGGTGAGGCTAGTGAGCAAAACTCAAAGGCCCCATCATTAGTACCTTATCTACCTTAACAGCTCAACATTTTACGAATTAGTTGGAGGCAAATTCTTAACGGATTATTTACTTAGAAGGTATAGCAATTTCTGCTTTTTCTTTTGAAAAGCTATTGTAAAATAATGTATCGATATCAGAAATGATTTTCGACAAAAGAGAATTTTAGAATAACGAAACCATCGGTTTTGTTTTGTTTAAAATTAAAAATAAACAACAACTTAATGGCCAAAGGATTAGTTTTAAGCCCCATGTGAAAAGTTTTCCACTTTCCAAATTTTGTGAAACACTTTGCACTTTTACTTTGCGGGATGTTGTTTGTTTGCAAAGTTGTAGAGTGAAAAGTTTTTGGTGAAATTGGTCCCAGATCTTATAACTGCGCAGGTTTTGAAAGAAATGTCTTCAACAGCCTTAAATAAGCGCATGCCGTAAACTGCAGATATGTATCATTGGAAAATTGAAGAGGTCAGTGTAATATCTAAACAAAGTAAGGCACCAACTCAAGTAACATCTTACAGACGGAATATTTTATACAAATCATGATAAAAGTTTTCGAAAAACTGCTACTAAAAAAGCATCTTTGCAGGTAGGTTGCCTTTAATTATTGAACCAAGTTGGAGCATAGACCTGCACGACGTAAGTTGCTAACACTATTAAACTTTGCGTAGGAGTTGATGTTCCGATATACAGACGAAGAATACGATTAGCTTTAGTGAGCCACCTAGCATGGGACATCTTTCCGGGAGACTTATCAGCTAGGTCATCGGGACAACTTCCGATCAAAACTGCTGAAACGATCCTAAATAAATAATGTTTTTCAGAACTAAGGTTCTCCGTGTCCATTACCGGCAGCGACTCTCCTGGAATGCTTTTAAATTTAACGATAGACGTTTTTTCGCAATTTTCCGAATTCTTTCCAATCACTCCTGAAAATGTTATTGGTCCCAAAGTTACGCCATCAATAAGGAAAATAAATGACGGAATGGCAGATCATTCATACGTAACATGCAAACTTTCCAATATAATGATCTTTTTAATCTTTTTTCCAACAGGCGCATGATTCCTCCAATTTTTCCAACATTGACATTGGTACCATCACATCCAATAGCTACTAAATTTTCCATTGAAATGTTTTGTGTCAGGAAATAGTTAAAAAAACGCTTGTTCAACACATTTAGCAGAAACTGATGTTGGAGAAATGTAACCTTAGTATTTTGACTCTGGTTCGCTTATTAGTGAAATATGTTCTTCGATCACTTGTTCGTGGTAATACTTTTCATTTCTTTTCCGGTTGAATAAAGTTTTGTCCTTTCCACCGTCGAAATATAAAGCACTGATCTCAGAAACAGATTCTTTATTTTGAACACTTTCTCTTGCCTTTTTTCGCTCCCTTCTTAGTTTTATCAATAATGGGTAATTTAGATTCCTGTAGGATAACAGAAGCAATGCCAGCTGCCGCTCTGACTAATACCCCATAACGGCCGCAGCTTTGAGATAACGCGGAGTAATTCAGTGTTACGGATTGTTGTTTTTTTCCTTTTCTTTGGAGTCGTCAACTGTAAAAATATCTTCGCTATCTGAATCTTCACATGAATCCGACGGTGCTTCTGGTGGACTATTGTTATGAACAGAAGCAGAAATACTTTTAGACGTTTTCGCAAGGCCAGTTGCTGATGTTTCTCTATCTATTTTTCTTTTCAAACGTTTCTGATTATTTTTTGTAGCGAGTAAATCTGTGTTCCCAATTATCATTTTCCTTTTGGTTCTTTGATCACTTAGAAAACTTCTTTAATTTAGTGGTACCTTTCTCTCTTTTGGACAGTTGCATTTCGAAAAATCAGAGCATTTACAAGAATGAAATGTCGAATAAAACTTTGCTAGCAGAAACAAATTCCTCTAGCTTCTTTTTTGAAATGTTGGGATGGAACTTAAGGAGGTTTTTACACTTATCATGATAAGATTTTATCATTTGTAGTGATCTCGTAGTTGAAACAACCGGTAGTGATGCCTGTTTCCAAACAAATTCGATTTTTTCACACACTATCAGCGTTGCCACAATGTTACAAGTGTAACAAAAGTGTTACACTTTTCTTTGATTTTATTTTTTTGTTACAATGTTACTTTTTTTTCCTATTTGTTACACTTTTTTCGATAAATTATTTTATTCAATTTTTTTCAATTTATACTTTATTTTAAAGTTGAATTGGCAGCACTTTTCTTATCTGCGGATTGTATTTCATATGACTGACAGATTCTTTGCTAGTATTCAGTGTTGAAGTAAACTTGAACAACCACCAATTGAAAACTGTGTGCACTTATCACACATACTATCGCAAAACTCATAAATTAGCTGTTTTCCGACGTTTTTATACAAAACGAAATGAAAGATGAAGATTTGTCTTTATATACATACATAGATAATTTTTGGTCTAATGCCATTTCTGTCTCGTCTTGTCAGTGTTTTGTAAATACAAATAATAAATAATTTTGTTGTGTTGTGATTTGCGCTTGTCTCGCTTCTTTTTGGGGATTTAACTTTTTAGTGTTCAACAATGGATAAGTAAGTTAATTAAAAACTAAATTATTTTTTTGTTAAATAATAAATATTGATTTCAAGGTTTATAATAAGAACAAAACGACCGTCTGAAAGCACAAATAGCCACACTGTGTCAAATGCAAATGCAAACAAATGTGTTCAAAAATCCCAAAGAGAAGTCACAATCACAACAAGTGAAAGTGAGTCCTTTGAAGAATCGGATGAAAAGTAATGTTTTATTGAAGATGCTAAACCATTAAGAACAATAATTTCTAATTAAAACAATTTCAGTGATGTGATGAACTCGCCGCCAACAACTTTGAAAAAAGATAGAGTTTTCAGGCCAATATGGAAAGATATTTTTTCTTGGTTAGATGAACGAGATGGAATCGGTTTTTGTGTTTATTGCAATAAGTCCATGGTAAACTATATAACTCATATTAAACGCCACAGTACGTCCGTTCTTCACAAGAAAAACGTCGAGGCCAAACGAAATCAAGCCAGCATAGAAACACTACTTGCTGCAAATGAAGAAAGCAGTTTGACGAGCAAAACCAAATTTGCTGAGTACTGTCTTGTGATGTTTTGTATTGTCCACCACCTCCCGATGTCAGTTTTGGATACATTGCCCGCAGTGTTAAGAAAATGCTTCCCAGACTCCCTGATTGCCAAGAATATAAAATGCGGACGAACCAAGGCCACTAAGATTGTAAAAAATCATTTTTCGGTCGAGGCAAAAGGAAATTTGGTAGATGTCCTTAAGAAAACCTCGTTTTCTTTGATAGCGGATGAAACCACGGACGTAAGTAGTGAAAAAGCTCTTGCGTTAGTCGCCAGGTTTTACTGCAAAAAAGAAAAAAGGACTTGCGACAAATTTTTTGGACTTTTGAAGCTGGAGCGGTCAGATGCTGAATCCATCTTTAATTGTATCAAAGACCATTTAAATAACTTAAAAATACCCATTGCAAATATAATCGGCCTTGCCACAGACAATGCATCGGTAATGGCTGGGGAATTTAGGGGCCTATGCGCAAAGTTCAAAAGCTATAATACCGATATTTTTTTCATTCGATGTGTCTGTCATTCTTTGCACTTATGTGCCTCAAGCGCATGTAAGAAACTTCCAGTGGAAATTGAAAGATTGGCTCGTGATATTTATAATTTTTTTTCGCATAGTCCTAAGAGAATTTTCGAATTTAAAGAATTTCAGGATTATGTTGGAATTAAAAACCATAAGATTTTAAGATTGTCCGGAACGCGGTGGTTGTCACTTAAGCAAGTAGTAGATAGAATTCTAAGCCAGTGGTCCGCACTTCAGCTGTTTTTTCTTTCTTCAGCTGCAGAGGATGGTTTAAACATTTCTAAGGAAATTGCAGAGCAAATTGCAAGCCCAAGCTATAAAATGTATTTCTATTTTCTTTCGCATATACTTGACATTGTTAAAATAATGAACGTTGAATTCCAGGCAGAAGGTTTTCGTTTGCATAAAATATATAACACCTTTGAAGACAACCTTAAGTTGATACTTTCTTTTTTTATTAAAAAAAACATTATTTTGAATACTAAAAACATATCTGAAATAGATATTTCTGATATTTCCAATTATTTACCATTAAATGAGGTTTATATAGGTGCAAATGCAGAAACATATATAAAAGATAAAGATTTAAGCGATGAAGAAAACAGAAATATTAAAACAAAAATGCTCGAGTTTTATGTGGAACTATGTTTACAGATTAAAAAAAGATTTAATTTTAACGATGAAGCATTACAAAACATTTCACTGGTAGATCCAGAAAAAATAAGTAGTGAACATAATTCCATTTTACCTTTACTGAATTCATTTCCAAATTTGTATAAGTCTGAGCAAAAAGAAAAAATATGTACAGAGTTTAGAAAACTTCAGATACAAAAAAACTTAAAGTTTACGGAAGACATTGAACTATTTTGGGGGTATGTCGGTTCATTAAAAAATGCCCAAAAAGAAAATCTTTTTGAAAATTTGACGGAATTTGTTTCTAAAATTTTAAGTTTACCGCATAGCTCTGCGGCAGCTGAACGCGTTTTTTCAGAACTGAATTTAATAAAAAATGACCTAACTAATAGGTATCATTTGAACACAATTGAAGCAATAATGTTTGCAAAGCAAATTAAAGAACAGTTTTCTTAAATACGTGCTATTAACCAGGTACCTTCCTTTAAAAGTAAGGAAAATAAATGTGAATTCTTTTTTAATAATATTTATTTATTTATTATTTTATGTATAACTTAAGTATATTAAAATCAAAACTGTGATTAATCAATAAAAACTAATGTTCCTAATAAAAGATTTTTTTTAGTCAAAAATCAACTTTGAGTTTTTTATTTGTTACACTTTTTTCGGGTTTGTTACACTTTTTTAAAAATTTTGTTACACTTTTGAGAAGGCCTGCGGCAACGCTGCACACTATATCACTTATTTCCTTGAACGTTTGTTCCTTTTTATTAATTTTCAAATTGTACCTGTTTCATTCATAACATTTCATTACCTCTTCGTAAGTGGGCAGTAAATTATTCGTAAAATCATAAGTCTCGCCAAATATAAGACATTTGAAAGCTTTTCTAGTACGTTCCGTTACGACTGATTTAATTCAAAGAAATTTTTAAAACTTAGCTACAATTTTGCGACTACACTGAAGATGAAGAACCTTAATGAATGCCATGTTACTGTGTTTTTCTAAAATTTGGGTATCGGCCTACTTTGATTTTTGTTTTGAATAAAGTTCAACTAACGAAATGAACCCAACAGAAAGTCAAAGCCACCTCATTTAAAAATTAAAAAAATTGAAAAACAAAAAAAATCAATCATGGTTAATAAGTTGCAAACGTTAAACCTTTAAAGATAAATTGGAGGCAGATAAAGTCAACCCATTTCAAAAATATTTTTCATATGTGCTAAGGATACTATATGGCCAATTTTTAGTGCTATTAGAACTCTCAATTATCAAAAATAACTTCTTGACCCACCCTATTGTCTATATTCTTAGATGTAGCTGAAGCCTTTGAAAAGGATTGGTACTTGGAATCTTAACAGGCAGTACTACAAAACACTGAAATTATATGTTATAAACCGAGTCTTCGGAGTACGGTATAATACAAATTACTTGGAACTAAAGAAAATCGAAGTTGGTGTACCACAAGGAAGTGTGCTAGGTCCAATAATTTATCTTTTATATACAAGAGATACTCCACTGCTACAAGAGATACACATGCTAAGCTTTAGTAGAAAGAGGAAATCAAACATATAAGAGATGAGCTTAACTTTAAGTAAAGAAGAATGAATTGGTTAAAAGCAAATAAGTGTGTCCTTTCTAGCCAGAACAAACTTATATTCCAAAACAAAGACCTTCGTGGAATAATAAATATAAAAAATAGCAGTCTACACTTGGGTTACAGAGTGGTTAAAAAAACGCCATATATGAAGAAAATCAGGTTCTTCAAAGTCATATCAACATCTGGGGATCGTCTTAAAAGTTCGGAGATTAAGAAGAACCAGGCCTCATGAGTTTACATTTTAAAAGCTTTGGTAAATTATTATAACTACTATATAAAAACTTCTACTAAAATGAATTTTAAATTAAGAATAAAATATCAATTGTGGATCTTATATGGATTGGTCCTGATTAACCAGTGGTTTAAGTGTTTTAAGAGTCATTAGTGTCTTTGGAAAAACAAAATAAAAAAAGGTTTTTCTTTAATGACTGCCGTCATCAATTAACTAAAATCTTTATAAAGCTCTGATAACAATAAGTTTGTTATTATTGTGTAAATTAATTTTTATCAAACTTTTGTTATTACACTCTCTATCGTATCGTTATCATAAAAGTATAACTGTATGTACTTGTTTACTTAATAGGAAGTGTTTTAAAAGCTCAAACCAAAAAACAAAAACTTCCAAACGTTACGTGATTCGAAAATATTACAATAAATAAACTGTCTAGTTTATTTCTTTTTTCTTTAATCATTTTCTCGAAGTCCAATTAATTCCATCAGCTAAAGGATTAGCGACGATATAACTAAGGACTTCATTATCATCTGTTCAACTTAAGACTCACAAATCAACTAGTTGTCTATGTCCATGGACCACCACCTTCGTCTTGTAATACGCTATTAATACAAATACATACGCAAACGTATACCTAAGTGTATAAGAAACAACACACTCACCATCATCATCAGTTATCACCGAAAGTTTATTTTTATCATGGAAGAAGTCCTTGATGGTTGTTCGGTGTAGACCCTTGGTGATTCTTCTAGCTTTTGTCGTCGTCGTCGATGTGCCTCCTCTATTTGCCATCAAAGCCGTGATACCATCAAAAACCATGTCAACTGAAGCCATGCGGAAATTGCAGATAAACCCCCGGGAGTTGGTGGTATTAAGACGAGATATCTGAGAAGGCATGTTACCATCGCAAACGCCACAAGCACAAGCCCGACAACGACGATGACTCCGGCTACGACGACGACGACAAACTACATTCATAGTCGTAATAATATCCCCCGACGACGACGACGAAGGATGCCACCAGCACCACAAGTAACGAATTTTCTTCAAATAGCAATCTATTACAAGGATAACAACTACTTCCTCGGAAGGTGGCATGCGATAAAGCCAAGGAGGAGCAGCAGTAGGAGCTGAAAGAGCAGAAGGATCAGGAGCAGCAGCAGCAGCAGCCAGGTGAAAGTTCAATACATCCCCAGTGATGTTATCGCTTCTACCATCGCCATTGCCATCGCCATCGGTGCCACAGTCGCAACTACAGCTACGGTCCGTGATGAACTTTTTATTTGACCACGTAATTGCTTTAAGCCTTTCCGGCTTTAGAAATTGCCTTGCATGCTTTGAATATAAAAAAGGACACCATGCTGCTGCTAAGGTCCTGCCGTACAATATTCCTCCTCCTCCTCCTGCTGTCGTTGTTGTTCTTGTTCCTGCTCCAGCTCCAGCCCCAGCTACAGCTACAGCTTCAGCTCCAGATCTAACTTGCCTATTTACATGTTGTCTTTCGCTTCGGTTTCCACTTTGTGTGGCCTTATACTGGATTAGAATTTGTGTCATCTTATAGACTGTTTGGCTTTGTTTTCCATCCAAGTGAGTTTGTGGGCATTGGATATAAGTTTGAGTGTACAGACGAGTGAAGCTATTAACGAGGATTGTTATTGTTTTCTTTTGTATCGTCCCGTAACGTCCGGTCTTTATACTCGTATATAGTATGAGTCTTCGACCCTCAAAGCTTTTGTAATGAACTTGATCAAAGAATCGATGACTTTGCTTAGGGAATCCGTTCTATGGCCAAGTTGTTACTCTTTCCGTCTCTATACTTTTTATGAATCGAATGGTCGGATCGGAAACTCTATTTTCTCGCATCGTTATCGTTCTTTTAGTGTGGTTTGTTGATAGATTGTGAAGTTTATCTGAAGTAGTTTCAGGCCTTAATATAAAACGTAGAGGTGGCTCTTATCGGGGGTTGCGCAGAGGGTAAGACTACCTACTTGACTTAATTGATTGCCTTCGATTGATTGTTATTCAAACAGTGCGGGAGGGTTTTAGGTGTTTTATTTTTTTGAATGAGTCAATTTGATAAACGTTTTGTCAGCATTTTATAAACAAAACTTAGGCAATTGACACTCGTTTATAAAGTTGAACTTGAGAAAAAAACAAAGTTTATTTCTGTATGATAAGACCTAAATAGAGATAAGGTAAGTAGGTTAAATGAGACCTTAAGCAATTTAGTGAATACAATTTTGATATTCTGCACTTTTATTTGAGCTCTCTTGACAAAGGCAACCTTCTCCAAAATTTCTATTAATAAGCATTTTTCCTGACAGTATATAGCGTTCTTCATTCTATCAAGGAAATGTATAAAATTCTTCAACTTGTTGATCAACTAAAGCTATAAGATTTAAGTCGAGAAAATTTAATGTTTCATGCAAACTTAACATTTTTATTTGTGTTTTTTTTTTGTTGTTGTTGTTTATTTTTGTGTTGTTCATGGATCCTTTCCACAAATGAATAAACTTAATAGAAATATCCTTTCAAGCATATGACAGCACAAAACACAAACAACAATTGACGTTGTGGAAGACTGAATATCAAAATAAATATATGTATGTAAAAAGGAATACAATTTCTGGGAAATACCTATGCTCGTATTTTTGCTTATAAGTACCTTCAAAAAAAGAAATAAAATAAAAATAATAAATACTGAAACTGACTGATTTCTCTTCTCTATTCTCATAGCAACAACAAGACCAGCTATTTTTGTTGGTCGGTACCTTTGGAAAAATAAAAATAAAGAGGAAAAACCTCCGAAATAAATATAATATCAAAATCTTCATGAAATCACTGGGAAATCAAATGTCCTAATGGATGAACTCTCCTGCCCAGCCAACCATTATATTCTTAATGCTGATGCTTCAGGTTTGCACATTCCATTTCAATGTACCTATATTTTTATTTTTAATACACTCTGAATAAACAAATTAAAGTCACCTTTTTAACTGTTATTGTATTGTCAAACAATTAGAAATTTTGAAAGTTGACACTTGTCAAATTCAGCTGTCATTTGAAGTATCACAACATTAGTTTGTCATTTTCGATAGTAGATAGCTTTACTTTAAAAGTTCTTACTGAATTGAAAAATTCCAATTTGTTGCAAAAGATGTTCCTAGAGTTGAGCTTGTTTTAAATCAATTGCAGCACCCTTCGAGCAGAAGGAAAGGGGTATGTTCGTAGATTATTGTGTAACTCTGAGTAGATCTTCGAGTGCAACAGATGGCGCTATTTTTGTTGTCAATTACTTTTTGCAAAATAACAAACAAATATTACAACTTATGTCCATTTTTAATTTAACATTTTAGTGTAGCTTATAAAAAAAGAGGCTGGGATGCGACCCACACTAATAACTTCCCATGCTTCGATTTGTCCCGCTTAAGAGCTTTGTAGGTTTTCGTGTTTTGTTAAAAAAGGTGTCAGTTGAATTATTTAAAAAAATCAAAATTACATACAATATTTGGCATATGATGAAATAGTTTGATTTCAAAATCGACGGTATATTTTTAACAAGTTTTAATATTGTTTTTTTTTGTTTAGGTTTTTATTTTTTGTAAAAAAAAACTGTAAGTAAAACTTTTCTCAAAATTGTATCGATATTTGAGTCGAAAATTACTTAAACCTCAATTGTTACCAACTTTTAGTAATTTTTTTAAAGTTTTTTTTTTGTAAAAAATTTGTCAATCCGTTTTCTTCAAAATTTTACCGAATGATGAAAAAAATATTTTTTATAAAATATAATTAGTTTAAAGCCATAATCTCAAATTTTAGAAAAGATATTTGTGTCGAAAATTACTTAAGCCTCAATTTTTACCAACTTTTTTTAGGTTCTTATTTTTTGTAAAAAAAACTATTAATTCGATTTTTCTCAAAATTTCACCGAATGTTGAAAACAATATTTCCTTTAAGAAAAAAATAGTTTGAAGCCAATATCTCAAATTGTTGAAAAGATATTTTAGTCGAAATTCAATTTTTACAAACTTTTAGTAATTGTTTTTTAGGTTTTTATTTCTTTTTTAACTTTCAATTCGATTTGGTTTAAAATTTTACCGAATGTTGAAATCAATATTTTTTAGAAAGTAAAATTAATTTGAAGCCAATATCTTTAACTTTTGAAAACATATTTAATTTTTTTTATAATTCACAAGCACTCAAGGGGTTATTAGTACCCTTCATATGTTTATATTTAAACACAGTGCGAGCTTTAGGAAAAAAGGGAAGGTTTAAAAGAGTATACCGGTGCACATTGGTCTTAAAGTTCTGAACATCAAAATGGGAGGAAAAAACAGAGTTGCCCAAAGCGTTCCACATTCTCGATGTGCGATTTAAGAAAGAATCTCCACACTTGCCAGTACGCCCGAAATTTTGCTCAAGGGTAAACTGATGAGCATTCCTAGAAGTGCGAGTATTACGACTGAATAGTTTAAGGGGTGGAATGCAACTGTCTAATTCGAAAAAACATTGTTTGTAAAAATATCGATAAAACAAAGAAAGGCCTGAAACATTGCGGGGGTGTTCTAGCGATGCAAATGTTTGATTATAGTTCTTTCGCCTATAATTTTTAAAGCCCTTTTTTGAATTCTATTCAAGAGATTTAAACTTGTTTTAGGGGCACCTGCCCAAATATTCGAATTATATTCAACCTATGGACGAATGAGAGCTTTGTAAATTATAGCCTGATCAGAAGGGGTGAACAATTTCTTGCATCGTCGGAGAAATCCTAAGCACCTGACAGTATTTTTGGCAATATCGAATAAGTGACCATACCATAAGAGGTGATCTGTTGTGCACATACCGAGTACTGATAGTTAATTGGTTTCCTGGATGCAAGTGCCACTCATAGATAGTGACATCGGGTGTGCGTTACGCTTTAACGACAGGAGACAGCATTGAGTTTTGGAAGCATTAAATTCTACACGGTTTTTGATTCCCCATTGGACAATGCTGTCAAGATCAGAATTTAATGAGCTTATCATACGCTGCCTTTGAAATTCCACATCCGAAGGACAAGGATGTGAATCTACAAACAAATATGAAAAGCTGAGGGTACTGTCGTCGGCAAAACAGTTTAATGGATTAGAAGTGACATACAAAAGATTATGAAGACAAGGAAGAGAGTCGGAGACAAAACGAAGCCCTGGAGGTCACCAGCATTTATTTTATGAATTTCAGACTTGAAACCATATACGAGTAATACAACTTGTATTGAACGGCTAGAAAGGTTATTTCTAATTCAACGAAGAAGAGATTTTTCAATACTAAAAGCGTGCATTTTCGATAAGAGTGCTTGGTGCCAAACTCCATCAAATGCTTTTGAAATATCAAGTACAATAATCTTACTTTCTCCAAAACGATGTAAAGATTTGTCCCATTGTTCGGTGAGATGAAACATGAGATCACCAGTAAACCTATTGCTTCGAAGCCATAATGTCGGTCATTAAGAAGCTTTCGTTATTTGAAGCCAATATCTAAAATTTTTGGAGTCGAAAATCAATTTTCACCAACTTTTAGTAATGTTTTTTTTTAGGTTTTTATTTTTTATAAAAAAAAACTATCAATTCAATTTTTCTCAAAATTTTACCAGATGTCAAGAACGTTATTTTTCGTTGCACAAAATTGTTTTGGAGATAAAATCATTTATTGTTCGTAAAATATTCAAGGTGACAAACATTTTTTTTTCATTTTTTAAAAAAGAGAGTTAATTGAATTTTTGTGAGATATTTTGAATTAACGAAAATGTTCACCTTTTTTTAAATTCCAATGGTAAAAAACCACCCACTCAATTTGTTTGAGAGTCCTTTCTGCATCTTTCTGCATTATTATCTGTGTAAACAAATTTATTTGAGACCATATCTCTACTGACTTCTACGCTATGGACGACAAAAAAAACGTCGCTACCGTTCGGACGTTCATATTTCTAAAAATTCTTTATTTCGACTCTAGGGACCTTGAAACGTCGAGAAATGTCAACATATTTAATTAGACACATCGGACTGAATACGATAACTTTCTATGGGAAGTTAACAAAATTGTATTTTGGTGTTGTAAAAAAGGTTACAACAACGCGCAAACTCGAAGATCGATTTTCTGCTAAGTAATGTTAAAAATAATTGAATGTTTCGCATTAGTTTGGTTGCAGATGAAATATGACATCCCAAAAATTGCATAACAATGAAAGACGAAAAATACTAAACAAGCCCTACATGGTGTATGTTTAAACATCGGTAGCCATCTGGGTAGAATAAGCCTTGCATGTTTTTGACATTTCTATTTCAGTTTCGTTTTTGTTTTCTAATCAGCTTTTTCTTCTCTGTTCTTTGCAAAATTTACACCTCAGTTCAATATGACAAGTTACAATAAAGTGGGTAGAAGCTCAACTTTCATCTACACCTCATTTAATTAGTTCTTAAAATCATTCCATAGTTCCATTTTGTATTTTTGTGTTATATTTACTTATAATAACTTAAGCTAAAATGGAACTTAAACGGCCAAATAATGGACAGCATTTATATTCAAAACTCAAGCTAACGTCAAAATTCTTTTCAAAATTCGATGCTACTTCTAAATTTGTCTGCAGTGAAGATACTGTCATTTTATGGGCCAGCTTAAAAGCATACAGCATAATTTTAATAATTTATGTAAACTTTCATAGTTCTACAACTTTACAACGGTGATAGCATTTTTTAACTTCCCCTAGGAAGTTATTGTAATGGGTCCGATTTGTCAAATTGAAAATTTTGACATTTCTTGACGTTTCAAGGTCCCTAGAGTCGAAATAAAAGATTTTTAGAAAGATGTCTGTGCGTGCGTGTGTACGTACGTTTGTACGTCCGTACGTCCGTACGTTCGCGACGTTTTTTTCGTCATCCATAGCTCAAGAACCAGAAGAGATATCAACTTCAAATAAATTTTGTTATACAGATAATAAGGGCTCTCAAGAAAATTGCGTGGATGGTTTTTTTACCATAGCAGTTTGAAAAAAAGGTGAAAGTTTTGGTTAACCTTAAATATCTTACGAACCAAAAACGCTAGAGATTTGAATTAAATATTGTAACGTGATACCAAACAGGTATATTTTTTGAAAAAAATCAAAAAAACTGATTTCATCTCTACAACAATTTTGTGCAACGAAGAATAATGTTTTTGACATCTGATAAAATTTTGAGAAAAATCTAATTGACAGTTTTTTTTACAAAAAATAAAAACCTAAAAAAAAAATGTATAAAAGTTGGTCAAAATTGATTTTCGACTCAAATATCTTTTCAAAATTTTGAGATATTGGCTTTAATTTACTTTTATCTTTCAAAACATCTTGTTTTCAACATTTAGTTAAAGTTTGAAAAAATCGAATTGACAGTTTTTGTACAAAAAATTAAAAACCGAAAAAAAAAAAAATTAACAAAAGTTCGTAAAAAATGATTTTCGACTCAAATATCTTTTAAAAACTTTGAGATAATAGGTTCTAACTAATTTTTTTTATAATAAATATTGTTTTCAACATTAGCACAAATTTTGAAAAAAATCTAATTGACAGTTTTTTTACAAAAAATAAAACTCTAAAAAAAACAATACCTACTTAAACTTGGTAAAAATTTACTTTCGGCTCAAATAGCTTCTCAAAAATTTAAAATATTGGCTTCAAACTTATTTTATTTCAGAGAAAATATTGTTTTCAATATTCAGTAATTTTTATATAAAAATCCAACAGTCCGTTTTTTTTCATAAAAAATAAAATCTACAAAAAATAGTGCGCAAATTTGGTAAAAATACATAGAGACAAACTTTTAAGCAAGACAAATCGACAGACGGGATGGGAAGTTATCAGTGTTGGTCGCATCCCAGCCTCTTTTTTCAGAATTGCTTTAAAGGTATGTTCACAATGAATAAACAGTATGTTAAGATAAAATTGGTTAAGACTTTAATGGCATTTTCTAAGAAGTAGTGCTTCTAAAATCATCAAGACTTAAAATCATTGGCAGATCATATAATTCAATGATTTTCTTTTGTTTGGATAAACCCAATTTTCCAGCATATATGATGAAATTGTCACTGAACGCACTCGAAAGTTCACTAAACTGTCAGATTCTAATCTGACATTTTATAAATACACTCATTTGTGGTGTTTTTGCTTCATATTCAGAAAATGTTCTTCATCAATTTATCGAAACCGAGTGTATCTATATGGGCTTCGTCCAACTCAACTAAATGTATTGAAATTCATTAAAATATATTTTCGCCTGAAATATTTTCCTTTGATTTTCTTTTGTGAATATTATTTCTCACCAAAGTCTTTATAAAGTATATGTATCGCTATATTGAAAATAAATGTATAAAGAGTGTATAGGTAAGGTACATAGGTTATATCTTTTAACTTCAATACCATTCTGAATGAATAAAATAATAATACAACCACAAAATAAAAATCATCCTTTCCTTCCTGATGCTTGAATAAAATACAAAGGTGAAAAGATATTCAATGAAATTCTAATATCTTTTACCAAAAAAGCAAAAAAGAAAAAACTCCAATAGTGAAATATTTTGAGGTATTTGTATTTGTATGGCGTAAATAGGCATAGAAACCGAGTATATCCTTTATGAAAATCTCAGACTTAAATTTTATAAAAGATTCAATACCTATGAAGATATATAGCTGCATTTTGAGAGTCCTCTCTCGATAATGGTATTTAGTCTATACTGAATTTATGAACCTCATGATGTTTTTGTTGGCCTATTTAAGTATAAACGGAAGTTATAATATTCAAGTATGTTTAAAGTTTTCTTTAACTACATTTTGAAGTAAATTCCTTGCCAAATAGATTTTCTGCTCTTTCATTCATAAAATATTTTTTAATTTTATTAAAAAGAGTTTTAATAATATTTTTGGATCAGGCATGAATAATAAATTTGATAAGGAAAAATTGTGTTCGTTCCTACAAACTTTGACACTTTGGCATTAGTGCGTTAGTTTAAGGAGAGCCATGGCGGCTTTTATTTATAAAAATATACGGAAAGGATATTCTGAATTTAAAAAGAGGCTAAAATGCGACCCACACTGATAACTTCCCATTGCGTTTGTCGATTTGTCGTGCTAAAAAGGTTTGTAGGTTTTCGTGTTTTGTTAAAAAAGTTGTCAGTTGAATTATTCTAAACAAAGTAAAAATTACCAACAACATTTTCAATATGATAAAATAGTTTGATTTCAAAAACTATTTTTTTAACGAGATTTTTAGTCGAGAACCAATTTTTACAAATTTTACTACCATTTCTTAAAAAAAAATTATTTCTTATATATACAAATACAAATTGGATGAATGAAAACAATTTTAAATTAATATCTTCTTTTATTCGCGAGATATAGCGAACCGAACATCAATTTTTACCAATTTTGCGTACATTTTTTTTGTAGATTTTAATTTTTTAAGAAAACACTGATTGTTGATTTTTTATAAAGAAATTACTAAATATAGAAAACAATATTTTCTGTGAAATAATAGTTTGAAGCCATCATTTTTATTTTTGAAAAGTAATGGAAGGCTACAGAGTGATTGCGTATGCCGATGATGTTGCTATCGCCGTCACAGGGGAACATCCTAATACACTGAGGGACATCCTCCAAAATGCACTCTATATGCTCACTAGATGAGCTGATCACTGCGGACTTAGTATTAATCCTACAGACCTCGCCTTTTCACAAGGAAATACAATATCCCAGTAATTGTACCTCCTTCAATAAAAGGTGTACCACTAATTTTTACTAATGAAGCCAAATACCTTGGTCTCATATTAGACAAAAAAATAAATCATCTCAATGGACCAACAACAATGTGGGGCACTCCATCATTTTGAACCTCTTTTGTTCTATACCAAAGTACATAGACTACACTATTCCTAAACCCCTATTTGGAAAAAACTTCCAGGTATCCATTCCATTCAGAGATAAATGGGAAGACAAAAAACTCCTGGATAACAATAGTTTTCATTTTTATACAGATGGATCCAAGACAAATGAGGGAGTTGGTAGTGGTGTGTACTCAGAAAAGCTTAATCTAAGCATCCCATTCCGCCTCCCTAATCATTGAAGCGTCTTTCAAGCGGAAATTTTAGCGATCAAAGAGGTTCTCTGGCTAAGAGAAAACTTGATATCAACTTCTGATATACGCATCTTCTCTGACAGTCAGGCTGCTATTAAATCTCTTGATGGTGTCTCAACCAAATCTCAAACGGCCCTCGATTATCGATCGTCTCTTATGGAGATGGCGCAGCAATTTAACATTCACCTCTGTTGGGTGCCGAGCCACAGAGACATCACAGGAAATTGTAGAACCGATGAACTCGCTAAAAATGGAACCGTCATACCTATTTCACCTAAAAGGGAGAAGATATGTAGGTATACCGATAGCTACATGTAAACTTATGCTAAAAGAAACAGCTTTTGCGATAGCAAATTCTAGGTGGCACAACTTACCAACATGCGCAGCCACAAAACTCATATGGCCTTCACTGGAGCTAAAGCGCTCTAAGGACTTGTTATCTCAAAGCAGACTTCATGTTAGCTCCCTAATAGGTGTCCTTATGGGGCACTGTCTTATAGGCAGACACGCAATACGACTTGGTGTAGCCTCAAATGACTTCTGTAGGAGCTGTATGGACGAGGAAGAAGAGGAAACAATCTCTCACCTTATTTCCACTTGCCCTGTTCTTTCACTAAGACGCAAACCTCATCTGGGAGAATACTCTTTGGACAATCCCAGTGAACTAGCTAAAAGGGATATCAAATATTTTCTTCGCTTTATAAAAAAGCTCAGTTTGACTAGTAAGAAGTAATTCTCTAGATTCATGTGGTATCACAATAGGCCTTTCTTTTGGCCTAAGTGTGTGGATTCTAATCCGCAGCCAAGTTAACCTAACCTAATCTAATGTAATGTTTTTCTAGGTTTTTATTTTTTGTAAAAAAAATTGTCAATTCGATTTTTCCCAATCTTCTACATGCATTGAAGAACGTGACAGACAATTTCTTCAGGACAGGGATTATCTTTCAGAAACAAGTTGTGATGCAAACCAACTTTCAATTTTTTTTAAGAAAATGAACAACAATTAACCGACGACCAGCGACTGGCATACAACACTATAATTGACAGCGTGATGCAGAAGAGTCGTAAAATGTTATTTCTTGATGCACCTGGCGGGACTGAAAAAAACGTTCTTGATCAATCTTTTGCTTGCTTACTTTAGAATGCAAGGAAAAATTGCATTAGAAGTAGCATCGTCTGGGATTGCTGCAACATTTCTACAAAATGGAAAAACCACTCACGCAACTTTTACATTGCCTTTAGATTTGCAAAGCCAAGAGCGTTCATTTTGTATTATCTCGAAACAAAGCTCACTAGCTAAAGTGTTTAAAGAAATGACGTTTCTTGGTTGGTGTCCGATGGGAGGTATTGTGGTTCTGTTCGCTGATGATTTTCGTTAAACATTTCAAGCTGTGCCAAGAGGAAAAAGTGATGAAATAAATGCTTGCCTAAAATCGTCGTTTCTGTGGGCTTCTGTCAAACTTTTAAGATTGACCACAAATATGCGCGTCATTTGGGTATTGATAATAATGCAGCACAATTTTCAAGAACTCTTTTGGATATAGGAAATGAAAATAGTTTAAATAATGATGGTTAAGAGCTAATAGAACTAACATTTGCAGCTAGCGTCAAGCTGAATTAATAGCTAATGTTTACCCGCAAGTTGCCCAAATATTAGAAAAAACAGATGATTGGTTACGCGAACGATTGATTTTAGCACCTTAAACGATTCTGTTGCAAGCATAAATAATAAAATTCTTTCTATTGATAATCTGACTGATCAAGATAATGCTACTGATATTCCAATTGAATTTTTGAATTCTTTGAATACATCAGGACTTCCTCCGCATAAAGTGGACTTGAAAATTGAGGCTCCCTTAATACTTATGAGGAATTTAACTGCAACGGAATTGTGCAATGGTACTAGATTACTGATAGTAACTATGCAGAGGAACGTGATTGAAGCTAAAATTCTTTCGGTTCAGCCCAAGGTCCAGTCGGATACCCATGATAACTAACGAATACCCGTTCAAATTTAATCGTGTACAATTTCCTATAAAGCTTTGATTTGCTATGTCTATCAATAAGTCACAGGGATAGATACTGAAGGTTGCAGGCCTTGACATCACAATTCCCTGTTTTACCCACGAACAATTTTATGTAGCTTTCTCCCGTGTCAGCTCGGCATGTATGCTCCTCACCAAAGAACAAAAAGTATTGTTTATAAAGAAGTATTATAACCGCAATAAAAATATGTACAGAGATAATATATAAATTAATAAATAAAAAAGGTACAATATAAAACAATAGTAGTTTGTTCATCCTCATTTTTTATATAAAATTGTTGAATACCTCCCGGGTGAACCCACATAAAGCAGCTAGTATCATATAAAATTTAAGTCAAGTTACTAGTGTTATTGGTTCGTGAAATATTTCGGGTTAACTAAAATTTTCACATTTTTTTAAATTGCTTTAGTAAAAAACGTAACGTACCGTACGTACCGGGTACCGTAGTGCCGTTGGACTGTCATGCGAGAGGTCTTGGGTTCGATCCTTTCCTACATTAAGTTTTATTTACGGGTATTGCCATTTGCGAGGAATTGACAAATTCTCCAAGAGTATTTCTTGTCATAAAAAAGTGCTTTCTCAATTAAGTCAATCACACAGGAATGGTTGAGGGCTGTAAGTCACTAGGCCCTGGTTCTCTAAGGACTGTTGCGCCACCTAATTTCTTTTTTATTTTTAGTAAAAAACGACAAACTAAATTTATTTGTAGTCGATATATACTGGTTATTGAGCTATGGACGACAAAAAAACTTCGGACGGAAGTACAGCCGTACGTATACACACTCTATTATTTAGACTCTAGGGACCTTAAAACGTCAATTTCAATTTGACAAATCAGATCGATTACAATAACTTCCTATGGGAAGTTAATAAGACTTGAATTAGGTGACTGCCATCAAGTAAAGCGTTGACAGACAATTTTAAGTTGAAAGTTAACGATGAAATGTTATTAACCTTCCTTGAGCTATAAATTAAAGGCTTAGGTCTGATAAAATAATGAGTCTTACCCTTACTCTGAATATTCTTTTTCTGTATATTTTAGTTCCAAATTATTTGAATTACATTTTTGTCTCTTAATTTTATTTGAAATTCATGATAAATAAACTTTTGGTGCGAATTTTTGAAGTAAAAATAATCATTAATTTATAAGTCTGTAAATGTGTTGTGAGTTTAATGCCCATGTTCTGCATTTCACTTATTGTGAATACACTTTGCGGAAGTGAATTTGGGTGTTCCACAATTCGTTATCGTGAATTGGATTTTCGAACATGCAAATGGATGTTCTGTATTTCAGTTTATACCATTTTTCGAACGCATTCAAATCACATTTTTTAATTATGTGAATTGATCTTTGAAAGCTTCCTTCTGCTAGGAATCGGAGTGTTGCAGCAAGTTTTGAATTGAAGAAGGTATTATAAAAGGTTCTATTTCCCTTAGAACATACAAGAAAGCGTCTTTGCTTAATCACACACGTAAAATGTGTCAGCAAATCCAATATATTTTTTCTTTCTTATTTTATATCTTGAATTCTTCTTCCTTTTTTCACTTAAAATTGATAATAATATTGCATCCATCTTCAAAACAGCAAACATTTTACTTCAGAAACAAATTAAAAATGTATGATTCTTCAGTTCTGACCGTTCGAGACAATTTCGTAGTTTTCGAATTCGATCGAATTGAAGAACATGCAATTTCATTTCACGTGAAATTGAAAAGTGATTTCAATCCACTTTCGATCGAAATTCGGAACATGGGCGTAAAAAATTGATTCTAAAGTTAGTTCTTCTTATTTGTTTTAAAGTTTTTAAAAATCATAACTTGGTCGTAAAAGCTTAAGTTTTCCACTTTTAATTTTGCTTAGCTTATGAATTATAGTGCGTCTTTATTTTTTTTAAATTTTTAAGTCACTAAATGATTTGGAATTTAAAAAATTCATAAGACACAAACTAGCTTGTGAATTAAAGTCAAATTCAATCTAAAAAGTGACTTAAGCTTTTGAAACTCTGATTAAAAGGTACCATAACGTTTTATGTCTTTCCCTGCTTTGGAAACTAACATAAATAAACCTACAGTTTTTATGAAAAATCTTAACGGCCAATTGGAGAAAATCTTTTTTATGACAAGAGTTACTTTTGGAGACTTTGTCAATTCTCCGCAAGCGGCAGTACACGTCAGTTGCCACAGACACGGATTGAACCGAAGACCTCTAGCATGATATTCCTACGCACTAACAATCATACCACAGCTATTCGGGGTACTATGACTAATTTTCGAACCAGATCCACAGTGTTGGTCATTACATCACCAACAGGCTACGTGGAGTGCGATGTTGGAACTAATTAAAAGATCAGAGCTTTATCGGCCAGTGTTAATGATGACCATAAATTATCGATTCGGCGCCGTTTTTGGTGAATGTGGAGTTGAAAAGTTTGCCGAAGATTAACTTTTTATCGAAAAATTGTGTCCAGCGACGATACATGAATATGGAATATGAAATGAAGCATTGCAAAAGCTTCCAATCTTCCCAGAAGAGGTCACCGTATGCTACTAATTATTGAGCCGTATTACTTTCAAGATTATGCAAATACGCAACGTTAATGCGAATGATGCTATTATTTGCACAAAATAGAAGAGTTTGACTTGCATGACATGTGGTTTTGGGGCCAATCAATTAACTCCCTAGATCGTTATGTTTAACGCCTCTAGACTAATTCTTGCGGGGCTGTGTTATGATTCATGTCTAAAGCAACGAGTCCACTTCAATTGCCGCAATGAAAGCATTTATTCGTGAGATACTGGCTAAAAAATTTGAAAGAATATGCCCAAACTGTACTAATCGGATGGACCATTTAAGGCGCAGCCACACTCAACATTTGCATAAAGTAATTTTAAAACATTAATAAAGAAACAGCTTGTTCTAGTGTTTTAAATCAATGATACTGAAGTAACACCAATGAAGGAATTTTAAGAAAAACAACTTCTTCCTTGATGATAACATTATTGTCCTAGTTATTGTCCTAGTTATTGCATATCTCTTTTATATGCAGGAATGAGATTAAAAAAGAAAAAACTATTTTATTTGCCATTTATCATTTTGTCTAAATTTATCTCTGTATATATGTGCATCTATTTAATTCCCTGGTGAGGCCAATCCAAGTGTTTAGTAATTGTTTCTTTGTTAAAAGCTCTTGATGTTATACACTGAATTTATAACACACAATACGACGATGCAACGGTATGCAAAACTAAAATAGTAGAAACGTAGCATAATACAAGGTAAGGTAGGGTATGGTAAGGCAGTGCAAATGCAAATCCAAGCAAAGCGAAGCAAAGAGCTGCTCCTTGTACACTGTATAAGTGTACAAAGTGTACAATACCATGCCATCACATCATGGTGGTTGCGGCTTCGACTTGGGCTTGGGCTTGGTAAGTTGGTATACATAATCGTGAGAGAAGCATCAGCTCAGCTCCTTTCTACGTATATCCCCTTGAGAGAAGAACCATATTATTGTGAATGCTTCTTCAAAGAGGATTTCCTTGGTAACGAACGGAACGGAACGAATTAAATTGAATGGAAGAACCAAACCAAAATCACCTGAGGAGTAATTTAAGCACAGAGTTTATATAAATCTGTCTAAACGCAAAGAATAAATTGTATACAGTTTAGGTATACTCAGTTTTTGGATATAGACAAATAAATTTAAGTACATTATGTACTCGTTATATTTAATTGTTAAGATACATGAGTTACTCAGTAAATAAACCACACTTAAATGTTTTATAACAGTGTAGGCTTAAGACAGTCGGTTAAAATCCTAGCCGAGTTGTGTGGGACTCTTAACGTACTTAAACCACCGGGTAGGCAGAATCAATCTTTGAAAGATTTATAATTCACTTTGCGATTGGTTTATGACATAGTATACAACTTTCACATAACATTTAGACCATCAGCTCAAAAGGCTTCTTCTTATTTCATTTCGGGCCTTTCTTGTGAATAACTATACCGATTTTTTTTATTTTTATTTAACACTTGTAATGTATCTATCAGGCGAATATTGAATTATCACCAACAAAAGTTGAAATGATAGCGTTGATATACACTCGAATATTTCTCGTATATAAAATATAAAAGGTTGGTCCTAAGCTACTTCCCTGTGGTAAACCGGCAATTTTATTTAGTTCCGAGTAATTTTCGTACTACACTCCAAAAGGTCAAAATCGTAACATATGATTTCAGTATTTCGTAGGACTGCCTTGGAAGATTGCTTTGCCAAACCTTGTGAAAGGTTTTGAGCAAGCAAAATAAGTCAAAGATGATATGCACGCTGTTAGCAATGTGCAGCACTCCTGCACAAAGTGGTCATAGTTTGTATGGTGAATACTGATGACTGCCTGCCGTTCCTTGGATTAGTATTAATAGGAATCTTTTCTAGAAGAAATGGGGAGGAATATCAGTAATTAGTGAAGTTTTTTGAGGATTTGCAGATCAATAAGTTTTAAACCAGCTCTCCGATTCTTTAGGAGTGAGAGTTCTGAGTGGGAGACCAGACTTGACGGAGAGGTCTAAGAAAGGTGGTGGATAGGAATTTAAAGATAGGGTTTCGAGGTTTCTTTAAACCAAAGGAATAAGATGGATAAGTTTAAAACATAATTAAAATGGGCTTCAAAATTTAAGATTCAATTTAAGTACAGACGGAACAGAATGAATGTTAAAATCGTGTAAACTGAAGGTTTGGGAGGGAAGATATAATCGCTTTCAGGTAAATGTTATTGATTGAAATTTAACAACATTGAGTTGTAAGAAATTTTGTCGCACCAAGTCTGAAATGAAACAAGATCATTTTTATGTAAGACACAATCAGATTAAGCAGAAACAACTTTTGCTGTTTTCTAGTCATCAACGTAAATAGAGATAGTTCAATTATCGATAATATAAATTCGTTCGACAAATATAAAAGGACAAAGGTGGTTCCCTTGAGGGACATCTGAGATTACATAAATGGGAACGGAGATTGAGCATGTGAAAACGGCGGTTCTTAAGGTACAATCTGAGCCATTCAATACAAAATTGGTGACTGATTTTATCAAAGGCTTAACCCAAGTCTATTGTGATAACGTCTATTTCATTTCCTTTTAAGACAGTCAATTTGGTTGTAGTGGATCTGACATGAAGGTGTGACAAAAAAAATAGGTCTACAATGAGTTTAAGATGATGCTTTTGAAAAGCTTGGGAGTTGAAAAAAGAATGGCTATGGGCCTGTAGTTCATAAAATCATGTTTTGCTCCTTTTTTATAAACAGGAAAAATATAGGAATCTTTCCAAAGTTTTAGGAGGATATCTTTAGAAATTAAAAGAATAATTTTGAAATTAAAAGAGATTTACATCAGGAAGTAACTTTTGTAATAATATTGAAGGCAAATCATCCGGACCCAGGAGATACATCATCTTTAAGAAGACTTAAGTTTTTGTCATCAATGTTATCACTTATTTCGATTTGGTTAAGGGAGAAGGTGCACCTTCCTAACTAATCAAACAATAATTAGAGCCGCCTTTTTCAAGATGAATGCTGTATGATTAGCTGAAGAATAAGGCAAAGGGGTTTGTAAAAGTTCTAGGGTTGTAAGATGCTGAGAGGAAGCCATAGGAGTTGCGTTTAATGTAAGAAGCGTATGCGATTTGTAGTGAGGCCATCTTGGATTTTGTCAATGTATTCTAGTTATAGAAATTCACAAAGAGATGCAAATCAGCATTGAGCTTGCTGATAGTTTATTGACCCTTCAGCCCAAAATCTACACCAAACAGTAACTTTATTTGGGAGAATTGGCACCTGTGTATTGGTGTCGTCCTAAATCCGGCAATAGTGAGCGATAAAAAGAAGATATTTTGATATTTTAATGCGGCTCTTGCCGAAACTGAAATGGAAAGAGGCTTAGGATCAAGAGTATCGACGATCTTTAGACTTGCAACTCGAATTACTTCAAATCGAGGACTTTTCCCTCTTAGAATGGATTGTGAAAGCCTCATACCCACAGGAAGGACTAAACTAAAAGAAGGAAAATACAAAAAAAGAACCCTGTAAACCTCGTAAAATATCATTTGCGTTACGTTGGGGATCTTCCGTAACTCCACCCAAGGATTATTTAAAGGTTTTTATATAAAGACCAATAAGAAGTTTAAAGAGCTTTGTAAGACTAAAAAAGTTATACGCTGAAAAGCAAGCAGGCGATTAGCATCTTGTAAAAGCTCCGCTGATTTTTGGAAACTGGCTAGGGAGCAATGGAAAACGTTTTAATATCCATACAAAACTGTCTTCAAATGTAATGCTTTCCCATTCCAAGGATCTTTTAAATCCTGTAATAACGCCGACAAAGTTGCAATTCGCAGCACCTGGATTTGTAGTCAACTCTCTGGAATGTGCATTTACATTTAGCTAGTTGGAAGACACGCTGAAGACGCTTAAAGATGGAAAAGCAGCCGGATAGAATGGTATTCCAGTGGAATTTCTTAGATAAAGCATTGTCATGCTCAAAGAACAC
The DNA here is from genome assembly GCF_945859685.1 of Eupeodes corollae. NCBI lineage: Eukaryota > Metazoa > Arthropoda > Insecta > Diptera > Syrphidae > Eupeodes > Eupeodes corollae. The sequence continues at coordinate 96,334,414 of NC_079149.1, forward strand.
CTTAGAAAAGGTTTCAATACAGTTTTGGAGGGAGAATTGCGCCAGATGAATATCGAGATGCTATTATATTTCCAATCCACAAAAAAGGATGGTTATTTGATGCAGCTAACTACTGACATCACTGACAACAGTACTCCCACAAAGGAAGAGTTGTCAGCCCTAGTTCTTAAACGGACTGTTGCGCCACCCAATTTATTTATTTTAACTACTGAAGGATATCCTTTTTAAATGCATTTTACAAGATATTGACATTGTCTTGTTAGTTGGTTTGAGACCGGAAACTTGCTGAGGGAGTTCCAGGCTTGATAAAGACCAGGGTATTCAGCAATAGATAATGTTTTTATATTCAGAAGCTTGGCAGAGAATTTCTTGAAACAATAAGGAAAAAGCTGTATGTATTTTTTATCGATTTTAAAGCAGTTTTTGATACAATCGATAGAGGTGCACTATTCTATAAGCTGTATTGTCTTGGGATATCATTGAAGTTTGGTCGCGTTCTTGAGCACCTATATAGAGGAACAAGGGCTACTGTATAGACACTGGACAGGTGAAGAACTCTCAGACTGGTTTAAAACCTCTTCGGAAGACAAGGTTGTACATTAAGCCCTATCTTATTTGCACTATTGATGACCTTTTAGGCTACCTGCTGGGTGGAGTGGATTTCGCAAGGGATGCGGATTAAGGCACTTCTGTTCACAGATGATATAATCATGTTTAAACATCCACCAGAAACTCTGCAGCTCATGATTAACAGGGTTTACCAGTATTGTCAGCTATGGTAAATAGTAAATATAGATAAATCCAAGGTTATGGTTGTTAAAAGTAGTGATGGACGTAATGCATCAAATGAAAAATGGAGCTATAATTACGAAAACATTGAATGTGAGCGAGAATACAAATACTTTGTCTTAACTGTTAAACATAATTTAAATGTGGATAAACACTTGAAGGAGAAATTGGTTAAGGCGAAAACTGCTATTAATATGACATGAAGCAAGTAGCAAGTTTAAAGTATTTGAAGCAGTAGCTGAGAGCATACTTTTATATGGATCGCAGGTATAGGGATGTTAAAAGTACAATTCGTTTAAAAAACTCCTAACGCAGTTTATAAAAAGAATATTTCAAATGGTGAAAAATACGTCAGACTACGTAATAATGCTGAAAACGAGTCTCTCTCCTTTGTTTATAAGAACATTGAAGTTGCCAGCGGACTTCTTTCTTAACGTTTTTAAAATGAATGAGTTACGGGTCGTGAAAAAAGTGGCCACTAAAGCTATACAAGATCAAGAGAGTTGGTATCGAAAGTGGCAAGATCTTGCTGAGGAAAGTCAAATTAATTTTAATTATTTAAATTTCATTCCACACAGACCTGAGTGTAATATGTGCAACCTATCAGAAAGAGAGGATATTGTCCACTTCTTGGGAAAATGCCTCAGTCTCAGAGAAATCAAAAGGAATGTACTTAGAAAAGACTTTCTATCGGAAGATCAAGTGGTAAGTTTATTGCATAAAATAAAAGTTGTCAATCTTTACGAAGTTTGCAAAACTGCGCTTAGATATAGAAGTGCTATACTGAACGAAAATTTTTGATTGTGTTTCTATTCATTGTTTTTTAAATTATTTGTAATCAATCATGAACTATAGTTATCAAATTTTAAATACCTTTTTTAATATTTAAAAGTAATTATATTGAGGGCTTTTTACATTCATTGCGTTTCGTTGTCAATCTGGCAATTGCCTGCTAAAATGATTTTTGTAAACATTTATGGAAACTTCTGAAGCCTCTAGGTCACGGAAAATTCTTTCAACTAATCCAGCTATGCCAAGCTGCTTGAAAAATACAGACGGCTCCTGGACAAATTCAAGTAATGAATCGCTGAACTTACTATTGGACACTCACTTTCCTGGTAGTTCTCTTACCGAAACTTGCAACAGTTATATACGTTCAAGTTCAAACACAACATATCCACAAGGTCTGATCACAAAGGATAAGCTACAATGGGCTCTCAAGAGCTTCAAACCATTTAAAGCTGTAGGACCAGATGGAATAATACTAGCCGAATTACAAAAGACTTCTGATATAATTGCACCAATCCTTGAGGCAATTTTTACCAGCTGTCTTTACCTGTTCCCTCGGCATGGAGAGAAGTTAAAAATGTTTTTATACCTAAAGCAGGTAAATGCTCCCAAGTCAATCCTGAAGATCTACGACCTATAAGTCATCATTCCTTCTTAAGACCTTGGAAAGATTGATTGATATCCATACCAATCGCTACTTGTAAACTGCTGCTAATGGAAGACGCTGCGAGGAGGGCAGGCACCAGGTGGAACAACATCACCTCGTCTCAAGTCACAAAAACATCTGGCCAACACTGGATTTAAATCGTTCAAGGTGCTTGTTCTCTTTAAGCAGATCGCATATAAGCTCGATAATAGGTGACATAACCGGACACTGTCTAATAGGAAAGCACGCCACGAGACTAGGCGTATTCTCAAATGACTTTTGCAGAAGCTGTATGAACGAGGAAGAGGACTTTAATTCAATAAAATGTATCTATCTATCTATCTATTTTGACAGAAATCAAAAGAAATAATATCGCCGCCGCCAGCTGTCAAAATCAACCAGCCTCTATTTGACGTTTTTCAAAATTCATTATAAAATAAATTTGTACTATCGCTTATCAAAAAATAACTCAAAATTAGACTTCATCCTGATATTAATCTGACATTTTGGAACTGGTAAGTATTTTCACTTGATGATGATAAAAATTAAATCCTCATTTTATTTCCTCTTAACACAGAAAAAAAAAGAAAAACATTTTCATTTTTATTATTTCTTAAATACCCAATAGCCATTCATTCATAAGTATAAAAAGAAAACAACTTAAAAATTCATATTGACTGAATGAACAAATTCTCACATAATAATGAACCATTTTCCATGCTCCATTATACAAGTCATTAACTCCAACTCCAACTTCAACCAAAAACTCCTTGGCCCTTTCCCTTAAGCCATAAAGCAAACATTTTGGCTCCCAAAAAATTCAAAAAAGAAACCATAGCAAATAAAATAAAACAAAACAAAAACAAAGCAAAAAAAAAATGGAAAAGAAGTCAAAAATTACCTTCAAACTTTTCGTAGGCAGCAAAGCTTAACTTTTGTGGGACATAAGACATCCGTTTGTGAAAGCCTCCATCCGGCGCCATACTACCTATGGCAGCACCACCTGATGCCACTCCCGAACTGCCACCGGCCGAACAAGTATTTGGCGATGATCTTTCAACCGTAAAAGATGCTACCTTCTTAAGGACATTGCTGCCGGCGCAGTTATTTGGGTTGCTGCTTCCGAAAGTACTCGCTGATGCTGATGGTGATGTTGTCGTGGAGGTAATTATCGGGGAGGGTAATTCAACCATTCCAACTACTCCACCACCGCCTCCAATAAATGGTGCTACGACAACGTTCGCTGATGTTCCTGTTGTTAATGTTGATGCTGATGCTGATGCCGATGAAGCTCCTGCTATGCTAGAGATTCCATCCCGCTGAACTTCGGTATTTTGATGATTCTGATTCTGATGCTGAAGCTGATGCTGGAATGTCGAAGATGCTGTAGGGACCGAACAGGCAGGTGTAGGTGGTGGTGATTTGTATGAAATTATTACGGTTGATTGAGTTTCTGTTAAGGGTGATTGTTTGTTAACTATTGTTGCCGGTGTTAAGTTGTCTGCTGTAAAAATTCAATTAAAAACAAAGAAATGAGTAGAAGCTTAGAAATATCGCCCTAAATGGGTTGAGTTTTTATTTTAGTTTATTCAACTTTTTTTTTGAAAAAAATTAAGATGCGATTCTTCTTCTTTAATAAGGGTATTCTATTTGAACTACCTTACCCAACCCTTCAACAGCTTTAACACATGACGAATTGGGACTGGGCAGTGGGGATGACACCCCTTACCAATTTTTTCGGATTGTTAAGGACAACACTTAATTTTCAAACAAAAGATTGAAAAGCAGCTAAGAAAAATTGGGCAGTAGAGCCTGGGAAACGGGTTAAGTGAAAGGAAAAGGAATCAGCAAAGGGAGAAAATAACAAAATGTAATGAAAAACATCCTTATTAGGCTAAACAATTTGATTTCATTATAAAATTACCCTTTTTCATGTCCGGGGCATATCTATTTAATTTGTTGTTATAGAGAGAAGAGGATGGTTTTGGCAGTTGTTGACGTTTAAGAGAGAGAAAGAGAACGAACCGAAACGAAACGAAAAAAAAGGATGATGGGTGAAAATACTTTGAAAGTATCAATTTCAGGATTTAAGGTAGCCAGTTAAAAAATGTTAGCCTCTAATTAACAAGTAATTTTTTGTTTTTCTGTTTGCCCTTCTAAAAAGGATACGATACTGCCTGTCTCTAACTTCTCCCCCATCACTGTCTGTTTAGAATACTTTTTCAAGTAGCTCCATGATTGATAGGTATCTCTTGTATCTGGAGTCTTTCTTTCAATTTTCAATTAAGTCGTAAAAAGGATATTTTATATAGGTTTTCTTTTTTTGTAAGTATTTTAAAACTAATTTTTGTTTTTTTTTTATTTTATAAAACAACAAAGATTGAATTTTCGAAGAAATTCTTTTTGAATGTTAAGTGAAGGTGATGGGAGTATATTTACGATAAGCCATTAATTTGGAATAATATAATGGGTTTGGCTATTAAGGTTTATTATTACCTATCTACTTAATAAAGATTTTCAAATTTTCAAAAAACATTTTAAGGGATTGAGGAGAAAAATTGAAATTGAGTTGTTTATAAAGGATAATTCATTTCGAGTGTCTTCTACGCTCGCTGATAAATTGATACGGCTCTGTAATTAAATAACTGATGCGATGCGATGAGATGGTAATAGAGAAGCCGTAATTTTACAAAATGTATATGTAGGTATAAGTTTTAATTACAAAATTTACTTGTATACGTAAATGGAATGCCAAATCGCCATTTAAGGCTCAAAGTTTTTTTTAATGAGTATTCTACTTTTAAGGAAAAAGGATACTTTCACAATTAAATGTATGAAAGAAAAGCAGAGTTTTGTTTTGAATATTCGAAAAGAACTGCATTTAAATATGTTAATTTTAGTGATTTGAACTTTGAAGTTTTCATAATTTTGGAAGCTTCAATACAGTATATATTTTTAGGGCTTTGTAAGGCTATTTAAATTCAGAAAGTAATTTTATCCTGATTTTTTCACAAATCTATAATCTCTATCTTTAATATTCAGTTGGAATATGTTTTGTATTAATTTTGTTTTTTTACTTGCGACATATAGGAACTATATGGCAAGTTTTGCATTCGTGCAAAATTTCGAACTCGAGATTTTAATCAAACATGATATTACGATGGTAGAGAAGTCGAAAAAAGTGGGTCCCGCGATTCCGTCCGGTCGGTTTTGTCTGTCTGTCCACGCTCCTACAGCCTAAACCATTGCTTCGATTGAGTCCAAACTTGGAAGTTAAGGTTTTGAGCAGATTCGCGTTAGGCGTTTTTTTCATTTTTTTTTTAAGATCGAAACTAACAGTGGCCACCATACAATTTTTTTGGTCAAAAAACGAAAATTTGAATTTTCTCAAAAACAAACCGATAGATTTTCTTTAAATTTTCTCTAAAATTTAATTTTTTAATTTTACTGCTTTTAATAAGAAAAACAAATTTTTGTATTGCTCAGGAAAGGTACCGCTCATAGAACCGTTATTTTGTTTTTTAATTTTCTCAGCAACTTATAAACCGATTTCAATAATTTTTTTTCTGAATGAGCTCTTATACTGCTTTAACAATATTTGATTATCAAAAGTGCAATTTTTTGTTATTTGGATTTTTAAAAAAATATTGAATTTCATTTTTTTAAAACTCGATATCTCAAAAACGGATCAGCATTTTTTTACGAAATTCAAACGTAAGACGTATATTTACAATCACTAAATAACTGCATTCCAAAAATATTTTTAGAACAAAATTGAAAAATTTTATATATAAAAAATTAATTTAAAAAAAACCCGCTCTAACGATTTTCAAAATAAAAATTTGAAAAATCAACGGTTTTTTTATTTATAAAATGGCGTTTAAATTTTTGAAGACAAACTTCTTTTTCAGGTAAAATTTTGAATCTTAAAATATTATTTTTTAAATTATTTTAACTGTGCATGAGCCCGAAAGAGCGCATTATTCATCTTTCATCCAAATTAATGCATTTGGTACATATTTAAATGATATATTTAATCAACAATCTATTTTAAAGACTCTATCAAGAAATATTATCTTGGTAACTTTGTATATGTGATTTTAAAATATTATTCTTTACGCATAAGGTAGTTTCACACATGATTTACTTTCCTTCGCCTATATAAACTTAGTACAAGTTAAAGAAACGGGCCAGAAAGAGTATATGTATTTTCTATTAGTATCACTTTTTCAACGTATACACATTGTACCTATTTATAAAGGTATTACGTACAACTTCTACAACTTCTGCTTACGTGTCACTTTATAACTAAAATCCCAAACGCACAAAAGCCTGACTGTAAACAAAACATGAATAGCAATTTCTTGTACCTGTTCGTACCTATGCTTGTTAATTTTTTAAACTTTAACAAAATAAATAAACTGAACGTAAAAACTTCATTTTAACGCTGAAAACCTATAGCAAAGAAGTAATGTAGTATAGTACCTTTTAGCTACCAATAACATTCCTTCATTATCATCACAAACATGTCCTTATCTATCTATCTGCATAAAGTTAAGCTCGCCAATGAACTATTCTTTATTCGTTTTAGACATCGACCTGCTACCTAACTACACAACCAATAGGCGATCGCTTTACAATTTAAACATTTATGGTCTGCCTCTTTCTTATCTTATTTATTTTCCATCCTGGTTCTTCTAATATGAAATTACAATAAAGCTATCTAAAGGAATAAAGCTTTTAAGGAACAAGTTGAATCTATATCGAACGCATCGTAGCTTTATACATAATAGAAACCATTTTTCATATACAAAGATCGTACGGAAGTAAAATCAGACTTATGAATGTATGTAAATAAAAACAAATATCGGTAAAAGATCCTAAACAGCTGACGTAAGAATGCAAAAGTTTGTTTCGTCCCCTTATTAGATGCAATATTAAGCCATTTTGTTTTTTATATAAAGTACATTGATATAAATAAAACAAAAACAAATTCATCAACCTTCATATAGAAGCTCTTTATGTGAAAATATATACAAGGATAGACTCAAGTAGAATGAAGGAAATTGTGTAGACTTTTTGGGTCGAAAATTAATTATCTCCCTTATTCTACTGGCTGCTTATAGGAATGGAAATAATATTTTTCTCTCGCTCCCGCTGAATTTCTCCACTTTCGATACTAACGCCACGCCAACGACTCGGCATCTGGTCGCCCTAAAACTTTCTGCTCATGAGAGTACTATGGTTTTTATATACAAAGATCGTGCGGTTTTTTTGACAATCCAAATGGCATTTATATCTTTGAAGCCAAACTTATTTTACAGGTATATTTTTAAATCTCATATAAGTACTTTTTTAAACAGACTCTTTGCATACAGGAGCAAGTTCGTGCGACCCAGTCGTGCATTTTATTTCTAAATAATTCGTAAGTTGTTACATTTAACTTGTCTCACATAAACCTTTAAACAATGCTGACGCTAAAGCATTCATGCTTTAACGGTTTTAAACAATAAAAATCAGAACAATTTGCATGTAATTTTTGTAACAAAACCGTCCCACATTCAACAAGTTTAATGTTTAAAGTTTGGATTCCAAAGCAGCATTACAAATTTTTAAAAAAAAGGTATTTTTCAAAACCATGAAAGTATTAAATTCAAGGTTTTAAAAACTTAATTTAGGCTAAAATAAAGACTTATAAGTCAAAATGATGCTTCAATGTTCTAAAGACACAATTATTTGGACTCAAGTTTATATATTCCTAAGAAAGAGATGAATCGATATTATCTTTATTCCGAAAGCCGGTAAGGCCTCACACTTCAGGCTATAACCCTGTCTTCCTTCCTCCTAAAGACTTTAGAAAGCCTAATAGAAACATTCGACGAAATCTTAATGATATGGTCCAACATGCTGACATGAAAGGTTTGTAAAACTAATGTACTTCAAAGAATTCACTTTAAATAAATTCTTGGATATATAGAAGGTACCTTTATCAACGTTACTAGCAGTGCTATTCGACAAGCCCTGAATTCAATCAACACAGAACAAATGGTGTCAAAGAAAATTGATTCCAGGCTTCAAACAAGAATTGTAAATGCTGAAAAAGTGATTGTAGGTCAAGAGTTAGGACAGCTATAAAGGTTCACCTCAAGATAGGGTAATATCTCCCTTGCTATGGCAATTAGTTGTTAGTCAAATCCTAGACAAACTTTGCACATGCTGACGATATCTTAATAATGACATCAGGGAAATTTACACTTAAACTCTGTGAACATCTGCAATTAGGTTTTAATAAGAAGAAGAGAAAGATGACAACACCAAAGAGCTCCTAGACAAAACATATGAGCAGTACCCTAGCTACGATATTAAAATAGACCTGGGTGATTTTAATGCCAAGGTAGGAAGGGAAGACATCTGGAAGGAAGGGAAGGGTGGAATAATCGGGAAGAACAGCTTGAACGACAACACTTCCGACAATGGATTCAGGCTCATAGATGTTGCTGCGGGACGAAACGTCTTGGTAGCCAGTACGCGTCTTCCACAGCTCAACATCCACAAAGGAACTTGGACTTCTCCAGATCAATCTACAGTCAACCAGATTGACCATATTGCGGTCGATGCCAGACACGCTTCCAGCATTATGGATGCACGAACTTTCCGAGGAGCTAACATCGACTTGGACCATTACCTAGTTGTAGCCAAGGTAGCACTTCGGATTTCCAGACCCAAGGCAAAACAGGGAGGTGCTGGGAGAAGGTACAACGTCGAACGGCTAAAATCGGCAGAGATCACCAAATCCTTTTCCGACCGAGTTACAAGTAACCTCTCACGAAATTCTCTGCCACCAACACAATGTATCGAAAACCGGTGGCAAAATTGCCAAGATGCAATCAGAGAAGCCGCCTCTGATGTGCTGGATTTCAAACAGCCACCAACAAGGAATCCCTGGTTTGATGAGGAATGTCGGCAGGCAAATGCAGCCAAACAACTCGTGAGTTCTATGAACAGAAGACGCGAGAGGAACGTCGACTTCTCAGAAGGAAAAAGAGAGGGCATAAGAAGCGTGAGGTCGAAGATGTTGAGAGGTATAAAAGCAGGAATGAGGTTCGAAAGTTTTATGAACAGGTAAACCGAAATTCACAGGCACATTAACCTAGAACCGAAGGCTGCAAGGACGAAAGTGGAAACATAATAGTCGAACCGCAATCAATGCTGAGGATATGGAAGGACCACTTCTGCAGACTGTATAACGGCGATGAAGAACTGAATTCCGCTGTCAGGCAGGATGATCCATTCAATATAGACGACGAAAGCTAACAAACTCCCGTCCTCCCGACTTAGACAAAGTAAAGATTGCCATATCTAAGTTGAAGTCTAATAAAGCCGCTGGAGCGGATGGCTTGAATGCCGAGCTCTTTAAAGCAGCTGGAGATATGTTGGTTAGGAGCATGCACCAACTTATCTGTAAGATATGGTCGGAAGAAAGCAGGCCCGATGAATGGAACCTCAGTATTGTTTGCCCGATCCTGAAAAAAAGAGACCCTCTAAAATGCACCAAGTATAGAGTAAACAGTCTACTCGTCCGTTTGTGCAGGATGACCATGGAGAATTCACGCTGCTCCATAAAGGTTGGAAACAACTTAACAGAACCTTTCGATGTCAAAAAAGGTTTTAGACAAGGTGATGCGCTGTCATGTGATAGTGCAGAGCTCACACGTCAACACTAGAGGCACTATCTTTCAAAAGTCTGTCCAATTACTGGCATATGCTGATGACATTGACATAATCGGAAGAACTCAGCGTGATGTCAATGGGACTTTTGTGAGTATTGAGGCAGAGGCGGCAAAAATGGGTCTAACGGTTAATGAGGGCAAAACAAAGTACATGCTGTCGTCTAGAAAGGACATACAATACCGACGTCTTGGTCAAAACGTCACAATCGACAGACGTAACTTTGAGGTAGTCAAGGACTTCGTCTACCTAGGCTTCGCTGTAAACGCGGAAAACAATACCAGCGCTGAGATCAAACGCAGAATAACTCTTGCTAACCGCTGTTTCTTTGGACTAAGAAAACAATTGAGTGGTAAAGTCGTCTCTCGAGGGGCCAAAGTGTTGCTATGTAAGACCCTTACCAGAAGCAGAAGCATGGACCATGACAAAAGCGGATGAAAGCACCTTGGGTCGCTTCGAGAGAAAAGTTCTTCGTGTGATCTACGGTTCCGTACGCATCGAAGGGGAGTGGAGGAGAAGGTGGAACGACGAGCTGTACGGGCTGTACAGTGACGTAGACTTAGCCAGAAGGGTAAAAGTGCAACGACTAAGATGGCTGGGTCACGTAGAGCGCATGGAAACCAATGCTCCGGCCCGGAAAGTCTTTGAATCCGCACCCACAGGACAGCGCAGTAGAGGAAGACCGCGCATGTGGCGCGCACAAGTGGAAGGTGACCTCACCCAACTTGGATCGCGAAACTGGAGACATCTAGCTAGGGACCGAGCTAGATGGAGAAGTTTGTTGGGTGAGGCCCTAGTTCACACAGGACTGTAGCGCCACCTTAAGTAAGTAAGTAAGTAAGGTCACACTGAAAAAAATGTCGTTTATAATATCAACAACAGCGTTTATTGACTTGTTTTTCTTTGGCTCAATGAATTTTGTCTTGATATTAAAAAAAATTTTGGATTATAAAATTTGTCTTCAATAAACGATTTATTGGCTCATGTTATCGCCTTTTATTGAACATTTTGAAACCAATTTACTTTTGCTTACATTAATAAAACTTTTTATTGTCCCAGTAAACTCATACATTGGGCCAAAAAATTTGTTTATAAAAAGACATTTTTCACTTTGATAAATGCGTTTATTGGCTCAATAAACTATTTATTAAAGGTCAATAAACTTTTGAAACCGTTTGTTGGGATAATAATTTTTACTTGACATTGATAAACGCGTTTATTGGAGCAATAAACAAAATTATTAAATTTCAATAATTTTTTTATTGACATAAACAATTTTTTAACTGTCGCAATAAACTCATACTTTGGCCTAACGAACTATTTTATTGGGAAAATAATTTTGAATATCTTTCCATTTATAAATGCATTAATTAGCGCAATAAACCATTAATTGAAGTTCAACAAACTTTTCATTGTTATTAAAATTTGTTTGTATTGCCACAATAAACTCATACATTGAGCAAATTAACCGTTTATCGGGGCAATAATTTTGACTTTATTGAAATTGATAAACGCGTTTATTGACGCAATAAAAAAAGTTATTAAATTTCAATAAACTTTTTTACTGACATAAACAAATTGTAATTGTCGCAATAAACGTCGCATACGTCCATTGTTAAAAATTTCTTGTAAAAAAAGACATCATCTAATATGTACCAACTATAGGTACCTCCATAACAGGCACCATATTTGGGAAAACAAATTTTTTAAATCAAGTTGTATGTGATGCCGAATTCTGATCATCTATATCTTTATGTATGTAGGAGACACAGGGCAATCAAAATTTAGTTTATCAAATGGGCAATGAAAGAACTTATTCAGACTTTCCACAATAGAAAAAACTTGAGTTGCACAAAAGCAAACAATGAATGCAACAAAAAAAAAACAATAGTTTGATAGCTTTAGTTCAAGGAACAGAAAACAATGTCGTACATTCCGTGTTTGTTTGTTTTGAATAGTTTTCTCTGAATTTAGATTGAAGAACATATCGGATTTTTGAACCAGAGATCAGAAAGCGTATTGGACGTTGCCATAAGAAATTCACTTGGATATATTTCAGAAAAAGTATTGGACTTTTCTAGAAAAATTACTTGGTTGTATACAAAAAAACGTATTGGACGTTGCTTTATTTGGCTCTATAAAAGAAATTATTTGCAATTTTGCAAATTTAAGAAATTATTTCATTAACTCAACAAAAAAATTTGCTTGAATCAACGAAATAATTTATTGGCTTAACTAACCAATATTTCCAAATCAATAAACCATTTCATTGGCTCAACAAATAATCTTACTTGAATCAATGAAATAATTTATTAGCTCAATAAACAAATATTTCCTAATCAAAAAACTATTTCAATGGCTCAACAAACAGATCAATTGGCTCAACAAAACAAATTTTACAATTCAATAAACTATTTAATTGGCTCAACAAAAAAGATTCATTAAACTACTTTATTGGCTCAGCAAACAAGTTTATTGGCTCAACAAACAAGGTTGCTTGAATCTCTGAAATATTTTATTGGCGCAACAAACAAAGGTAAATAAATTTATAAACTCAATAAACTTTTGCTTGAGCCAATCTGCGTTTATTGATCCAATAAACAGCCTTTCTTGGCCCAATAAACCTGTTTGTTGGACAAATATTGATTAACTTTTTTATTGGACCAATAAAATTTTTTATTGTATTTACGTTTATGATTCAGTGCAGTAAAATGGGCCAGTAACACATTTATGACAAAAGAAACGTTACATTCCAAATATGGGCTGCCCGACTTTTAATGATGTTCATCTACACTATACTGTTAAACCTATTTTGTGAATGTATACACAGCCATTATAAGGCCAATATTGACGTAGGCATGTTTGGTATGGTGGCCAGTCCTTGAAAAGATTAAAATAAAAAATAAATTGGATGTCCCAACTTTCCATTGAGAACTTAGGCCTAGTGACTTACAACTTTCAACCATTCCCGTGCTAATTTGTATTGTAGTTATCAGTGCTCCCCACTAGGCAAGAATGAAAGGAAAACAGGGCTATGTAAATAAATCATGAGTCGGTTTCTAAGGAAGGGTGCAGAACGGACAATCTTTCCCTAGAAAGATCAATGGGGGTCCCAGACTAATGCAGTATCTTTCAAAAAGAATTACTCTCAGTTTTTGAAGAAGCTAAATACCATTCTTCTCACAATTTTGTAAGAAAAACATAGACGGTTTAATTGATAGCCAAGTAGCAATCAGAGTCATATCCGCGATTGTTGTCAAGGGATATGTTGTTTTTAATCAAACCATTAAAAAACTCCGTTTTTGGTTGCCTTTCCCATTTTTAAAGGGGCGTATGTATTTTAAAAACCTTATGCGGTAGAAAAATTCGAAGGAGGGATTCGATTTTAGAGAAATTTAATCCTTTGAAAAAGTATTGTTTTGTTTCTGTTACAGAAAAAAACATAGTTTTTAGTCGAAAAGTGAAACTTATGACGCAAAATTTTAAAAATCCTATTATTACCGTCTTAGCATTTTACTTAGTTGCAATTTTTTAAATATTTCGGAATTAACTACCGCTTTCAGGAATTTAGCATTTAATGGCAAGACATGTTATAGGTAGGATAATGACAAATGCCATTTAGATTTAGCAAGAAGCTAAACGTCACACTAGCTTTTTCGAGACTTTAATTAAGATTGAGCATTATCATTTCTTAACTTAGAAAATTGGTAAAATTGGTAATATTTTTAAAATTCACGTTTTTTTTTTTAGTGTACAAACGTATCCTAAAATTTTGTTGAAGAAAACTTTGGCCACTTTTTTTTATTTTAATTTGAACATAACTTTAAAATGCTGATGTTTACCCCCAGCATCAATTAAATGTTATATTTAATAAGTTATTTGTTTAACTCTTTTATAAATGAAAATTCTAAAAGTGATGAATATGTAAAATATTGATTTGAATATATTTCAAAAAGAAACTCCATCTGATCTTGTTTTTGATTTTGAAAATCGGGAACATTTTACGAAAAATAGTATTTTTTTCTTTATTTATGTCTACAAAATTTATAGGAATCTTAAAAAAAATATGTATTTAGTAACTTTGCACGAAATACTGAAGCCAACAAGCGTCTGATATAATATTTCGTCGATTTGACAAATCTTTGTTTTTAACATATGGATATTCGAAAAACGGTCACAAAACCTTAAAGCAATAGCTCATTAAAAGGTCATAGTTTGGGTAGAACATACCGGTTATTTTTAACTTTCCGATGTGTTCGATTTGTTGATTTTGAAAATTTTAACATTTCTCAACATTTAAAAGTCCCTAAGATCGAAATTAAATATTTTTAGAGAGATGTCTGTTATATTTCAAGTTAAAATAATTTTTTTCTTTACAGATAATAACATCAGAATATGCAGAAAGGACTTTCAAAAATAGTTTTGGTAATGCAGGTTTTAAGAACATAGTAATATTAATTTTGTATTTGATTTCTGTAAGAAATTTGAGATATCTAATTTTGAAATAAAAATTAATATTTTCTTAAACATCCAAACAAATTTGACGTTATTATTAAGACGATATAAGAGCTCGTGCAGATATTTTTTGTATTGAAAGAAGCCATGTTAAGAAAAAAAAATAGAGACAAATTCATACAAATATATCGGTTAATTTTTGAGTACACTCGAATTTCCGATTTTTGATTTAAAAAAGTTGTAGGTACGGTGGCTTTTTTTATGTTTGAAAATGAAAAAATAACGCTTTACACGAATCTTTTAAAAACATAAACTTCCAGGATCTATGCAATGGTTTAGGGTGTAATGCGAGCACAGACTAACATAAAGAACCACGGGCCTATTTTTTGTGTACAATAAGCGCGCTACAAAAGTTTTTCCAACGGCCGAGGCGGCCAAGCGACTGTAACATTTCGTTAGATAGCACGTTCTCTAAACTTAAGTTTTAATTAATTGATTGTGACATTCGCTGTGTGGCTTGTGGCACCGCGACCTCCTGTTAGAATCACATGTCCTCCAAGTCCATATCTTCTAATTGGGACCAAAAATATTCGGTTATCATTTAACGGTAGGTCTTGATTATGGGCCGCCGCCGCCGAGCCATAAACCACTCTAAACCTTCATTTTTCGGGAAGCAATGATGACTCATGGACTACGTGTAGATTGCTGCCTGACCAATACCGCATATTATGTTTATTGACGAAGCGATTCAGCTAGAAATAAGATGAAAATTCGAATCATTTTCAAGTTGTTGCGAACATTCACGAATACGAGGTACGTTCAAATAGTACCCGGAATTTTTAAATTTTGCGGGTCTGGAGAGTCCGAAGGTCAACATTTTTTTGTATTGTGTTGGCATACATGTCCCTAAAGTATGATACAATTTTCAGCTATATTCACCGTTTACTTTGTCTGTGGTAGTTGCTAAGGTTCGACGTATTTTTTTAAGCTCGGCGATTTTTGTTTGTTTGAGCAATGTTTGACCAAAAAAACAATCCCATGAACATCGCTCAGGAGCTGTTAAATGACGTCAACGACGATCCAAGTTTGCTTCAAAGGGTCATAACTGGTGATGAACCATGGGTGTACGGTTGTGATATCGAAACCAAAACACAATCGTCCACCTGGAAGCATCCAACGTCACCAACTAAAAAAGCACGTCAAGTTCGATCAAATGTGAAGGTTTTGTTTACTGTTTTATTCGATTTTAATGGCATAATGCATCAAGAGTTTGTACCATAAGGTCGTTCGGTTAATAAGGAGTATAACCTTGAAGTTATGTAACGTTTGCGTGAAAAAAATAGTCCGTTGGGAACCAGGGCCTAGTGACTTACAACTCTCAACCATTCCTGTGTGCGATTACTCTTGCCAGGAATGTAGGGGACCTACAGTTTTAGGCCGAATCCGAACGGCTAATTTGAGAAAACACTTTTTCATGACAAGAATTACTCTTGGAGAATTTGTCAATTCCTCGCAAGAGGCAGTACCCGTGAAAAAGACTTTAGATGGCACAGGTAGAGATCGAACCCAAGACCTCTGGCATGACAGTCCATCGCACTAACCATCATGCCACGGGTACTACGTTTGCATGAAGCAATCCGAAAAAAAAGCTCAGATTTATGGAAAAACAATTCATATCTTTTGCACTACAATAACGGATCTGCTCACTCTTCGTTGCTTGTTCGTAATTTTTTGGCCAACAAAAATACCGTAGTCATGCCCCTCCCTCCATATACACTAGATATGGTTCCGTGTTACTTTTTCCTGCTTCCAATGATGAAGAGACTCATGAAAGGACGGAAAATGCTCAAGAACATATCAAAAAGTGAATATCAAGAGTGCTTCGAAGATTGGAATTTTCCAAACTTCGAAGCACTCTTGATAAGTGTTATAATACACTTATGCCAGCGTTTTTTCCAATCTTCGAAGTACTCTTGATATTCACTTTTTGATATGTTCTTGAGCATTCTCCGTCCTTTCATTAGTCTCTTCATCTTTGGAAGCAGGAAAAAAGGGGGGCTACTTTAAAGAGGACCACATTGATGTAAGCGAATAAATAAATATTTTTTGAAAAAAACTAAAATTTCGGGTACTTTTTTGAACACAACACGTATACGACGCTTCTGGTGGTCAAGGCTTCAGTTCTTGCGCCAATTTAATCTTATAAGGATGTAGGCCAAGGTTTGTTAGCAAACTTTGCCACAGCAACGTCAAGGAGATTCCCATGGCTTGAGAACGAAGTTTGAGAGACACATTTGGGCTTTCTGCAACTGAAGCCTCAGCGGCAGAAATATTTTTGATACTACGGGTACTTATTTGTCTCACTGGTGAGGGAACATTTTGTACTGTGAATGTGGATTCAAATTTTTCCTCTAGACACTCAATTCTAGGACGATTATGAAGACCATAAATTGGACGTAGAGCTCTTAACGTTGAATCCACTGTTTCCGAATTTCGGTAGTAAATTTTAATAATTTCGACTCGTTGTTGACTCGTATATCTTTCCATCTCGAAATGGCAAACCTTACTGAAAAGAAATGTCAAAAGAGCGGCACGAAATATGGCGTCGCTCTACTTTTGTAGCCTCCCCGTTAAAAAACCCTGTACTATCGTAGAGTCATGTTTAATTAAAATCTCGAGTAAGACATTTTTGTAAAACTTACCATAAAGTTTCTATATGTCGCAAGTAAAAACGAGAAAAATTTGATTGACCTCAAAAATCTCTCGAAACAGTAACGCTAGCGACTTTAAATACCATTCAAAAATCAAATTAATTTTATCTTTTTAGAGACTTTTTTTTTTTTGAAAAATCCAATAGAATGTTGCCTAAATTCTTTTAAATCAAAATATTGACTTTATAAAAAAAACTATGCGAGATATTGTTGTTAACATAAAAATATATATTTTTAGAAGAATGTAATTAGCATTTTTTTTATAAGAAATAAAAAAACTTTTAACAAATACTTTTAAAAATTGGTTTTCCAAAAAAATTATCTTGAGAAGGAAAGCAAATATTGAAATAAAATTTATACAAAATTAGGAAAACATAATTGACAAAAGTTGTTACAAAAAAATAAAACTTATGGGGTTTCGACTCAAGCGTCTTGTGAAATTAGGAAGATATTGACTTCAAACGTGTTTTACGTTACACAAAATGTTGCTATAAATATGTTATAAGACTTTTAGAAATTTTGACAGACGCGCATGAATCCACCCTCTTTTTTTTAATTCTAAATGCAAACCTCTATAATCTGTAAAACAAAAGGGATTTCAATTTGATATCCCTTTTCATTCTCGAAATATAGAAAAAACTATCCCGAATCGACGTTACGCACGTCCAATTAAACATCATCTTTCTTTAAAAACAATAGATTTAGATTCTAGGAACCTTGAAAACTTCGAGAAATGGCAACATTTTCAATTCAACACAACGAACGCATTACAATAACTTCCAAAGCGAAGTAAAAAAAATGAAAGAAAAAAAATATTCCTAAGAAACATTTTAAACAACTTTATCTATTTTTGTCCTTAGCAAATTATCCTTCAAGGCATATACTGTTATACTGTTTCTATGTATCAATTGTATGTTTAGGATTCTTATAAAGTCCTTTTTTTCTTATAAATAATTAATATACATTTAACGTCTAAATAAACAATATATGTATGTATTAGGATTTCCTAAACAACAAAACTTAAATACATATTTTTTAAGTCTTTTCCTTTCTTTTCTTTAAACGTCAATTTAATGTCCTATACCTTACCTACCCTTATTGTAATTTGACAAATATATACATACTGATTCTATACTGTACCAACGCTAGCCGAGTATAAGCCTTTTGGCATGAGAGCATTTTAAGAAAATTGCAATTCCATTAAAATGACAATTTGACTATTTGACCAATCCTACTTTACCTACACCTTCATACCACCTACCATATTCTTCAAACCTTAAGCTAGACACATATATAAATAAAGGTTTACTTAGGATTCAACATCGTGCTGTAGCTTTCTAGACGAGCTTTGGATGATAACAGGGATTGGGGATGAATGGGAGTGTGGTACAGGGGAAAAAAAGGACATGTACCCAATACTTTAAGTTGGGATATGACAAAGTAGTCCCAGTCCCACCAGGGAGACACAAACTTAAGGCTATTGTTACTTTTAATGGAATGTTTGTATTTGTTAACTTTATATTTTCCAAGAGTACACAACTTCACAAACTTCGAACCATCAGAAACAGGATCAATCTTCTATCCACCCCCCCTGCATCCATGGACATAAGTTGTTAGGAACTTATAGAGAATACTAGATTATGGCAATGTTTGCTATTAAGTCATTATTTATATTCGTTTGTAGTGCGTTTAAGAGATACAATAATTTGATTAGAAAACTAGAAAACAGGGATTCATGCGTATTGTTGAGTGCTTTGAAAAATGTTCTAAATTTTGTTCGTTCTTCATTGAAATACTCAAGAGTTTTGTAAATTTTTATTTATATTAATGAAGGTTAAGATGGAAATCCTTTGTCATGTAAACTGTTAAGAGGATGCGTAAATTAAGCTTTACATTATTGAATTTTATAAAATAAAAAGTTCTACACTTCGTAGCACTTATGTGACTTTTGGGTTTGTTTGATTTTATTTAACATTTCGGCATTTGCAAAGTATTTTCCTGTTGAATTGAATCTCAAACATTTTCAAAAGCGTGTTGCTTGAATTTTTTAACCTTTCTGTGTAAAGTTCAATACTATAATATGTACATTAATACTCGCTCGTATATACTATATGTAAATTGTATTCAAACCTTATTTTGTTTGTTGATTTGACAGAAAGCCCTTAAGATAAACCGGACCTTATGTAACCCTCTTTAAACTTTATTAAGTATATTTTTTTGTTGTTATATATTTTGATTTTGAATTCTACGAATTTATGCGATAACCCTTGTCTGTTTTGTGTGTGCCATCATGAATTAAATCAATTTATTTTCCGCGAAAAACACACCAAACAACAACAACAAAAAAAGAGTTCATATACTTAAGCCTATTTTGATTAAAATTTAACAATAAACTGCCACTGGGCAATATGAGTCCAAACAAATTACAAAAAACCTTTTTCATCTTTCAAAAACACCCTGGTTTGGATTTTAAAAAAGGTAATTAAATGAATGCGAATTATAAAAGAGTGAGGTTTAATTTGTTTGTATCTAAGTAGGTAGATAGGTTCGTTTTTTTTTGCGTGTGTTGACTTTTAATTGGCATTTACATTTTTTGTAAAAGGATTCAAGTTTCGAGTCAAACAGGTTGTAACCGACAAATTTGAATTATATTTATTGTAGAAAACCGAGGGCAACATTGCTGCGTCGAATACAAAACTCTGCTGAGAAAATGTAATTTTCTGAAGTTTTTTGATGTTATGAGTTCAATTAGGGGTTCAACTAATTATTTGTTCAAGCTAGGGGCGCTTAATATTCGCATGGCTTGAAACTTTAATATATAAAAGTAATTTCAAATTAAAGTCACCCACAAATTAATAATACTTCTGGTACTTTGACAGTCCTAGCTGTTCCCGTGCTTAAAATCTTGACGGAAAGTCTTGCACGAACTATTGGTTCCAATAAAATTGTGACCTGATATACAGAGTGCGGCAGAACCGACTGACGAGTTTTGATGGGCTATAAATAACGAACAGTAAAACTAAGAGAAAACATTTCAGCGGTGATTTTCTGTTTAATTTCTTCTATGGTATGTGGGCGATGTCTCAAAACCTTATGTTTTAGGTAGCCCCAAAGGAAAAAATGACACATGCTTAAATCTTGGGGCCCTGCTAGTCCAGGGAACATTGATCGTAAGACAGCAAGTAAAATTCGAGATGTGTGCGCTGTAGCTCCGTCTTGCTGAAACCATACATCTCCCAAATCATGTTCTTCAGCAATTTCCTCCAATCTTTGCTGAATATACGTTTCCAACATCACAACATAACGAGCGGACGTAACAGTGTTGGTCCTATCACCCCAAATTAGGACACAGCACAACACACGGTCACTTTAGAAGAATGGAGTGGTCTTTCATGGAGCAGCTGCCGTGGGTTTTTCGCAGCCCAATATCGAAAATTTTGATATCAAAGAAATTTGCAGAAGAATTTTCTGACAGAGATTTTTGCGGTCGTTGTAGTCAGTAGCATTTAACTTTGGACAAGCATTAATTTATTGGGATGGAATGATAAATCTTCGTGAAGAAGTCTCCTCAAAGAACGGTCTGAGATTCCCAAAGCTACCGAAGGTTTCCGGGCTGAGCGTCTTGGTGACCGCTCAAATGACTCTCTAACCGACTGCACATTTTCGGGGGTTCTTACTGTTCTGGGTGCTCCGTGTACAAGTCTACTTAGGGTACTTCTAGTTTCTTCCAAATTCCGTATCCACGATTTGAAAGTGTTTGCAGAAGGAACAGATTCAGCACGTGGAATGCCGAAGTGTATACGAAAAGATCTTTGTGTAGCGATCACAGAATGATTATTTTCGTAATATGCACGCATGACGAAACCACGATGTACAACAGTCCAGACCTTGATTACGAATAAAAACGGCACTCCGTACAATTCAAAATATACCACCTATTAAGGCTTACTCTTATCTTATCACAGGCTAATGACCTCATTAAACTCGACAGTCGACTCTACCGAACCCTTTTTTTTCTTTTCGAAAAAAATCAATACCTCAAATTTTTTGATTACTTAAATGACAGTTGAATTCTTAAAGACAACATTTTTTTATAAGTGAATTTTGTAAGTATATATGTTTTATTTGTAAACAGAGTCTTTGGCTACAGGAGTAAGTTCATGCGATCCAGTCGTGTATTTCATTTTTTTGGAGATAGCCATGAAAAAACGATGTAATCAATTAAATAAAGGATAAATTAACTTGTGGACAAGGTTTTGTTTCTGGAAATCACTTTCCGATGGGTTTTGATAGCCTAAGTTTAAACCCAACTTCAAAATTACTTTATCACGTCACGTTTTAGAGATATTAATTTTTAAAATACTGATGCTATCTAAAATCATTAACTGGTATAGAGATTCTTTTTTAATCGCACATCAAGAATGTGGAATATATTACCAAACTCTGTTTTTTCGTATTATTTTGATATTCAAAACTTTAAGACCAATGTGCACCGGTATCTCCGTTTATATCTTTTATCTTTTTAAGGGTTATAATAACCCTTTGAATGCTCGTTAATTATAAAACAAAATCAGTTGAAATATTTATTTATTTAGGAACATTTTCAAGAGTTGTGAGATTTTACTTGTCTCAGATAACCTTAAATTGAAGCTGAATCATTTATGCTAAAAGGCTTTGAAAGAGAATGAATGAAAACGGTTTTAAAGTAATTTTTATTAATGTATATAATCTGTCCTTTAAACAAGAAGGCTACAACATCAAGTTTTTGAAAGAAAAAATCATTGCAAAAATATATAAGTAATGTTGAAAAATTGATTGGTTTTAATTTGAACGAACAGCGTTAAAAACTCCAAAAAGTATTTTTCAGAACCTTGCATTAAATTTTTGATTTCTCAAAACTTCAAACACAATCAAATGAAGAATCATAACTAATAAGAAACTTATTAACCTATTGACAACTAATACTAAAACGACTTAAACTGTATCTAGAAGACAAAGGTTTGTTCTTTTCAAAACCGTCATAGAATTTTTTGTTAAGCGTTTTAAATTAGCTTTAGAAAACTCGGTTTTTGGTTGTCTTTATAGCATTTTTAAGAAAGATTTAAAAAAAAAATTATGTGATAAAAAATTGTAAGACGAAATGAAAATTTTGGAAAACCTAATCCCTTTAAAAAAGTACTTATTTTGTCGACCACTGATATAAGTGTAACTAATTTTAAAAGGTTAACATTTTCTTCGAGTTCTGGTACCATAAATATTTCAAATGAAATTCTTCAAAAAATAAAGAACTTAAACAACAGCCCAACACGAATTTTTAACAAAAAATTATCCTCAGTATGTTAACTTTTTTGAAATTTAAAGTAAAATAAAAATAGTATAAATTCTCACCTGACACACCAACATCACCACCTGATGGAATTCTTGACGATAAATTTTGCAATTCAATTTTTTTCGACTTGGCGATGTTGAATATTCCCAAATCAGCTGAATTCCTACCACCACCACCATTATTATTCCCTGAATCCTCGGTAGCTCCCATCATACCGATTCCGCTACTTGAACCACTACCCCCGCTATTGCTCAATACTTGAGCTAACTTATTACCCAATTGCAGAGCCATTTCCTCATCCGCACATTCACAGTCGTAGTCAATCGAAATTGGTCGGCTACCACCTGTCAAATTTAAATGCGTCACTTCCGTTTGTGACAATCTGGCCAGCCTGGCTGCCACGTCGCGATAATATGTCGCTGTTCGCCTTCGTGATGGCGTTCGTTCGTATTTATTATTCTGTCGTGGATAATTTCGGGCCGCTAGGGCTGCTGCTGTCAATTCTCTCAACGTTCTTTCGTCTGTCGATTTTTCACAAAGATTCTCCTCCGAGAAATAGCACTGATTTATTTCCGCCTGGAAGCCAATCGGAGTCAGGGGGTCTGTAAATAATGAATCAGAGCTTGATGAGGTCTCCTTGAGGACAACAATGTCACAATTTCCCAATTGATTGTCCGCTGTGGAAATAAAACACAAACACACACATACATAAATACAAATCAGTAAAAAGAAGGAAAACAATTTAAACGAAAATTGAAAATAAATAAATTAAAAACTTTTATAAGTAAATAATGGAAAAAAGGGTAAGGGACAGCCTTAAATCTATGGATGGATGTTCGAGGTCGTCAAAAAGGGAGGATGGGTGCGGGAGGTGATGTATAAATAATTCATGTTAAGTAATGAGATGGTTGAAAGATATAAATTCCTGAAGATAAGAGGACGACACGGTGGTGCTGACATTCCTTCTACATACTTGATTCGACTCGACTTGGCTTCAAGCTCATATGCAAACAAAATGGTGGAAATCCGTCATCATGGCGCAGGAAGACCAAAAGTGAATTCTTCGTAGAAAATTTATGGCATCGACAACGGCGACGAACGACACGTATTTTTGCCGGCTATTTTTAAATTGAATTTCAATTGCACTTAAGTAAATTTTGAATGAACGAAAATATTATAATGTACATAATAAGAAATTTACCTACGAGCAATTGTTTTTATTATTTTCAGCAATTTGTTTGCTTTTGTTTAAATGAGGTCTTATTTGTTCTTTGACAAAGCTTATTTTTATATTAGTTCTAATCAAGTCTTTTGAGGAAGTTTGTTTTAACAAGTGCTTAAAAGTTGGTTCATTTTGTTCCTCTTATGGAAATTGTAGACAATTCGGCCTTACTAGATTTGTTGTTATTTTGAAATTGATTTTTTTAAACTTTCAATAATATTATTGTGAATAAACTAAAACTAGCCATTAGTCAAGTACTTTTTCAATTCTTATTCTGTTTTTGATTTTTGGACTATTGGTAAGAAAACGGTCCATTAGTTTTTTCGAAAAAAGAAAATCATTGTTTAATGACAATAATATAAATAAATGAATGCTATACATTATTAACTCGTCAAAGGAATTGCAATCGGTGCAATTTATCGAAATGAAAATTTTGAACGTCACCGGAATCTGAAACAAAGATTTTTAACGTTTTTCGTCCTCCATATCTTAAGAACTAGCAAACATATTGACTTTTAATATTTTTTGTTTTGCACATAATAATAATATCAAGATGTCAGTTTTAAAAGAAATGAACAATTTGGTTGGCGTTAAATATCTCTTGAACCAATAACGCTTGTCTAACTTAAGGGCGGATCTAGACGTTTTATCAGAGGGAGTCAGGAGTGTGTGAACCACTCTTTAAATTATCACATTTCGGAAACCGCTTAAAAATATTCTTTGATTTTCTGTAAAAGAGGCTGACAGAATTAAAATGTGTGTTCATCATACTCGTAACTCCTATAGTGTGACATATGCGAACTACATATATGGCAAGCTTTGCATTCGTTAAAATTTTGAACTCGAGATTTTAAATCAACTTGACATTACGAAAATAGAGAAGTCGAAAAAAGTGGGGTTCCCGATTCCGTCCATCCGTCTGTCTGTCTACGCCACTACAGATCAAACCATTGGGTCTATTGGCTTCAAATTTGGAAATTAAGGTTTTTAGCCGATTCGAGTTAGACAACTGCTTAATAACAGTAGTGTCCATATAAATTTGTTGGTAAAAATTCGATTTTTTCATAAACGAACAGATAGACTTTTATTGAAGTTTCTTTAAACAATTTTTTTCTTAATTATGGTTCTTACAATACAAAAATATTTTTGTATTGCTCCAAAATGGTACAAAATAAAGAACTTTTATTTTGTTTTTTTTTTTCAGTTTTCTTAAGAACTAATGCACCAATTTCAATAAAAAATGCCACATTTTACTTTTTGGGTTTTAAAAAAAAAAATTATTTCTTTTTTCAAAATTCGATATCTCAAAAACAGGTTCCTATTTTGTATCGAAAAATGTAAAACTTATGTTAATAAGTTTAATTTTTAGATTTATTGTATGTTAATCAAATTTTTGAAGACAATTTTATTTTATAGGTACATTTTTAACTTCCCCTAGGAAGTTATTGTAATCGATCATATTTGTCGAATCAAACACTTTGACATTACTCGACATTTCAATGTTCCTAGAGTATACATAAGAGATTTTTAGAGCAATGTCTTCGTGTACTTGTGAATGTACATTGGGAAAGCTTTTTTTTATCGTGCATATCTCAAGAACCAGCGGAGAATTCGATAATAATGCAGAAAGGACTGGTTAACCAAAATTATCTCACGAATCAGAAACGCTACCGACTTCAATTAAATTTTTTATTATACGATGTGACGTAATCAAAACTATAGGTTTGGGAAAAAGTAAAATTAAAAAAGTAACGATTTTTTTCTACATTGAAACAACTGAAAAAAATAATTGTCACCTCGAGTATTTTACGAACAAAAAACGGTTTTATCCCGAAAATAATTTCATGCAACGAATAACGTTTTTGAAATCTGATAAAATTTTGAGAAGATTGAAATGAATTGAATTAAAAACAAAATTGAAAAAATTAGTTGTAGAGGTTTTTAAAAATACATTTTCGACTTAAATATATTTAAAAAAATTAAAGATATTGGCTTCAAAGTTGTTTCATCTTATACAAAATTTTGTTCTCAATATTTTGTTAAGTTTTGGGAAATAATTGAGTTTTTTTTTACAAATAAATCGGTAAGATCTTTTCCGACCTTGATAGAGTGGCGTGCATTCTCCATCGTCATTCTGCACAAACGGATACGTTTTACAGGGATGCCAAAACTCTACTCTGTAGAGTTCCTCCCTATGGAGGCTGTCATACGCGGGGCGAGATGGTGGGTGTCGATTTGAAGCTCCTGGATTTTTTCCAAGTGGATTTTGCTGGTCTGAAGCCACACTGATAAGGACCAATCAGGTTGTTGACTAATGGCTTCGGACGTTTACATAATACCGCAGAGAGGATCTTATACTTTCTTATGTATCAGCCACACTATGCTGAGATTCCACTCATCGGGCATGCTTTCTTCCGACCATATTTTGCAGATGAGTTGGTGCATGCTCCGTACCAAGTCATCGCCTGTTGCTTTGAATAGTTCGGCAGCGATGCCGTCAGCTCCAGCAGCTTTGTTTGACTTAAGTTTAGATATAGCTATCTTCACTTCGTCAAGGTCGGGTAGGCGGAATTGTTGATCTGCGTCGCCGAGGTTGAATGGTTCTATCTCCCTTACAGCGGAATTCGGTACGTCATCGCCATTATATAATTTGGAGAAGTGATCTTTCCATATTCTCAGCATAGACTGCGGTTCTACTACGATGTTCCCTTGATCGTCTTTACAGGCTTCGGTTCGTGGAGGTTTTTTTTTACCTTTTGGTAAAATTAACGAACCTCATTCCTGTTGTGACATCCCTCTTTCTCCTCGATCGCGCGCTTCTCATGCTCTCTTTTTTTCCGTCAAAGAAGCCGGTGTTCCTCTCTCCTCTTCTGCTCGTGGAGCTAGCGAGCAGCTCTAGTCCTTTTGTGCAGCGCCATTTTGTGTGCCTCTTGTTTCGCTGCTTGAATTATGTTCTTTTATTAATTGAAACACTTTTTAAAAAAAGGTAAAGCAACTTGTTTTATTGATGTACCAGACTCAACTTATTCTAAAAAATAATTTTGGCAAGAAGCTTATGTCGATCCAATGCATTTGCCAATATCAGCAATGTCATCATTTCTTGGAACTCTAACGAGTCCGACGATTGGCAAATGCATTTTATTATTATTGGGTGTCATCGTATTTGCAACACCTGTGGGAACATCCGATATGTGTTTCCCTGGGTATGCTGACATCGACATAACTCGTGCGCTTGCCGGCATTCGTCGTCAAACCAGGGGTTTCGCTGTGGTGGCCGTTTGAAACCTAGCACCTCAGAGGCGGCATCTCTGATGGCTGCAAGGCAATGTTGCCACTGGTTTTCAATGCTTAATGCAGGAAGTATAGGACTCATTAAGAGGTTATTAGAGACTCGATCGGAAAAGGACATGGCAGTCTCTTGCGATTGTAGCCTTCTAACGTCGAAACTTCTCACAGTACTTCCTTGTTTCGGCTTGGATCGGGATATCCGTAGCCGTACCTTGGCTACAACGAGGTAGTGGTTCGAGTCAATGTTGGCCTCTCGGAATGTTCGGATATCCTGTATACTGGAGAAGTGTCGTGCGTCGATCGCAATGTGGTCAATCTGATTGACGGTTGATTGATCAGGAGATTTCCATGTGCCCCTTGCGTACTAGCTAACAGAACGTCTCGCCCCGTAGCGAAATCGACCAGCCTGAATCCGTTGTCGTAGGTAGTGTCGTGTAGGCTGTATCTCCCGATTATGCCACCAAAGATGTCTTCTCTTCTTAGCTTGGCATTAAAATCTACTAAGACAATTTTAATGTCATAGCTAGGGTACTGCTCATATGTCTTGTCCAAGAGCTCGAAAAATATGTCTTTGGTGTCTTCATCTTTCTCCTCTGTTGGGGCATGAGCGCATATTAGGCTTATGTTGGCGAATTTGGCATTAATGCAGATTGTCGTGATGCGCTCGCTCACACTGTTGAAATTCAAGACTTTTTGCCTGAGTCTAGTTCCAACAACAAATTCACACCCAAAAAGACGCTGACTTTGTTCTCGGTAGCAGTCGCCGTAGTATATATCGCAGTCTTTTAGTTTGCATTTGCCCGGTCCATCCCATCGCACTTCTTGGATGGCGGTAATAGCTGCCTTGCATCAGTTTAGGGCTTCCGCTAATTGTTCAGCTGCACGTGGTCTGTTAAGGGGCCTAACATTTTACGTACAGATCCGAAGTTCGTTGTAATTATTTCGTTTGCGTGGGTTGCCAACAGTAAATCCGTCCGTCTCCGAGGCTTGTTGGTGCTTCGCAATTAAAGGTATTTTTTACGTGACCGGGAAGTCACCCGACGGCACAACCTCCAACCTGGAGGGCTAGATCCTTAGTATAACTCCAAGGAAGGGGAGCCGGATAAACCGCTCCTTATAGGCCTGGGCTCCGAATATGTCGAAGAAGCCCTATAAGGTGTTCACTAAGTAGTTCAACCTTACTGGAACTGTAGACGCCACCGTTGATTCCATCTCGAGAATTCGTCCACTGCTGCCTGGATGAGGAGAGGTGCCTTAGTGAAAACACCTCTCCCCCCTCTCTCGTTTGCTGCCCCAACAACTTTCCACTGGGGTTGGAACCCAATCTCCAGTTGAGGCACCCGATGTTCACCGCGGGAAGGTAAGAGTAGGAGTTGATAGACAGAGGTGGGTTTTGAGAAAAACCTGTGGACGCTTGTGTCCTCTTGAATGCACAAATTCTAAAGCATCCAACGCAAATTCACATCAAAAATTGGATTTCTTTAAATTATTGAGATCTTAAAAGTTTTTGATTTAAATATAAATATAATTTGTTAAAGAAAGAAAAAACACTATAGAAAAACCTTACACTCTTAATATTCGTCAAACTAAATAAGTTGGAATTGAAGAGATTAAGGAATTTAAAGGCAACTACAGTTTGTGTTAGGAAAATGCTGTTTTCTCCGAACATGACATTAAATTGGTGCTGTCTTAAAACTTTTCTTTTTCTTCTAAATATCTGAATACTTTCGTATTCATATAAATATCAACAGATGATCATAAAGTTTGTTGTTCCTCGAACGTGGTTCTCGGAACCACAATGAAAGAACTAACTTTTAATCTTTACAAAATAAAATGAATCTTTATTTATTATATTAATTTATGGAGGAGTTATTCGTTGCACCAGCACAAGGTAGTTTCTTTTTGTGTCCTGCTCCTGTTCTACCGACTCGGATGAAAGATACGATCGAAATGGCCGAGAGAAAAACGGAAGTGCAAAATGTCTGCATTCTGTGTTTTTACATGGTTTACTTAGATTTGAGCTTTAGATTTTGATGGATAACATTGAGCTTTAGATTTCGATAGATAACATTGAGCTTTGAAATATGAATGCTTATTTAAGGTGAGTGCGCATCCACTACAAGTTGAAATTATATGTGTGGGTTGCGTTCCCGCCCCTTTTTTATTTTTCCGAATATCATCTTTAAATATAGTTTTTTTTTTATATTAATTATTAAAATAATTGTGCGTCAATATATTCTATTTTGTAAAGTCCATATTTTTTTGGTTTTCAAGATATTTTTGTCGAAAAAGTATTTTTTCAAATCTTAATACTTTTTTTTATTTATTTTGTTATTGTTAAGATAACCAAATTCTGTAAGGTCATGAACTTGCCTTTCACTATATTTTGATTTTTGGGACTTATGCGACGCTGTTTACTTTGAAAAGCTTTTAAAATTATGCCTGCATTCTTTGACAGAAGATGTCTATTTTTGAGCGAAATTTATTTGTACCTATTTGTCAAATATTTGTTATACCTTTTTCATGCGTCTGGTTTGAAATTAATGAATAAATTGTATAATTCCATGAACTTGTTATTGGCCAATTTTGGCATAGACTTTGACAGTTACAGACCATGTTGGTGTAGCTAGCACCTTTTATGTTTTGTTTTTATTCAGTAACCATTTTATAATAAATGTCAGATAACGATCCAAATAGGTTATTTATTAACCATTTTCATTCATATATTATTGTTTTATTTTTGGCAATAAAATTATTTGAAATTATTCCAAGAAATGTTTTACCGTTGAATATTAAACCTAATTTATTATGTATATGCATACACATTATAAAAGTCTTAATGTCTAGAGGAAATCCGCATAAATATTTAACTCAAATCAATCGAAGTTGTTAAACATGAGTTTCTGTAACAAATAAATGATGAATTTGTATTCAATAGACCGACCAACAGCAACAATTTTTCTCCGCCAAAAAAGTTGAGGCTTAACAGTTGATAAGATATGAATGAAATTTATTCATCTAAAGAAACATTTTTTTGTGAAAAAAATGTTTATGTTCATCAATGTAAACCATATACATTTTTAAATTATTGATTTAAGAAACTTAAAACGTCCACAGATTATGTTTTAAGATGCAAACACTGTGCTGCTTAAATAATTATGATATCTCTTTTGTTGGCATTTGACAGGAGAGAAAACAGTGCTTGTTTCCAGGAAATACAGAAATCAATATCCAAGATTATATATTTTTTTTAATAAAATGCAAAAATCAAATGGTTCTTTGTGCTTGAGAGCGATAATGATTTTATGGCCCAATCTTCTATCACACCCGTATAGCAGTCAGAGTCCTAAAAGATCTCAAAACATACAAATTCACTGGCCTGACTTAAGATTTTGACGAATCTCTTCTTCATTGAATTAGAAACTATCTTTCAGACCGTACAATCCAGAAAGTATTGGGTTGGTTCAAGTCTAATAACCACAAATTCTAGTGTGCCCCAGGGCTCTGTCCTGTTTCCGCTACTTTTTTAATATTTTTATTAATGATCCCCTGTCTTTCGCTTGATGATAATACTTTCGTGGGTTTACATTCATTTTTAGATTCACAACCCTGCTCTTCGGATGTGGATTCTCAATCATAATATATGATAGCTCATTAAATTCTGCCTAGACAACTTTGTTAGACTGGGAATCAGAAAACGATAAGAATTTAATGCGCCTATAACTCAATGCTGCTGCCTCTTTTCGTTAAATTAAAATTTTGTTTTATTGGGCTTTAATGATCAATATTCTTGATGCAATTAATAAAAAACTAATTCATCTTCTGTTACCCGAACGTTTTGCTGGCTATTTTCCAGCTTCTTCAAGGGATTTTTCAAATTTATTACCTGAAGATTTAAAATATATGTTACAATGTGTGGAACTATTTCTATTGTTATTTTCTCACTTTTGAGTTAACCGTACTATTGAATTTTTTTGTTGTTGTGAAAAGTTGAATAAATAAATAAATAACACAAATAAAAAGATAAATAAACGAACAATTTTAAAAATTTATCGCCTTTACCACAATCAAGGAAACTCTCGAAATTTTTGTTTTGTATATCTTATCTAAAGGGTGTCCCAAAATTAACGCAAGATTTGAATTAAATAGAAAACGCCGTTTTTAGTCTTTTGATAGTAATATTTTTATTGACTCGTAAAGTACATAGAATAGGGTTATGTATGGAATAACACATCGGACAAATGGCATTTACGGCTTTGCATGCACATGCGCACTCTTTTGTTGAAATTTTCCATGACCATTCTACATAAATGTGGCTGAATTGTGATTTCAAATAACCCCATAAAAAGAAGTCTAATGGTGTTAAATCACACGATCTAGGAGGCCAATTTTTATCACCGAAACGAGAGAGTACACGACCTGGAAATGTCTCATGCAGTAATTGAATTGTTTCACGGGGTGTATGACATGTGGCACCGTCTTGTTGAAATCACATATTGGACACATCAATATCATCCAATTTTGGCAGAAAGAACTGTGTAATCATGTCGCGATATCGAGCACCAGCAACAGTCACTGCTTGACCAGCATCATTTTCAAAAAAATATGGCCCAATTATGCCTCTAGCCCAAAATTCACACCATACAGTCACGCGTTGTGGATGCATTTGTTTTTCGACAATCACATGTGGGTTCTCCGAACCCCAAATGCGTCAATTTTGGCGATTGACAAAGCCATCAAGATGAAAATATGCTTCATCGCTTAGGATGATTTTGCTTGAAAAATCAGGGTCCATTTGTTGATGTTCAATAATCCATTCAACGAACTCTCTTCTCTGTCCATGGTCATTAGGCTTCAATTGTTGTGTTAATTAAATTTTGTAAGCATGAAGACACAGATCTTTGGTGAGTATACGCTGTAGAGAGATTCTTGAAATTTGCAATTCTTATCCACGACGTCGAATTGAGGTTCCTGGATTGTCAGCAACACTTTCACGCACTGCTTCGACATTCACATTTGAACGGCTTGTTTTTGGACGACCAGTGTGTTTGGCGTCTCCAACGGATCCAGTCTCCATAAATTTTTCAATTAATCTCTTCACTGTTGACGAAGTTAAAACACTATTCCGACCATATTTTGTATGAAATTTTCGAACTGCAGCCACCAAGCTTTCACTATTTTTGAAATATTCTTTAATAATGAAGACACGTTGTTCTATCGTGTAACGCTCCATTTTTAATAACCCTATACTGTTAGCTGTCAAATTGCTTTTTTTTCATGGTTGCCAACACTTCACTGCACAAATGGCGGCAAATTCAAATCTTGCGTTAATTTTGGGACACCCTTTATAATGGCTGAAACATGCTTCAGCTTCGGCGTCTCCTGACGTTTACGAGTTCAGCCATAGGAATTCAATACATGCTATCACAATGAAGCTTTGACCTCACGTTTCGTTTGACAATCGTAAGGAAAAGAACGTAATGTAACGTAATGTGCCTTCAAACTTGTTGAACATTTGAATGTATAACAGCTCAACAAACAAAATACATTTGCATTTAGAGGGATAACTATTCTGTATTAGAAAACGAAAAAAAGGTAAGCTATTGAAATATACATAGAATAACTATACATTTTTTTCTTGAAAACGTTTTGTTTTTGTAGAACAGAAAATTAGTTTCGAAGAACTCCATACATTGAGCTCGCGGACCTACGAACGTCTCTAGTCTCCATTCTTTTTGCTCCATGAGCTCAACGTACCCACGATAGGCTGTGTAAGCTATTTCTGTGATAACTTCGATTTCAAAATTCTCATCTAACAAACTTTTGTTAAAAGCTACTGCTCCTAATGACAGAAGTGTCATTTTAGAAATGTCATATTAGAAGCGTCATTCAAAGCAACCTCGTAACGCAGACGAAGACGTAGCGTGTTTGTTTTTGTCTAACAGCTACACAGTATTTGCTTTTATAGGGATTCCCATTGGTTAGTATAGAAATGTCATTCAAAGCGTGTTTGTGTTTCAGCCATAATACTACCGACTCTAGGAATTCTCTTCAGTATACTCTAGAGGCTAACTTCAGTCGTACTTTCGAGAAAAGATTAGTTCCTTAGCCGTACTATGTGAATATCATTCAACTGTTAAGGAATATTAAACCTCTATGTGTGAAAACTTCCTTTCAAATCCTTGAATATGTATATAATAAAAATAATTTCAAAGTCAATGTCTTCATTCTTGATTCGAAAATCAGATATTAGCAATTTTTTGTAGATTTTCATTTTTATAAAAATTTTACAACATGTTGAAAACAATATTTTTTATAAGATAAAGTTAATTTTACACCAATATTTTTAAGTGTTACTAAGATCTTCGAATCAAAAATAAACTTTTACCAACTTTTAGTACAATTTTTCGGGTTTTTTTGACAAAAAATTGTTACATACTTTGATTTTTCTAAAACTTTGGCTAAATATCAAATATGGTATATTTTGATGCGTACAATTAATTTGGAAGTGGTATCATTTGTTTTCTCAACATATTCTAGGTGAAAATATTTTTTGTTCAGACTTCAAGTTATATAATCTTAACTTGTTCCAAAAATATTGTAATCATTTTCTCCTCCTATTCATTTTACGGCAATCAATTGAATGCAATCTTTGAGAATTCATGCTTTCTTTGAAAACATTCTTTTGCATTATTTGCATTCTTTCCCATTCTTTTGTAAATTTTGCTTTCTTTGCTTTACATAGAATAAACTGTTCTCCGGCTCATTTGGACTTCTACCCCAGTTTAATGACAACATTTCAAGGAGTGCAAAAGAATGCAAAGAATACATGAATTCTTAAAGATTGCATTCAATTGATTGCTGTTAAATGAATGGGAATAACAAATGCTTGCAATATTTTTGCTACCAGTAAATGGTGATTGGATAATTTGAAGTGTGAAGTCTCAAAGTGAAATCAATTAATACAATCTTTTAATTGCATTCGATTTTTAGAGACTGCATTCAGAAAAGACAGCACTCTTCTACAAGCCTGACTTTTATAGCATAAAGTATACAAAATATTATGCCTTTTTTGAATTACCGAAAAGTTTCTAACAAAAACAACATGTAAGATTTTCCACTTATTCGTCACTAGAGCTCAATTGGAAAGCTATTGATATTCTCTTCCCTAACTTCCCTTAACACAATTTTTTAGTCCAAACTGAGTGTAAGACCGCATTTTTTTAAGTTAATAAATATTTTAAAACCGTTTTTATTCTGGTTATGTTTTCTAAGAAAATTGAAACTGATCTTTTTAAAAATGAAACACAAAGATTTACACGCTGCAATTAAATAGTTTTGTATTTTGTCTTATAAGTTGAAACAAAAATGTTGAAGTTATAAAACTAACAAATAATAGTAATCTAAATAAATAATTATTTTAAATAAATAATTTTAGTTTTAAACTTAAACAGGGAACTCGTTTTTTTTTAGTTTTTCACTAAAACAACAATGCATCTATCTTCTGCTTTCTTGGTTTCCGTATCGTTTTGTAAAGTCTTCAAGAGATTTCAGGACTTGTCTAGCTGCATCTTCCAAACGCTCATTAAAGTAATCCCTGTCGGTACGGAATTCCCTCATCTCAATTGATGCATCGCCGCTATCTCCAGCATCACCACTATCAGCAGGTTCGTCCATCTTGAAGAGAGCTCCTAATTTCGGGAGGAACAACAGCAAACAAATGACTCCGATGAATTTGACGATCTTCTTGAAGATAATTAGCTTCAACAGGATCTTTCCGAGGGTGAAAATATTCAACTTGAGCTTTAGTTTTCCCAACAACCATTCGGGTAGTGAGACTTGGTGATGGTTGTAGGGTATGGACTGGGGTTTAGGATACTCATGGTAGATCACTGACGGAGGATGGTTGACGTATTCTGTTTGCGGTGGCGGACCGTATTCTGCGTGAGGTGGAGGACCATACTCTGGCTGAGGAGGTCCGTACACCGGCTGTGGTGGACCGTACTCCTGTTGGGGTTGCTGAATCTGCGGTTCATAGTTATATCCTGGAGGAGGTCCATACAGATCAGATGGTTGGTGGGAGTTTTGAAAGGCTTGCAGGTACGTATCCTCGTTGTTGGCGGGACCAGCATTCACAATCTCAAGGCCAATCAAGCCAAAACACAAGATTTTTATTAATAATCGATTCATTGTTTTAAGGTACTCGCAGTATAAGTAAACCGATATATGAATACAGGTACACCTGGTTCGAAGCGTGCGTTTCGTTAATAAGACACCTTCACTGATAGCCACCGACTGACCAACTAAAAGTTCGTTCAATTACCGACTGCTGGGACTGCACGAATTGGACAAATGTGTCATGTGGGAAGTGAATATCAATCTGCCTATAAGCAATGGATCATTGCTAAATCGATGATAATGGTCAGTAACAAAAATATACGACTTCTTCGCGGATCGGTTAAAGCTTCAACACTGTGTTTGAGGATGATGGTGTGGAAGAAAGTGGAGTTGCTAGCGTTTCGTTGCACATCCGATCGAAGTGTGATCGGAATGGAAATTAGTTAATTGAGCATAGTTCTTGTTATCACGTACCTCCAAAGTCAATGTATATGAGACTTTCTCTGCCCAAAAGAACTGTGATATTTTGATTGTGGCTTGTGCGACTTGAACGAACGTACGCACGCACCGCGCAGGTACTTTGTTTTGAGTCAATTATATTTTGTGGTGCTTGCTTAACTGTGACACTATAATAGTTAGATTGGAATTCGAAATATTTACTTCGAAACAATCAAATAAGGCTTAAGACGCATTAACTGTACCTATGTGGACTAATGAGGTCTCTCTAGAAGGAACCTAGAACATGTAGAGAAGTTGCTTTTCAAAGAATGCAGACATTTTCAGCGAAAGTATGGAAATTGGTTGAACTTAATTTGATGTTACATAAAGAAAAGAGGTGATACGAGGTTTTGAATATCAATTTTCGATGACAAAATTATACAGGCACAGTGTACACACCTTATAAGTTTTTTTTGGATATACGATCATCACTGATCAGATCAATGAGGCAAGGTTCGTTTGTGGAAATAAATTGTGAGTTGTTTGCTAATAAGGTGGATACTTATATGTACCTGGTACTTGCGGAAACAAATGAAGATGTTATTTATTTTATTTCAAGACTTATGAATGAACTTTGTTATGAGACATAAGAAATTGATCTTAATAAAACGTAACTAAAAAATTTGTATAGAAAGTGACAGCTTAAATTTTATGCTGTCCAAAACAAAAAGTGAGTTTTTACAAGCGCTCCCACTTTAGTAGTTTGGGTCGTAACTTAAGTCGAGGAAGTCAGTTTTACTTTTTAACTGATGAAGTGAGATATAACAGACAAAGTACAAGCTAAGGCTTTATTTTAAATAATGTGTTTTTGACTAACTTAAGAGCTTAAAAACCAATGTATTTAAATAAATATAAATACAATAAAGAAATTCAAATTTGTGATTTATAAAAGCAATTTTAATTTTAAAGAGCCCATTATTTCGGAAATTGTTAAAATGTACTACAAAAATGGTGACCATTTTCTAACCATTAGAAAACTAAAGCACTTTTAGGTCAATCGCCAAGAAGAAAAAAAAACACAAATTTCAGCCAAACTACTTGTAAGTGATTGGAAGAATCGAAACCGTGTACTTCGCTCAAAAATTAGACTTTCCACAAACGACTGTACGCCGCCGTATGTTTCATAAGAATTTAGGTCTGGGAGCTTTTAAAGTTCAGAAGAACTCATTTCAGTGGAGATCATCATAAACGCCGCCGGCATTTTTTCGATAATTGGGTTCTTTTTTAGATTTAGATAAATTTTTATTCATCAGATGGTTTTCCTTATAAGTATTGAATAATATATAGGGCATGGCAGATATGCCGTCGGCCCGAGTGGTTACTTTACAATGCTTAAATTTTTAAATATTTTAGTTTCAAGTATCTCTATCAAAGTGATGTTTTTATTATTATTTTTTTTAATAATTTAAAAATAGTTTGAATTCGATTTCTTTTATATATTTACACATTTTCAAAAAAGAATATAAACAATTTTTGCAACTTTTAGTTTAGTCAAAACAAAATTTAAATTTTAAGTTAATTAAAAATGATTTAAATCTCATATTTCGGCAAGAATATAAAAAAGTAGAAACACTCATTAATAATTTTATTTCTTTATGATGTCGCTTCAGTATAATATTCTGTGAGCTGATTCCAGTTTTGACCGTTTAGCAAGTTCCATTCATCTTCTTCTTTCCTTAAAGTATTTCTACCAAAAAATGTCCTTCTTAATTCCTTTAAGATTGGACATGTTCCAAGAAAGTGGCTAATATATTAATACTGCAGATGTGATTTAAATCGGGTCTGTGTGGCATATAGTTGAGACGCAAAGCTCCCCTCTCATCTTAAATATGACACCTATTGCACTGCACGACAAGTTTGAATGGACATAATTTGATTCGTTTAGATTGTAGTTCAATTTGGAGTAGAATTGCCGTTCTGTTGAGGCTCTAGCGCGTTCAATAAATGAGTATCTTACGTTTTCATCAATGGTTCGAATAGTTTCATAAAGCATTTTCTTTATCTGGATTACGGCTTTTCCTACTACATTAAAAGTATATCCACAATCCGCTGCAAGCTTGCGCCAATCTTCGAACCACATCTTTTTATATATAACTGCATACATCCAGGATGAAATAAAAAGTGTTGGCAAACCGGTTTCGAGAGAGTACATATACTTGGGAGTGTTTATTGGTAGAAAGAATGATTTCCTCAGAAAAAAAGTCTACTACATCATATTTTTTTAGTCCCCACACTTGTGCTCCATACAAAATAACCGATCTCGGGGTAGCATTAAAAGCTCGATACTTTGCATTCGTTTTGAAAGATCATTACTTTAGTCTTTACCGTGTTTACCTCTAAGCTCCATAGCTTGCAATATTCTGCTAGTCTGTTTATCATCATTTGTAAGGACGTGGGTGACTCAGCAAACATGACAATACCGTCGCATACATTATGACTTTCACCAGCTTGTCACCAAACCTTACTCCACAAGGCAGATATTCAGTCAGGTCATCGAGAAACAGCGCGAAGAGCAAAGGACTTAAATTGCAACCTTGTCTTA
This sequence comes from Eupeodes corollae, assembly GCF_945859685.1. Taxonomy (NCBI): domain Eukaryota; kingdom Metazoa; phylum Arthropoda; class Insecta; order Diptera; family Syrphidae; genus Eupeodes; species Eupeodes corollae. The sequence goes on from NC_079149.1 coordinate 96,372,529, forward strand.
CTCCTGGATTGACTCCCAATTTCTTTGATATATTTTCTCCATCAAATACGTACGTTTCAGTCTGTTGATAGAGCTTTTCTAAAGCTTTTACAAATGCTGCCTTAAAGTCTACAAAGCAGGCATAATGCTTTTTATTGTGACTAATCTTAATCCTCGACAAACTACACAAAAAAAAAAATGGGTTCTTGAAATGCATCAAAGCTATGCAGATGTTCATTGGATGCATTTTTTGTCCATTGAAGGACAAGTCCCAATAACGTTGCCATAATCTTAACAAACAAACAGTACTGCTAAGAGCAATGATGCTTAATTGAACACAGTAGTTTTCATCAGATTGAGCAGTAAAAGCCAGCCTTTATAGAGAAGTTTTTTTTTGTTAAATCTGAAATTCCAGCATACATTTTTAAAAATCTCAACTCAAGGCTCAATATTGTCTGACAGTTTGGCTTTAGTTTTTGCAGCAGCCAAGTTAAAGCCAAATCCAGGTCCCAATGGGACAATGTTCAATAATTGAAATTATCGGTTTCGGTGTCAATATTAACATTTCGGAATATTCTTCATGTTAAAACTTTTCCACTTCACAACAAGTTGCCCAAGTTGAAGTAAATAAGCCAAAACCTATTAAATATTGAAACAGGTAGATGTTATTAATGTAGTACCAGCACCGCCCGCCGTGATGGTTAGTGTGTAGGACTGTCATACCAGAGGTCTTGGGTTCATTCCCTGCCTGTACCATTTAAAGTTTTTTTTTCACCGGTACTGCCTCTTGCGAGGAATGGACAAATCCTTCAAGAGTAATTCTTTTCATGAAAAGTGCTTTCTCAAAAACTAGTTGTTGTTAGTCAACTTAAAGCTGTAGGTCCCCTCCATCCGTGATAACATTACTCGCACAGACAAATTGTTGAGAGTTGTATGTCAAGGACTGTTGTGCCACCAAATCGTATTTATTTAGATGTTATTAAGTCATTATAGTATACCTAAAGCTGTGTCCACACCAAAGAAACATTTCAGGAATCATTGTTTAAAAACCGTTTCGGAAATGTTTCCAATTCGTTAAAAAAAAATAGAAACTTTGCAGATTGTTTTTTTTTGGAGTGAAATGTTTCTTTGCTTTTGAAATATTTCTAAAAATGTTTTTTTTTTTACGTGTGGAAACACCTTAAAGGCGAAGTTTAGAACTGTTATGAGAAGTTCGGATTAAACCTTCGTGCCAATCTAAATTTGTTTATGTGTTTTACATTTTAGCAGAGATTGGAAAATATTTTTAGTTTAATTCTTGTTATGGAAAGTGCTTTCACAAAAAATCCGTTTGGATTTGGTATAATTACGTAGGCCTCATCAAATCTTGACTCTCACTCAGAAATGACTTAAAGGTGTTGGTACTCTTCGAGATTTAGAGCCACAAACAATTTCTAAAACTTAACCAATTACTGATTTCATTTGACGGTTTAATGTAATATGTCCTTATAATATGTCAAAATCTACTTTTTTTCTTTAAATTGGGAATTCATCATCTGTCAAATCAAGAGGTAATAAATTCAACTTTTCACGACAAGATTAGAGAACGAGTTTGAGACGAGACTCAGTTACTTAAGATTGAGATAAATATATACATCTATGCGGAGACAAGACAGGCATTACAGGTCATGTCTCGTGGCAGTGTTAGACCAAAGGTCTTGACGAACTTCAAGTTTCAGGTATTGAAAAAACATTTATGTAAGTTATGAACTTCTCATAGGAAGTTTTTGTAATCAATCCGATTTGTCGAATTAAAAATTTTAAAATGTTCGACGTTCGAATTTTAAGGTCCATAGACTTTAAATTAAAGTTTTTAAAAGAGATGTTTGTGTGTGTATACGAACGTTAGAAGTACCTTTTTTCATCGGTCGAATCTTAAAAACCAGAGGAAATACCGATTTAAAAAAAAATTTGTTTTACTGGTAATAACATCAAAAGAAGCAAAATGGACTATCAAAAAAATTTAAGTGATCCTCTTTTTACTGGCGAAATAAAGGAACTATATGACAAGTTTTACGTTCCTAAAGAATTTCGAATTCGAGATTTTAATCAAACGTAACATTACGATGGTAGAAGAATCGAAAAAGTGGGTCCCCCAAACCCGTTGGTCTGTCTACCTGTTCTTGCCCCTACAACCCACACCAATGGAACAATTGAGTTCAAACTTGGATATTAAGGTATTAATCCGATTCACGTTAGAAGTTTTTTCCATTTTCTTAAGACTAAAAATAACAGTAGTCCTTATACATATGTTTTGGCCAAAAATTGTAAATTTCAGTTTTCTCAAAAAACAACAAGAATTGTTTTTATTTTTAATTTCACTTAATATTTTTTTTCTAAGTTTGGCTTCTTTCAAGTTGTTTTTCTTACGTTCTTCCATTTAAATATTGTTTGTTCGGCACAAGCTCTTATAATGTCTCAATAACATTAAATGATCAAAAATAATTTCCATTTTTAAACAAATATTAAATGTTTTTTTTTTCTCGAAATTGTATATCTCGAAAACGAGTCGTTATTTTTTACGAAGTTCAAATGTAAAACGTATATTAATAAGCTCTAAATAATTGTATTTCAAAAATATTTTTAAACTCAACTAAAAAATTTATTTACAAAATTAATTTAAAAAATACCACTCTAATGATTTTTGAATGAAAAATTGAATGTTTTATTGAGAAATAAAATGACACTTAAATTTTTAAAAAGAAACTCTTTTTCGTAGGTCCGTTTTTAAATCTCAAAATACTTTAAATATTTTGAATAGACTTTTTAAATACACGAACAAAAGCTTTTAAAAATAAAAGTAAAAAATATCTCTCGAACCAGCACTTTGCTAGTGCTGTAAAATTTTGTATTACAATTGGTGTTTTGTTTGACGTGTAGTTTTGAATCTGACAATACTTTTTTCATTGTTGGTATTTTTGACAGCTGTCAAATTTATTCTTAATTTAGTTCTCTATTTCATAATAAATAAACTTATACTTCTAAACAATATTACAAAAATAATTGTTCGGTCCACTCGACTCAAGGAAACAATCAATTCATTAAAGAAAACCTTCGATGACAGTTTTATCTCGTAACGTGGGCCTACTACTGAGCCTCGAAGACCGTGCGATTTACGTCTTGGAATAGAATATTCGGGCACTTTTCCAAAATCATTTTAAAGCTTTAAAGCGCAACGTTATGATTATAATAAAGCTTTACTCTTGGCCATACAATTAAATTAAAAGGGTTTATTTCTTCCTAAGAACCACACGTCTAAAAAAACACCCTTTACATTGTCACGCATCGAAGAATAACATTTTTGGCATACAATTGGTAAAAACTGGTCTGCGACTTAAATACCTCGAAAAAAAATATAAAAAATATGCAAAATATTGTTGTTAAGTAAATTTTCTTAAAAAAACTAATTGAAAATTTGTTTTAACAAAAAAACCAAAATGTACATAAAATGACTAAAAACTGATAAAAATGGTTTTAGCTTCAAGTATTTTGAGCACTAAGAACAATATCGACTTTAAACTGTTGTTTTCTTATGAAATATGTTTTTATTATATTTTGAAAAACTTGAAGAGTATTCACAGACGGGCACGAATGGGAAGTTATCAGTGTGGGTTGCATCCCATCCCCTTTTTTTTTTATTTTTACAAGACCCTATTTTTAAAAAACCCCGCTGACTCACATCTCACGCCATCACGACGAACCCAATAAACAAACAGTATTTAACGTCAATCGTTAGGCTTCAATTTTTGAGTGTTCAATTTCCCCCTGCCTATTTACAAGCCATCAATCATAAACAAGACACCAAAAAAACGCAATAACGCTGTCCCTAGGGAAACTTTCAGCAACATATTTCATCCCCCTTCTTCTTTCTCTGCTTCGAAGTACATATACCCCAAATGCCTACTGAATTGTTTTTCTTCTTCTTTGGCTGTAACTTAAAAATTTTACCTTAAAAATGCTCCCAGGTTCCTTTAGTTCATGCGAAAACCATAACAGAGCCCTTTGTATACAAAATATGCTAAAAGTCTTCACAGCAGCGTTAGCAATAGCGGCAAGCGTCAGTTAAAAATAACTGAAGCAAGCCTACCTTACCTACTCGCGTTCAACATCAATTCACTGCTGTTGGCCTTTGATGCCTTTAAGCAAGCAACATTATCTTTAGAGTGCTCACGGGTAGTTAATGAGGTTCACTTATATACTCGAACCTCGAAGCAGCTATAACCAAACCAGCCCAACGAACCTTCACTGGGTTTTCAATCTAAGAATCCATTTTCCATATTCAAAGCACACCCAGATGTTCTAAGGCTAAGGAGGTCTGTCTGTTGGGAATGAATCCAGCTCTTTGAATTGGAATTACTCACGCGCCGCTCTGCGTTATGGAAAAACTGATGGGCGTGAACGTGGACGTGAAGAAAAGCCCATGGTTTTGTAAAGGTATGTTCGACACACTTATAATGGCTATACTCGAACTCATCCCATAGACCAGGAAGAACAAGGTGTATCTTCTTAAAATTTGCAAATTAAGGGAGCTATGCGGAATACCGGAATACCGGATGGAATATTATCATATCCACCAAATGATAACGATATTTTAGAAAATTTGAATAAAGGGCTAAGCTGAATATAGATAGAGATAAAGCGCCAGGCCAGGCCAAGCCAGGCCATAGTCATAGACAGACAACTCTTTTTTTTTGTCTTGACAATGAGTCCCAAGCACGAAGTAACCTAATTTTGTTTTTCTTGCCATAGTTAAATACTTCCTTAACATGAGGATAATAATTATAATCGTTTAAGGTTTAAGTTTTTCGTGGATAATAATGATTAAATTTTGTGCGCAGGAAAATTACTAAGGTGTAGATAGACATCATCAGTTCCTTTATTTGGCGTGCAGTTAATGTAAAGTTTCAGGCCCTGGAAAGGGTCATTTATAATCGAAACAGGAAATAGGTTTTCTGGGAGAGGAGGACATTTTTTTAAAACAGCTTGTTTTATGACTTGAAACGATGAGCTATATGTATCTTCTTTACGTTAATTTAATTAAACGAACTAAAGCATAAAAAAATGTAAGTGCCGTGAAAGAAAGCCAAGTGAAATAAGGCCAATTTTTAATAGTTTTCTTATTGAACTTTGACAAAGTGAATTAAGGTCGAACTGAATTTTTGAATTTTAATTTAAATTGAATTGTTAAGGTTGCTTAAGTTTATTTCCAAATCATGCAACACAGAACAACAAAAAACACAAAGAATAGTATTCAAAGCTTCTAAATCAAAGCCGTTAGTTAAGTCGTCATCATGTTCTATGGAGTATTTATCCAATGTTTATATTTCTACCTGTCAGAAAATAGTTGTTTTTATTCTTAAATTGATTTAAGAAATCATTTTGTTTGCAGATTTTTTAAATGAAATTTCAATTTTGAGTTATTTGTCCTTACATTTCTTTTTAATCTCTCTTGACCTTACCCGAGCCTCATCAAACAAGCAGTCAACAAATTTAAAAAAGTTTCTGCGTTTTGCAAGGTTTGTACTTAGGCGACTGTTGTACCCTTCAAGTTCACTTATTGTTTTAAATGAAAAGTTAGTTTAGCAGGAAACACCAGGAAACAGGAGGTTTTAAATAGGTAAACATTTTGTATTGTAAATCACCTTTAAGTAATCAAAAACAACATCAAGACATTTTTAAAAATTGACTACCGATTTTGGAAGAAAAATGTGTATAATAAATGCTGAGTAAATATAATGAGGGCACATTAAAGGAAGCATAAGAAACTTTTAAAAATTCGCTTTGCTTTTATATTTTTATTTAAGAAGCTCGAAAAGCTTTGAGTCTTGAAACATTTCACTGTACGACCTTGTAAAAGTAAAACCAGTAGGTGGTATAATTAGCTATCAGAAACTATTGTGTTAGGCATTTACATGATATGTTGCAAAGGAATCTACCTTAAAGAGATTTGATTTGACAGGTTGGGTCAAATGCTTGTAAGCCATTTCGGTCTTATTATAAAGAAGCCCATATACATATACACATAAATGGGTAAGCCTGACAGAAAAACAAAATATGGAATAAATATCTCAAATCGTTTTAGTTGTTGTTATCTTTTATAATAAGTAACTCAAAACTAATTTTCGGGAAGTTAATAAAACTCGAATAAATCAATACAAATTATTAAAACTTTGATTTCATAAAATATCCGAGAATTATACTAACATTTTTTAGAACTCAAAAAATATTCAAGCGGACTTTTAAGCTATAACCTTTTAAAATTTCCAAAATTTTACTAAGATTTTTTGAAATCCCGAGACATACAATTAAGGAAAGCTTAATGAGATATCAGAAAATTTGAATACAATTTTTAAAAACTCCGTGAACAGTCGTTCAATTTTTTTAATTTCATAGATTAAAAATCGTAATTTTTTCATCTTACTTTTGAAATTCTTTTAACTGTGCAAATTTAAATTTTTAACATGTCTTTAACATCTTTTGGGCTTATAGCAGCTTATGAAAATGATAGATTTCGAGTATTTATTAATTGGTTTCGAACTTTCCCAAACAGTCAAAGTACTTCCAACGTGATTTGACGAAACTTCATGGAACAATTAATGTCGAATTCCGTTTTGCTTAAGGTTTACAATTGGTCTTATTTCGCTTTTAAAAAGCAAAATAAAGCCAACTCTAAGGCTACCTTATTATTGTTAAATCTGTCAAATTGGGTGTAATTCAGACATTCAAACCATTAAAACATTTATTACTTTTGAGTTAAATTATTATTATTACTAGTTTAATTATTACTGTTTAAAGTAAGACATTAAAATTAACATAGCAAGAAAAAGGTTTGTTAAACAAGGTTTTTGAATGGGGGCTTGGCTTATATATGAATAAACCGCAGTCTAAAGATGTTACTTAAAAAGCGGCCATATTTCGATATTTGGAAAGTATAAATACGAAAACCGTGAGCGTGTTGCCTAAGAAAAACAGAAACTATTGCTCTTGCGGTGTTGACGAAAAATACAGGTTTTTCATCGGTCTTTGGAATCAGGCATTCCACAAACAACATTAAATCACACCGTACTTTTCTGAAGACTAAGTTTTTAAAGCTGATTTGACAAAGTAGTAATGAAACCCATTAAATACGCAGAATTTTTCATTAATAATAATGATTGTTAAAGTGCCTCTCGATGCTTAACGTCTCACTGTTTTGCCCGTGTTTTTAGTGTGGGAAATGTGGTTGGACCCTTCTTGTTTGAAAATAAGACTGCTTTTACAAGATGGCACTACAAGCTAGACAAATTTGCTGATGTTTCTGGAAGAAGTGATTACAATTGGTCACCGCGATCTTATGAAAGAAAATTACTATTCCTTAAGGGGGTATTCTGGTCTAGAAATTAAAAAAAATCGATTTTTTTTTTCTTTTCATATTTTCATAGTTTAACTATTTAAGAATATGTCTACTAGAGGATTTTCCCGAATTCAAATTATTTTGGGAGAAATAAGTATTTTGCTGAGCAGCCATCCAAATCGGTTGGGCTGCAACTAATAGAACAAAAGACATAATGGGGTACTTTAAACGCGTTTTCCTCAGAACTGTCTTTTTGAATCTGATACCCACGATTTCTCAGGTTCTGCCGAACCGATTTACTTGAAATTTGAAGAGAGTCTTCTTTAGGGACTTGTCTACGTCCGGAACTACGGCCATTCCCAAATTTTCATTTTTACTATTTTTAACAAATCAAAGAATGTTCAAAAAAATGGTAAATTTTTTGTATTTTTCTTTAGACAGCCGCCATTTTGTAAAAAAAAATGTTTGTAACTTTTCCGTAGTTCCAGACATTGCGACATTATTGTAGATTAATAATCTTTTTTAGTTTTTGATTTCAGATTTCTACGAGAGTTAAAATCGTGGGTATGGTCACGCACAAAATTTTTGAGACGCATCACTCCATCAGCTGATAACTAACGGAATTTTAATTTTTTTTTTACTTTTTTATTTTTTTTTGTATGCTTCTAATGTGGATAAATAATGTATACAAAAATTGATGGTAAAATTGTTGCTTGCTTTTTTCTACAGCACTTCAAAAATTATCTAAAATTCATGTCTCTAGACCAGAATACCCCCTTAAAAATTGAATACGTGAAGCTGTCAAGGAAATTTGCAAATTGGTCCTGTTAAATTCTATAATAACGATATGGTGCTGTAAATGTAGCTGTAGAGACCGTTTTGCTGAATTAATTTTAAATTTTTAATCACTTATTTTTATATCAAAATAATTAAACCTCGTATCTTAAAAAATACATATTATGTACATATATCTATGAACAGGTAAAAATAATGAAAAAACGTCAGTAAAGTCTGCTACAATAGCATTGTTTGGTTAAAAAAGTCATATTTTTGGTAGGATCGTCGATTGACTTGAAAATTAAGTAGAATCTTCCTTTAAATGTGTCCAGAAAACTGAATGTTGCTTAGTGTCACACACAAATAAAACAATCTAAAAAATCAGGAAGATATCCGTCTTAAGTAACTAAAGGGTGGTTAAATTTTAAAAACCGATGTCAAATGTGAACCACATCTAAACTTCAAGTTTTTTTCTGCATTTTATTTGACATTTCTCAATTTCAGACTAATTCAATTTTAATCAATTAAAGAGAGATAAAGGTCTTGGCGACCATTTGGCCGACATTTAATAAAAACAAATGACAGTAATTTCTTTAATAACATGTGTTTGATTATTAATTAATATAAAAGTTATTCATATGACTCTTCATATTCATTTGATTTCGAAAAGCAGCTTCCTGTACACCTGGCTCAAAATCACCAAGGTTGCAAATTTCAAAATTGATTTTATTACAAAACAAATTGCAAGCAAGATGATGACTTTTAGCTTACAGTCCCTGGCCATATTATTAGACGATTAGATTATACGCAATATTTGTAATGTTCAAGAATGGATGTATGGCTACATTATTGAAAGAGTAATTCACGTGTGGAATCACCACCCACAAATGCAGGAAAAACTCAAATCACGAGTAGACATTATGCTACGCAGAATTGAAGCAAAAGGAGGAGGTTCAACAGAATATTGAACAAAATTACAAAAATAACAACAAAAAAACTGAAAATATTTATTTAAAAAAAATTAAATCTGTTGTTTTATTTCTAGGAAGTAGAATTATTATAATTTAAATGCATTACAATATTCGAAAACCTGATTAAAATAACTGGATAATAAGATTTTGCATAAAATATAAAGTGCATCTAATATTATCGCCAGGGACTGTATACTGTTTTAAAATTTGTATCTTAATAAACTTTCACAGGGCAGTGCACAGAATTATGTACTTTATTAGAAATATTTTTTAGAATTAAATATCTTATAGAAATAATAAATTCGAAACGTTTTTCTAACTTTGATAAAATCAACAAGAACAAAACAAAGCGCATAATTTAAGCTTTGATATATAACATGGGTTTATTATGTATCTATATTAAATCAGCAATAATGAAAACAATACATACAAAGCCTTCCACAAGGAAAATACGTCAAAATACGTCCGGGAACGTTCCCGAAGTGACCGTTCACGAAATTAAAATTTCAAATAAGAGCGCCCTTTGATTATACGGCGGCCATCTTAAATGCGATCTGACTTTGTCAATGAGGACATATTTAAGGTTTCTTTGTTATTTCGAGTCGTAAAAAAGAATTTCATCAATAATTAAAAGTAATAAATACGTTCACGGAATGACGGACTATTGATGTAATGAATAGAAAGGTACTGAACATTTAGACACCGAATGGCTGGATTTACTTAAAATTATTTTTGATCGATTATTGATATGTTCACTGAAATGAATTGTGCGGTATTGGACAAACTATTTTTGCATTTTTATAGTTAAAAATAAATAATCTTTTAGTATCCTCTCTAAAACAACATTTTGTAAATAAAATAACGTGTATTGAGTAATGACCCTGGTTAAATACCTTAATTTTTTCAATTATTTTTTGGACTAGTTGTTGAAGATTGTAAATTAGGACGCGTTCCCGAAATGATTTTCTATGCTTGTATATTGATTTCGTTCAAATTGCACCTTATTAATAAATTACATTCTTTGATGGACACACAAAACAGGTTTTTATTCATTTTTTTTTTTCAATTAAGTCAAGATTTAAGGCATTAAATTGCTTGCAAAGCCAATTCTGCACCTTGGTGATTTAAAGCCAACTAAATCCACTTATGGTATTGAAAATATACCAATTTTTAATGACATTAACATTGCAGTTTTAGTATTCTAAAAAAATGCAAATATTTCAGTTTTTATCATCTATGGAATAAGAAAGAGCTTAAAATGCTTCAAATCAAGACAAAAAAGACTTGAACAAATCTTATTAAAAGCATGTCCTCCGAAGATCCTGAAGAATATTAGAACTCCTCTTTTGTTATTTAAATAACAAATATCTTCTTTTTAATTTTACTTAAGTTTTATGGCAAATGCATTTGGAAATTCGGTAAAAAAAAGTAAGTCAAATTTTAAAAATACTAATGATAGCTGAGTTAGTTAAAACTCCAAAAATTTGTAACGCCTTTGCTAATAAATTAAGCAATCTTTCATTGGCACTCCGTAAATATAGATGACAATTTATTCCTTTTCTTGAGAGACTTTCAACAAGACTACCTTTCATAATGTTCAATTGACCTTAGACAAAATCTGACATTACTTGCTTGAAGTTGATTAAAACTTTTGACCAACTTTCTTAGGATATCATAACATTTAAGCTGAAAGCAATTGAATTTCCTTCTTAGTTTATGGCATGGATTTCTTCTTATCTCAAAAAAGGTCTTATCAAGTTAAATTTAGAAGGGTTTTCTCCAACCTTTTCATTGCAAAATCGGGAGTTCCCCAGGATAGTCGTTTAAGACCTCTAATATTTATGTTAACTATCAATAATGTACCTTTTTGTTTACGACACAGTACCATCTTAATCTTAATCTTATGCGGATGATATGAAACACATTCAAAAGAAAAAAAAACTCCAAGAGGATGTTAACAGTTTTGTTATTTAGTGCCAAAATAATAGGTTGACTTTAACCAAATTAAATGTCAGGCAATGTCTTTCTTTAAAAAAAGGTACTTCAATTTATATTAATAATAAAATATCGTAGCACTCTACAGACGGCCGGCGTTTATAGTTTCAAAGGTTTTTGAAGTTGTTTTACACTCGAATTTTGATAAAGATAACTCTTTGCTAAGCGTGGGTCTAAGAATTGTCAGAATTCTTATGTTAATTTCGTTCTATATAACACTTTGGTTCGTCTCACCTTGAGTACGTATCACAGTTATGGAATCTTTTTTACGAGGTCCACAAGGATGAGACATAATCTGTTCAACAGAACTTCATATACGTTTCGCCTTAACTAAGACCTAATGAATTACAACTTTCAATCATTCATGTAAGTGAGTAATGTTGTCAGGGATGAAGGGGACCTACAGTTTCAAACCAAATCCGAACGGCTAATTTGAGAAAGCACTTTTCATGACAGGAGTTACTCTTGGAGGATTTGCCACTTCCTCGCAAGAGACAGTACCCGTGAAAAAAAAACTTTAAATGGCACAAATAGGGCTTGAGCCCAAGATCTCTAGCATGATCGTCCGTGATGGTTAGTAAACCATCATGCCACGGGTACTACACAAAAAAAAAAACAATTAGAGGTATGTAAATAAATACGAGTTATTAACCCATTATTAAATATAATCGATTGTATTTGAATTGCAATGTATGGTTTTTTGAAGTTTATGTCAAGTGTTTCTATTTGCGATGGAAAGCCTACTATGAAGTCTGTAAATGGACCCTAAAAATCTTGAGGAACGATATCTTTTTCATTTTGAATATTACACATTAATAAAGTTAAACTACCTTATTTTGTAACATTAAATAAAGACATTTTAGATTTTCGTCTAGTATAAGTGCCTTAGACAGTAATAATAATAACATTAAGGATTATTCCTTTAATGTTGGGCATAAGCTGTAGGCTAAGAACAATTTAGCATATGCGAAAATCCAAATTAATCCAAAAATTGAAGACCAAAGGAGACTCATAAAAGCTTCTACATTGTTATACCTTTTGAACTAAATCCTTCTAAAAATATGTATATACATATGTTCTTAACAATAAATCGCTGTTTCAAAATTCATCTATGTATCTTTATTGTATTTGATTTCCTCACTTAAAAGGTATATATTTCGATTTTGATATTAATCAAGAAAAACGTATTTATCTTTTATAAACAAATATTGAAATTCTTCTCAAGATTTTTTGAGACCTAAATTAAAATAACTTTCAAAATAAAAGCATTAGGTAGGCATTATAATACATGTAGATAAAGGTACCCTATGCCTATTACCTTCAATACATAGTTTTCAATAATTCAACTCTAGCCAAAATCTTTGGATCTATTGAATTTACTTTTCAAGAGCACCACTTGAATTTAGATTTGAATCTAGGTTTGCCATCGAAGTACGAGTATAGGTACAATTTATAACCTTTATACGAACTTGAACAATAGACATCGAATTGAATTACCTACATTGTATTGAAAACGTAGGAAGAGGTACTAAGCCTTCGTGCGTCTAAAGTTTCTATTTCTATTTGTATGTATTTCTCTCTTTTTTTATCTGGTAGATTTCTCTCTACCTCTCTCTCTCTCTTCATAAATTCCATTATTACAACATGAAAATTTAATCAAATCGAATCTTTGACACGCCATCATCATCGTTTGGCAATATGGGCTTCAACTTCAAGCTGCTGCAAGTGTTTGCTGTATAAAGTGATTCAAATCAAATATCTAATCAAATACATTTTTCTACTACTTCTGTTTCTATCTCTATCTCTATGTCTATCTGTGTTCTTTTTTTATTTTCTGTCAAATTTATGTAATGTAAACAAAAGACCATTACGCGCAACGGTTGATGAACTCAACTCAAAATATAAGTAAAAAAAAGCAGACAAGATAAAATAATAACGAACATGATACACACGAATGAAAAGAACAGAAGAAATAACGGGAAAAGAAACCAAAATGACATGTCAATATGTTGTTTGCTCATAGTATTAGCATAATACCAAAAACACCTAACTCCCACTCACTATCTATTACGTTATGCCACCACTGGAAAGTGTTACATTTCCAGAATAGGTAAGGCACTATACGAATAATGGTCGTCTAGAGTCAGTGGTGCCTTTCGTGCTTATGTATACAAAGTTTGCTTTGCTAAGAGACTTATGCTAACAAATTAATTATAAAGCGTTAATTGAAATAAGTTAGCAGGCTGTTTGGAAATTTACGAATATTTAAAATATAATTGTATTATCACTTATTTAATAAGATTCTTAAAATATTTTATAAAAATATTAGACAAAATTCCTCAACTTGATTAATGTTTCAAGTTCCCATTCTTGTCCGTCTGTCAATATTTCTAAAAGGATACAAAATATCAGCTTGTCAAAACCAATTTGAAACAGTTTTTATTTATTGTTGTAGGTTTCATTTTTTTTAAGTTGTCGATTTAATTTTTCTAAAAAACTAACTTAAAGCTTGATTTCAATATCTCTTTTTATTCCAGCGATATTTTAGTCGAAAAGCATTTTTTGAAGGTTCTAAGATTTTAAAATAAAATGCTCATTGAATTTTTCTAAGAAAATTATTTTATCTTAGCAACAATATTTTGTCAATAACTTCATTTATTCTCGAGATTTTGAAAATCGGCTTTGAAATATGTTCGGTAGTAATTTTTAAGCATATTAGTTTGTATTTAAAATTGTTACCAACTATCAATAAAAATAGTTTTTATGAGATCAAATTGGTTTGAAGCTTATATCCTTTATTGTGAGAGTGGTAAACAACCAACTAACTTTAAGTGTTATTTTTTTAAGGTTTTAAATTGAAGATTATGTTCCAATTTAGCAGTATTTTTCTTTTAAACTTGTGCAACTTGATTTCCGAATTTTAACAAACAATGTTTTGAATAAGATAAAATAAGTTTTAGTCAATAAGTTTGTCAAAATATTTTAGTAGAAAATTGATTTTACCAATTTTTAGAAGTACTTTTGGGGGATTTATTTATTTATTGGATTTTTCTAAAACTTGTGCTTAGATGTCAAAAATGTGTTTTTTTCATAGTGTAAAATTATTCTCAATATTTTTGCAGCATTTTTTTATTTATTAAAAGCATATTCATTAAAATTGTTATTAACTATAACGGGTATTAGGCAATACCCTTTTTAGCAGTTAGTATTTTTGACAGCTGTCAAATGTATGCTCAATTTTACTCCTGAACAAATTTTGCAAATCTAACAACTAATTTATTAAAGGAAGAGCTTCTAAAATCGTGGGACTTAACACCCCTGGACTATTTTTACGCAGTTAAGTCACTTGTCTACGCAGATAAGCCAGAGACTATTGACGTCTCGAAAGAGAATATTAGGCTCATTATTGCTGACATACGGTCCCAATTACTGCAAAAAGTTGTTGAAATCGGAACTCTTGACTAGAATTGTTTGAAGCCATCCCTGGCTGCACTTTCCAAATTCACATTAAGCGCTTTATTTATGCCTTTAATTTCTTTCTAAAAACCACACGTCTAAAAATGTACCCTTTATATGACTTCATTATACTGTGCTTTTCGAACAATTGTGGTCAAACATTTGATTACCCTATTCGAGATCAGTTCTTGGAATTTAGGAAACCTACGGGATTTCTTGCGCTAGATAGCACCCCTGTATAAAAGTTGATGGTATTATCAAGAAGTGATTTTGTGGAAATAAATGGGAAAAATTATTTTAGAACATAAAGCCGATATTTTCTGTCTGTTACGACTCAATTTGACAACACGAGAAATTTCTAAGAGATTGAATATTGCTCAACAAACTGTGGCATTGAATTTGAAAAAATATCCTGAGACCAGGAATACTAGCAGGAAAAAGGGCCCAGAGAGTCCAAAAAAGACGACCACAGTGGAAGATCGTTTTTTGCTGATGTACAGTCTTTGGCATCGGTTCAGGACTTTTTTGAACAAACGAATCTGTTTCGAGCTACAGGCAAAGTAATTCCGTGAAGCTCAGTGAGAAAAAAGAACGTAAAAGCTGGGCTTAGAGCACTCAAGTCAGTACTGAAGACGGAAAGAGTCAAAGAAAAACGTTTGCTCGTGGCTCAGGAACACCTAAATTGGACTCAAAACATGTGGAACAATGTCATCTTTTCGGAATAATCAAAATTCAAGCTACATGTTGGTGATGAGAGGATCCTTGCGCGAAGAGAATTGAAAGAACGACTTATTCTAATTGCATTTTGCGGATGCTTCTAAAACTGAAGGTGTGATGGTGTGGGGAATAGGGATGCTTCTCTGCAGATGAAAAGGTAGAATGAGCTTTTTAGATTCCAAAGTCATTGCAAAAGTTTACCTTCAAGTCCTTGAAAACGTATTGGAGCCCATGGTGGTACAGATTTTTGGGAACACTTGCAGTTTCGAGGATGAAATGTTTGACTGTTAACAGTCGAACTGTTTGTTCCTGAACACCATCGGGGCGAAACGCATATTTGAACACTATGCTGGTTCATTTTTATTTTTATTTTCATTTCATGATTTTAAAAATAAAAATATTATTTTAATGATTTTAAATCATATTTACTTGCAGTTTCATTTTTCAAAAAGACAATGCTTCTTGTGTTACAGCCAAAATTGTAATTATGAACTTGTTTTTATTTTAACCATGACTGACTAATATAAAGCTTTAAAAAAAGCTAAAACTTCTTTGAATAACGAAAAATATTTGTTTTTTCTTTTATTTCTAAGGTTAAAAAGTAATTCTAAGAAAATAATATCGATGTACTTAGTTAGCCTCCCTACAGTCCAGATCTCAATCCAATTGTTAAAATTTGGTCTATAATGAAACTTGAGGTTGCGAAGAAGCGGTCAGAGTCGGTTGATGAATCAAAAAACTACTTACCCGGACCTAGAACACGATGCCTGCATTCACATATAAAAACCTATCTCATTTAATGTCTCGCCGATGTACAGCCTTAATAAAAACAAGAGGAGGTCCAACAAAGTACTAATTAGATACAACCTGTTTCTGAGAAGCAATAAAAAAAAAACAAAAACCTGCAACTTTAATACCTAAAAAACTCACTTTTTGGTATAATCACTTTTTGTTCCCGTAACCATTTTAGAAAAATTTCAAAATTCTTATTGTATCATAAAACGATGTAAACCACATAATAAAACAAAACCTCAATAAAAATATTTCGTTATTTCTACAAATTAGACAAAATTCAAATGCAAACCAAAACTTATTTAATGGCCGTAGTATTATTAGTTCGTACAATAATGAGATTCAAAATAATAAATAATTAAATAAAATCCTTCCTTTAAAACTGTAAGAAATTCTAAAATCGATAAGAACTTTAAGTAAATAAAAAGCACAAATATGAAAAACGATTGATGAAAATCTTAAATTTAATTATATCAGGTATTTAGGCTTGAGAACCCTAAGACTATGACAAGGATTGTGGCACTTAATTTTAAAAAATTCCACCCTACGCAACTAATCGAATTCAAAGTTCACAAAATAGACACACTAATGTAAATTATTATGATTGACTTATCATACCCTGACGGACTTAAATTAGATTATAACAACGAAAGATGAAAAAGTATTTTTGCAATGAATGCCAGTGTGCAGTTGACAGTTGACAGTCTGGAACTGCTAGACTTACGAGCATAACTTAATGCTGTAGATATTTAGATCAATAAATTCTCATAATACTTATGTGGGTTAAGTGGAGAAGACCCGATTTTGTAATGGCAATTTTTTATGCAATAACTTAATTGTGAATGCTAAAAAATTTAGGGAATGTGGAATTGTTATGAGCTTTTTGTGCGAAAAAGTAACAATTCTCAAAAATATGTTTTTAGATGAAAACAAACAATAAATGATTTTCTTGAAAGTATCGCTTACTTCTTTATCTTTTATAAATCCGTTCGGGACTTTATAACTTTCCGAACGCACACTAATGACCAAACTGTCAATGTTAAGTAGGCAATACATTAGCAACAAACAAATATACAGAGTTGTAAACACTAAAGTCTTTTAGTGACTGCATTTATGTCATGATTTAAGAACTCAAGTAAGTCAATAGTTCCCGTGGCGTGATGGTTATTGCATAGAATTGTCATGACAGATGTATAGGGTGCCATATTAAAGTTTTTTTCATTTAAAAGTCAATTTAAAAAACGAGTCAATTTTGAAGTCAGGAAATTGTTTAGTTGCAGTCATTTGAATTTTTAAAGTCAGTAAACTGACTTCGAGTGAATGTCACGAAAATGACATTTAACTTTTATAAAGTCAAAGTGAAATCACGATTTTAGTTCAAAACTTTAGTTAATTGGATTTCACTTTTATAAAATAGATGTTCAAGAATAACCTGAAACCGGAATTCCGAGAATCTGACAGACCTTTTAGGAAAATTCGCATCATATTGCAACTTTGTGTCATACATCGACGTAATTTCGACTCAACAATTTCATCAATATGTAGAAATAGTTTTGTACTTTTCTTATGGTGTCGCAATTCCAAGTAGGTGGGTTTTCGTTGTCAATGACAATGTTATTTCTAGTAATAATTAATTTGTACGGGTTCCACAAATTGTTGCCTTACCTATTCAAAACTTGAATGAAACTGCTAAATCTTAAAACGGTGCTGTAAAAGTTTCATATTATTATTTTTGAGACAGTTAATTGTTAAATTACAATTATCAACAAAACTTTTAAAGTGAGATCAAATAAAACGTTTCGTATATATTTGATAAATTAAAAGGTAAACTTCAATTTAGGTAGGCAAAATATTGACAAGTGTATAGTAAGCGTTTTATTGTTTTCCAAATAATTTGTCAAGTCTAATCTTTGACTGATCTCAAATGACTAATTTCAATCGCCTCAGAAAAAAAGTAAAACTATATAATAATTAAGCTCATACTAATGTGTTTCTCCACAACATATTGTTTTGAAGAAGTAGATAGGATGTCAATTTAATGGAAATAGTGTTTGAATAATATTTTTATTAAGTCCGTAAAGCTGGAAGAAGCAGAAATTTAGGGATCTTTTTGTGCTAATTTAGTGCTCTAATCCCGACTTGGTTTAAAAATCCCTTCCCCCTCAAACTTAGTTTCATAATTTCAAAAAACTGATGATGAGGGCACTTTTTGGGCTCTTAAGTTAGCGAAGCTTAAAATTAGTATCTTAACAACTTTCCCCCTAAATTGAGTTGCAAAGTTGAAATTTTTCTCGACCAAACACAATTTTAAAAAGAGGCTGGTATGCGACCCTCACTGATAACTTCCCATCCCGTCTGTCGATTTGTCTTGCTTAAAAGTTTGTCTATATGTACTCGTATCAATTTTTACCAAATTCGCGCACTATTTTTTGTAGATTTTATTTTTATGAAAAAAAACGGACTGTTGGAGTTTTATATAAAAATGACTGAATATCGAAAACAATATTTTCTCTGAAATAAAATAAGTTTGAAGTCAATATTTTTAATTTTTGAAAAGCTATTTGAGTCGAAAGTAAATTTTTACCAAGTTTTAGTATTGTTTTTTTTTAGAGTTTTATTTTTTGTGAAAAAACTGTCAATTCGATTTGTTTCAAAATTTTATTAAATGTTGAAAACAATATTTCTTATAAGATAAAATTAGTTTGAAGCCAATGTTTCAAATTTTTGAAAAGATATTTGATTCAAAAATAAATTTTTACTAACTTTTTATTAATTTTTTTTAGGTTTTTATTTTTTGTAAAAAACTGTCAATTCGATTTTTTCAACATTTTTCAGAATATTAAAACCAAAATATTTCTTATAAGATAAAATAATTTTGAATCCTAAATTTCAAGCTTTTGAAAAGATATTTGAGTGGAAATTCAATGTTTAACAACTTTGAATAATGTTTTTTTTTGATTTTTATTATTTTATAAAAAAAAACTGATAATTCAATTTTTTCTCAAAATTTTATCAGATGTCAAAAACATTATTCTTCGCACAAAATTGTTTTGGAGATGAAATCATATTTTACTCGTAAGATTTTGGAGGTGACAAATTTTTGTTTTCAGTTTTTTTTATTTTGAAAAAAAAAACCGTTAAATAGATTTTTTTTCAAAAATATACTATCTTGATATCACGTTACAATATATTATATAAAATTTAATTCAAGTCTCTAGCGTTTTTGGTTCGTAAGATATTTAGAGTTAACCATAATTTTCACCTTTTTTTCACACAGATAAAATAAAAAACCACAAACGCAATTTTCTTGAGAGCCCTTTCTGCCTTATTATCTGTATAACAAAATTTATTTGAAATCGATATCTCTTCTGGTTCTTGAGCTACAGACATCTTTCTAAAAATCTTTTATTTCGACTCTAGAGACCTTGAAACGTCGCGAAATGTCAAAATTGTCAACTTGACAAATCGGACCCATTACAATAACTTCCTATGGGAAGTTAAAAATCTAATGATGGGGTTATTTAGGGCTTTTTTTCTGCTAATTAAGTGGTCTAATCCCGACTTGATTCAAAAATCCCTTTAGCCTCAAACTTGTGGTGTTCCCAGCTTGACGTTAAGCTGGAAACACCACACCTTTAAATTTATAATTTCAAGAAAACTGATGATAAGGGAATTTAGGGCCCTTTTTGGGCTCCCTAACTTGGGAAACCCAAGCCAAACCCAAGGTATCTCAAGCCCTAACCCCTTTAATCCCGTCGCAAAGTTGAAGTTTTTAGAGACTTTCTAAACCAAACAAAATTTTAAAAATCTAATGATGGGGTTATAAGGGTTAATTTTATATTTGTTAAGTGCTCTTAAAATTAATTTCAAAAGTTCAAACATTTTTTATTGCATTACCCTGACGAAATTTGAACAATTTTTTAGGGAAGAACCTAAATTAGCACAAGAAGAGTTCTAAATTTCTGCATCATAAAAATTCCGAAATTCAATTGTGGCGTTTCCAGCTTTACGGACCTAATTTTATTAACATTATTTGAATTTATGAAAAGCTCTTAAAACTCAAAACCTAGCTATGAGTTGACACTAGTTTTTTTATCTTTCCACGACTTCTGTTTTCAAAAAGCATTTAATTTTAACTAATAGAAGTCGTAAAAATTACTCTGATCGACAAAATTACATTTTTGAAATGTCTTGAATTCAAATCTATCCTTAAAATTTTCTACCACATCACATTTCAAACTGTGCTATTTTCAAGATCCTAAATACAGCGAAAACGGTTTTTCTTAAAATTAATTAAAACACAATATAAATTGTATGAAGATTTTTTAAAATAAAAATTCTTATCTTTTAAATAAACTTTAAATCACCTTTGAATTTCTAATTAGTTATGAGATGAATTATGGGTGTTCATTGGTTTAATCCAAAATTTTGAAAAAAAATCTTTTAATTTTGAAGTTAATCTTTAGTGTTAATTCCGAATTCAAACTCAGAAACACACGTTTTCAACATTATATTTATATTTTTCAATAGGCTGCAAAAACTTTATGTTATAAACTGAAGACTAAGAATTCGTGATATGATCCAAAAATTGTTTTTATACCGTTTTGCGTTTCTTTTTGGTGTTGTTTTAAGGTTAATCTATACAAAATGAAGACTTACGACTAATGATATTTTTTCACAACAAAATTAGGAAAATACTAACAAAATTTTCAACGGAATATCGAAGTAAAACATCCTAACGAATTTGTCAACTCCTCCCAAGTCGCAGTACCCATGCATAAAAAAAACTTTAGATGGCATAAAAGCATTAAATGTAGAAATGTTGTATCTCAAAACCTGACGTAATCGATTAATTTTGAAGTTGAATTCGAAGTAAAACATTCCAAAGCCATACAAAAAAGTATAATTTAGTTGCCAGTGTAATTTCTTTCGTCGAAGTTGATGGTACCTAATCGTTTGTGTTAATTGGAATGATCAAAACCTGATATGAAAAGTGTTAAACCATTACTATCAGAATAAATAAGTATCGGAATACTTGAATAAATAAAAGCGAAATGCACAATTCTAAATCATTCTTAAAACAAAATTATTAGTTAATTTTATAAGCTTTAATTATCTTATTCCTCATGAATTATAATTTTGTTGAAATCGCTGATTACACATTTGCTCTTTTTAACATGTTTCTAGACTTTTAACTTGGGTTAATAGTTTTTAATAAAAATAAAAAAAATAATCTCAACCCAAGCAACGTCAAGGATGTCAGCTAGTAAGTTAGAATATACTTGTTAATTATTAAATACAGTGTGAGCCGTGAACTAATCCATTTGCTTTACTTAAGGTGGGTGTGCTGTGCGGCGAGATCTCATGATTGGAAATAAAGAAAAACAAAAGAGCAAAACAAAAAAAGAAAACAAATAAGAAATATAAAAAAACTCCAAAAAAAAACACAACCAAAACACGCAAAAGGGCCACAAAAATTACGAAATACGAGTAAAACAACAAATAAATTCTACTATCTCCCACCTGTGTTAGATGCCGACGACGACGTGGACGGGTTTTGGGGCTGCTGCTGATGATGATGGTGATGGAGGACTGCTGTAAAGTTATTTGCTGTTTTCCACGATTCGGTTTGTACAATAATTGTCTCGATTTGATGATGCTGTTGACAGACACGCTGGGCACCGGAATTGTTTTTCGATATAACTGTCAACTTGACATCCGTTGGTGTTACTTCCGAGTGTGAAGACGATGACGACGATAATGATGGCGACAACGACAACGATACCGACTGCGACACCGACGACGACGGAACACCATCGAGAACCAAAGGCAAATCGTTACTGCCACTGCCACTGCTTGGGCCCGGGGTCGACTCATCTGCTGGGGCTTGGTTACCAACAACATTGGAAGAACTATTACCGCGGCTGCCACCGCCACCGCCACCATCACCGATACAACTCGTTCCAGTGAAGACAGTGGCGTCGTCGTCGATGTTTTTGGATGGGTCGATTGAACGCCGAACAACTGTTGCTTGGATAGTGGACAGTCTACCACTGGAAGGTTCCACTTGGATAGGTGCTACCTTTTGTTGTGTTTGTGCTAGCGTCGTCGTCGATGCCGGCAAAGTGGTGCTTCCCGTTCCAGAAGAAACCAGTGATGGTGGTGATTCAACTCCCTTGGCTAGCCTCGACGCACATGACTGAAGCTGAAGCCGATGCGAGCCACTGCTGGTGATTCCCTTTGTTGGTGAATGCTGTAAATGTGGTGCTGGTGTTTCCCCAGCTATCAGTGGTTCTGGTACCGCAACTGATTCACCATCACCAGTCAAGGGGGAATTGTTTTTCAATCCAAATCCACGGTTGGTAGTTGAGGCTTCAGTGATGCTCGAGCTCGATGTCTGCTGTTTGGCTTGGGTCGATGACATTTCGAGCTCTGCTTTGGCATCTCGTTTTATTGTTATTGTTATTGGATGTTTCTTGCTCGGCTTCGTCGTTGTTGTTGTTTTAGTTGTTGTGGATTCTTTTTCTTTTAATATGGATTTTTGTTTTGTTGTGAGTTTTTCTTTTTTCTTTGCTTGTTTCTTGTGCCATTTCTTGCCATGATCTTTGACTGATTGAGGAGGCGACACGTTATGATGGAATTTCGCGGAAAGGGAAGAAAGAATTGTAATATAATTTATTTATTTTGTTGTTCATTTTGTTGCATAAATTTTCTTTCTTTTCTTTGAAAAAATACAACAACAAAAAAACTACGAATACATGATGGAAGGTAATTACTTTGATCAAAGAACCAGAACACAAAAAATGTTACACAAAAATTAAATAAAATTCTAGAACAGAAGTTCTACTTAAAAGGAAACTACGGTAGGTAAGTCATGCAACAAGCTGAAAGATTATAATTTTTATTTAAAGACAAAATAAAGCAAACAAACGAAAAATTGTTATCAGTAATGTTTGGGATTCCAGTTGTCATAGAAGATAGGCCTAAATATTCATAATAAGTACTGTCAGAAGATTAAGAAGTAATAAAATAAGAAAGTAGCTAGGTACCTTTAGTCAAAAACACTTATGAAGATATAGATCTTTCTTACGTATCACCCTATAGGTAAAGGGTGATTTTTTTGAGATTAGGATTTTAATGCATTAGTATTTGACAGATCACGCGGGATTTCAGACATGGCTTCAAAGAGAAAGATGCTCAGTATGCTTTGACATTTCATCATGAATAGACTTACTAACGAGCAACGCTTGCAAATCATTGAATTTTATTACCAAAATCAGTGTTCGGTTCGAAATGTGTTTCGCGCTTTACGTCCGATTTATGGTCTACATAATCGACCAAGTGAGCAAACAATTAATGCGATTGTGACCAAGTTTCGCACTCAGTTTACTTTATTGGACATTAAACCAACCACACGAATGCGAGAAGAGAATATTGCGTCTGTTTCTGAGAGTGTTGCTGAAGACCGTGAAATGTCGATTCGTCGCCGTTCGCAGCAATTGGGTTTGTGTTATTCGACCACGTGGAAGATTTTACGCAAAGATCTTGGTGTAAAACCGTATAAAATACAGCTCGTGCTAGAACTGAAGCCGAACGATCTGCCACAACGTCGAATTTTCAGTGAATGGGCCCTAGAAAAGTTGGCAGAAAATCCGCTTTTTTATCGACAAATTTTGTTCAGCGATGAGGCTCATTTCTGGTTGAATGGCTACGTAAATAAGCAAAATTGCCGCATTTGGAGTGAAGAGCAACCAGAAGCCATTCGAGAACTGCCCATGCATCCCGAAAAATGCACTGTTTGGTGTGGTTTGTACGCTGGTGGAATCATTGGACCGTATTTTTTCAAAGATGCTGTTGGATGCAACGTTACGGTGAATGGCGAGAGCTATCGTTCAATGCTAACAAACTTTTTGTTGCCAAAAATGGAAGAACTGAACTTGGTTGACACAGCTCGCGATTCTATGGCCATTTTGAGGGAAAACTTCGGAGAACAATTCATCTCAAGGAATGGACCGGTAAGTTGGCCACCAAGATCATGCGATTTGACGCCTTTAGACTATTTTTTGTGGGTCTACGTCAAATTTAAAGTCTACACAAATAAGCCAGCAACTATTCCAGCTTTGGAAGACAACATTTCCGAAGAAATTCGGGCTATTCCGGCCGAAATGCTCGAAAAAGTTACCCAAAATTGGACTTTCCGAATGGACCACCTAAGACGCAGCCGCGGTCAACATTTAAATGAAATTATCTTCAAAAAGTAAATGTCATGGACCAATCTAACGTTTCAAATAAAGAATCGATGAGATTTTGCAAATTTTATGCGTTTTTTTTTTACAAAAATGTTCTCAAGCTCTTAAAAAATCACCGTTTATAATAAAAATGAAAATGTTGCCTTGATTTCACGCATACATAGAATGAACTAATGAGTTTTGATGGCAAATGTCACGCACACATTTAATCACTTCATGAATCAGCTGTTTCGCAAGGCAGAGGCTTGTAGGCAAACCAAAATGGCTAACTAGGATTTATATTATCATTAGAATGTTTTTGAATATAGTGAGATGTGAAATCGTTCCACAACATTTGTGATATTCAATAAAATAAAATTAGTAAGCATATAATTCGAACAAGCAAAACTTATAACACTATATTCCTAAGAGGGAATTTTAAGAACGTAGTGTAATTGATATTATATTAAGGTAAGTGAAATTTGGTAACTTAAGTTCATGTCAAATGTTTATGTTATGAGTTTTAAGATTTAAACCTTATTAAAAACTCATTCATTTTATTCCATTTATTTGACAGTAATGGCACGTACAGTAAGATTACATCTTTCATAGTACTTAGAAATAATAGGCTTACAAATTTACATTATATTAAATACGATTTAAGAGAATGAGATTTTATTAAAGTTAAAAGCAATTCTTTGTGATTGAAGGGAAAAGGGAGAGGATTGGTGTAGAAGGAACGGTTACATGAAAGTTTGGTAAACAGATAAGACGGAGCCTTAATATGTATTTCTTTATGTAAAAATAAACAGTTTCTTGCGTCTATGTATGTATGTATGAATGCTGCAGTGTGCAACCCAATATATATTTAGAAAATTCCGAAACATGGTCATATCTACGTAACCCATAGACGTAACGGGCAGCATCATTGAAAGCAACTTGCAGTTTTTGTTTAGATAGTGAATCCAGATCACTGTACACTATTTCAGCATATATGATATGAGGGGAACTATTAAAGCAATTATTAGTTTACGTAGAGTTTCAACAGGTGTAAAGTATGCTGAGGGTCAAAGTTTACGTAAGCATCCATAAATGCGACCAATGACATAATAAGTATGTCTATAGCCTGACAGATGACGGTCAATAATATATCCAAGGCTGGTGCAATGATCCTACTTTAATTAAACAATCACTTAGCCAAATATAAGGAAGAGTAGAGGGATCGAACCTTTTCTTCAAAATTGGAATGACTAAGGTCTTGCAAAGATTTAAAAATAGGCCATTTGCAATGCACCACGCATTAATTTGGTTAAGATCCTTGTTGATGGAGAGGGACAGTTCATTGAGCTGATGAAAAGGCCTGGCAAGGTGGAGTTGAACATCATCAGCATACAGGTGAACCGAAGAGTGCGAACAACACGCAGACAGATCATTGATGAACATACAAAACAGTATTGGACCAAGAATAGAACCCTGTGGGACTCCTTGCGTAACAGGTCTAAGTGCTGAGGATTTCCCCCCAGAAAAAACCCTTTGTGATCTGTCAGATAGATAGTCACCAATTAGCGAGCATGCCCGCTCACTAAAGCCGAAAAAGTTTACGAGTTTCCACTTTAGAATACTGCGATTCACTTTGTCAAGTAAGCAGAGGAGATTTATTTGACCCTTATCATAGTCCACCCTAACATCTTCAAGAAGATAAACCAGTAGAGCAGCTATGATTTGCTCTGAAACCGGATTGTTTTTCAATCAGCAAGTTGTTAAGTGAAATATGGCTTAAGATCTGTTGCTCAATTATCTTCTCAAGGACCTTAGAGAGGCAAGGTAGGATGCTAATTGGTCTAAAATCAGTTGGAGAATTAGAGTCGCGCTTCTTAACCGTTGGAAGAACTCTTGCAATTTTCCAAGAGCGAGGGAAAGTAGAAGTGACAATGCACCAGTATATAATATGAGTTAAATGGGTTATAATTAGTGGAAGTATGAGTTTAACGAAACGAATAGAATATCATCTTTACTAACAACAGATATCAAAAACATTATTCTTCGTTGCACAAAATTATTTTGGAGATGAAATCATATTTTAGTCGTAAAATTTTGGTGGTGACAGTTTTTTGATTTATAAATAAAACCGTTAAATGGATTTTTTTTTTAAAATATATACTTCTCTGAGATCACGTTACAATTTATTATATACAATTTAATTCAAGTCTCTAACGTTTTTGGTTCGTAAGATATTTAGGGTGAACCAAAATTTTCACCTTTTTTCAAACTGCTATAGTAAAAAAACAAACCACGCAATTTTCTTGAGAGCCCTTTCTGCCTTATTAACTTTCCATAGGAAGTTATTGTAATTTGTATCCGATTTGTCAAATTGAAAATTTTGACATTTCTCGAGGTTTCAAGGACAATAGAGTCGAAATAAAAGATTTTTAGAAAGATGTCTGTACGTTCGCGACGTTTTTTTCGTCGTCCATAGCTCAAGAACCAGACGAGATATCGACTCCAAATAAATTTTGTTATACAGATAAAAAGGCAGAAAGATGCAGAAAGGGCTCTCAAGAAAATTGCGTGGGTGGTTCTTTTACCATAGCAGTTTAAAAAAAATTTGAAAATTTTGGTTAACCCTAAATATCTTACGGACCAAAAAGTTAGAGATATGAATTAAATTTTATATAATAAATTGTAACGTGATCTCAAAGAAGTATATTTCTTGAAAAAAATCTATCTAACGGTTTTTTTATAAATCAAAAAAACTGAAAAAAAAATTTGTCACCTCCATATTTTAACGACTAAAATATAATTTCATCTCCAAAACAATTTTGAGCAACAGAGAACAATGTTTTTGAAATCTGATAAAATTTTGAGAAAAATCGAATTGACAGTTTTTTTTTTTATAAAAAATAAAAATCTAAAAAAAACATTACTCAAAGTTGGTAAAAATTGAATATCGACTCAAATATCTTTTTAAAACTTTAATATATTGGCTTCAAACTAATTTTATCTTATAAGAAATATTGTTTTCAACATTCGGTAAAATTTTGAGAAAAATCGAATTGACAGTTTTTTTTTACAAAAAATAAAAACCTAAAAAAATGTATAAAAGTTAGTAAAAATTTATTTTCGACTCAAATATCTTTTCAAAAATTTTAGATATTGGCTTCAAATTTATTTATTTTACAGAAAATATTGTTTTCATTATTCAATGATTTTTATATAAAAATCCAACAGTCCGTTTTTTCATAAAAAATAAAAGCTACAAAAAATAGTACGCAAATTTGGTAAAATTGATACAAGTACATATAGGCAAACTTTTAAGCAAGACAAATCGACAGACGGGATGGGAAGTTAGTGTGGGTCGCATCCCAGCCTCTTTTTTAAAATTTATTTGAAATCGATATCTCTTCTGGTTCTTGAGCTATATGGACGACGAAAAAAACGTCGCGAACGTATGAATTTACGTACACACGCACGCACAGACATCTTTCTAAAAATCTTTTATTTCAACTCTAGGGACCTTGAAACTTCGAGAAATGTCAAAGTTTTCAATTTGACAAATCGGACCCATTACAATAACTTCCTATGGGAAATTAATAATAGCATTCCCAAAAAATTGCATTCGTTTACAAGCCTGCCGAATAACAGCTAGGTTTCCAGTCTTCATATGGAGTGTCTTTGCTTAATAAAACTTTTAGTGCATCTCGATAAGTGTCAACCCCTAACATACCGTCTTTTACGTTGTCCTGTCGATATGTCATGCCTAGTGTCAAAAATAATAAATTTAAAATGGATTCCCTATTAATCAAATCGCTTTTCATAAAAGTCTTAAAATTGATGCCTAACTTAAGTGTTGTATAGACTATACCTAGCGCTTTTATCTTTTTAACCGATTTTCCAAAAGATTAAACTCTTAAAAGAACTTTTAAAAAAGTAAAAGTAGGTACGTATATATTTTTTGGTTCTTAGCGAGTATTATAATATGCATGCTTGATGGGGTCTGAGCTGAGAGTCCATTCCACTCTTGCTTTGCTTTATATGGTTGATGGTTTATCTTGCAGTATTCCTTTATTTTAAAAACACAACTTCTTCGTATACATTGTAAGAAGAGTAAGAGTAGAAAAAGTTGAAAAAATTGAAAAAATATATTTCAACCTTACTTCCACTTACATTCTGCGCCTACGTGCTTTTAAATTGACATTAATTCGTTAAAGAACGTTAAAGTCTCTGTATAACGTCAACGTAAGGTTATATACTTACATACATATGTATGACTGAATATACTTAAAAAAAAAAATATATTTTATATACCTCTATAACTGTGTAGACTCTCTTACTTCATACATATGTACAAGTTTCCTTGAATGTAAAAAAATTAATATTGAAATTTTCCACCATGATGGCAAAAGATGATGGCTCCTTCCATCAGTGGTTAAAAAATGTATCAGCTTCAGTAAGCTTTACATGATTTAAAAAATATTTTTATTTTGTTTTGATATATTTTAAAAATGAACAATGGAACAGAAAAAATAATGGAGATTTTTCTTGTTAACTTGGTTTAAAAATATTATGACGTAAAATTTATATTAAAATTTAATAGGAAGGTTTTTATTTGTTTTCTAATAAAAATATTAATGTAATGGTTTTTTACGGTTTTATATAAGCAATCCCTACACTAACTTTTACTTTGAATGTTTTGGGCTCCAATTCGATACATTAAATTAAATTTCATAAATTTAAACAGGGTACAAAAACTACTCTAAACCTTAGCTGTCAAAAAGTTTATGATGATTGATGTAACTGTTTTTAATTTTTTAACTTGCACAAAGATCACAATTTTACAAATTTACAAGAAAATTGGTGAATATTTGTCCTAAAAACTATTTATTACTTTTTGACTTTCGTATAGCACCTTTTCGGCCTTTTCGGAAAAAGTGAAACTGGTTTTAAAATTCGAGCTTATGAAAAACCTAAAATATTGCTGTGTTTATAGCCCGTAATGTTGACAAAGAGCCCGGTTTGTCTATTCCTCGACAATCATTATAATTAGGACTTTCAAAAACGACATTAAATTGTATATTTTTATAATTATATAAGTTTGGTTAGGAAAATGGGCGGTTTATTTAGTTATCGCCACACTAATGGCGGGGGGGGGGGGGGTCGTAGAGGTCATGACCCCCCTGGGAGATAATTTGTTTGCTTTTTCATAGGAATTCCCTTCAATTCAAAACTAATCGTAGTGCGACCCCCATTATATTTTGAATTATTTATTTTTTGTATATGAAAACAACATTTTTATTTTACTTCCTTAAACTTTGTTGATAAAAGTACTACTTTTGACTGAAGATTGGACCAAGAACATAATAAGAATCGAATATTCAGCCCTATTATAAAAAGACAGCACAAATGCATTAACTTTTGACCAATGGACGATCCAGAGGGGATAATATGAGCCAAAAAGCTTATACAGTTAAGTTGTATAAGTAAAGATTTATTAGTAATTTAACGACATATACCCAAAAGTGGTTTGCTGTCAAAAACAACTCAAATTTTGATTTTCGCTCAATTTAGAACGCAAAAAAACTTTAGTCATGCTTCAAATTATTTTCAAAAAAAATTGTTTTTAAGAAAAAGAGGAAATATTCAGGTTCTTAAGAAGAAGCCTTGATTGAGAGTTCATCAATTTTATATTAAGTTGCCTTTGCCTTCCTTAAACTAGCAAGGTTTGCATTAGTAAACAATTTCAAAGTAGAGTTTTTAATCAAATATGACATTACGAAGAAGTCGAACAAAGTGGGTACCTCGATTCCTGCCTTCCGTCTGTCTGTCTTTCCTGGCCACTACAGTCCAAACAATTGTGTTGATTGAAATTAAGATTTTCAGCTGATTAATGTAAGGAGTTTTTAACATTTTATTAATACAAAAAATAACAGCAGTCCCCACACAAATTTTTTGGTTCAAACTTGTTATTTTTCAAAAACTTTCTCAAAATTTTGTGTTCTTAATTTGGCTTCTTTCTACAAGAAAAACATATTTTAGTATTGCTCCAGAAGGGTACCCTTAAAAAAATCTTTATTTTGTTTTTAAGTTTTCTCAAGAACTAATGGAACGATTTCAAAATTCTTCTTTTTCTGTGCAAGCTCTTGTCAATGATCAAATTGATGATGATTTTTTATGATCAAAAATGTATTTTTTTTATTTTAATAAAATAATAATTTTTTTTACAAAACTCGATATCTCAGTAAGTGGCCAACATTTTTTTACGAAATTTAAATGTAAAATGTTCATATATCTATAAGCTCTTTATTAAGTGCTTATACCAAAAATATTTTTAAGACAAAATTTAAAATGATTTTCGAAAAAATAGGTTTATCTAGATTTTTGACAAATAAAATGGCATTTAAATTTTTGAGAAGAACTTATTATGGAGGTACATTTTTAAATCTTAAAATATTATTAAACAAACTTTTTGGAAGAAATTATCAAGTTCTAGCGACCCAGTCGTGCATTTCATTTATTTCAAAATTGGTTTTCTGTTGAATACAAAAGATCTTAAAAAATTAAATAAATCTACTTTTCAAGTGAATTTGCTTTGGATGCTCTAGAACTGAGATTCAAACACGAATTTCAGTAATACAAATGTCCCAAAAAATCAAGTGGCACTTTTGTAAAACTGATGGCTAAGTGAAAAACACAATAAACGTCTCATATCTATTGATATAAAAGCTTTGAAACGTGTAATTGTGAGTACTAAAGGGTGTCCCAAACTTAACGCAAGATTTGAATTTGCCGCCATTTGTGCAGTGAAGTGTTGGAAACCCTGAAAAAAAGCAATTTGACAGCTAGCAGTATAGGGTTATTAAAAATGCAGCGTTACACGATAGAGCAACGTGTCTTCATTATTAAAGAATATTTCAAAAATAGTATGGTCGGAATAGTGTTTTAACTTCGTCAACTGTGAAGAGATTAATTGAAAAATTTATATAGACTGGATCCGTTGGAGACGCCAAACACACTGATCGTCCAAAAACAAGCCGTTCAAATGTGAATGTCGAAGCAGTGCGTGAGAGTGTTGCTGACAATCCAGGAACCTCAATTCGACGTCGTGGACAAGAATTGCAAATTTCAAGAACCTCTCTACAGCGTATACTCATCAAAAATCTGTGTCTTCATGCTTACAAAATTCAATTAACACAACAATTAAAGCCTAATGACCATGGACAGAGAAGAGAGTTCGTTGAATGGGTTATTGAACATCAACAAATAGACCCTGTTTTTTCGAGCAAAATCATCCTAAACGATGAAGCATATTTTCATCTTGATGGCTTTGTCAATCGCCAAAATTGCCGCATTTGGGGTTCGGGGAACCCACATGTGATTGTCGAAAAACAAAAGCATCCACAACGCGTGACTGTATGGTGTGGATTTTGGTCTGGAGGCATAATTGGGCCATATTTTTTTGAAAATGATGGTGGTCAAGCATCTGTTACTGGTGCTCGATATCGCGACATGATGACACATTTCTTTCTGCCAAAATTGGATGATATTGATGTGTCCAATATGTGGTTTCAACAAGACGATGCCACATGTCATGCAGCCCGTGAAACAATTCAATTACTGCATGAGACATTTCCAGGTCGTGTACTCTCTCGTTTCGGTGATCAAAATTGGCCTCCTAGATCGTGTGATTTAACACCATTAGACTGCTTTTTATGGGGTTATTTGAAATCACAAGTCTATGTCAATAAGCCCACAACCACCCGTGCATTAAAGGAGGAGATTCAACGCTGCATCAACGAAATTCAGCCACATTTATGCAGAATGGTCAGAATGGAAAATTTCAACAAAAGAGTGCGCATGTGCATGCAAAGCCGTGGAGGCCATTTGTCCGATGTGTTATTCCATACATAACCCTATCCTATGTACTTTACGAGTCAATAAAAATATAACTATCAAAAGACTAAAAACGGCGTTTTCTATTTAATTCAAATCTTGCGTTAATTTTGGGACACCCTTTACAAAACTTTTTTTCCCAACTTATTTGTTTACTTACCTTTGTTTTAATTTAGTTTTTTTTTTAGAGAAATTATGTTTTTAAACCTTTTTGTCTCTACAAGTTTTAAGTTTTGTTGACGTCTTTATAAGATCCAAATACGAGTATAAGCAGATTGATAACGATAGTAATAAGAGACTCAATGAAATTGAGTTCAAAAAACAATGTACGAATATTTCAGTGTCTAAATATGTCTCATTGTCTGTCATTCTAGAGGAGGAACTTATCCAGCCCCTCATGAACCTGCAACCCTGACTCGTAAATGCTTACACGGGCTTCTGTCTCTGCCCAGCATTAGTCTGTTGTCTGTCCCCAACATGGGAAATCTGCTAATCTGCTCGAAGGACGACCACGAAGTGTCTAATTATCAAATTAATAAAATAGTGTCGAGACGCCAACGTGACCGTATAAAAAAAAAAAAAAAAAAAAAAACTAAGTCAAAAAGAGCCCGACATTTTAATATATCAGATCCTCTCTCATTTTCTGGATTTTTAAAATTTTTCAGCCTTTTTCGCATTAATAGAAATTAAAACAAGAAGAAAGTGTTTTGTTTTTGGAAAAAAGCAACGTTTCAAACCAATTTCCTACATTCCTGCGTGAAATGCACCAAAAACCCTCGTAAGCTATTGTATTTTAGCTCTTAAATATGGCATATTTAGAAAACTGTTGGAATGCTTTCATATGAGTCATCCAAATTAAATAGTTAGACCATAACTTACTGGACAACAGTGTTCTAAATAATTTGATAACTAAGCAATTATAAAATTTTGTTAGCATCCTTTAGAAAACATTAAAGAACATTTTTAAGGAGTGAGTAAAAACTCATCTAAGTTTGTGACCCCCCTAATGAACAGCCACACTAAGATTAATGCAGATCCCCTAATATAGCCTAAAAGTTTTATAAATTCCCTGAAAAGTAATACTTTATAGCCTTTGATTCTATTTGTCGTCATTTTCCAGCCACTTTAGCTAGGCTTTGACAAAGCCCAAGTAACTGTTTCCTGCAAAGTCTTTGAATTCTTTGATTACTTAAGTAATATTTTACTAAGAATTGGTATTTTGTGTGGCACAATGATAAGTAGTGGCATAGGAAGTGAGTAAAGTCCTCGTGCTCTTCCTCATCACCAAGTCGTATTTTCTTACTGTGATAGCCAATTGTTACGCTCGATTTTAATCTTATTTTATCAAATTTAATATAATTTCCTGGCGCAGGTTACAAAAAAGGTCTCAATTACAACAACAACTTAAATCTGTTGATCACCAGCAAGGCGTCGTTTCAATCAGCAAAGTGGTCTTCGAAATTAATCAAAATGATCCGTGGTTTTATGGACATATCAACTTCAGTGATTGTTGAAAAGCCTCTTCATCCTCAACTTGTTACTGTTTGATACGGTTTTTGATAGTGATAAGTGTGGTGATTTAATAGCTTAAAACTCTTTATCTAGCTCCCCGTTAGAAGAATAGAGGATGATATGAACCCACACTGATAACTTTCCATTTGTGTCCATCTGCTTTAAAAGTTTTAAACAAAATATTAAGAACAACATTTTGGGCAATAACAGTTTGAAAACAATAGCAGTGGTTTTTAGATAGTCAGAGTTTGTTAAAAAAAAAAAACGATCCGCGGTAGTCCTGTTCTTATATAGGGTCCGAAATTTAACTTTTTTTTTTCAACTACTGCTTATTTCGAGAATGGTAACACTTAGTTCATGTCTGATTTGAACGATAATTAGTTTTATCTTTCCGCTGAACGAATATGATTATGTACGCTTGAACAACGCTGGGAACAACGCTTTGAGAAGATGCCGATTTTTCCAAAAAAATATTCTCTTCAGATGAAGCTCATTTTGATCTTAGGCGTTAAGTTAACAATCAAAATTGTCGCATTTGGCCCGATTTGGGGCACAGAAACCCCGGACGCGAACGAGTGCTTTTTGGTGAGGATTTTGGAACAGAAGCATACTTGGGAAATTTTTCTTCCAAAATGAGCAAGGAGTGGCCGTTATTAAAGTTGATATAATTTAATATTTGTCAGAATAAATTAAAACCAAATTGTAAAACAATTTAGTGAAATTCAGACCAGAACTAATTTTAATTTAATAAATAAACAATTGAGAAAACGTCCAACATAATTTGTATTTATGTAATTAGTTTCAATGGTTTCCATATTGTAAATTGAATCTGAATGACAAAAGAACTGTAGGAAATGGGTTCGTTCGTAAATTATGGTTTAACTATGAGCAGACCTTCGTAGCCAATAAGCTTATGTCAGTTTCTCTCCGATTTTTCTACATACAAATGACGACAATACACAATTTATTGCAGTACTTATTTTAAATTCAAAAAAGCTTTAAGATCCATTAAAAATTGATATACTCATTACTCATACTACCTTTCGTTACGGTATTGTTTGTAGGACTCATCA
The DNA here is from genome assembly GCF_945859685.1 of Eupeodes corollae. Taxonomy (NCBI): domain Eukaryota; kingdom Metazoa; phylum Arthropoda; class Insecta; order Diptera; family Syrphidae; genus Eupeodes; species Eupeodes corollae. The sequence goes on from NC_079149.1 coordinate 96,407,288, forward strand.
GTTATCGAGCCTTCAACTTGTATGTATATAGAATTTGTTTAAAAAAACCTTTATTGATTAGAAAAATCAGTCTGCCTTGGGCAAACCTTTTTACAGCTTTTATGATTTAAAACTTAAGTCTGCTTCATATTAAGGTTTTGCCCAAAAATTTCTAGAAGATGAACCGAACACAAAAAAATGTGGCTTATTATTAACAAGGATTTCTTACTCGTTGATGAGGAGTGCAAGTGAAAGCACGCAAGACGATTAGGGGAACATCGTAGTAGAACCGCAGTCGATGCTGAGAATATGGAAAGATCACTTCTCCAAATTATATAACGGCGATGACGAACCGAATTCCGCTGTAAGGGAGATAGAACCACTCAACCTCGGCGACGCAGATCAACAATTCCGCCTACCCGACTTTGACGAAGTGAAGATAGCTATATCTAAACATAAGTCAAACAAAGCTGCTGGAGCTGACGGCATCACTGCCGAACTATTCAAAGCAGCAGGCGATGACTTAGTACGGAGCATGCACCAACTCATCTGCAAAATATGGAAGAAAGCATGCCCGATGAGTGGAATCTCAGCATAGTGTGCCCGATACATAAGAAAGGAGACCCTCTAAACTGCGCCAACTACAGAGGCATCAGTCTCCTTAACATTGCGTATAAGATCCTCTGTGCCGTATTATGTGAACGTCTGAAGCCATTCTTCAACAACCTGATTGGTCCTTATCAGTGTGGCTTCAGACCAGGAAAGTCCTCTTTCGACCAAATATTCACACTGCGGCAGATCTTGGAAAAAACCCAGGAGCTTCAAATCGATACCCACCATCTCTTTATCGATTTTAAGGCCGCGAATGACAGCATCTTTAGGGAAGAGCTCTACCGAGCAATGTCTAGTCAAACTTATCCGTTTGTGCAGAATGTCGATGGAGAATGCACGCTGCTCCATCAAGGTCGGAAAAGATGTCACCGATGCATTTGATGTCAAAAAAGGTTTTAGACAGGGCGATGCACTGTCATGCGACTTCTTCAACATCGTACTGGAAAGAATTGTGCAAAACTCAACCGTCAACACTAGAGGCACAATCTTCCAAAGATAAATCCAATTACTCGGATACGCCGATGGTATTGACATAATTGGAAGATCAAAGCGTGATGTCAGTGGAGCGTTTTTGAGCATTGCGACGGAAGTGATGAGTTTAGTGGTCAAAGGGGGGAATGCAGAAAACGACACCAGCGCTGAAATCAAACGAAGAATAACTCTTGCAAATCGCTGCTTCTTTGAAGGCAATTGAGAAGTAAAGTCCTCTCTCGAGCTTGTAAAATCACCATCTATAAGACACTCATCATCCTGATTCTCATCTATGACGCTGAGGCCTGGACCCTGTCAAAGAAAGATGAGACCGTCTTAGGATGCTTCGAGAGAAAAACTGTTCGGGAGATTTTTGGTCCCGTACGCATAGATGGAGAATGGAGGAGAAGATATACCGACGAACTGTACGGGCTGTACAGCGACACTGACCTAGTAAGCAGAATTAAAGTCCAACGGCTTAGATGGCTAGGTCATGTTGAGCGGACGGACATCAACGCTCCAGCCCGGAAGGTCTTCGAATCTAATCCCGAGGGTCGGCGCAGTAGAGGAAGACCGCGACTCAGGTAGCGCACCCAGGTAGGAGAGGATATCAACCAACTTGGCGTGCGAAACTGGAGACAGCTAGCTAGGGACCGTAAGGAAGTAAGGCTTCATCGCACCGAGGCTACGATGTTGTAAATTGACCACCAAGATCGTTTGATTTGACTCCTCTAAAGTTTTACATGTGGAACTTTCTTTCGCAAACCACCACGACTTTCAGACTTATTTTAGCGCCAAACTATCAAAAACTTCGAATGCTCGTCACACAGCGAATCCACGGTGGCAATGTAATGTGCATAATGTAATTGATAGGGTTCTCAAATAAAGAGAAAACAGCTTATTGATATCTAATTTATAACTTCTTTTATTCAATTTTAAAATCCGCCTTTAACAGAAACATTTTATAAAATGTAGTTAAGTCGCTAATAGGATTGGTTCGTATAAAATTAAGGGTCAACCAAATGTTCAACTTTTCTTTTTACTTGCTATGGAAAAAAAAACATCACTCATTTTTTTGAAAGTCAAACAAAAGGCTTTATCTGCACAGGTTCTTGAGAAATGGTCGACAAAAAAAGGAATCCCGAACGAACGTACACATGCACACACAGACTTCTCTCTAAAAATCTTTTATTCCGATTGTAGGGAATCAAGGTCAAGAAATGTCAACATTTTTTAATGCGATATATCAAACAAATTACAAGTTCAGAGATATAAGATACCATAAATTCGATAAAGTTATTTTTGACTTAAAAATGCTGTAATCATCGCCACATAGTATTATTTCTTTGAACTATGTCAGTCTCTTAAGATACCAAGTACTAGCTGCTCCCTGCTGCGTTACTCGCATGCTTTATTTTGACAAAATTGGTTACGTTAAAGTGAGCGAACTTTAAGAGATAGAAATATGCTATCGTGGTTTTTTTTTTACAATTAATAGAGGTGCAGAATTCTGGAATACATAATGTTAGCAATACTTTCGCTACTTCTGCAACGCATGAAGTGGAAGCTCTGAAGAGGGAAAAAAATCCTAGGTTCTGAAACATTCTTTATTGGTACTCCACTCGTATAAGGCTCGGTATGGTACTTTAAAACCTCTAGCCTTCTTAAGGAAATGGGCTTTCGAACTAAATCGGACCAGCAGTTCTTGATATAAGTGCGTTCGAACAAATGTATAAATACTTACACAAATACGTGCTGTACATAATGGAATGTAGTTTTACTATCGACATATTCTCTGCAGACTTAATTTCCTGTCAGTTTCCTTGAAATACATTGTGTGTTTTTATTTCATAATCTCGTTTTTATTAATTTTGATCGTTCGTCTTGCAGACTTTTATAGCACCACAACTTCAGGATATTTCCATTCTAAAAAACGTGGTTTTATGAGTGTGCATATATTTATGGTATTATATGATATCATTTCAGACTTGTATGTGATTGGTATGAATTCATAGTGAGAAAACGAAGTTAGATTTATTGCTTTCTCACTTTAAGTAGTTTTTCATTTTGTCAGTTTTCTTTTCAAGCGTAAGCTTAGGGAGGTCTAGTTTCTTCCTTGTGCCTTTTTTTACCTTCAAAGTCTGGCTGCTGTTGAAGCTGGAGTAACTTTCCTTTCCGCAGATGTACAAATGCATGCAAGAAAGCAATGCAGATATAATGTATTCCAAAGGGACTGGAAAGCGAAGGAGCAAAAGGATATAAGGTATACCTATGCATAACTGTGTTATCTGGCATAAATTTGCCATATAAGTTGTTTGGCTGCACCAAGTCATGCAAAAATTTGAAACGCGTTAGGAAGTTACCTATAGGTATATATTTCTTCCTTCTGGTGTTTCGATATTTTCTTCTTTTTGTAATATTTGTCTGCTCTCCTTAAAGTCGTATATCGCGGTAAAGCATCCTTTTACGATATAGTTGGCATGAATCCTAACAGTTTTTTTGTTATTTAACTTTGTAAGATGCGACTTCTAGCTGTGGTTATGAATGTGTATGTGTTTGTGTACTGATGTGTGAACTAACATAGCAACTGCGACGTACTACATTAGTAGACATTACATTTGAACTTGATTTCGATATCTTTTGAAGCAGAAAATGTAAAAACAAAAATCTGTGAATGTGGTTTCTCTAAGGTGAAAATGGTTTTTCGATATTTTATTTTACTTTACTTGTCTAGAGTAAAAAAAAGCCACAAAAGATAGGTACATGAGAAACGAGTTCAAGGCTGAGTCCTTACCTTTTTTTGTTCGAAATACCTTTGTTAAGTTTCAAGGCACTAAAAAATCCTATCAATCCTTAAATGTAGGGTTTTCCATTGAAGTCGATTAGATTTTAAAACTTCAAAAATAGGCTGAAATGCGACCCACGCTTTTTCGTGTTTAGTTTTAAAAGCTTTCAGTTGAATAATAAAAAAAATTAAAAATTAATAAGAAGCATTTGATTAAAAGATTCATTTCAAAATATATTTTTGTAAACGAGATTTTTACTCGAAAAACAATTTTTACCAATTTCAATAGTATTTCTAAAAGTTTTCATTTCTTTTACAAGCAATTACAAATTAAATGAATGAAACTAATTTGAAGTCAATATCTTTTATTGTTCCCGAGATATCGATAACGGAACATCAAATTTTAACAATTTTGCGTACTGTTTTTTGTAGATTTTAATTTTTTTTATAAAAAAAACTGTCAATTAATTTTTTCTTAAAATTTAACCGAATATTGTCAAAGCGAGCTGGGTAAGTGTGTCATCAACCTTATTGGTGGCGTAAAGAACTAGAACCATTCAGAAAGAGCTGTCGCAAACTCTTTAACAGATCTAAGTACACTAGATCTCCTTCTGACTGGGACTTATACAAACAAGCTCTAAAGCAATATAAAAAAGAATTAAGAAAGAGTAAGAGGTCTTCTTGGAGAAATTTTTGTGGTAAAATAGAAAATACTTCAGAAGCCTCAAGACTCAGGAAAATTATCTCAAAAAGTCTAACAATACCCAGTGCTTTAAAGGCAGAAGCAGGCACGTGGACTATCATAGATAAAGAATCTCTTAATTTGTTATTAGACACCCACTTTCCAGGTAAATCTAACATAATCAATGACTTAACATCAGTGTCTTTAGCTTATACAAGCGATTTAGTTGATCTAATAACGAGGGAAAAACTGCAATGGGCCATAGACAGCTTTGATCCATATAAATCTCCAGAACCAGACGGAATCATTCCGGCCGAACTACAAAAATGCTCAGACATGATTATTCCACCATTGGAAATCATTCTGACAAGCTGTGTAAGGTTGAGATATATTTCCAGAGCCTGGAGAATGGCAAAAGTAGTCTTCATTCCCAAAGCAGGGAAACCATCTACCTAGATCTACGACCAATCAGCCTATCATCCTTCCTTCTTAAAACCTTGGAAAGATTGATTGAAATTTATAACAGACATAATTTAAAACCATGTCTCATTTCCACAGCTCAACATGCTTACTCTAAGGGAAAATCAGTAGAATCAGGACTTCATTTGCTGGTACGTATTATTGAACATTCCCTCAAATACAAAGAATATAACTTAGTAGCGTTCCTAGATATTGAAGGAGCTTTCAACAACGTCAGTTACCAGGCGATCACAACAGCAATGGATAAGCTAAAATAAAAGAAGTCACTCATAGATCTTATAAGTCTCATGCTCAAAAGCAGGACAATAATTTCTAACATGAGAAGTTTTACTACCACCAGATCGGTGAATCGAGGCACTCCCCAAGGTGGAGTCCTTTCGCCTCTTTTATGGAACATGGTAGTAAACGACCTACTTACAGCATTAGAAGCAGAGGGTTTTAAGGTGATTGCCTATGCTGACGACGTGGCGATATCCGTATCTGGGAAGCACCCCCAAGTTCTCTCGGAACTCCTACAAAATACCCTAAACAGGCTAACTAAATGGGCTAAGCAATGTGGATTGGACGTCAAACCACACAAAACAGAATTAATACTCTTTTCGAGAAGATATAAAATTCCTCATTTTAGCCTACCCAAGATTAGAGGAATACCATTAAGCTTTTCCGATCAAGCTAAATATTTGGGCCTCATTTAAGACAAAAAACTAAATTGGAAGGCAAATATTGATGAAAGAGTCAAAAAGGCTACTGTAGCGCTTTTTACTTGTAAAAAGGCCATAGGATCAAAATGGGGCTTCTCCCCAAAAATAACCCACTGTCTATACACTTCGGTAATGAGGCCGATACTCATTTATGGAGCCTTCATATGGTGGACCGCACTGGACAAGATGGTAAATCTAAATAAGCTCATCAAAGTCCAGCGGTCAGCAGGTAAGTGCATCACAGGAGCACTTCGCTCAACACCAACCGCAGCACTGGAAGTGCTTTTAAACCTAACACTTCTTGACATCTTCTCCAAAATGGTGGCAGTCAACTCATGTGTGAGGCTAAGATCCACCTCTTAATGGAACAGTAACAATACTGGACATACTACTATTTTAGACAATTTCAGATCTATCCCAGATCGCTTAGACTATACCACCCCAAAAATGGTATTTGGTAAAAGATTCCATGTGTCCATCCCTTCAAGATCCTCCTGGGAAGAAGAGAGACCCCTGGAAGACGATGCTGTACACTTCTATACTGACGGTTCAAGACCGATCACGGAGTTGGAAGTGGTATCTTTTCAGAACAACTGAATCTCAGTCTATCCTATAGACTTCCCAATCAATGAAGTGTATTCCAGGCAGAAGTAATGGCGATTAAAGAAGCACTATCCTGGCTCAAAGAAAACGTTATATCTTGTTAGGATATACGAATCTTCTCAGACAGCCAAGCTGCTCTTAAATCTCTCGCGTCTGTCTCCACAAACTCTCAAACAGTCCACGATTGTCGATCATCTCTGAATGAGATGATGGAACAGTTAACTTGAGGTCTACGTGTGTCAATGACATCTGGACAGCCACTCCAACCTAACTTAACCGAATATTGAAAAAAAATATTCTTATAAGTAAAAATTAGTTGGAATCCATAATCTCAAATTTTTGAAAATCATTTTGAGTTGAAAATCAATTTTTTGTAGGTTTTTATTTTTTGTAAGAAAACTGTCAATTCGATTTTCCTCAAAATAGTACTAAATGTCAAAAACATTATTTCTCGTAGCATTAAATTGTTTTTAGATAAAACTATTTTTTGTTCGTAAAATATTCAAGGTGACAAATTTGTTTTCATTTTTTTTTGTTGATTTACAAAAAAAAAACGTTAGTTAGAATTTTTATTTTGTTCTAAAATATGTACTTGTTTGATATCACATTACAAGACATAATTTAAAGTTTAATTCAATCCTTAAGCATTATTGGTTCGTGAGATATTTTGGTTTTACTAAAATGTTCACCCTTTTTTTTTAAATTAAATTAATTGAAATCGGTTGCAAAAATCTTGTGAGGGAATCGGTTCCTTTGAATTCTTCTGCATAAATTACCGACCAAGGGTGATGTTTTCGGCAGACCTTGCGTTTCGTTGGCTTACGCGCAATGTGCACATCTTCGCTGCTAGACCACAATCATTCTGTCAATTTAAGTATGGAGAAACACTTGAAGGAAAAATTGGTTAAGTGAAAAACTGCTATCAATATGACATGGCAACAATGCTTGATAAACGAGTTTGTAGCATGTAGTAGCAAGTTTAAAGTATTTGAAGCACTGGCTGAGAGCTTACTTTTATATGGATCGTAGGTAAAGGGATGTAAGAAATACAATTCGGTTACGCAATTTATAAAAAGAATATTTCATTTGCCGAAAAATGCCAAACTTCGTTATAATGCTGGAAACGGGTCTCTCTCCAAAGCCAAAGCTAAACCTCTACTTATTGAATGTAGTGAAACAACTGTTAATGTAACATATTTTACAATACATTTTAATCTAAAACCAGCTTGGTTTTAGTTTATAGCTAATTATGATATTGTGACGAAATGCGATATTACAAACAAACAGATCTATTCGTCAGCATCTCCTTGTCAGCGTCTACTAGTCAGCACCTGACTGTCAGCCCGGCTGACAACCGGAGAGAAACGTCATTCTGGTTTTGGATAACAGGCCGCTGTTAAAAAATAAAAAAAGTGTTTGGTTAGTTTGCAACATTTGGTGTCAGATGTGGGGTTTCTCATAAAAATTCATGAAAATGAATAGCCCACCCCCGAGTAATAACAACGAAAATTCCATGATCTTGAGGGCTATGCATGACATTGGAAATCGCCTGGACGAGTTATCAGTCAACTGCACTAGACGAGTATCAGATTTGGAAAGCATAGCACTCAATGCAACAGATTTTGCGAATTGTGTCTTTGCTGATAGTGGCATCCAGACATCTGTGCTTTCAAATGAAAATACGTCAACTCAGAATATAGGTCCACTGTTGCAAGATCCAACTGCTATCCAACCAACCAGCCAAGGATCGAGTGAAAACTTCGGTACATCGACTTATCCAGGCCAAGTTTTTTTTTCAAAACCCGAGATAAAATATTGCGTGACGAGAAAAGAGCTCCTCGCAGTTATAAAAGCCGTTAAACACTTCAAGCCGTATTTGTTAGGACGTCACTTTACATTACGAACTGATCATTCTGCAGTGGCTGATGAAGTTTAAGAAACCATTTGGCTCGATGGTTGGAGCAACTAACTGAGTACGACTTTACTGTTACACATAGACCGGGGAAGAACCACGGAAACGCTGATGCTTTGTCTGGGAGGCCTTGTCTTCAACAATTATGTCGATATTGTGACGGCAAAGAACAACGTGATCTGACTATAGTATCCAATCTGGCCATCGTAGATGACATGGCAAAGTTCCAAGACGCCAACGATCAACTGAAAAATGTCAAAGATTGTGTAAGACTTAAACAAAGACCTGTAAAGAAAACTATTTCCCCATCCGATCCCGTATTAAAATCATACTGGGCTATTTCTGAAACCTTATATCTTCGTGACGAAATTCTTTACAGAAAACACTTTCAGCGCACGGATGTGGCTTACCAAGCTGTGTAACCCAAGCAGTTCCAACAACAAATTCTGGAAATGGTCCACGATAGCCCTTCTGGAGGTCATTTTGGAACGGCTTAAACTCTTAAAAAACTACATAATGTGTTGCATGGACTACTTTTCAAAGTGGCTTGAATGCTTTGAGATTGCTGATCAAACAAGTGAAACTATAGTGAGCCGCCTTATAAATGACGTCTTTTTCCGTCATGGTATGCCGACGCAAATCCACAGCGATCAGAGAAGAAATTTTGAGTTCGAGACATTTGTAAAGACAATGGAGCGCCTGGGTATCGAATAAACAAGAACAATGGCTTTCCATCCTCAATCTGATGGAATGGTAGGACGGTTCAACCGAACTATATTGAACTACCTAGTGAAGTTCTGTGAACAACATCAACGCGATTAGGATCAGCATTTACCACTTTTGATGCTGGCCTATCGAACAGCAGTTCATGATGTTACTGGTCATGATGATGGGACCAAAAAAAGGATAGTGAGGATACCAACGAGTTCTTTAAAAAGATTCGCGAACGGCTTGAAGAGACACACAACATCATTCGTGTTAGACTGGAAAAAGGCAGCAGACAAATGAAGCATTGCTATGACTTACGTAGCACTAAACAAACTTTTGACCCCGGGATATTAGTTTTGCTGCATAATCCCACAAGAAAAAAGGTAAAAGTCCGAAGTTACAATTCGACTGGAAAGGTCCATATGAGATCCTTCAAAGGATTTCTGACGTTGTCTACTGTCATACATAAAAGGAAGAATACAGAAAATTGTCCATTTTAAGTTTTACCAGCTTAATTCGGAGACTTAAGCTTAAGAAGGAGATAATATGATGAATAGCAATACTACAAACAAACAGATCTATTCGTCAGCATCTCCTTGTCAGCGTTCAATAGTCAGCACCTAATTGTCAGCCCGGCAATGAGAGAGAAACATCATTCTGGTTTTGGAAGCAGGCAGCGTGGTTAACTATAGGTTAAGTACTTTTTTGTAATTACGAATAAAAAAGTTTTTGGTTAACTTGCAACAATATCATTCAAATATATTTTCACCCCATAAATACGACAATAATAATCTTTAAAACAAAACAACACACTAACATTTTACAATTTTACATTTTACTAACAATTATTAAAGTTTTGACAAAAATATCATTTAAGTTTCAAAAGTTATATTTTCAAATGTGAAAATTAAAAATAATTGGATTTGCCATACAACACCATTTATGTGTCTGATTTAGAATAATTTTAATTCCTTATAATCCTTTTAATACTTTAAACTCTTAATGAGGATTAACCGCATAAAAGCATCAGTTGAAAATTTAGCAAAACTTTCACTTTAAATTCTGTTTTATTGTTAGTTCCATATAATATTTAGTTTGAAATGTTGACAGCTCTCTGATTATTTCATATTCATTAACTTTTAATCGCATGTTGTATGTTTAAGTACTCGTATAGTTCTTATTATTTGAAAATAAAGATATTAAAGCTTTGATCCGAGTTTTGGGTTACATTTATATTTCATTATGACAACAGAATTGAGGGAGACGTTGAATTGTTGTTAGCTCTTGTGGGAATACAATTTTCAACGTTATGAACTGTTTGACGAACTGATAACCACCCAGAAGCTTTCAGCCAATTTGATACTCTTGTATTTAGATATTTTATAGGAACCACTTAAAAATCTCAGCATTGGTACAATGAATTTTGACAATTCTAATTCATCTTACACAGACGAAAAGTTGGGTCAAATCGACTATAAAAAGTATAATAGTCACTTATCACCTTAGCCCATTCCACTACACATCGTAAAAAATAACTTCTAATGCGGAGGTGAAGCTAAAACTTGGATTTTTAAGCAAATGCTAGTTTTTTTGTGATTAAAAACATGCTTCTGCTCGATCCTAAGGATGTCTTCTAGTAAGTTTTAATTTTATTGTTAAAGCCAGATTCATGTGGTCTTAGATTGTTATTCCAGCTTAAGATCCAAATCGTCAGATTACTAATAGGTCAAGATAATATTCTAGTTAGAGCTTCAAAAATATCAAGATTCCTGGATCGCTGACAAAAATTCTTTGACTAGTTCTTATTTTAAGGTTCTCTTTAGTTTAAGTGCGAATAACGCTGAGTTTATAGGTTAGGTTAAGATTAGGTTAAATTGGCTGTTGGTTGGGAAGTCCAACATACTTAGACCAAAGTATGGTCCGTTGTGATACCACATGGATCAGTTGATCAGCTTAACTCGTCGAACCAATTGGAGCTCCGAATGAAGTGTAGGAGACATACCTATATAATGTCAGAATTTTTTAGATCGCTGGTATCGTTGAATTATTAGTCGCTCCAAGGTGGATTCTACGTCGTCGCCTCCTTCTCCTCGTCCATGCAACTCCTACAAAAATCATTTGCAGGGGCTCCAAGTCGAATAGCATGCCTTCCTTTCAAGCAGTGCCCAGTCAGGACACCTATAACGTAGCTAATGTGCAATCTACTCAGAGAGATTAATTGTTTTGAGCGCCTGGCGCTAAGATTAGGCCAAATTAGTTTTGTCGCTAAACAGATGGTGGTGTTATTCCACCTGAAGTTTGTTTTCTCTATGGTTTCTTGCTGTAGCATGAGTTTACATGGAACACGCTACAATGATCGGGTGGACGAAAGGACAGACGTAAGTTTAGTCTATCTGAGTATACGCCTCCACCAACCCCATCCTCGTTTAAAAACGATGCATTCTCCCAAGACGACCTGGGAGATATAGTCACTTTGAAGCTATAGTTATTAAACTGAGGATGGGGTATGGTGTAGTCAATTTCACTGTTTATAGTTCTGAATGAGTTCAAAATAGTGGTGTTGCCAATTCCATTATTGATCCACATACGGCTTGAAGCCGTATGGCTGTCCAGTGGTATTAGATGGAACAGAGCATCAAGTGAAGCGGAGAGGTTAAAGCGAAGTGCTCCTCCCATACACAGGCAGGCTGTTTGGTGGACTTTGCTGAGTTTATCGCGATTTGTCGCTATATTTAGCGCCGTCCACCATACCGCTACTCCATAAGTAAGGATCGGCCTTATGACCGAGATATATAGCCGGTGTGTAATGCGGGGCTGTAGGCCCCATTTATTACCAAAGGCCTTTTTTCAGGAGAACTGGGCTACTGTGGCCTTGTTTATTCTCTCTTCAATATTAGGTTTCCAACTTAATTTCTTATCCAAAATGAGACCCAAGTATTTTGCTTGTTCAGAGAATTTAAGTGGTACACCGTTTATAAGGGGAGGGTCAATGAGTGGGGCTTTTGGAATAAAAACGACTTTAACTTGTCTGAAAGACATCGGGTTGTATGCCAATTTAAGGCATCCCTTGAAGATGTTTTCTAGGATGGGTATTAGAAAACTTGCATTTTCTTGCAGTTCAGCTGGAATTATACCATCCGGACCTGCAGATTTATATGGCTTAAAGCTGTTAATAGCCCATTTGAATTTTTCCCTAGTGACTAGACCTTGTGGGGGATATAATGTATTGTCACAACTATTTGGTACAATGTTATTAATATTATTAGAGCTACCAGGAAAGTGAATGTCTGGTAGCAAGTTAAGCGATTCTTCGCTTGAATTGGTCCAGAGGCTAGAGGCGTTTTTCAAGCAGCTTGGCATGATTGAATTTTTGGAGAGGATTTTGCGCAGCATGGATGCTTCAGAGCAATCTTCCACTTTGCTACAGAAGTTTCTCCAGGACGATCGTTTGGTTTTCCTCAGTACTTTTTTATATATCTTCAGTGATTCTTTATATGAATCTCAGTCAGACATGTCTCTAGAAGCTTTCGAAGTGGATCTAGTCGTGAGTTCCACCAGTGTGGTTTCTTTTTACCTCTTACTTGTATAAGAGGACATGCAGTATCTAGAGCTATATTTAGGGCTAATGTTAGATTATTGACTTTGTCGTCAAGTTCTTCAGTGTTGGAGGGGGTATTAAAGAGTTCAGGTTTTACTTAACTATTTAACGTTCTCTTGTATATTGGCCAATTTGTTCTTTTTGGATTTCGAAAGATCGGTTGCAAGGTGGTTCATTTATAAAGTTAAATTGGATGTATCTATGATCAGGAAAGGAGTGATCTTTAGATACCTTCCAGTTCAAAATATTATTATTAATGAAATCGGAGACAAGAGTTATATCTAAAACTTCTTGTCGATGTTTAGTAATAAACGTTGGCTCTTTACCAGCCTTAAGCCGTCTTACAGAAATCCTCAAACAGATGCAGGCAAAAACTCAATGAAATAATCTACAAAGAGGGCGTTATTATAGAAAAATATGTTTGCCCCTTAAGCCAGAAATTCTCTGCAATACAAAATGAATGTTGCAACTAGTGAAGCCAACGAAGATCCGTCGTAGACGAAAGTAACTGCGCAAAAATTTGAATAATACAGAAATAAATAAAACGTCTGTCATTTTCTAGACAAAGCTATTAAGCCTAATCTTTTTATTTGCATCATTAAGGAATTATATTCCAAGTTTTGTATTCGTTAGAAATTTGGAACTTTGAAGATTTTGAAGATTTCAATCAAGCAGCTGAGAACCGAAATGTATTCGTATTGAATAAAAAGTATTAAAATTTTAAAAATAACAACAAATTTTGCCTTTTTATAACGATTTTTGCGGTCAATAAGGAAAAAACCTTTTTTAAATAATTAATTTTCAATCAAACATTTATGATGGTGGAAAAGCCAAAAAAGTGGTCCCCCGATTCCGCCTGTCTGTCCTGACCCTGCAGCCTAAAGTATTGGTTTGATTGACTACAAATTTGAAAATTTAGGTTTTAAGCCGATTCGCGTTAGGATTTTTTTTGTTTAAATACTAAAAATAACAGTAGTCTCCATACAAATGTTTTGGTCAAAAATTCGTTTTTTTTTTCAAAAACAAACCGATGATGGATTTGTTTTTAAATTTTCGTTTAAATTTGTTTTCCTTCAATATAACAAACGTTTTTTTTTTGTATTGCTCCAGAAGGGTACCCCCCATAGAACTGTTATTTTGTTTTTTAATTTTCTCAACAACTAATGTACTGATTTCAATATTTTTTTTCTTCACAAGCTCTTATAGTGTCTCAATAATATTTGATGATTAAAAATGTGTAGCTATTTTTTTTTCACAAAATTGGAATGTGAACCGTATGTTATGCATAGGTTGGGTTAGGTTGGACTGGCTGTCCATGTCATTGACGCACGTAGACCTCGAGGATCCATTGTGATACCACTAATGAGGTTACTCATGGGAGAGTAATGAATTTAAACAAACCATTTTGTACTTTTAATAAAGTTAGAGAGACGTTTTGTGTTAATCGTTGCCAGTTCACTGGTGTTATCGAAGAATTGATTACCGAGAAAGTAATTCCTTCTAATGGAGAGTGCTGGACATGTACATAGAAGGTGTTGGACTGTTTCCTCTTCCTCCTCGTCCATGCACCTTCTACAGAAGTCATTTGTGTAGACCCCTAGCCTCAGAGCATGTCTTCCTATGAGGCAGTTTCCGTTATTACTCCAATTGTAGAGCTTCTACTTTTTCTGCTCAGTGATATCAAGCTTTTTGACCGTTTTAAGTCAATACTTGGCCATATTTGCTTGGTTGCTAGGCAGGTGGTACTTTGTGACCGTCTAGCATTTGTTGTTTCTAGAGCATATTGATTGAGAAGATATTTGCATGTAGCAAGTGGTGTTCCTATGTTATGTTTTTTTCTAACATAAGGAAGAAGTGTTCCGTTTTTGGCGAGCTCATCGGCTTTGCAATTTCCCGGAATGTCTCTGTGGCCCGGCACCCAAATGAGGTGAATATTAAACTGTTCCGTCATTTTATTTAGAGATGATCGACAATCGTGGACTGTTTGAGAGTTTGTGGAGACAGACGCGAGAGATTTAAGAGCGGGTTGGCTGTCTGAGAAGATTCGTATATCCTTACAAGATATAACGTTTTCTTTGAGCCAGGATAGTGCTTCTTTAATCGCCATTACTTCTGCCTGGAATACACTACATTGATTGGGAAGTCTATAGGATATACTGAGATTCAGTTGTTCTGAAAAGATACCACTTCCAACTCCGTGATGGGTCTTTGAACCTTCAGTATAGAAGTGTACCGCATCGTCTTCCAAGGGTCTCTCTTCTTCTCAGGAGGATCTTGAAGGGATGGACACATGGAATCTTTTACCAAATACCATTTTTGGGGTGGTATAGTCTAAGCATTCTGAGATAGATCTGAAACTGTCTAGAATAGAAGTGTGTCCAGTATTGTTACTGGTCCATTGAGAGGTGGCTCTAAGCCTTACACATGAGTTGGCAGCCACCTTTTTAGAGAAGATGTCAAGTGGTGTTAGGTTTAAAAGCACTTCCAGTGCTGCGGTTGGTGTTGAGCGAAGTGCTCCTGTGATGCACATACCTGCTGACCGCTGGACTTTGATGAGCTTATTTAGATTTACCATCTTGTCCAGTGCGGTCCACGATACGACGGCTCCATAAATAAGTATCGGCCTGATTACCGAAGTGAATAGACAGTGGGTTATTTTTGGGGAGAAGCCCCATTTTGATCCTATGGCCTTTTTACAAGTAAAAAGCGCTACAGTAGCCTTTTTGACTCTTTCATCAATATTTGCCTTCCAATTTAGTTTTTTGTCTTAAATGAGGCCCAAATATTTAGCTTGATCGGAAAAGCTTAATGGCATTCCTCTAATCCTGGGTGGGCTAATCTGAGGAATTTTATATCTTCTCGAAAAGATTATTAATTCTGTTTTGTGTGGTTTGACGTCCAATCCACATTGCTTAACCCATTTAGTTAGCCTGTTTAGTTTATTTTGTAGGAGTTCCGAGAGAACTTGGGGGTGCTTCCCAGATACGGATATCGCAACGTCGTCAGCATAGGCAATCACCTTAAAACCCTCTGCTTCCAATAACTGCATACTTTGAATAATTTTAAACTAAAAGTGACACATTTATAAGATTGGAGAAATCAAATGGTACTTAAATTTTGGAAAACAAATAATTTCTTACCAACGTTTTTAAATGTTTAAACACAGGAAAAAACACATACTCTTAGATAAACGAGCAAGTTTTTACGAAATTATTTGAAATTAAAAAAACTTTAACAAAATATTTATAACAAAGTTTTGAGGGAGATACAAAATTTAAGTCAATCAACATCTTTCTTTGTTTTTACAGTACTTGAGTCGAAAAATATTTTTTATTTTTGTAGGTTTTCGTCTCTTGTAAAAAAAGTAGTCATTTGAATTGTTTGTTTGTTTCCCACATTTTTTATTGAAAACCAATTTTTATTAATTTGATTGGCTTTCTTTTGGAAGTTTCTATTTCTTTGTTTTATTATCTTGGAAATAGTGAAGCAGTGCATTGAGTGAAATAAAACCTTCATCTATCCTTGAGATATTCTAATCGGACATCACTATCTATTAATTGTTCGCAGTAGGAGTAGTCGGAGTTTTCGGATTTCTCTAAGATTGGACACAAAACGGTACAAAGAGTATGATATTTTCATCATCAGTTCTGACTTTGAAAATCAAGCTTATGTCTGAAGCTGAAAATTCTTCTCCGAACACTCAGAAAAAAGTGAACGGGAGGTATGCCTATAAAGTATTGTTACGGAAATTATAGGCAATTTTTCAATAATTTGGTTAATATTTCAATAATTATTTTAAAAATCACTATAAAAATTAGGTAAACTTCCATAATTTTTTTAAGCTTTATAGGAATGGAAAAAATCGACGTTTTCCTATGCAAAATGGGTAATTGCTCAGATTTTATTACAAATAGAACAATGTGTATTGGAAAAACACAAATAATCATAATAAGCAGGCGTACTAGCAATTCGTTTAGGAAGTATACCCTTACATTTTGTTGCAATTGCAATAACTTACTGGTTAAAGTTACAATACGGTTAGGAACATTTCCGAACTATGGAAATACTATACTATTTGGGTGATATTACAATACATTCTAGAAAAATATCATACTTTTATTGTTGACATTCCAATAATTCATTGTTACAAAACATAATGATGAAGCAATGAGTCCAAATACTATAATGTATAGGAAATATAACAAAATATGTAGGGTATTTAACAGATCTAAGTAAAAATGGACAATTTCCTACACTGTATAGGAAAAAATGATGCCTGTAGTTTTGGAAGATTTCCAATAAAGTATAGTTTTGACAACATATCAGATTGGTGTTTTTAAAATTCCTATAATTGTACAGCTTAAATACCAATAATTGTTGATAAAAAGACAATATTTGATAACAATAAAATAAATGTGTGATAATAGAAATAAAAAGTTACAAAAAAAACGATTTTATGGGTGCAATTTAACATTTTATAAGCCCAATTCATATTGATATCATTGCAATGACATATGGTTAATACACCTACTAAAATTGGTTTCACTTGGTTTCCCATAATGTATTGGAAAAAGATCTTTATAATTGTGCACATAACCAATCGCTTCTACTCCCAAAATATTGACGTCATATTCCAAGTCAAAAGGTAAAATAACAATATCGGATAGTTATTTTAACAATACATATGCTTGGAAACTCTTAAACGATCAGGGAAAATAGCTATAATGTAAAGGCAATACCACAACCATGATTGGCTTGTAACCAATATGCGTTATTACGAATACCTGATTTCTATGTGTAAGAAAACTAAAACAATCGCGGTGTCACCTATAACGTTTGGGAAAGGCTTCAATACAAACAGTTGGATACCCTCCATCTAATAGCGATCTTTGCAAAAATGTCTGGTAATACACCTACTTAAATTGGTGTCACTTGGTTTCCCATAATGTATTGGAAAAAGATCTTTATAATTGTGCACATAACCAATCGCTTCTACTCCCAAAATATTGACGTCATATTCCAAGTCAAAAGGTAAAATAACAATATCGGATAGTTATTTTAACAATACATATGCTTGGAAACTCTTAAACGATCAGGGAAAATAGCTATAATGTAAAGGCAATACCACAACCATGATTGGCTTGTAACCAATATGCGTTATTACGAATACCTGATTTCTATGTGTAAGAAAACTAAAACAATCGCGGTGTCACCTATAACGTTTGGGAAAGGCTTCAATACAAACAGTTGGATACCCTCCATCTAATAGCGATCTTTGCAAAAATGTCTGGTAATACACCTACTTAAATTGGTGTCACTTGGTTTCCCATAATGTATTGGAAAAAGATCTTTATAATTGTGCACATAACCAATCGCTTCTACTCCCAAAATATTGACGTCATATTCCAAGTCAAAAGGTAAAATAACAATATCGGACAGTTATTTTAACAATACATATGCTTGGAAACTCTTAAACGATCAGGGAAAATAGCTATAATGTAAAGGCAATACCACAACCATGATTGGCTTGTAACCAATATGCGTTATTACGAATACCTGATTTCTATGTGTAAGAAAACTAAAACAATCGCGGTGTCACCTATAACGTTTGGGAAAGGCTTCAATACAAACAGTTGGACACCCTCCATCTAATAGCGATCTTTGCAAAAATGTCTGGTAATACACCTACTTAAATTGGTGTCACTTGGTTTCCCATAATGTATTGGAAAAAGATCTTTATAATTGTGCACATAACCAATCGCTTCTACTCCCAAAATATTGACGTCATATTCCAAGTCAAAAGGTAAAATAACAATATCGGATAGTTATTTTAACAATACATATGCTTGGAAACTCTTAAACGATCAGGGAAAATAGCTATAATGTAAAGGCAATACCACAACCATGATTGGCTTGTAACCAATATGCGTTATTACGAATACCTGATTTCTATGTGTAAGAAAACTAAAACAATCGCGGTGTCACCTATAACGTTTGGGAAAGGCTTCAATACAAACAGTTGGATACCCTCCATCTAATAGCGATCTTTGCAAAAATGTCTGGTAATACACCTACTTAAATTGGTGTCACTTGGTTTCCCATAATGTATTGGAAAAAGATCTTTATAATTGTGCACATAACCAATCGCTTCTACTCCCAAAATATTGACGTCATATTCCAAGTCAAAAGGTAAAATAACAATATCGGATAGTTATTTTAACAATACATATGCTTGGAAACTCTTAAACGATCAGGGAAAATAGCTATAATGTAAAATAAGTAAAATAGCTGTATCTCTATCTGATACTTATTTCAACAACACATTTTGTTGAAAACTCTTATACAAATAATTAAAATTCCTATAATGTTTAGGCAATAGCTCAAACAATATTTGCATGTACCCACAAAATAAAATACCGGCTCGCTTTGGTTGAGAAAACTAAAGCAGAAAAACTATCACCCATTATATTTAGGTAAAGTTTCAATACAGAAAGTTTAAACCATTATTTGGTTTGGTATCACTGCAATAAAGTCAAGTAAACTTATCTATACGAAATGGCATAGTTTTATTTACCATTTTTTAGCAAAAATATCTTCTTTTTGGGGATTTGTTCAACTCTAAAATATTAAAGTTATATATAAAAATAAATATACATAACTATTGTAACCTATACTCGTACCATGTATAAAATGGATCATTAATTCAGGGCTTAGATTATTATTTTTGTTCAACATATGCCAATTATAATATATATTATAGATATATTATATTTGAAATTGATGCTTTCGCAACCTTTTCGCCTAAAATGTTCTTAATATTCGGTACAGCATTAATAACAGTACCAATTTGAATTGGTTCAGAATGCAAATTTTATTTTTGCCAAAAAAAAGAAAGATTTTGTCTGAGCTTAAATATGTTGCCTTGTGATAAGTTAAAACAATTTATGCATTTCAAATATTGATGGTTATATTCCGATCTACAAAAAAATCAATATTTTATTTTAATTTCTACTTTAGCAATTACCGGTTATTTTGCTGTTTTATGTATTTTTATAAATTGAGGTTTTCCCGACCTAAAAATCAAATATTTGGATAATTATTCAATGACCTATTACTTCAAGTAAAAAGTGTGAATGATCTCATTTTGTTCTTAATTAAACAGAATCCGTATTTTTCGGTTTGATTTGGTTGTAGATACCTATTCGCTCCTTACAAAAGTTAATTGAATGTCCCTGGTACAATTACGCTGGGCAACACTGTTTTCTTCCAGGCAATGATGTTTGGGTTTTTGCCTGTAGATTTTCATAGACTTAATCCGACTTCATCAGTCTATCACACACATTTTTTGATATATAACTTTTGATATGAATTCGAAGGAAAACATATGTTTGTATAAGGCTTTTTAAGGCCTTATGAAGTTTTTTTTTTATACAAATCGTTATGGCTTTCTAGATTAATAGTCCCTATCTTCCATATTTAGTTTTAATATTGATAGTATTTCATAAAACTTTCAACAAATCTTTATAAGTAGGTAGATTTTCACTGTCATATATAAATCTTTAAAAAACCACTGAACAAGGGTTTCAACAGCAAATGTCAAAATCATTTGAAAAGTAAAATTTTCTTTGAAATGAATCCGTCCTCTTTACGAGGCTACAACTTCATGTCTTTTGAAATATAATATACAAATTTACATCATAATACATTTATCAAAAACCATGAAAACAATAAATGCATAACTGATGAGAATATCTTAAAACTGCAGCTAGAAGTCAAAGATTTTTTCTTTGCTTCGTACAATTTATTGTAAAGAACTTTGTTGTGATTAACCTAAGCCTTAAAAGCACTGTTTTTGGTTATCTTTAACGTTTTCGAAGAACTACATATGTACATTATAAAAACTTTCTGTCAGAAAAATTATATAGTACGAGATTCGAATTAAGGACGGACAACTCGAACCTTTAAAAAGGTATTGTTTTGAGACAGAAAAGACATAATTTTGCCGATCATCGTTATATTTTAAAGCTAAATTAAATATTATAAGTAATAGTTTGATATAAGGTAAGTACTTAACCTGTACCTATGTTTTTTTTTTATAATTTTGTATATCATTTAAATTTTCCATTCTTTAATTGCAGTTACTTTATCAATGGTTTTTTCCTTTTGACAAGATTTGGATGACAAATTCTAAGTTTTCATTTGCTTTACATACCGACATATTTTTGCAAGATGAACGCGTATGTAGCTTTATGAGCCCAACAAAAATAAATTTGAAGTTTTTGACATAAAAAGAAAAGTTATTGAGTTTAAAATTTCGGCTGCACGTACTGCATGAATTGTTAAGGCGACATGTAAACATATACCTAGAAAAGAGATGTAAGCTCACCATTTAATTTTGTTGTTTAACTTCGCGCCAACAAGAGAACAAAACATTCATTTTGCTTTCATTATCGACCTATCTCGCTCAGAAGCATCTAAAAAAGAATGCAAGCGCAAAGGGTTCTCATTTATATATATATTATATATGCATGTGATGCACATGTACATTAGGGTGCGTTACTCGCAACTACTTTTTCTTTTATCTCTGTTCTGAAAAATTTAATGCAAGGAAAAATTTGAGCCCGAAATATTAATATTAGCTTAATAATACTTAGCTTCATAATAATTCATCTTTACCAGACACCTATCGTCAATGGATACTTTGAGAGCTGGAGGAGATAATTCTATAAAATTCCGCTGAGCCATTCAAATTCAAAGATAGAAAAACAAGTTTGTGCCATTAATGGCAAGTCTCACATGCCATAGGCGAGTAATTAAAATTAAGGACTCAAGTTTTTGTTTGACAATTTCAAAAAATTCCTATCACAGAAAAAAATATAAATAGCAAAAAAAAGCCACCTTAATGTGAATATATTGTTGGTTAGAAGGCAGCTCACCAATACATAATGCCAGTTTAGTTTGCGTTCGATGAGATTGCACAAATACAAACGCATTTCACTTATTTTTTGGATGATCTACCAATACATATTGGTAATTTACATAAGTATATAGAGAAAAAGAAAGCGAATAAAGTTATCCGCCATTGTATTCAGCGGTTTTATTCAGTATTATTCTTCTTTCAGACAGTTGCTAAAAACAATTGCCAAAAGCCGAAGTCAATTCGACTCAAGTATCCACTTAGAAGAGATCTAGAAAGAACATTACCAAAGTTTTTATTTTTACGCAGTTGCAATTGCAAGTGAGTTCCAGTTTTGAACATAAATTATGTGAGAGTTTTGTATTGATATTTTATTTTAAAATTTGTATGCTGAATAAATTTTTTGCAACATTTTTTTCAGTATTTTTGTTCCAGACAGTTTCTAAAAACAATTGCCAAAAGCCGAATGCAATCCAAATATCCACTAAGAAGAGATTTAGAAAGAAAATTACCAAAGTTTTTACGCAGTTGCAAGTGAGTTTCTGTTTTGAACAGGAGATACCTTTAATTATTAACATTATTCAAGTACCTACGAACAAAGTGAGTTTTCTATTAATATTTTATTTTAAAGATCTTATATTGAATTTATAAAAACGTGCATCATTTTACTTTTTTGCCAACAATGTTAGGCCTTTCGGCAGTTCAAAATAAAACTCCCTAGATTTTTGTTTATGTTACTGAATTTTAAAAAATTTGCAACACTGCTTCGTGGCTGCGCCGATAACTTTATTTTTTCTTAACTTCCCATATTAAGTCATTGTAATGGGTCCGACGTGATATCGAACAAATATTTTTTTTTTTGAAAAAAATTGTCTTTTTTATAAATCAAAAAAAAAAACTTAAAAAAAATATTTGTCACCTCGAAAATTGCAAGAATAAGAAATAATTTTATCTTCAAAACAATTTTGTGCAACTAAGAATAACGTTTCTAACATCAGGTAAAATTTTGAGAAAAATCGAATCGACAGTTTTTTTTTTATAAAAAATAAAAACTTAAAAAAACATTACTCAAAGTAAATAAAAATTGAATTTGGACTTAAATATCTTTTCGAAACTTTGAGCTATTGGCATAACACAAATTTTGTTTTTTAAAAAATATTATTTTCTTTCTTCAGTAACATTTTGAGAAAAATCCAATGGACATTTTTTTTGCAAAAAATTAAAAACCTCAAAAAAAAATAACAAAAGTTGGTAAAAATTGATTTTTGACTTAAATATCTTTTCAAAACCTTGAGCTATTGGCTTAAAATTAACTTTTTACTATGAGAAATATTGTTTTCAACATTCTGTCAAATTTTGACAAAAATCCAATAGACAATTTTCTTACAAAAAATAAAAACTTTAAAAAAAATTAATAAAAGCTGGTAAAAATTTATTTTACACTCAATTATCTTTTTTAAAATCTTTATCTTTAAACTAATTTTATCTAAGAAAAACTGTTGTGAAGATTCGATAAAATTTTAAGTAAAATCAATCGTACAGTTTCTTAACATCAAAATATACCTTATAAAAGCATTAGTAAGAGTTCATAAAAATGGATTTTCGACTCAAATATCTTTTTTTAAATTAAAAATATTCGATTCAAACTCATTTTACTGACAGAAAATATAATTTTCGACATTCACTAAATTTTTAATTAAAAACCAAGTCAGTTTTTTTATAAAATATAAAATCTGTAAAAAATAGTACGAAAATTTTGAAAAAAACGATGTATCTCGTGAAAAATAGAAGGTATTGACTTAAAATTTATTTCATTCATCCAATTTATAATTGTTTATTTAATAAATGCTACTAAAATTGATAAAATCTGGTTTTCGACTAAAAATATGGTTAAAAACTGATTTTGAAATGATACTATTTCATTATAACTATGCAAAATATTGTTGGTAATTTTAAAATTTTTAAGAAAGAAACCACGAAACCCTAAAAACTTTTAAGCACGACAAATCGATAGACGGGATGGGAAGTTATCAGTGTGACTCGCATCCCAGCCGCTTTTATTTTATATTTTCATTTTAATGATTGTATTTGGTTCAATTTGGATTGTGTCGCGGTTATTTTGTATTTAACTCTCGAACGGCGCGCACAAAGTGTACACAAGTATATATATATATATGCATGTGATGCACATGTACATTAGGGTGCGTTTCTTGCGACTACTTTTTTCTTTATCTCTGTTCTGAAAAATTTAATCGAAAGAAAAAATTGAGCCCTTAATATTAATATTTGCTTTATAATAATACATCTCTACCAGACATCTGTTGTCAATGTATACTTTGAGAGCTGGGGGAGATAATTCTATAAATTCTGAGCCATTCAAATTTAAAGAAAGGAAAACAAGTTTGTGCCATTAATGGCAAATCTCACATGCCATAGGCGAGTAATTAAAATAAAGGACTTAAGTTTTTGTTTGACATTTTCAAAAAAATTCCCATCACAGAACAAAATAAAAATAGCAAAATAAGCCACCTTAATGTGCACATTTTGTTGGTTAGAAGGCAGCTCACCAATACATCATTCCAATATAGTTTGCGTTTGACGAGATTGCACAAATACAAACGCATTTCACTTATTTTTCGGTTGATCTACCAATACATATTGGTAATTTACATAAGTAGATAGAGATGAAGGAAGACAAAAAAGCTATCCGCCATTGTATTCAGCGGTTTTATTCAGTATTCTTCTTTAATTTTGTTGTTTAACTTCGCGCCAACAAGAGAACAAAACGTTCATTTTGCTTTCATTATCGACCTATCTCGCTCAGAAGCATCTAAAAAAGAATGCAAGCGCAAAGGGTACTCATTTATATATAAATGCATGTGATGCACATGTACATTAGGGTGCGTTACTCTCAACTACTTTTTCTTTTATCTCTGTTCTGAAAAATTTAATGCAAGGAAAAATTTGAGCCCGAAATATTAATATTAGCTTAATAATACTTAGCTTCATAATAATTCATCTTTACCAGACACCTATCGTCAATGGATACTTTGAGAGCTGGAGGAGATAATTCTATAAAATTCCGCTGAGCCATTCAAATTCAAAGATAGAAAAACAAGTTTGTGCCATTAATGGCAAGTCTCACATGCCATAGGCGAGTAATTAAAATTAAGGACTCAAGTTTTTGTTTGACAATTTCAAAAAATTCCTATCACAGAAAAAAATATAAATAGCAAAAAAAAGCCACCTTAATGTGAATATATTGTTGGTTAGAAGGCAGCTCACCAATACATAATGCCAGTTTAGTTTGCGTTCGATGAGATTGCACAAATACAAACGCATTTCACTTATTTTTTGGATGATCTACCAATACATATTGGTAATTTACATAAGTATATAGAGAAAAAGAAAGCGAATAAAGTTATCCGCCATTGTATTCAGCGGTTTTATTCAGTATTATTCTTCTTTCAGACAGTTGCTAAAAACAATTGCCAAAAGCCGAAGTCAATTCGACTCAAGTATCCACTTAGAAGAGATCTAGAAAGAACATTACCAAAGTTTTTATTTTTACGCAGTTGCAATTGCAAGTGAGTTCCAGTTTTGAACATAAATTATGTGAGTGAGTTTTGTATTGATATTTTATTTTAAAATTTGTATGCTGAATAAATTTTTTGCAACATTTTTTTCAGTATTTTTGTTCCAGACAGTTTCTAAAAACAATTGCCAAAAGCCGAATGCAATCCAAATATCCACTAAGAAGAGATTTAGAAAGAAAATTACCAAAGTTTTTACGCAGTTGCAAGTGAGTTTCTGTTTTGAACAGGAGATACCTTTAATTATTAACATTATTCAAGTACCTACGAACAAAGTGAGTTTTCTATTAATATTTTATTTTAAAGATCTTACCTATATTGAATTTATAAAAACGTGCATCATTTTACTTTTTTGCCAACAATGTTAGGCCTTTCGGCAGTTCAAAATAAAACTCCCTAGATTTTTGTTCATGTTACTGAATTTTAAAAAATGTGCAACACTGCTTCGTGGCTGCGCCGATAACTTTATTTTTTCTTAACTTCCCATATTAAGTCATTGTAATGGGTCCGACGTGATATCGAACAAATATTTTTTTTTTGAAAAAAATTGTCTTTTTTATAAATCAAAAAAAAAACTAAAAAAAAATATTTGTCACCTCGAAAATTGCAAGAATAAAAAATGATTTTATCTTCAAAGCAATTTTGTGCAACGAAGAATAACGTTTCTAACATGAAGTAAAATTTTGAGAAAAATCGAATCGATAGTTTTTTTTATAAAAAATAAAAACCTATAAAAACATTACTCAAAGTAGGTAAAAATTAAATTTGGACTTAAATATCTTTTCGAAACTTTGAGCTATTGGCATAACACAAATTTGGTTTTTAAAAATATTATTTTCTTTCTTCGGTAAAAAAATCCAATAGAAATTTTTTTTTTGCAAAAAATTTCTGAAAAATTTGAGCCCTAAATATTAATATAAGATTAATAATTCTTAACATAATAATAATACATCGTTACCTATCTCATTACTTATTTCTTGGATTATATATCATACCATAGTACCTTCAACTTTAAAAACAAGAAATGATAAATATGTATTACCTCCAAAATTGTATGCATCGAAGAATAACGTTTTTGAGATCTGCAATTTTTTTTAAAAAAATCGAATTTACAATTTGTTTTACAAAAGTATAAACCTAAAAAATTCCTTCTTAAAGTAGGTAGACAATTATTTTTGACTCAAATATCGCTGTTTCAATAAAAAATATTGACTGCACCTTGAACCAATTTTATCTCATAAAACAATACCAGTTGACAACTTTTTTTAGAAGAAACTTAATCCTCCAAATTTAACTTAAAATTGATAAAAATTGTTTTCTACTAAAGTTCTTGAGAACAAAAAATATATTGCCCCCAAACTATTCTTAACTTGCAAAAATGTTATTGTATGTAAAACTTGATGAAATATGGACAGACAAACACGAATAGAAAGTTATCAGATATTCATCTCAGCTTTTTTTTGCGATAGATTTTTGAAATGTTTCTAAATAATTGAACGAATGCATCATCTGCAAATATTCAAATTTTATAATAATTTTTGCTGCATAAAATGACAAGAATTGATTGAATACATCATAAAATTTCATTTTTTTTAAATTATTGTGTATATGTATTGAAAAAATGGTTATTTAAACAATGTTACGCCTTTAATTAATTTTTAAACATTACTTTTAGTTTGAGCACTATCAAAAATTGAGGAAAAATATTCAAATATGGATTTAGTCCGAGAAAAATTAAAAAATTGGAATATGGAGCACTTAACAGACGCTTTTATAAGTGAGTATTTTACATTTCTAGTTAAAAAATATTTGTTCTTATAATATTTCTATTAACACTCGTATTTATTTCATGTTTGTATGCTTTTTTGGGCTGTATTTTAGGAAAAGCAAAATTCACTTGTTTTTAGAAAAGTACAAATTCAAAATTAAATTAAATGGTAAAATGCTTATGGAAATTAAAAAAGAACAAATGCCAATTTAAAATTGAGCTCTACTTAAAAGTCTATATCTATAAATTTATTATGTCATTTGAATTAGAAATACGCTTAAAAATTACACCTCAATTTCAAAAGAATAATATATTTTCGATATCACTCCTTAACTTAGTCTGCGAAGCTTTGTTTCATTTGCTAATGAACATCGATTTTAAGGACCATTTATTCAATGTCTTATAAGTCATTTCACATCCACTACTAGGTGAAGAAATCGACGATGAAGCCTTTGTTCAACTAGAATATGTAAATGTTTGTGAAATTATTAAGAAAGCTGGCCCAAGAATCAAGTTTTGGAATAAATTTGCAGCTGAATATAAGAAGAACGAAAACGTAAGATTGATAAAAAATCCTATATCAGAAGTATAACTCTACCAAACTTGATTATATTTGAAAAAAAAAAAGATTTATTATCAAATCATATGAATTATATACATAATATCAGTGGCAATACAGCCAATACAATACTTAAAATTATTTCGATTTGTTTAAATATAAATATGTTAATATCAATATGTACTATGAACCCATTTTTATATTTAAACACACATTAATAAGTTGTCTTTTTTATTTATCCGCTTTGAAACCAATTTTTTATTTCTTTTCCCCAACATTATCGAACACAATTTGTTTCCTTCCTCACAACTCGGGACAATTTTGTTCCTTTTTATTTTGCTACGAAATGTAAGCTGGATATTAAACAAATCAATATCATCACATATATCGAGATACGTACTTTCCTAAATTTGTTAATTAGAAAGAAATATGAAAAAATGCATGTACCTAACATATGAATATATTTTATTTTAAATCAATTCATTTTTAATTCCTAATATATAACCATGTTTAAAAAAAATATTAGATTGATGTAGTGTCCATCGACACGCTATCTGATGTTACCCAGCCACTTTCTCCCTGGACTTCAAGCTCAATCGAGATTGAAAACATAGAAGACTTGGATAAAACTCTTCAATTTGTAAGTATTTTTATTACTTATTATTTCGAACTCTTTAATGAACAATATATTTCTAGAAAATGGTTGCATTAATAATAATACTAAATTATGCGGAACTTATCGAATTCTCTATTAACTAAATATAATGAGAGCCTTTTTCAATATTTGTTTTTGATAATTACCCCCTCTTTAAAATTAAGTCGACCATTTTCTACTTACAAAACAATTAAGCAACATTTGTGTTTATTTTTTTAAAGGTCCTAGAAGATCAATCAAACCCAAATTGTTCAAACAAAAACCATACATCTGTTTCTAAAGGAACAGTTAAAGAATATCTATCTCATGGTGAAGGCAAAGTGCTAAAAACATTTTTTAAATCACACGGAAAACTAGACCAATTTAACAGAAATCGTTTAGCATCAATTATCATTGCTAAGGAGTTTGAGTTGGTTAACAGTTCAAATGAAAATGACTTTAAAATAACCACAGAAAGATTTAAAGAACTCACACAACAAATACTCGAAATTTTTCCTACTGAATCACCATCTATATACTTCAACCCATATATGAAAGACACAAAACGAAGGGCATCTGGAAAACTGTGGGAACGATTGCAAACATTTAAAAAAACAATTCGACGATCTAAGGCACTTTCAATCCAACATTCAGATTCAACACCAACTATTAAAACCTCGGAAATTGAAAAAATTAATGAAAAATTACAGTTCCTTTATAACTATCTAGAACCATATGATAAAATTGTTGAATTTTGGAATGATACTGTAGAAGCAAGGGCTGAACTTTTTAAACCAGAATCAAATCTAACAATAGGTTCATATGTGGACAAATTTCCTATTTTAAAGAGTGCTGAAGGATATAAACTTTATAAAATAGATTTTGACCATTACTACAAGGACAAATCAAACAATTTGCTACACAAGTGGACTGAAATAAACACGAAACTCATAAACATTGCTGAAAAGAAAAATAAACCAGAAATAAAGAATCTTTTAACATTTAAAAGCAACATAATTGGATTCTTTCTTTTACCATATCTTTTATCCACTCCAGTCTTAGGAAAAAGAAAACTTACACAGACTAAACGCAGCACGAAGCTTGAAAGTGCTGATTCCTTTTTTATTTTTGTTTCGGTAAGATTTGTTGTATGACTTATAAATACATTATATTTAAGTTTATCTTCACATTTTTCTATTTTTCTTTCTGTAGTTTTTAGTTGTTTATGCATTCAATTTCACTACAAATTTAATATATTGACTAAACAAATTTAAATTTTCAGTGCTCAAGCCGAATTCAAGAAAAGTTGGTAGAGGTAAGGAGATTGCTTCAAGTCAATAAGCAAACCTTACAACCAACTGTAATTCTTGTGGGTGAAAATAAAGCTGATATCACGGAGGCATATTTAGCAATTGATGACAGTCTGTACAACTGCGAAGGTCCCATAGAGGCAATAGATGCATGCTTCAAGAGCTACACAGCATTGAACGCCAAATTTCCTGAGTCCGCACATCATATTTGGATGCTCATCCAAAAGTACATTTATAATATCAGCACCGTACACGACAAAAATTACACTACAGTTAACTCGCTAATTAGCGACCTTACGTAAGTCCTTAGCATTATAATTTTTTTTTTTGCTTAAATATATTAAAAGTTAAGTTACTATAATTTATTTTAAATGGAGTGCTTTAAATGCAATGTATTTCATGCATCATTTCAAACTTATGTTCAACACTTGAAACATAAACATAAATATGTAAATATATATAAATGTCAAAAATGTAATGAAGAAAGATCATTTATTTATTTTAATAGTTTTAAAAAACACATAAGCAAGCATTTTATGAATCCTTTGGATAAATTTGCAAAACATTTAGGTGAAAAAAATACTCACATAATTCCTCATAATACAATTGATGTGGAAAACCCATTTCAAACCGGGGGTTCACTACAAAATATAAGCATTAACATTTTAAGAGATAATGCTAATTTAGAACTCATTTCGAACCTTTACAAGAAAAATAGTATATGTAAAAAGGATGTGCAGTACATAGTAACAGCTTTTGACGCCTATTTTAACAGCGATTTCCTTAAAACTCTTTTTAAAGGTGTTAATAAAAGTTATGCGCAGGCTATACAAAATCCTTTCAAACATATCTCGACAGAATATAAACGAATAAACATGTTAAGAGAAAATGGTTTGTACTTTTCTTCATCGTCTGCCACTATAGGCAATCGACTAGATTATACAAATCTTGAAAATCGCACAATACTTCAAAACATCACAGTGAAGGAAAAATATATTTCACTTAAGCGTTATATGATTGTGTTTTTAGAAAATAGTTCGGTTTTCGATCATATAATGGAGTATATTAACGAATTGAAACTTGAAACCAATTCTGTTAGTAACGTAATGCAAACCGCGTTTTGGAAAGAAAAAGTTACTCAATATTCTCCTCAATGTATTGTTCTACCATTACTTGTGTACTTCGATGACTTCGAGGTTAATAACCCTCTTGGTTCAAGGAATGGCTACCAAAAGATAGGTGGTGTTTACGTGTCGTTTCCGTTTCTTTCGCCGCTGTATCGTTCCAAATTAGAAAATATTTTTGTGACATTATTGTTTCATACACTTGACAAAAAAGCATACGGTAATAGCGTCTTCCGGCCCCTAATTGATGAATTGAAAGACCTTGAAATTAACCCCTTAAAAATATCTAATAAACAGGTTTTTTTTTGTCCTTGTTTCTTGTATAGGTGATAATTTAGGACTTAATTCCATGCTTGGCTTCACTGAAAGTTTTTCTTGTAACTTTTTTTGCAGAATATGCAAAATGCAGAAGAGCGATGCACAAACTGCCATTACAGAAAATCCTTTCTTGATTAGAAATCCAAAAAATTATGCAGATGATTTGAAAAAACATGACGTTAAAAAAACTGGTATTTTATCATCATGTATTTTCAATGAACTTCGCAATTTCCATGTTTGCCGAAATTTTAGTGTTGATTTACTTCATGATCTTTACGAGGGTATTTGTGGTTTTGAAACAGCATTTATATTGCATTCATTTATTAAAAATTCAAAATATTTCACTTTAGAAATATTAAATAATAGAATTATAGGGTTCTTTTATGGGCGTTTCGAAGGTTTAAACAAACCTCAAGAGCTCAGTATGGATAATTTAAAAAATCATAAGCTAAGATATTCAGCTTCAGAACTAATATGGTTTATGAAATACCTGCCACTTATTATTTCAGACTTGGTGCCTGAATCCGACATTTTATGGATTTTTTTTTTAATTTTAAAAGAAATAATAGAATTACTATTTTTAGAAAGCATTGACGAACAAATTATTAGTTGCTTGGAAAATTTAATAAGAAAGCATCACACTTTATATTTAACTCACTTTAAAATGCCACTCAGGCCAAAGCATCACTTTCTTACTCATTATCCATTCATAATGCGAAAATTTGGCCCGTTGAAACAATTTTGGGTTATGCGACACGAAGCAAAGCATAAAGAATTAAAACAAATTGCAAATTCTACACGATCTCGAATAAATATTTGCCATACAATTGCGGAACGGATTCAGCTATCATTTTTCCAAAGTAAATTTCAAAACGATTTTGAAAATAAGATCATTTCTGGAAAAGAAATCAAATGTTTTAACCCTTTCAACAATATTTCTGTTTATATTGCTCAGTTGAAAAACTTAGACAGCAACACTAAGTTTTGTAAGTGGACAGCAATTTGTGATATAAAAATTAAAATAGGAATGGTAATAGAATTTAATAACATTGATAATATTCCATGCTTTGGGCTTGTAGAATTGATAGGTATAGTGCGCGAAGCAAATATTTTCTGCATTTGCAAGCTACTGAAAACAATGTTTTTTGATAGGCACAATTATGCATTCTTGGTGGAAAAAACGAATTTATTTAAAATTATTGAGTTTAAATTAAATGTAACAAATATACGTTCTATAATTTTATCTGATCGGGAATTATATGTTACTTAACTAATTTAAATGTAATTCCACCCTCTATCACGTTAACCTACGCTTTTATAAGAAATATTTATTGCTTATTCTAAATAAGATTCTCTTATATAAATTTCCTACCTTATAATCAGATAGAGGACGAATGTCCCTTAACGTATGCTTGCATACGGTTTCAATTTAAAAATTACATTACTTGTATAAATTCATTTTTTTCTTTAAATCAAAAAAAAAAAAACAAGCATCAACAGCTACACAGAATTGAACGATAAGTTTCAAAGTATAATTATTCTTTTATATTCTTCACACTTTTCATAATCAAAACTCCTTTTTCTTTGCTCCTAATATCATTTGGATGCTACACCTAAATTAAATTCATAGTTTCAATGGCACGACCAGAATCACACTAATGTTAAATATCACTAATTTGATTTCTAATCAAACAAAATATCTTTTTAAAATATAAACAAAAAGAAAATCTTTATTGTTTTAAATTGAGTTCCTAAAATGTAATGTATTTCATGATACATTCTAAACTTGTGTTCAACATTTGAAAATGTCCAACAGAACGAAAATTTATTTTAATAGTTTTAAGGATCACCTATGCAAGGATTCTAAAATTCTTTTTGATACAAGTAAAATATTTTTTCAGAATTTATCATTGTTTAAATAACAATAGTCTTCACTTTTATTACAGCTTTTTCCAATTAATCTCGTGATTAATTTTAGAATCTGTTGGTTGGGTATTTTTTGAGCGTGTTGTTAATAAACCCACTTCCAAGTTAAAGTTCTATTTATCAGAGGGTTCATAATTTGCTTGATATAGATCATATCGTTATTTTACTCATAACTCATGACATGACACATGCGTTATAATATAAAATTTATAATTATATTTTATGATTTTTCTTTGTTATTTAATTAATTACATACTTGTAATAAATATAAGTTAAGTTTGTAAAATCAAAGTTATCGTTAAATTAAAATATGATGTAACAAAATATAAAAGACTTTATTATTTATAAGACAAAACAAAATTTTTTTCACTGAACCTTCCATAAGAATGGTCAATCATTTATCGAATTTTATTCAATTTTCGGATACGTTTGGGTATTCTGGTATTATTTTCTGAATTTTCGCAAAAACATTTCAGATTTAATATTGCAATGTACAAGTTGGACTCAATGTAGATCTCATAAAGTAAGTATTTCTTGATAATTCTATGCTTGCAAGTATTTTATTTTTCAAATTCATATCTTCAAAATAATTGCAAGAACAATTCTATAACTTTTATACTCAACTGAGTATATAAGTTTTGATTTAAAATGTATTCCAACAACAATTCATGGTTAAATCCAAGTCCGTATTTGCAATGAATCTACAATAATTGGGATTTAATCTATACATTTTGGTGAACTCCAATTTTTTAAAGGTAATCTACAAACTAGTTGGGAATACCAATATTTGTAATGAATCAATAATTGTTGCAATTTTAACTATAAATTAAGGCGCAATGCCAATATCAAAATGTAATCTACAAAATCAGTTTGGAATTTCAACAATAATTATAGATAAAATCCCACTATTTATTTGCAACGAATCAATAATTGTAGGGATTTTAGCAATAAACTAGGGTGCAATCCCAAAATAAAAAGGTAATTTTCAAAACTTGTTGGGAATATCAACAATAATGATAGGTGATAAACCATTCTGTATACGCATTTGATCAATAGTTGTTGGGATTGTATCAATAAATTTAGGAGAAACCCCAAAATTTAAGGGAAAACTACAAATCAAATTGAGAATTCCAACAACAATTGCAGGTAAAACCCCATTATTTATATGCAATTTATCAATAATTGTTGCAATTTTAACTATAAATTAAGGTGCAATGCCAATATCAAAATGTAATCTACAAAATCAGTTTGGAATTTCAACAATAATTATAGATAAAATCCCACTATTTATTTGCAACGAATCAATAATTGTAGGGATTTTAGCAATAAACTAAGGTGCAATCCCAAAATAAAAAGGTAATCTTCAAAACTTGTTGGGAATATCAACAATAATGATAGGTGATAAACCATTTTGTATACGCATTTGATCAATAGTTGTTGGGATTGTATCAATAAATTTAGGAGAAACCCCAAAATTTAAGGGAAAACTACAAATCAAATTGGGAATTCCAACAACAATTGCAGGTAAAACCCCATTATTTATATGCAATTTATCAATAATTGTTGCAATTTTAACTATAAATTAAGGTGCAATGCCAATATCAAAATGTAATCTACAAAATCAGTTTGGAATTTCAACAATAATTATAGATAAAATCCCACTATTTATTTGCAACGAATCAATAATTGTAGGGATTTTAGCAATAAACTAGGGTGCAATCCCAAAATAAAAAGGTAATTTTCAAAACTTGTTGGGAATATCAACAATAATGATAGGTGAAAAACCATTCTGTATACGCATTTGATCAATAGTTGTTGGAATAGTATCAATAAATTTAGGAGAAACCCCAAAATTTAACGGAAAACTACAAATCAAATTGGGAATTCCAACAAAAATTGCAGGTAAAACCCCATTATTTATATGCAATTTATCAATAATTGTTGCAATTTTAACTATAAATTAAGGCGCAATGCCAATATCAAAATGTAATCTACAAAATCAGTTTGGAATTTCAACAATAATTACAGATAAAATCCCACTATTTATATGCAACGAATCAATAATTGTAGGGATTTTAGCAATAAACTAAGGTGCAATCCCAAAATAAAAAGGTAATCTTCAAAACTTGTTGGGAATATCAACAATAATGATAGGTGATAAACCATTCTGTATACGCATTTGATCAATAGTTGTTGGAATTGTACCAAAATTTAAGGGGAAACTACAAAATAAATTGGGAATTCCAACAACAATTTTAGGTAATATCCCAGTATTTATATGCAATGAATCAATCATTTTTTGTATTTTATCAATAAATTTGGATGCAATACCAACATTTTTATGGTAATGTACAAAACCAGTTGGGAATTTCAACAATAATAATAGTTATAATCTCATTTTATATTTCAAATTTAGCAAAAATTATTGGTGGTTACCAGTTAAATTTAGTTAGAATCACTAACAAAAAAATTAATAAGCACTCATTCGGGTATTTCAACTATTAATATAGAAAAAATCCCTTTTCAGATGTTTAATATAACTATAATCATTGGGCTTTTCCCATAAAATTTGGGTTTAAACTCTATAATATGTAGGCAATATCAAACAATATTTAGGTATTTAAGCAATATTTTGTAGTAATCGAGTTTGGTTGAATGGAATTGAATTGAAATGATATACCTATACAACTTTTCATTACCAATAAAGTATTGTCAGATATCCAATACATTTTTGTGGGTTTTGTAACAATAAAAAGTAGAAGTCACGAAAACGCCTATATATATGGTTGCATTATACGTGAAAATTGAGCTAAATTACCAATAAGTTCTCTGAGTGAAATAATTGTTTTCATCTAGGGTAAGGCTCGATTGTCGATAAACACACCTTGACGTTGAAACAGCAAGTCTTTCCATATTCCAATTCTGATTTAACCTCTGGGCTATGCGAGATAAGCAATTTTTA
This sequence comes from Eupeodes corollae, assembly GCF_945859685.1. Lineage (NCBI taxonomy): Eukaryota > Metazoa > Arthropoda > Insecta > Diptera > Syrphidae > Eupeodes > Eupeodes corollae. The sequence continues at coordinate 96,442,930 of NC_079149.1, forward strand.
ATTGTTCATTGTTCTATATTATCGAATCACAATGTGGGAAAGCCGTCCAAAACGGCTTAATCACAACAGTTTTTGAATGTTCTGTAACCACTATCAAAACTTATTGACTTATTACCTTGGTAATGTGATCCGCATTTGCCTTTAAGTTTTTTAGAACAACATAAGGTAAGACAGACTCCATATCGATGTAATAATTAGTGAGCCTGAAAATGCATCTTTGGACATTTTCTAGTTCTTCCAAAAGCTCATAACCGTATATTTCATTACTATAGTAGTGGTAGTTATTCACTGTAGCATTGAAGACTTTGAAGAATTTGGAAACTGTATCCAGTCGGGTTGGGACGATAACCTATAGATCTGTTGCATGATCTGAAAGCCGACATTTTAGACTTCAGGTCTACAAAAAAAGTTAATACAATGCCTGGCCGCAGTACTTAACATAAAGTTTTTATCCATAGTTGAAAGGTTTGAACGGAAGTCAGCTTGGTAGCAATTGATCGTATTGTTTTGTTCAACCCAATTCGTAAGCCTAACGGAAAGTTATTGTGAGAACCATTTTCTCAATGAATTAAAAACAGTTACACCGCAATAGTTTTCTGGCTGATTCCGGTCACCTTTCTTAAAAACATCTGACATTTTGGAACATTTAAAGCTTCCAGGAACTATCTTCTCATTATATATTCTACTAAAGATGTATTCGGCAAAATGTTTATAGAACTTAACCGAGGCGCTTTGTTATTTCTCATTTTCAAGGACTATTTTAATATAGATACTATAAATGAGGAATTTATTTCTGGGATGATTACATCTTAGATTTAGAATCTAACTTAGCAGACGCATAATGTTTTAAAATAACCAACATCGTTCATGATTAAAAAAAGAAGAAAGTTATATTTTTTATTTCATAGACATTCTCTTTTAGAAAAAATTCCTGAGATGATTAAAATTAGACATTTGGTAACCCTATGATATGAAATTATGTTTTTGTTGTATGAAGCTCGTTGTGTAAACTGTAAATAAAGTCTAGAACCAAATGTATGTGTAAATCAATGAATTCAAAAAATTGTAACTATCAAAATTCTACAAAAACATTCTACACGAAAAATCTTAAAAAAGGATTCTTAAAGAATATCTACGGAAATTCCAAAATATAGGCTTCAAACTTGTATGAAAGTTTATATTATTGTCCATAACCATCACACTAATTATTATTAATGATTTATACGACTTCTGTTGAAGTGATTATGTACAAAAACAAAACTTTCCTTCAAGTTAGCCCAAAGAACACAACTTACTACATTCTCAAACTTATATGTCGTTCAAAACTTACCATTTTCCAAAACTTCATCACTAGCTTCATCGACATCTGCTAAAATTTCCCCACCAACGCCATCTACAGACGATGGGGACAACAGCAGTTGGTCCTTTGATTTTCTGTGTCCGAAACGTGCAAATAATTTCGTTCGACTATTCCTCCGCTTTTGACCACCTCCACCGCTTGAACTTGACAAATATGATTCATCGGCGGCGTTGGCCGTTCCTTCGCTGGCATTTGAAGTGTTATGAAGTTGACTTTGTGACGTGCCCATTGTCTCGGATAGAATTGAATATTTTAATTTGAAAAATTCTTTGATAACAAAAGTCGTTTATTTTTTGTTTCTTGTTTGCTTTTATTTCCCTAAACAACAGAATAAAATAAACAAAATAAAAGTTCGAACAAAATTCTCACACCCTATTTGACACACAAAATCTTACACAAAAGTCAAACACACACAAAAATACGCGACACCATGATGAGCGAAGCGCACGCCCTCGGGTGGTTGTTTTTTTTTTTTCTTGTCAAGAGAAGTGTCAATTGTCAGAAATTTATAATTTCCATCAAGTCTTTCGGGGACTGGGAATCTATTTTCTAAATGAAAAGAAACTCATGGGTTTCTCTGTTTATTATGTAGAACGTTGAAATTATCACAATTCGTTTTTGCCTGTCGCCCCACCCCTGCATATGACTCATACCCCCCAACGAAAGAACTAAGTGACGACGACGACGGCGTCATTATAATTTTTGTTGTACCGCAACCGCACCAAACACCCTTATGACAGGTTCTATGTTGTGTGTAGATAATAATAAATTCTTTTCAACACTTTTTTGACACATTTACCGGCAACAAACATTGACATTGGCAGCGACCGTTATTTGTTTGGTTTTTCCATTGTTCGAATTGACTTGATATTTTTGTTTGGCACGAAAATAAAATGATAAATTTATTATTCCCCGGAATAAGAAACTTCCACACCTTAACACTGGATAACTGTCATTATTTTGTTGGGGGGTGGTTGTGGGTTGTGTTATACTTTTTCATGCAACTTTAACAGTAGCTGTCAAAGTGACAGTTGAAACCCGGTTTTCCTTGTGACTTGGTGAAAAAATCGATTTTTTCGTTTTCGCTTGTGGATTACGCGCAAACGCTTGATGTATACTGGACCCGGAATGTGTCAAAAGTTCTGCAGTGAAAAGTACACTCTAAATCTGTTTCTGCATCTACATGTACAACGAACTCCCGAAAACGCGTCATCAAATGCACATGCGAGGAGAACGAAAACCAAATGCGATACTAGAGACATCCAACATCCAAGACCTAGATTCGATTTCGAATACGAAAACGAATCTGAATCCGAATTGACTATTAAAAAATTTTAACGGTGACTGGCGTGTTTGTGTTTTGTGTTTTGTGACTAAGTGATTGTTCGTTGAGTAGGTCATGATGGGGGGGATGATAGAGAAGATTATGCTATGTTGAACACTGCTCACTCTTCCCTTCCTTGGGGTATGTTGTTGCTTCTATATTCGAATTGTGGTTATTGTTGTTTTGCATCTCAGAAATGTGATAATTGGCCATAGTCAATTTAGATTGAAATAAAACTAAAACAACAACAAAATTCAATTCAAATCTAATGGAATAAAAAAGTTTTAGATTGGGGTCGACATTAGGGATGAAACGATAAAACGAATTTGTATACTAGAAAATAAAAACAAACACAAATGACCGGCCCGTTCGGTTCGTAGAGGTTCGTTCTCCCGGTTTTCCGTCCTCGCATCCGATGAGAATCGCTTCAATTCAAATACTGAACTGTAATTACGTTTTCTATAGTTTAGTTTTGTACATTGTTATCTTGAAAACGTTTTGGGCTTTTAGTTATTCGACTTGTTGTTGTGAACACATGTATAGAGGTTAGAAAGGGGGGGTTTCTATATATATATACATTTTGTGAGGCAACATGCAAAGTGCCGAAATCAAATGGAAACGCGATAATGGACAACTTAAGCTTAACCACAGATCTGACACATATGCTAGAGAGAAGGTACATTTGAATGTAGGTCCATGGGTTTAAAGAGTCTATACTTTAAGTATGATTGAACTTGTGGTTTTTTGTTTAAATTTGTAGTTTAATCAATTTGTTTTTTTTTTTTTGCTTTTTATTTTGTGGTTATTTAGGTGTCTGTTTAAAAAAATTAAGTTTTTTGGTAAATTTTTATAATTATTTACATTTGTGAACTTTTTAAACAGTGCTAGGTTTTGATGAAACCAAGTTAAAGCTTAAGAGCTAGGGGGAGATAGATAAAGTTAAGGACAGATGGTGATGTAGCGAGTGTATGTGATGGAAGAAAAGAGACCAGGAGGTTCCAAAAACTGAACGAAGGTAATGTGTGATTTTTTTAAGAGCTTTCGAAAATTAAAAAAAAAAAATGTATACAATTCAGGAATATGCCTACAATTTTTATTGGAACTGATAGAACATACCTGCAGCTTAAAATAGTATAATTTCGGTATGACATTTCTTAATTTCTACTTTATTAACTTCCAATAGGAAGTTATTGTAATGGGTCCGATTTGACAAATTGAAAATTTTGATATTTCTCGACGTTTCAAGGTCCCTAGAGTCGAAATAAAAGATTTTTAGAAAGATGTCTGTGCGTGCGTGTGTACGTAAGTTTGTACGTCCGTACGTCCGTACGTTCGCGACGTTTTTTCATCGTCCATAGCTCAAGAACCAGAAGAGATATCGATTTCAAACAAATGTTGATATACAGATAATGAGGCAGAAAGATGCAGAAAGGGCTCTCAAGAAAATTGCGTGGGTGGCTTTTTTACCATAGCAGTTTAAAAAAAGGTGAACATTTTGGTTAACCCTCAATATCTTACGAACCAGACACGCTAGAGACTTGAAATATATTTTACATAATGTATTGCAACGTGATATCAAAGAAGTATATTTTTTGAAAAAAATCAATTTAACGGTTTTTTTTTTATAAATCGAAAAAATTGAAACAAAAAATGTGTCACCTCCAAAATTTTACGACTAAAATATGATTTAATCTCCAAAACAATTTTGTGCAATAAAGAATAATGCTTTTGACATTTGATAAAATTTTGAGAAAAATCTAATTGACAGTTTTTTTTTTATAAAAAATAAAAATCTAAAAAAAACATTACTCAAAGTTGTTAATATCAATATTAAATATCGATTCAAATATCTTTTCAAAAAATTGGAATAAAGGCTTCAAACTTATTTTATCTTATAAGAAATATTGTTTTCAACATTCTGAAAAATGATGTCATCCGCTTTTGTCATGGTCCATGCTTATGCACCGTATAGCAGGACGGGGATGATAAGGGTCTTATATAGCAACACTTTGGTCCCACGAGAGAGGACTTTACCACTCAATTGCTTTCTTAGTCCAAAGAAACAGCGGTTAGTAAGAGTTATTCTGCGTTTGATCTCAGCGCTGGTGTTGTTTTCTGCGTTTACAGCGGAGCCTAGGTAGACGAAGTCCTTGACTACCTCAAAGTTACGTCTGTCGATTGTGACGTTTTGACCAAGACGTCGTTGTTGTATGTCCTTTCTAGACGACAGCATGTACTTTTTTTTGCATTATTAACCGTTAAACCCATTATTGCCGCCTCTGCCTTAATACTCACAAAAGCCCCATTGACATCACGCTGAGTTCTTCCGATTATGTCAATTTCATCAGCATATGCCAGTAATTGGACAGACTTTTGAAAGATAGTGCCTCTAGTGTTATGGCAATCTTTACTTAGTCTAAGTCGGGAGGACGGGATTGTTGGCTTTCGTCGTCTATATTGAATGGATCATCCTGCCTGACAGCGGAATTCAGTTCTTCATCGCCGTTATACAGTCTGCAGAAGTGGTCCTTCCATATCCTCAGCATTGACTGCGGTTCCACTATGATGTTTCCACTTTCGTCTTTGCAGCCTTCGGTTCTAGGTTTATGTACCTGTTAATTTCGTTTCACCTGTTCATAAAACTTTCGAACCTCATTTCTGCTTTTATACCTCTCAACATCTTCGACCGCACGCTTCTCATGCCCTCTCTTTTTCCTTCTGAAAAGTCGGCGTTCCTCTCGCCTCTTCTGATCATAGAGATCACGAGCAGCTCTCGTCCTTTTATGCAGCGCCTCTTTGCGTGGCTGTTGTTTGGCTGCATTTGCCTGCCGACATTCCTCATCAAACCAGGGGTTCCTTTTTGGTGGCTGCTTGAAACCCAGCACATCAGAGGCGGCTTCTCTGATTGCATCTTGGCAATGTTGCCACTGGTTTTCGATACATTGTGTTGGTGGCAAAGAACTTCGAGAGAGGTTACTTGTCACTCGGTCGGAAAAGGATTTGGCGATCTCTGGCGATTGTAGCCGTTCGACGTTGTATCTTCTCCCAGCACCTCCCTGTTTTGCCTTGGGTTTGGAAATCCGAAGTGATACCTTGGCTACAACGAGGTAGTGGTCCGAGTCGATGTTAGCTCCTCGGAAAGTTCGTACATCCATAATGCTGGAAGCGTGTCTGGCGTCGATCGCAATATGGTCAATCTGGTTGACGGTAGATTGATCTGGAGAAGTCCAAGTTCCTTTGTGGATGTTGAAGTGTGGGAAACGCGTACTGGCTACCATGACGTTTCGCCCCGCAGCAAAATCTATGAACCTGAATACATTGTCGGAAGTGTTGTCGTGCAGGCTATTATTCCACCAAAGATGTCTTAACTTCCTAGCTTGGCATTCAAATCGCCCAGGACTATTTTAATATCGTAGCTAGGGCACTGCTCATATGTTTTGTCTAAGAGCTCGAAGAACATATCTTTGGTGTTGTCGTCTTTCTCTTCTGTGGGGGCGTGCGCGCATATCAGGCTAATGTTGCCGAATTTAGCCTTGATGCGTATGGTCATGAGGCGCTCATTGATGCACCTATAGCTCAAGACTTCTTGCCTAAGTTTGGCTCCAATGACGAATCCGCATCCAAATAAGCGCTGTTGGTTTTCGTGGTAGCAGTCACCATAGTAAATATCGCAGTTTTTCATCCTCTTTTTGCCCGGCCCATCCCATCGTATTTCCTGGATAGCGGTGATATCTGCTTTATATCGTTCTAGGGCCTCCGCTAATTCTTCGACCGCACGTGGTCTGTTAAGGGACCTAACATGCTACGTGCATATCCGAAGTTCGTTGTCCTTTATTTGTTTGCGTTGGTTGTCAACAGTAAATCCGTCCGTATCCGAGGCTTGTTGGTGCTTCGCAACTTTGAAAGCTTTTATGTGGCCAGGAAGTCACCCCGACGCAACACCCCCAACCTGGAGGGCCAGATCCTAAGTATAACTCCAAGGATGGGGAGCCGGATAAAACCGCTCCTAACAGGCCTGGGCTCCGAATAAGTCGAAGAAGGTGTTCACTAAGTAGTTCAACCTTACTGGAACTGTAGACGCCACCGTTGATTCCATCTCGGGAATTCCTCCGCTGCCGTCTGGATAAGGAGAGGTGCCTTAGTGGAAACTACTCTCCCCACCTCTCTCGTTTGCTGCCCCCAACAACTTTCCACTGGGGTTGGAACCCAATCTCCAGTTGAGGTACTAGGCACCCGATGTTCACCACGTGGAGGTGAGAGTAGGAGTTGATAGACAGAGGTTGGTTTTAAGAAAAAATCCTGTGGACGCTTGTGTCCTCTTGAATGCACATGTCTACCATTTGAACAACTTTTTGCTAATTTTTTTTTTAATATTTTTTAAATTTTTAAAATTAGAAAAAGTTAGTAACAAATGATTTTCGACTCAAATATCTTTTCAAAAATTTGAGATATTAGCTTCAAACTAATTTTAACTTATAAGAACTATTGTTTTCAACATTAGGACAAATTTTGAAAAAATTCGAATTGACAGTTTTTACAAAAAATAAAAACATAAATAAAAATGTATAAAAGTTGGTAAAAATTGATTTTCAACTCAAATATCTTTTCAAAAATAGTAGATATTGGCTTTATACTAATTTTAACCTTTCAAAAAATATTGTTGTTAACATTCAGTAAAATTTTGAATAAAATCGAATTGACAGTTTTTGTACAAAAAATTAAAAACCTAAACAAAATTTAACAAAAGTTGGTAAAAATTGATTTTCGATTTAAATATCTTTTCAAAACTTTCAGATAGTAACTTCTTATTATTTTAACTTATAAGAAATATTGTTTTCAACATTAGGACACATTTTGTAAAAAAAATGTCAATTCGATTTTTTTCAAAATGTGTCCTCTATAAAACTCTAAAAAAAAAACAATACTAAAAATTGATAAAAATTTACTTTCGACTCAAATAGCTTTTCAAAAATTAAAAATATTTGCTTCAAACTTTTTTAAGTTCACAGAAAATATTGTTTTCGATAATCATTAATTTTCTAATAAAAATCCAAATGTCCGTTTTTTCATAAAAAATAAAATCTACAAAAAATAGTACTCAAATTTAGTAAAAATTGATACGAGTACAGTACATATAGACAAACTTTTAAGCAAGACAAATCGACAGACGGGATGGGAAGTTATTAGTGTGGGCCGCATCCCAGCCTCTTTTTCGATATTTAATATTGGTTCAATTTGTGGCTCCTTTATTTGTTCTTTATAATGTACTATTTTCAAGAACTTTAATAAGTGCGTATGTTCATTTGTACTTGAGGTAATGTTGAAGTGGTTGTCCGTAATGGAAAAGAACACACTTAGGACAGTTTAATGTCCCATAGTGAAACCACACGAATCTTGAGGCTTCCTCCTAAGCTCAATGAAATTTGAGTCTCTTACGAAACGTAAGAGGCTGATTATGCTGATGTGATGTAGATTGTTTAGATCGTTAAAGAAGAATTCTCCTAGGTAATTCTTGCGTTTTTGAGCTAGAGCAGAGCATATTCAGAGCAGGTGAAGGTCCTTGTCCATACAGCTTCTACAAAAGTCATTTGATAATATGCCTAGTAGCGTGGTTTGCTTTCCTATTAGTCCGGTTAGTGTCCGGTTATGACACCTATTATCGAGCTTATATGCGATTTCCTTGGAGACAGCAAGCTTCTTGAACGTTTTAGATGTAGTGTTGGCCAGATGTTTCTTGTGACCTGACACGTGGTGATGTTGTTGCACCTGGTGTTTGCCTTCTTCATAGCGTCTTGCATTAGCAATGGTTAACAAGTAGCATTTGGAATGCCAGTATGTGCCAAACGTGATAGGATGGGTTGGACTGTAACGTTCCTGGCGAGTTCTCCTTTTTTTTTTTATAATTAGCAAATACTAAAAGGGTTTTTTATGCCTTTAAGATGCCAAAGACACAGTGTGAGTATTAGGCAAAGAGGGAAGGATTGGATAGGAGGTATCGGTGTACATTGGTTTTAAATTTCGGGACATTGCAATGACAGGAAAAGATAGAGCGTGGCAAGGGGTTCCACATTCGCTTAGTACGGCTGAAAAAAGAATCTCTGTACTTCAAAGTAGGACCGAAGTCGTGCTCAAGGGTAAAGTAGTGGGCATTCCTAGAAGCGAGGGTATTAGGGATAAATTGTTTAAGGGGAGGAATGCAACTGGCTATTTCACTAGAGCATAGTCCGTTAAAATAACGGTAAAAAATGTGAGGCAAGAAACCTTGCGTCGATGTTCGAGTGATATAAACGAGTTGATGTCACCAATCATTTTAAAAGCTCTTTTTTGAATACTGTCCAAGAGGCTTAATAAGTTACTGGACCACCAGCCCAGAGATGAGAGTTATATTCAAGTTTCGGACGTATATACGTTTTGTAGATTGTAGCCAGATCAGACGGAGAGAAAAACCTAGACATCTTGCGGCATTTTTGGCGACATCGCGTATGTGACCGCTCCACAAAAAGTGGTTGCTGATACACATTCCGAGGATGTCAAGATTTTCCCTTTCGTTGGTGCAAGTGCCACTCATAGATAGTGGCAAAGAGGGTTTATCTCGCTTTAACGATGCAAGAAAGCATTGAACCATGAGATCACAAGTGGACCTATTGCTACAAAAGCCGAATTGCCGGTCATTAAGAAGCTTCCGTTCCTCAAGATATTTCTTAAGCTGATAATTAATCAGCGTTTCCATGAGTTTAGAAAGAAGTTACGTTAGTGCTATCGGTCGGTAATTTGTGGAAGAAAAAGATTCGCCTTTTTTTGGGATTGACTGAACAAATGCAGTTTTCCAACTACTCGGAACGAGCCCAGAAGAATAGGATAGATGGAAAAGCTTAAGCAGTGGTTTTTCTAGAGTGGAAGAACACGTCTTCAGAATAATAGCGGGAATACCATCTGGGCCAGCGGATTTATGAATGTTGAGATCTTTAAGACCTCTCGTCACAGTTCGAGTACGAAAAAAGATTGGTCCCATAGAATCATTTAGGCGTTCAAGAACTTGGAGAGTCATGAGGTACGGTGGAATTTTCCGGCAAACTACCTTGCACATAAGTTGGCTTTAACAATAGTCATTGACAACAAGCGTAGGAACCGAAGAAGAGGAAGAATTCCTCATGTTTTTTACAAATGACCAAAAATTCTTCTCATTAGAGATCATATGGACTGTTATAGAGTTTGTAGAGACAGAGTCAAGAGATCTTATAGCGTTTTGACTATTTGGGAAAATACGGATATCAGATGTTGACATCTCGTTTTCTTTAAGCCAGGACAAGACTTCTTTTAACGCCAAAAGTTGAGATGAGAGACTTATGTTAAGTCTTTGAGAGTACACAACTCTACCAACCCCTTTTTTTTGAACCAACTCGTCTTCCAGGAATGCCCTATCCTCCCAGAAAGATCTAGAAGTAATAGAAATCTGGAAGTTTCTGTGCAGTTGGGGGTGCTGTAGTCTGCGTGTTTTGGAATTGGTTCTAAATACCTAAGAATTAAGGAGTGGCCAATGTTGTTTTTAATCAACTGCGATGTTTTTTTTAATCGAGAGCGATAGACGTGAATCGTGCTGCATTCTAAACGTTGCTAGAATTTTCAAAAGCTTTGGACACTATCAATCACTAAGTGCTGTGCCAAAAACTTGAGTATTGTTTCAAATTCTCTTGTTTTGCTATGAAACTTCTGGACTCATACTTATCTAATCGTTCACAATGCGTTGCAGTAGGAAATCAGACATCTTCATTTCTGACAGTCCCAAAAGGAGTAACTCAACGTTCTATTCTTAGACCTGTATTATTTTAAATTTATGTTAACGATCTTCTTTGACTGGTCAAATCTTGTAAAGTTGATATGTTTGCTGATGACTTCCAATTATACTTGGAAACTGCAGTAGACTGCATAAGAAATGCTATTTACTATACCAATGAGAATCTAGTAGTTATAAAACAGTTGGCTCTCAAGCATAACATCACCCTAAATCCAAGAAGATCTAAAACTTTGTGTATGTACAAAAGGTCACTTGATAAGTGGAGCTTTTCACCAGTTCTGCTGGGTGGCTTAGTTATTGAATTTGTAACGTCTGCTAGGAATCTAGGTTTTATGTTTAACGAGACTTTAATTTGATATCACCATGCACCTACTACAATAGGCAAGTTATATAGTGCTTTTCGTCTACTAGGGGAATCCCAAAGGTTTATTACTGTCAGTACTAAGATGTTGCTCGTAAGATATCTCCTATTACCTTTTCTGCTGTATCGGTGTGGGGTGTGCTGTAGCTTTGATTCAAATACAAGTCGAAAATTTAATTGAACCTTATACAATTTAGAGCTCTCGTTCAGCTGCACAGTATTATACAGTCTCGTCAACCTCATTATTTGCACAACCGATTAATTTCAAATCGGCTAAAAACTGTTGTATTAATCCAACCAAGATTTGCTTGCTGCAATGTAAACGTACATTTTTTGTCCATGCCACTCAAATGTGGAACTCACTAGCTATTACAATTAGAAGAATAATTAACACAAACGCATTCAAATATCGATGTTCAAATAGCACCATGTTGAACATCGGGTGCCTTGTATCTCAACTGGAGATTGGGTTTTTACCCCAGTGGAAAGTTGTTGGCGGCAGCAAACGAATTCTCGAGATGGAATGAACGGTGGGGTCTACAGTCCAGTAAGATTGAACTACTTAGTGTACACCTTATAGGGCTTCTTCGACATATTCGGAGCAGAGGCCTGTAAGGAACGGTTTATCCGGCTCCCCGTCCATGGAGTTATACTAAGGATCTGGCCCTCCAGGTTGGGGGTTGTGCCGTCAGGTTGACTTCATGGCCACGTAAAAAATACCTTTAGTTGCGAAGCACCAACAAGCCTCGGATACGGACGGATTCACTGTTGACAGCTCACGCAAACGAAATAAGGACAACGAACTTCGGATCTATACGTGAAATGTTAGGTCCCTTAACAGACCACGTACAGCCGAACAATTAACGGAAGCCCTAAACTGCTGCAAGGGAGATATTACCGTCATCCGAGAAATGCAATGGGATGGACCGGGCAACCGCAAACTAAAAGACTGCGATGTATACTACGGCGACTGGTACCGAGAACAAACCCGACGTCTAATTGGGTGTGGATTTGTTGTTGGAACTAGACTTTAGGCTGATCGATTTCGCTGCGGGCCGAGACGTTCTGGTAGCTAGTTCGCAAATCACACATCTTAATATCCACAAGGGGACATGGGAATCTCCTAATCAATCAATAGTCAACCAGATAGATGGAACAAAAGAGAGAAATGCGCGATCGAGGAGATAGAGGGATGTCACAACAGAAATTAAGTTCGTTAATTTTACCCAAAGGTGAAAAAACCTCCCAAAGGAACCAGCCACGAACTGAAGCCTGTAAAGACGATCAGGGGAACATCATAGTATAGAACCGCAGTCTATGCTAAGAATATGGAAAGACCACTTCTACAAATTATATAACGGTGATGGCGAACCGAATTTCGCTGTAAGGGATATTGAACCACTCAACCTAGGCGACTCAGTTCAACAATTCCGCCTACCGGACCTCGACCAAGTGAAGATAGCTATATCTTAACTGAAGCCAAACAAAGCTGCTGATGGCATCCCTGCCGAACTATTTAAATAAGCAGGCGATGACTTAGTTGGGAGTATGCCCCAACTCATCTGCAAAATATGGCCGGAAGAAAGCATGCCCGATGAGTGGAATCTCAGTATAGCGTGCCCGATACATAAGAAAGGAGACCCTCTAAACTGCGCCAACTACAGAGACATCAGTCTCCTTAACATTGCGTATAAGATCCTCTCTGATGTATTATGTGAACGTCTGAAGCCATTCGTCAACAACCTGATAGGTCCTTATCAGTGTGGTTTCAGACCAGGAAAGTCCACTATCGACCAAATATTCACACTACGGCAGATCTTGGAAAAAACCCAGGAGCTTCAAATCGATACCCACCATCTTTTTATCGATTTTAAAGCCGCGTATGACAGCATCTATAGGGAAGAGCTCTACCGAGCAATGTCTAGTTTTGGCATCCCTGTCAAACTTATCCGTTTGTGCAGAATGACGATGGAGAATGCACTCTGCTCTATCAAGGTCGGAAAAGACCTTACCGATGCATTTGATGTCAAAAAAGGTTTTAGACAAGGCGATGCACTGTCGTGCGACTTCTTCAACATCGTTCGGCAAAGAATTGTGCAAAACACAACCGACAATACTAGAGGCACAATCTTCCAAAGATCCATCCAATTACTCGGATACGCAGATGAAATTGACATAATTGGAAGATCAAAGCGTGATGTCAGTGGAGCGTTTTTGAGCATTGCGACGGAAGCGAAGATGATGGGTTTAGTGGTCAATGAAGGACCAAGTCTATGCTGTTATAAAAATGGGCATTGAAGAACGAAGTCTTGGACAAAACGTCACCATGGACAGCTATAACTTTGAGGTAGTTAAGGACTTTGTCTGCCTAGGCACTGCTATTAACATAGACAAAGACATCAGCGCTAAAATCAAACGAAGAATAACTCTTGCAAATCGCTACTTCTTCGGACTTAGAGGGCAATATAGAAGTAAAGTCCTCTCTCGAACATCTAAAATCACCATCTATAAGACACTCATCATCCCGGTTCTCATTTATGGCGTTGAGGCCTGGACCCTGTCAAATAAAGATGAGAACGTCTTCGATAGAAAAATTCTTCGGGTGATTTTTAGTCCCGTACGAATAGATGGAAAACGGAGGAGAAGATATAACGACGAACTGTACGGTGTGTACAGCGACACTAAGCTAGTTAGCAGAATTGAAGTCCAATGGCTTAGATGGCTAGGTCATGTAGAGCGAATGGACATCAACGCTCCAGCTTGGAAGCTCTTCGAATCCAATCCCAAGTGACGGTGCAGTAGAGGAAGACCACGATTCACTTAAATTTGTTTTAAGTATTTATTAAAAATATAATTTTAAATCGCACAAAAGAATTTAATTATTTCTTCATATGAAACTTATTCCTGGCATTTGTGGGTTGCTAAACTTTACTTTGGAACACAAAATGAATGTATTTAAACAAAAGCTTTGCAAAACATTTCTCTTTTATTTTTATCCCTTACAATTTCCCCAAAAGATTATTTAAATCATTAAATGAAACAATACAACTTGCTTTTAATAGGTACCCATTAATACCATCAACTTTATGTATATGATCAGGAGCACCTATAAAGTATGGACTTCAGACTATGTTATTAAGGAGGCTACAAAAACTATACGATACATCCTGCTCTTTCCTATAAAATAAAAGAAGTCATTGCTGTGAAGCCTTTTCTTTTATACCATTTATCAAAAATAAACTCATTTTCAAAATCTACATCAAAGCTTGTTCTTTTCGATACAGAGCTGTGTAGAAAATTCATCAAGTCTGATATTCCAGGCAAGATTACTATTAGAACTGCTTTGAGATTAGATATTAATAAGAACTTAACAAATATTGTGAAATTCTTTAATTGAAAAGTTATTTAGTCTAAAAAAGATTTGATATTTTATCTGAAAATATTGTCAGTAAAAATAGCCAAACATTTTTGCTCCTCACTCTTCGAATGATGGAAAACATAATTATATTGATGTAGGAATAATAAATGAAAAGTTTAAACTGGACTAAGGAAAGTAGATATGGTTGGTGGTTTAGGTATAGAAGATTTTTGTGAACATAAACTATACTTTTGTTCAAAGTTATCAAATCACATTTTCATCATTTATAACTAATTTCTCGAACAAAAGTTATTGTTTTAATTAAAAGCACCACACACTCCAAATCCAAACAAATGAGTTTTCTCTCAAAATTGAAAACAGCAAAACTCTTAAACTTATCAGATTATGTTTTAGTTAAAAATTAAATTATATTGCAATGACGTAGAATTTTAGAATGAAGATGTACAATAAATTGATTTTAAGAATTTTCAAATAAATATACTAGAAATAAAAAAAATCTGGGCTGCGACCCACACTGATAACTTCCAATTCCGTCTGTCGATTTTTTGTGTTCATGTTTTGTTAAAATAGTTGTCAGTTGAATTAGGTTAGGTTTGAGTGGCTGTCCAGATGTCATATTGACTCACCTAGACCTCAAGGGTCCATTGTGATACCACTAATGAGGTTAGGTAGGTAGAAATGGCGATCTCAAGGCAACCTAGCCTGTGATCCAATTAGCATTTCAAAGCATTTCATTCTGGTGTTTGCCAAAGCAGGACATTTGCAGAGGAAATGGATTATGGTTTCACTTTCTCTTTGGTCAATACAGCTACGGCAAAAGGTGTTGCAAGAGATACCCAACTACTCTGCATGACCTCCTATAGGCCTATGTCCGGTACAAACCGCAACCATCCATATCTTCCTAGATATAATGCAAATGGGTAAATTGCTCCACCTATGGTTTGATTCAGTTTGGTAGATAGAAAAGATTTTACCCTTCATAGCACCAAGAGGAATGTTAACCATTTCCGCAAGTGAGCTATGAAGGGCCTGGCTAGCTCGTCAGCCCGTTCATTTCCCACGATACCACTATGGCCCGGAAACCAGATCAGGGTCAGCCTGAAAAACGCTAGCAAAGTCAGGAAGCCTAAAGGATTTGGATACATTTAGGGACTTAGAAAAGAACCCAGAATCAACTCCGCACTCCATCTTTAAACCGTCAGTAAAGATGGTTGTGTCGAAACCTATCGACACGATGTCATCCTCCCAATCTTCTCTGGATGGGAAAATAACCTTAAAACCCTTACTAAGGTTTAAAGTAGGAGTACAGTAGTCAGTGTCTACCGAGATAATATCTGAGGGAATTAATTTCGTAGTGTTGCTGTGACCGTAAGGTTTTGACAACCAGCTATTTGATTCCTTCAGCCTAATAGCGAAACTATGTATTATGTTCGTTTACACTGGAGACAATGATAGGATTTGACCATTGAGTCGAGGTAGCGTGATTGGCGATACTTTAGTTTTGGTGGTAAAGAGCAACAGTTCAGTTTTACTTTGGTTAACTCCTTGTCCACAACTAGTGGCCCAGTTGCTAACTTTCTTCAAAGCTGACTCAATGATTTCATTTATCACAGAGGTGTACCTTCCTGACACCAATAGCATTAAATCATCCGAGTAGGCTACCGCCTTCACTCCACATCTCTCTAATTTAACGAGAATTGTATCCATGACCAGAAGCTATAGAAGAGGCGAAAGAACACCACCCTGGGGTGTTCCACAAATGAGGTTACTCATGGGAGAGTAATGAACTTAAACAAACCATTTTGTACTTTTAATGAAGTTAGAGAGAGATTTCATGTCATTTTGTTTTTTATCTAAAATGAGGCCTAAATATTTAACTTGGTCGGAAAAGCTTAATGGTATTCCTTTTAATCTTGGGTGGGCTAATCTGAGGAATTTTATACCTTCTCGGAAAGAGTATTAATTTTGTTTTATGTGGATTGACGTCCGAGCCACTTTGCTTAGCCCATTTAGTTAGCCGATTTAAGGCATTTTTTAAGGAGTTCCGAGAAAACTTGGGGGTGTTTCCGAGATACAGATATTGCAACGTCGTCGGCATAGGCAATCATTCTAAAACCCTCTGCTTCCAATGCTGTAAGTAGGTCGTTTAATACCATGTTCCATAAAAGAGGCGAAAGGACCCCACCTTGGGGGGTGCCTCGATTCACCGATCTGGTGGTAGTAAAACTTCTCATGCTAGAAGTTATTGTCCTGCTTATATGCATGAGACTTATTAGATCTATGAGTGATTTCTCTAATTTCAGCTTATCCATTGCTGTTGTGATCGCTTGGTAACTGACGTTGTCGAAAGCTCCTTCAATATCTAGGAACGCTACTAGGTTATATTCTTTGTATTCGAGGGAATATTCAATAATACGTACCAGCAAATGAAGTCCTGATTGTACTGATTTTCACTTAGAGTAAGCATGTTGAGCTATGGAAATGAGACAGGGTTTTAAGTTATGTCAGATGTAAATTTCAATCAATCTTTCCAAGGCTTTAAGAAGGAAGGATGATAGGCTGATTGGTCGTAGATCTTTGGGGATAACGTGGGAGGGTTTCCCTGATTTAGGAATGAAGACTACTTTTGCCATTTTCCAGGCTTTGGGAATATATCTCAACCTTAAACAGCTTGTCAGAATGATTTCCAATGGTGGTGATTCCGTCTGGTCCCGGAGATTTATATGGATCAAGGCTGTCTATGGCCCATTGCAGTTTTTCCCTCGTTATTAGATCAACTAAACCACTTGTAGAAGCTTGAGACTCTGATGTTAAGTCGTTGAGTATGTTAGAGTTACCTGGAAAGTGGGTGGCTAATAATAGATTAAGAGATTCTTCATCTGTGATAGTTCACGTGCCTGCTTCTGCCTTTAAAGCACTGGGTATTATCGTAGTTTTTGAGAACATTTTCCGGAGTCTTGAGGCTTCTGAATTATTTTCTTTTGTACCACAAAAGTTTCTCCAAGAAGACCTCTTACTCTTCCTTAATTGTTTTTTATAGAGCTTGTTTGTATAAGTCTCAGTCAGAAGGAGATCTAGTGTACTTAGATCTATTGAAGAGTATGTGACAGCTCTTTCTGAATGGTTCTTTTTCTTTTTACCCTTTAAATGGTTACAGGGCATGAAGTTCTTATTGATTCATTAAAGACTTCGGTGAGATGATTCACAGAAAGGTCTAGTTCATCTTTACTGGAGGAGCTTTTAAGAAGGTTGTGATCAAGCAGTTGTGCTAGTACCTCCCTATATCGCCCCCAGTTTGTATTACGGTGATTGCGAAAACTCGTAGTTGTATTTGCCACATCTTTGAGCTCAAACTGAATGTATCTGTGGTCAGAGAAGGAATTCTCTTTTGAAACGTGCCAGTTTGAAATCAGATTGTGGATCGAGTCAGAGGTAAGTGTAATATCAAGTACCTCTTTCCTATTCTTGGTTACAAAAGTGGGTTCATTACCAATATTACTTATGAGTAGGTTAGTGCTTAGTAAATAATCAAATAAGGACTCACCTCTCTCATTTATATCAGAGTTACCCAATACCGTGTGCTAGGCGTTAGCAACCGAACCAATTAGGAGACCAACTTTTTTCGATTGCACGTCTGCAGTTGCCTTGGCTGTCGTGGCCAAGATAAGAGGATATGAGCCAGTAGGTGGCTTTATCAGTTGTTAAGACGGCGGTGGTGGTGTCCTTGTAGCTGTAATTGGGGAGTAAAAATACGTTTAAGTCATTTTTTACTAACATGCATGACCTTGGTTAACCTTTCTCCGATGCATACAATAGTTTATAGCCAGGAGTCCTGAGGGCTCTGATGATGGAGTTCGAGATCCACGGCTCCTATATCAAGACGATCGATGTCTTCCTTGTTTCTATGCAATCGGGGTACCAGGTTGTTTGCGGCCATGATGAAGATTAATCTGTACTAATCGCAGCATTGCTACTTTTAGTCAGATCAACCTCCACCACTGTTTTGTCAGCGTTTTCATCGTCTGAGGAGGACTGAAGTAGGTCTTTCTCACTCAGAGTGATGCCTTAGTTGGCGTCTTCAGTATCCATGTCGGAGTTGCTGTCGACTAAGTTTAGCCTCCACGTCGGATAGCTTGTTTGGGACTGCAAAGGTCGATGGTTCCACTTGTGGCGTTGCATCGACTTCCATTATTGGTGTTAGTGAAGCGTTTCCTTCCGCTGAAGGGGCTTCTGTGGGGGGTGTTGAGCAATTCTTCGTCTTTTTTATAGATACGGATCACGATTTCATCGAAACCATACCTAATCACGCCTTTGGTAGCGGCCAGTGGAACCAGTGATTCCCTATTGATCAACAAGAGAGCTGATCTAAAGTGACCCACTGTCTCCTTCTCAACCTTTGGGACTTTCCAGTCGTGCGTAGGCAGGTTTGGATTAATTGTTTTGATCAATTTCATGATCATATCTGGGCAGTTGTGTAGAGCCGGGATCATTATACGTGCTCTTGGGCGGCAAGGAACATTCTCCCTTGGAACAACCTCGAGCTTGGCACCCGGCCAGACTTCTGGCAAACCATTGACAGCAGCCCTGTATAGATCTAAATATCTCTGGTCACCACAAGCGATGAGTTTGTTACGATTTTGGTACCATCCTGCAACGGCTGTTTTTGGGAGAGGCCCCGGATTCTCCTCGATGACAGATACAAATCTAAAACCCAGGTGAGCATTGACGTCTGCCCATTGATCATGAGAGATGTCACCATCCACATGACTCCTGTCAATGACCGCGGCTATGATCTTGCTGAAGGGAAAAAGTGTGGAATTGCCGCCCTTGGGACAGCCGAGCGCCAAAGCTGTTCCACTGACGGGTAATTCCTTCAAAGGTTGCGAATAGTAGAGGAAGAAAGACTCCCGCTACTAGTGGCAATCACAAGGTTGACAACCCGTTCACACCCCTGAGTTGGCTCGACAGCCTTTTCAATTTATGTGACCGCATTGGCAGCCATGGGGCCGATTTTTTTGTTTAACTATTTTTCTGTTATATTTTTTCATTTTGTTCCCACGAGTAATGCGGAAAGACGGACGGCCCCGGCAGAGCCGCTTGCCGGTATCAAAAGTCGGCAGTTTTTGAACTTCATTTTTTCTTGATCTAGATCACTTAGAGGGCTAAAATTTCAGGATTGTGATCTAAGAATCTTTCCCTTCAAATTGCTGTACCCATCTTTGAATAAGACCAATTTTACAACAAGTTATGGGCAAACATTCAAGTTCAAATTTTTAATACAAATAACTCGCTTAGAAAGCGTCCTAGAGGCTTACAATTCCGGTTCCAGAGGTCAATTTTTGAACTCCAATTTTTTCGATCTGGACCACCTAGATGGTTGAAATTCCGGGATTGTGATCTAGGAATCATTTCCTTTCCATTTCTGTTCCTATCTTTGAATAAGACCCTTCCATAGGCTCTAGGAAAATAAGAAATGGACTTCAACTGTTTGTTAGCGCTGTCACAATACGAAGACGTCTTTTAGAAGGATAGTTACTACCCCGAAGTCCACGCAAGGTACAATTCTTGACGAAAAGGCACGTGGCAAAGAGAATAGAGTTAGCGAAAACGCATAGAGAATGGGCAAAAGAGAAATGGAGGAATGTTCTGTAGAGCGATGACAGCAAAGTCGTCCTTTTTGGATCCAAGGGTAGTCGAGAATATGTGAGAAGACCCCGAAATGCAGCAAAGGGTGCACGGTACACTATAAAAACGAAGAAGCATGGTTAAGGAAAAATTATGATACTACGGGGTCGGGCCTATTTATCCCGTCGGGGTTTATAATTGATGAAACCGAGTATGTGAAAACAATCAAGAAGGTTATGTTACCCTATGCTGAGGAGGGAATGCCGTTGATTTGGGTATAGCATCAAGACCATGATATGTCAAAAAAATGCAAAATCATGGTTTGCGCAGAAGAAGTTATCCGTTATGGAGTGGCCCGCTCCATCCCCGACCTTGACTCCATCGAAAATTTGTGTGGGGATGTTAATACACAGTTCATAAAGCAAAACCTAAGAATTCGAAAGAATTGTCTGAAGCAATGCGTGATTCGTGGAACGCAATTCCAATCAAGAGGTGTCAGGTTTTAGTGGACTCGATGCGAAGCAGTCGTAAAAAATAATGGTTATGCATCAAATTGCTACAGTACTATACACTAATGTACAGAAATATAACGAAACTTTATCGGTAAGTATTTGTGACGAAGACCGTGAATTTATAGATATAATATATTTATGATTGGTTAGAAAACCGAGATCCGGTCCTGGCCTTCTACAAAAGGACTCTCAATTTATCCCGATCACAAACAAACACGATCTAGTAGGATTAGAAGTCCTGGTCTACGCCATCTCTCCACTTTAAGAATGATCTGAAAAGGACTTTTCGAGTTGGTCCATTTTCGCTCGTAACAGCTAAGTGTCTAGACCACCGGAGTTTCTCAAGCTTAATTTTTGTCATAGTAACGACTTCGTAAAAGTCCTTCCTCATAAAGGCCAACAAATCTCTGCCAAAACTTCTTCTCAAACACGCCTTATTGTTTGGAGAGCCTTTTACTAAGCACCCAAGGCTTGATTACTGGCAAAACCATTATCTTGTGTGCAGTAGCTTCGATTTTATTGTTTAAGGTTTCTGGATTTAAAAAGCTTTCATAGACTGTAATAGTCTCCATTGGCTTTGAGCAATCGCCCGCACATTTTTTATTGTATGTTGTTATTGGCATCTACTTTAGACCAACCGCACTTAAACTACGTGGATAATTACTGGATATCTTTTCAAAATGTAGGTGCTGCAAGAAATGGCTTACTTCATCGCCGAATTTTTTTGGCAAACGCGCTCTTTAAAAGTTGGCCAGCATTTTTTTTTGTTTAAACTACCGCATTGACTGCCAAAATAGTCAACATGACAACCTTTAAAAAAATTGACCACAGGATAGTCAATAAAACAATTTTCCATTTTTAACTAAGGTTATTCAATATGATAATAAAAGTAGTCGATAAAACAACTTCAATAGTCGATATGATAATTTGGTTTTTATATTCATTATCAAAATTGACTACCAAAAATTGTTATCGGTACTGACTATCCGGTAGTCAAATTAGATCCCGGTTTCCGTATTGACTACCACAGCAGTCAGTATTGCAACCATAGTTGCAATTTATTTCAACCAAAGTAGTTATATTGACTACCAAGTTGTAAACAAATTTCGGATCCCAAAATTGACAATCGAAAATTGTCCAATTTACTATTGCGGTTGTCGGCTAAAAATGGACTTTTCAGTACTCAATTTCTGTGCAGAAACATTGAAAAGCTGTTATAATTTATCTAGAAAAAGTCACCGTAACAATGAACCGATTAAGATGTTAGTTCAGTAAATAATTAAGTCCGGTCAATCGGCGATTTCACACTTCTAGACTACTTCTTGTAGCACATATTTGATTCATGGAAGAATTGAAGAATTAATTCGTAAGATACCGGACGAAAGTAAGATAATCTCGTCGCTGGCCTTACACTCTGCCTCAAACGTTGTTACCTTACTTGGCCCTATAAAGTTAATAGTTTATCAAAACGTTGTCCCTAGACACATTTTCGGGTACTCCGCGCTGTAGAAATAGTATTCCCTCTAAAAAGAAGGAAAGAATATGACCTTAATGGCTGAAACACAAACACGCTTCAGCTTCGGCTTCGCCTGACGTTTACGTGTTCAGCCATAGGATTTCAATGCATGATATCACAATGGAGCTTCGACCTCACGTTTCATTTGACAATCGTAAGGAAAAGAACGTAATGTAACGTAATGTGACTCCAAACGGAAGCTCAAGTTCAATTATCTGAACATTTGCTTTGTCTGACAGCTCAATAGCTGTAAAAAAATGTCAACAAACTAAATATTTGATCTTTGGAGGGATGAAATAATAGAAATGTCATTCAAAGCAACCACGAAGCAGGCCCACAGTAACACAGACGAAGCCGAAGCTGAAGCGTGTTTGTGATTCAGCCATAAGATGCTCTAAGACTCAAACCCTTAATAATCCGTTAGCACCGTACGACGACAAAAACCAAAATTGTTGCCTTTTTGCACAAACGGGTGTATAGCAGATGCGGTGGGTGCTTCGTTTGGGCCAAGATTTTTTTTTAAACACTCACTTCTTAAATAATGTTTTAATAGTCAACTAAACACATACATACATTTAGCCTGATTTGTTCTATAATGCTAATATTTGAATAATATTCATTTTCAAAATACAAGCAATTGTATTAAATCATTTCACACAAACTTGGGTTTTATTTAAATTAAAGGAAAGGTTGTAATTAAAAACATTGCTTTTTAATTTTAATTTTATTTTCGAGAGGCAAAACAAAAGCTTCGTACCGGAGCATGATTAAGGACGAAATTAAGAGACTTACTATTTCCAATTTTGATGGAAATTTTAGAATACTTAAACTGATAATCAAACGAAAGTTTTGTTGTTATAAATAATTCTTATTCATGCAACTTAATATTTTGAAATCTATCGGATTTAATTTCTTCGAATTAATTTTAATTTGCAAAAAGTTCTAAAAACTTAACTTTGAAACATTTTATACCATAAGTTCTTGTAAAACTTGCAACATAGTAACCCAACTATTTCTATATCCATCAGGTATCTGTTAAAATGTATTATTTTATAGCTTTAGCTATATCCTTTTTGTTATGAGGACAAAATTGTCTTGTTAGTTTTATCATCATCACTATGACAACAACTGCTGATTACTGTGGTAAATGAAACCACTCTCAATACTTTATTGTGTTTTTGAACACTAAATCCATCCCGAAAACACGATCCTAGCTGTTGTACCGGTGACGTTGTTTCGTCAAAAACCAAGAGTTATTGGTTGTTGAAGATGGTTTGGTTTAGTTTGGTTTGGTTGAAGAAGCGCAACAATAAAATTACTAATAAAATTAATAAACTACTTTGTGATCTATGCATATATATGAATAACGGTTATATTATTTACATATCTAATACAAAGATACCTATGTAGTTCTATGTATATAGGTGTCACATAGACAAAGGCAAAAAGGAAATGATTTCATCATCTTATTCTTGTTGCTATAACAGCATTAGAAAACTAAAAACAGGGATATTCTTGGGGTTTTCCTTAAAGGTTAGGTATCCTTGTATATGTAAATATATCCTTGGTATCCTTGGTATATTGACAAAGAAGAAGTAGGTACACTATACATCACTACACTAACCATATCATAGAACAACGCTAAAGCAGAATTTGTGACTAAGAGAGAAGTTTGATGGCGCTTCTGACTGCCTCTGCTGTTGGGTGTGCGGTGATGCTGCCTGCAGGAAGTTTACTATTCAATTTGGGAATACTCGAGTCTCATTAATTTCCTCTGCAAGGACCCGCAAGGCAAGGACCACGACCAACTCCTTTCTTTTTCTTTTCTCTTTGGTTTTTTTTTTCGGCTTCTTGGCAAAAATTCTTCGTGCAAATGAATGTTGTTTTCCCAAACAAGATGGATTATAATGTTTGTGGGCAGTATTTTGTACTTTGGGGCAAATGGAAGAAGAGATATGGTTGCCATTAACTGTTAGAAAATTGTATATTAAAAAGACAAGATTTTTTAAAAATAAACCAAAGGATATTTATTTCGACGTTAATAGAAAGATACTAACAGTAGCATAGAAAATGTAAAGCCTAAATGTGTTAAATCGCAAGATCTCAATTGGCGATTACCTCTTAGAAAAATAATAAGATTTTATTGGAAAAAGACGTCATTCACATTAAAATCTTCTATCCACAGCAATTAAAAATTATTAATCATAGTTCAATCCTTTCACTGATGTATGAGTGTTATTTTCGGACAACTTCAAGTAGATGCAAGGATTTAAAATAAATGCAAATGATTGTAATCAATTTATTGCAATCAAGTGATTGGAGATAAAATGATTCCACTTTTTTCTTAAAGCTCAAATGATTGATCATTGATGATTGCAAAGTTTGAAATCCTAATTTTAAATTGAAATCAATGCATTCGATCGTTAAGGTGAATTCATCAAATCACTTAAAATGATTGCGTTCCCAAAAGATTGCGGTTTTCATCACATTGTTCAATAACGTCTGTAACAGTATGAAACACAATATCTGATTCCAATTCAATAAAATAAATCTATGTTGAATTTAGAACACATGTTTTCAACAATTTTTGCTAAAGCAACTGCAGTCAGCTTAGGCTCTGTACTATTTTCATCTTCTATAACCATTTCATATGCATTACAGAATGCCAAAAAGTCTTCCCTTATACATCCGTTATGCAAATATCTGATCGATAAACTTAGTTGCGACACATGAGAAAGGTCTGTCGTTTCATCAAAAAGGATAGCGAACAATTTAGCTTGCTTAACGTTTGCTATAATTTTTTCCTGAATTACCTCTGCACAAATATTTATCAAATCGTTTTGCACTGTTTTGCTTATGTAAGTTGCATTGGACTTAGCAGTTTTTAAATGATTCTTCAAGGAAATATCGCCTAATTCAATCCGGAATTTTAATAGCGCTCTAAAATTTCTCTCAGTTTCTGCAATGCTATCATTTTCAAAATGGGTTGATAGCCTCCCATCATCTCTATGACCACGTAGAGGTATATTTTGTCGCCCTTTTTTTTGTCGCGAATTTTTTTGTTTGTTTTCCTTTTTTCATAACTATACAGTGAGGGAATGTATAGTTTTTGTTTGGCACCCAATGCTGTTGAAAAAGCAAAGCTTTGGTAAAATCATCAATAACTGGTTTTCCAACATAATTTCCAATGTCTGCAGGTTTAGAGGTTTTTGAAGATGTTGGAACACATTTATAGTCCTGAACAGACGAATCGCTCCTTGGCAATTCAATATCAGCAATGCAAATATCATTTCTGTTTTCAGCAATAATGTTTTCTGCATGACATTTTTCAACTTCAGGCCGGGGATTCTTTGAAAAAAATGAGTCTATTTTTCTTGACGATACTGCGTTTGATCGTTTTGAAACACTGGGATTTTGTTTTGTATTATTTTTCTAAGAATTTAAAAAAAGAAAAGTGAACAAAATGGGGTATTTCATAAATAAGCTTTGCAGATGAGTCAGCTATTACGTAACGTATGCCAACTTTTTTCAATTAACAAATAGTATTTGTGATTACCAAATGACAAATAAATTGTTAATTTATCGATGAAATACGTTAAGTGAAACATTTTTTACATGCTATTTTTCTAAGTAATGACATTTATTGGTCGCTAACATCTAACGATAATGTTGTTTACAGTCCAAAACATATTAATTTAACTTCTACAATGTACCTCAATAGAATATACTTACATTTTGTTTCCATTTAAAGTTCTCTAAAGAACAGAAATAGCTTGCTAACGAAAATATCATTTGAACATTTTAACAGGACCTATTAAAAGTTATCAGTAGGAATTACTGAACTTTTTAAAGTTTTCAAAAAGCAAGTTGGATGCGACTTACACTGATAAATTCCCATCCCGTCTGCCGATTTGTCTTGCTTAAAAGGTCTACAGATTTTCATGTGCTGTTAAAAAGTTTTAAGCAATTTTAGTAGCATTTGCGCATTTTTTTGGAGATTTTTATGAAAAAACTTATTGTTGGATTTTTATAAAAAAAAAATTACTGAATATCGAAAACAATATTTTCTGTAAAATAATCTTAGTTTGAAGCCAATATTTTTAACTTTTGAAAAAATATTTGAATTAGGAATCAAATTTTACCAACTTTTAGTAATTTTTATAAGGGTTTTTTATTTTTATAAAAAAAACTAATTGTCCGATTTTTCTCAAAATTTTACCAGATGTCAAAAATTTGTCACGAAAAATCGGATGTACGTTCGTATGTACACACGCCCGCACAGACATCTTTCTAAAAATCGAAAGTAAATTTTTACCAAGTTTTAGAATTGTTTTTTTTTTTTTTTTAGAGTTTTATTTTTTGTAAAAAAAACTTTTAATTCGATTTTTTTTCAAAATTTTATCGAATGTTGAAAATAATATTTCTTATAAGATAAAATTAGTTTGAAGCCAATATTTCAAATTTTTGAAAAGATATTTGAGTCGAAAATCAATTTTTACCAATTTTATACATTTTTTTTTAGGTTTTTATATTTTGTAAGAAAACTGTCAATTCGATTTTTCTCAATCTTTGTCCTAAAGTTGAAAACAACTTTTTTTATATGTAAAAATTAGTAAGAAGCTATTATCTCAAATTTTGGAAAATATTTTTGAGTACAAAATCATTTTTTACCAACTTTTGTTAATTTTTTTCGGTTTTTATTTTTTTGTAAAAAAACTGTCTATTCGATTTTTTTCAAAATGTTACTGAATATTAAAAACAATATTTCTTATAAGATAAAATAAGATTGAATCCCAAATTTCAAGTTTTTGAAAAGATATATGAATCGATATTCAATTTTTACCAATTTTGAGTAATGTTTTTTTTTTGATTTTTATTTTTTATAAAAAAAAAACTGTCAATTCGATTTTTTCAAAATTTGATCAAATGTCAAAAACATTATTCTTCGCTGCACAAAATTGTTTTGGAGATGAAATCATATTTTGGTCTTAAAATTTTGAAGGTGACAAATTTTTTTTTCAGTTTTTTCGATTTATAAAAAAAACCGTTAAATGGAATTTTTCCAAAAAAAATACTTCTTTGGTATCACATTACAATTTATTATCTACAATTTAATTCAAGGCTCTGGCGTTTTTGGTTCGTAAGATATTTAGGGTTAACCAAAATTTTCACCTTTTTTTCAAACTGCTATGGTAAAAAAACCACCCACGCAATTTTCTTGAGAGCCCTTTCCGCATCTTTCTGCCTTTTTATCTGTATAACAAAATTTATTTTAAATCAATATCTCTTCTGGTTCTTGAGCTATGGAGAACGAAAAAAAACATCGCGAATGTACGGACGTACAAACGTACGTACACACGCACGCACAGACATCTTTCTAAAAATCTTTTATTTCGACTCTAGGGACCTTGAAACGTCGAGAAATGTCAAAATTTTCAATTTGACAAATCGGACCCATTACAATAACTTCCTATGGGAAGTTAATACATATTTAAAATAGCAGTATAAACAAGGGGGGGTCATATAAATTAACGCGATGCGCTTAGTTTTGAATTGAAGGAAATTCCTTCCAGGTTACGGAAAATTCTTTCATCTAAAAACGACTCCTGGACAAATTTAAGTAATGAACCGCTGAACTTACTACTGGACACTCACTTTCCTATTAATTCTCTAACCGAAACTTGCAACAATTATATTCATTCAAGTTCCAATACAACATATAAACTAGATCGCACACAAGGGACAAGCTACGATGGGCTCTCAACAGCTTAAAACCATTTAAATCTGCAGGACTAGATGGAATAATACGAAATGAGCTACAAAAAACTTCAGACATAATTGCACCAATACTTGAGGCAATTTTTAGCAGCTGTCGTTACCTGGTCCATATTCCCTCGGCGTGGAGAGAAGTTAAAGTTGTTTTTATATACAAAGCAGGTAAATGCCCTCAAGTCAATCCTTAAGATCTAAGACCTATAAGTCTATCATCATTCCTTCTTAAGACCTTGGAAAGATTGATTGATATCCATTTAACGGGAAGTATTGATACAAGACTTCTGTCTTTGTCTGAACATGTCTATTGAAAAGGTTAATTGGTGGAAACAGTTTTACACACCTTAGTACGCACCATCTAATATCCCCTCCATCATAAAGAGTTCACTATGCTTGCTTTCCCTAACATCGAAGGTGAATATAACAATGTGGACTCACACGCAATCACAACTGCACTAACATCTCTCAATGTAGAGAGTTAATATTTTTAATGCTGACTAGTAAAACAATTAACTCAAAACTGAGCAACTCTTCTGCCAGACGATTCGTTAGTAGAAGGACACCGCCAGCTAGTGTTTTATCCCCTCTCCTCTGGAACCTAGTGTTAAATGAAATCCTAACTAGTCTGGATGCGGATTGTTTCAGGGCGATTACCTATGCGGATGACGTTGCTATAGAGGTTTCAGGAAAGCATTTTAATACATTAAAAGAACTCTTACAAAATGCCTTAGACAGATTAATACGGTGTGGGCTGGGTGTTAGCACACGCAAAACCAATGTAGTCTTACTTTCGATGAAATACAAAATTCAATTTTTTAACCCTCCCTTTATTAAAGGAATTCAATTAAAATTCTTAGACGAGGCTAAGCACCTGGGTCTTGTTAAAAAAGCTACTGTAGCTCTCTTTTCATGCAAAAAGCAATTGGTAATAAATGGGGCTTGGAACCCAGAATCAGGTATTGGCTATTTACACATCAGTAATTAGATGGATTTTAATGTACAGTGTGGCAGTATGGTGTACTGCTTTATAGAAAGCCCCATCTGCGGCACTGGACACCTTACTCACTTAACACCTCTTTTGCTAGCCGTATTCTCAAATGACTTTTGCAGAAGCTGTTTGGACGAGGATGACGAGGAAACAGTTCTTTACCTTCTCTGTACATGCCCTGCTCTAGCTCGAAAACGCAAGGATTACCTAGGAGACTTCTTCTTTGACGATCTCAAGAATCTCAATCATATTAGCATAATCAGCCTCTCACGTTTCGTATAGGACTTAAACTGGTTTCATTGAGCTTTGGAGGGAGCCTAAAGATTCATGTCATGAGCCATTAAACTGGCCTAAGTGTGTCAGATTCCATCGTAGACATTCACTTTAATCTAACCTAACCTAGTTATCCCATTTATTGAGGCTCTAGGCTATATGAAATAAGACTAATACCGCTATTTTTTCCCTTTTAAGATTTTCACTATGTCAGCGTCACATTACATTATTTGATTTCAAGCAGTATCTTAGAAGATATCGCAGTTCTAAAATAACATAGGAGCAAAATAATGATTCAAATTAATGACGTCGGAAGGTCGGAAAGCGTTGATACGGAATAATGAGAAAGGGATAAAGGGAGAAAGGGAGCGCGGTGGCTTTAGTAAGATCTACGAGATACAATGCCGTGCGCCTTAGACTCGTTGTCGGTTCATACGGAAGTGTCGTGTTCAGCGAATTACTTATTCAAAATTATTTATCCAAATATCAGCTTATGAAACTTTTTGGAAAATAAATTTTCTATTTTAGTTGATTTTGTAGAATTTAATATAACATTCGGTATTTAATATTGTAGTATTTTAAGGTAATTCTTTTATCTTAGTAACCCCGTAAATGATACGAATGAAATCGTGAGCGGGACAATAAGTAGTTTATATTATTGGCTGGACCTATTTTAAAGGGACTTTTACTGGAAGGTAGCTGATGTTATAACTATAATGTTATATATTTTTTAACTTCCCACAGAAATTCATTGCAATCGGTCCGATTTGTCAAATTGAAAATTCTGACATTTCTGGACGTTTCAAAATCCCCATAATTTAAATCGAACACTTAAACAATCCAAAGACTCAGTTTACAGATAGAAATTAAATTTTAAAGTTAAAAATTTACCAATAAAATAAGTTTGTCTGAATTTTTTTCCTTTTTTTGAAATCTTTAGATCCTTTTTTTTTTAATTATTTATTTATATATAAAAGTTTTCAATTAAATTTTACAAATATTTTAAGTATGAATTTTTTGAGAGCTTATAAATATACGTTTTAAATTCAATGTTCGTTAATACATACTGACCCGTTTTTAAACTATCGAATTTTGAAAAAAAGTAAATGTTTTTAAAAAACCAGGAATTGAAATTTGATATTTTTGATCGTCAGATAGCAAAAGACCAAAAAAGGCTTTTCGTATTTTCATATTTTGAATCACATATGATTCATGGACTCTGGAATCACGGTAGAAAAATGTTCTATGTATCAAAAGTGATTAATAGTGAACGTAGAGACGTTTATCAGTCAGTTTGTACGGGGACAGAGAGTTGTTGAATAAAATCAGTTGGCAACACTACTTAACAATTGCCACCCATAAGTTCTGCATCATATAAGATTGAAAGGCACAACCGTTATGTTGGAAGATGCTGTGTTTCAAATTAATGAAGATTTCATTGTTGCTGGTGTATAATGTTTGTTGTTGTTATAGCAACAACCATCAACCATCATCGTTTCGTTCGTCATCGGTCGTATCTTAACATAAGTAAAATATACTTACACCTATATAGCTTATATAACTATTTGAGCTTATATAGCTATGGGTAGCATAGCTGGCAATTTTCGGGTGAGAACCGATTGTAATGCAAATTTTGAATGGCCCCATTGCTGCTGTTGCTTCTGCTTGAACTCAAGAGGCTACAAAACCCATAACCGAAAATACCCAAAATTATCACACACCAGAACGAAGCGTATTGAAGATAGCATCTGCAGGAGATAGAGAAAGAGGCGAGTTTTGCGGAGCTACTTTCGGAAAACAAAGGAACGCTACGATATGAAATACAGTTTTTGCTTGGTGCTGACTCTGGATCTGGGTGGAAGGCGCTGGCGATGTCGGGCATCCTGGACTAATGATGGGTCTGGTGTTTTTGGGGATCTACGTAGGTCCTAGTCTTAACCCTGATGGACGAACTTTAACAAATTGATAAGAGTTGGAGAATTTTAATTTCATTCTCTTCGAAACAAAAATGGACCGAAGTGGAACGGAGCGTAATTATTTTCAACTAAATGATGAATTTACTTAGTTTATATATATAATAAATATTGAGATATTACAAAATTCAAATTTTTGACCTTCAACTGCATTACCTACTTAGAACAGTGGGGTATACCAATACCAGTTGAAGTTTTTTGGGGTAAATATTTCATAACTACGAGAGTATAATTCGAATTTTATCACAACGAATAATAATTTTGTAGATGTTTACAAAGTATCTTTAAAATTATCAGAAAAAAAAAACTTTGATGACACTTACAAGTCGATGGCAATTAAAACAGTCAATTCAAATTATATTGCAAGAGATCAAAACTTATTTAAAGTTTAACATTTTAATAATGAGCAATAAAATCATTTCAATATTGTTTTATGGAGCAATTCTTAGGTAGTCCTTGTGCCTGTATCTTCTTTTGCAACAAATTGGAGAGATTTACTTAGCATAGGTTCTCACAATAGGGATGTGGTGATTTTGACAATTTGTGGCAGCCATAATGGTTCTTTTACTTTCTGTACAAATATTGTCTTTTTGGCAATTTTCAGCGCCAAGCAACGATGCCCACGTTGTGGACTTTTAATGTGGCTGAACACAAACGACTATAACTTCAAACATGAGTTACTCTTTGGTGTGGATTTTGGTAGTTTTTGGTCATTGGTCCGTTCTTCGTCAGTTCTTTACCTCCTCTGAAAATGCCTTGATCTAGCTTAAAGACGCAAGACTTATCTAGAAGAGTAAGTCTTTCGAGTTTCTTAAGGAATTTAAACTGGTTTTATTGAGTTCAAGATTTAAGCACTATCAAAATGGCCTTAATGCGTCCTACTAACTCTCGGGCAGCCACTTTAACCTTATTCAACATAACATATCAAATTTCGAAGAATTCATAGGGCTATTATCACCCATGTTAAAATGTTTGAACATCAAAATTATCACCTTGAAAACAGAGATCTGGTGCTAGCCTCCTTTAATAAGCCCATTCCAATTCCTATCTATAGGTATAACGTGTGTATTTGTTTGACCATAGTCCTGGATTAAAAGGCAGTAGAGTAGGCTTTATTCAATCATTAAAAATGCCTATTGGTGTATAGTTATCCGGCTTCATTAATGTGGCTTCTTGTGGCCTATATTAAATGATATGGACAAAAGACAACTGATTTAAACAGGATGGTGCTACTTATCACTCAGCTTAAGACACAATCAACTGTTTTCATGGCATGGTTATCTCGGGAAGGGGCGACATTGGCCTAAAAGATCGTGTGATTTGACCACTTTTAACTTGTTCTTGTGGGGGTTTCTTAAGCCGTAGGTTTATGCGAATGAGCATCAAACCAACGCTGGCCTCAAAGACAAAATAAATAAACACTTTCAAATGTGCGTCACCCCGTGAAGCTGATGCGGTCATTTATATATAAAAGTCTCAAATAATGATAAAACTTTGTTGATATTTCATATCCAAGGCTTGTTGGTGTTTCTAAATGAGGATATTTTCACGTGGTCAGAAAGTCACCCCAACGGCACAACCCCCAACCTGGAGGGGCAGATCCTTAGTATTACTCAAAAGACGGCGAGACAGATAAACCGCTCTTTATAGCCCTTGGCTCCAAATATGTCGTAGAAGCCCTATCAGGTGTTCATGAAGTAGTTTCAACTTACTGGAACTGTAGAGCATTGAATCCATATCGGGAATTCCTCCGCTGCCGTCTTAATAAGGAGAGATGCCTTAGTGTAAACACATCTCCCCCCTCTCCCGTTTGCTGTCCACTAGAACTGTCCACTGGGATTAAAAACCAATCTCCATTAGAGGTACTAGACACCCGATGTTCACCGTGCTGAGGTGAGGGTAGGAGTTGATAGACAGAGGTGGGTTTTGAGAAAAACCTGTGGATGCTTGTGTCCTCTTGAATGTACATTTCTACCATTTGCACATCAAAGAAAGACCACTTCTCCAAATTATATAACGGTGATGAAGAACCGAATTCTGTTGTTAGGGAGATTAAACCACTGAACATAGGCGACGCAGATCAATAATTCCGCCTACCTGCATGTTACAGGGAAGAGCTCTACAGGGCAATGTCTAGTTTTGGCATATCTGTCAAACTTATCTGTTTGTGCAGAATTACAATGGAGAATGCACGATGCTCTATCAAGGTCAGTCACCAATGCTTTTCATGTCAAAAAGGTTTAAAACAAGGCTATGCACTGTCATGTGACTTCTTTACCATCGTTCTGGAAAGATTTGTGCAAAACTCATACGTCAACACTAGAGGCACAATCTTTCAAAGGTCTATCCTATTACTCGTAAACGCCCATGATATTGATATAATTGGAAGATCAAAGCATAATGTCAGTAGAGCGGTTTTGAGAATTGTGACGGAAGCGGACAAGATGGGTTTAGTGGTCAGTTAGGGCAGGACCAAGTAAATGCTGTCATCAAAAAAGGAGATTGAATAACGACGTCTTGGACAAAATGTCACCATGGTAAGCTATATCCTTGAGGTAGTTGAAGATTTTGTCTACCTAAGCACCGCTATAAACTCAAACAACGTAACCAGCGCTTAAATCAAACGAAGAATAATTCTTGTAAGTCGCTGCTTCTTTGGATTTAAAAGGCAAATGAGTAGTAAAGTTCTCTCTCAACCATCCAAAATCACCATCTATAAGACACTAATAATCCCGGTTTTCATTCATGGCACTAAAGCCTGGAAGCTGTTAAAGCAAGATAAAAGCGTCTTAGGATGCTTCGGGGGAAAGTTCTTCTGGTTGCACTCGGAGGTGGGTGAAGAACTCAACCAGCTTATCGTGCAAAACTGAAGACAGCTTGCTAGGGACCGTGCTGGTTGGAGACGCATGTTGGTTGAGGCCTAGGTTCACCCTGGACTGTAGCACCCCCCTAAGTAAGTAAGTAAGATGATCTTCGATGATCAAAAATGTCATTTTTTTTAAATACCTAACTATTTTTTTACAGAACTTAATATCTCAGAAAGGAGTGAACATTTTTTAACGAAATTTAAATGTTAAATGTAAATTTAGTTTCAAAAACCCGCTCTTATGATTTTCGAAAATAAATTAAGTTAATCTAGGCTATTTGAGAAATGAAATTTAATTTAAATTTTTGAGAAAAAATTTATTTTGCAGGTACATTTTTAAATCTTAAAATAGAGGAAAAATTTGTAAACAGACTTTTTTTGAAGAAATTAGAAAGTTTCAGTTGTATAAAACTTTTACAGTCTTATTTAAAAACGCTGTATAGAGCCTACATAAAGTTATGTTATCTCTATAATGCCTCTAAACGCAAAAATGCTATTTATAAAACTTATACAAGGTTGCATAGTCCCATAATAAGCTAAACGCGTTTTGAGGTTGAATAGAGCCTACATAAGGAAATTATTGTTATTATTATTTCGTAAATGTCATTTTGATTTCTCTCCTCTCTTTTTGAAATTAAAATAAAAACAATAATGCCTCTCGAGTTTAGCTCGTGAGCCGAAGAAACGAAGAATCTAAAAAAAATATAGATTTTCGAAAGAGAATATCATACAAATAATTGGAATTATTTTGTTATATTTTAGTTGCTATGACAACTAGCAGATTTTATAGTACTTTTGGCACTTTTTTTGATATAAGCATTGTATAACTAAAATTTATAGCAGATTTTTTTATAAATAGGAATTTTTGCAACGTTACATAGAGCCTACATAAATCCTTATTCACTGTATAACTATTCATCTGTTAATATATTAAAAAATTTAAGAAATCTAGAACTCAGATTTAAGCAAAAATTTCAAGAACATAAATTCCCCAAAAACAGCAAAACCGACACTTTTGTTAAACTAACTAACATTTTTCTCTCCACAATTTTTAACTTTCGTTGACTTCTTTAATATCAAAACAGTTTTAAATATCAGCTCCAATCCACGAGTAAGCAGTCTGAAGCGATATTTTGATATTTCAAAAGCATTTGATTGGGTTTGGCATCAGGCCCTCTTATCGAAAATGCGTGGTTTCTGTTTTTACGAATCCCTCCTTCATTGGATTCTGTGTGGACCACTTTGCAAAAAAAAAAAAGGAAAAGGAACGAAACAAACATTTATTCAATAAATAGAACGCGAACTAATCGAATTGCAAAATTAATAACTGCTGAACGCATTCATCGATATCGATTGTAATTTATCGATTCTCGTTTTAGAAACTTGGCAAGTTCCTGAAGGCCAAGGTGGCCATCTTGATTTCCGCTAAGCAGAAATTCTGTCCTTTCGCTTACCAACCTTCAGACAGAGAGGTCAGCCCTAACTTAATTAAAGAAAAAAAAAAAAGAATTGTTGTTATTAGTTTAATTAAATTTTTTTTACAACTAAAGAATAGAAAATAAAATAAAACATAAAAAGAAAATTATCAGAAAAAAAAATAACAAGGTGATAATAAAAAAAAAGGCTCCAGAGTAAATACACTCGTTGCCAATAACGTCTTACGGCTGGAACAGGTGCAATCACCTGTTATCCCTCCACACATCCATCCATTCAGACGCCTAGAGGCTGAAACAGGTGCAAGCACCTGTCTTCCATCCAGTCATTTTTAAAAGCGTGACGTCGTCAAGGAATCCAAGACGGAGGCTAGAGCCTTCTCTTCAATCCCGAAGAAGCACCGTGGAGGTAACAAAAGATGGAAAACCGAGAAAACATATGTATAGCAGACATACACGAAGAAAAGTTTATATCAAACTTAATTTTGTTATCAATTAATACGCAATAATTATATGTGTATATAAAAAAAATGTATCACAGAATTATCAAAAACAAACGAGAAAACTAATAAAACAAAAAAAGTACATATTATATAAAAAAAAAGGAAATTTAAAAAAAAAAAATTAATGAAGAGATAAATATGTACCCTAAAGAAAAATTCGTGTTCTTTTACAATCATGCAATCACACATTAATTCAATTCATATATTCTCACATTCATAATTAAAAACGTTCACACATACAAAAATTATTGCATTTAGATTCATACATTGACTAAATTTTATCGTTAATTATTATATTTGCTATTTTTTTTATTACTTAAATATTAAAAATCTAAACGTCACACATACATATACTTAATCATTCACAAAATTAAACATATACACTTTCATACGTTCACCCTGTTACAAATTTAAACTTGCATGCATTACACACTACAAATTTCCATTACACTCACTTTAAAATTCAAATTTATATGACATAAACAAAACATACAACTTATACAACACAACAAAGCTGCTGTGCACAACATCTTTACTGTGGGGTAAGTCCAAAGAAAATTTGATTTTGTATATATATATATTAAATATTATATAAACATGATCTTACAATAATCACATACATACATAAAATCATAAAAATGACAAATGAGAAATAGTTAAGTATTGAGTAATTCATGTACCTCGGGAAATTTCGTACTAAAATTTTTTTTAAATGAGTGACAAGTGTTCACAAACTATCTTTCTCGAATCATAGGGTAAAAGTACATATGATTAACTTTTGTGAATTTGTTTTTAGTTTATTGAATGGTTTTATTATATATATTTTTTTTATTTAAATTTTTTGAAACAATGAAAAACAATTTAATTTTTTTAAATTCTAATAATAATCAATATGATTATGGAATTAATATAGATTTATCACTATAATTATCATAGCGCATTGTATAAAGTAGATATCACTACCTAAATAAAAATACTTATTATAACGTACAGCAAATCAGCATGTTCTCATTTTCATTGTCACTTTTGTTTGAAAGGTAAATCGCTCAAATGATGAGCTATTGAGTTTTTTTGTTTTGAGTGCGTGGGAAAGGAAAGGAAGGGATGATGGGGAAGAGGAATAATGTAGTTTAAGATTTTAAATTTCATCTTTGATCAGGGGTCATTGAACTGAAATAATTGAGTGACTCAATGGCCATGGAGTCTCATTATAATGTAGACGGAGGGAGGGTTATACTCAGGCACCTGTTACCACCTAGGGTTGCCAACACAAATTTCTAAGAACTGTTAATATCTAGCGCGAAAACTACGTCATAAGATTTTTATTTAACACCCTTTATTTTATTTCGGCATGAAAAAAATGTACGGCGGTTCGATAACAGGTACAAGTACCCACCCCACCGACGAGCTACCAATGGCGGTGCAAGCATGCCGAACCGTACCTTGTTGATCGAACACCTCACCCAACATTCCGCATATCATCCAGGGAATCCTGTGGTCTTGGATGTTTTGATAGGAAAAAGGCAGACCATCGCTGGTTGTTGGATGAGATTAGACTTCATCAATTTATTTGATGGGGTTTCCGTTACACAGGTGGCGCCCAACGAGTGAGGCTCGACTGCCCGAAGGATATCATTTATGCAAATCTGAAAGCATATGACCTACATGGTCCAACAGATCAAGAAGTATAGATCACTTAATTTGTACATTTGATATCTCTTCCAGTTAAAATCGATTGCAATTGCTTGTGCTAAAGTTTTATTGTAATGTTTGTTTTCAAATTTATTTACTTTTCGTACGTTGGTACATCCCTTAGTTTCGGCTATAAGTTAGCTTTACTTTGAGCAGTGTTTCAACTTACCGAAAACAAAAAGAAAAATTATTTAAATGAGTTCTAGTCGAAAAGCTTTATGTCCGAGAGTTTTTAGGTACTTTGTTTACGAAATCTCTGTCCGTTGCATAGACCTTTTAGATTTTTACTTTACGCTTTGTACATCTGTTTGATAGCAATAATCATGGACGACCGGGATTATGCAGTTCAAGTTAACACGTATCCGACTGTTGCGCCCAAGGTTCTTATCAAACGAAGCAACTTTAATCGACACAAAACATACAGTCCCACTTGATGTTGAAAGGAATCGACGAAGATATATATATGTATGCATACATAATGAAGTCATAATATCCAGCGAAATATATGTTTATATATATTAACGGCCTAAGAATGAAGAAGTTGTTTTTAACGTTCATCTTAGTTGCGATAATATATGTAGTGCATATAAGCTATTTATTTTGAATTCAATAAGCGTTAATTTCTTAGATTTTTTTTTGTGTACCATCATCCTTTTTAACTTTTCCCAGCACGAATAAAATACACAACAATACATACACATATATATTCATACATCGTTACATTTGATTTTTGTACTGAATTTTTTTGATATTTTAAATTTGATTTGAACTTGATTATTTTGATTCAATTTTTTTTGCATACTAAACGTTTGCTATTGCAAGTCTTCAGTTTTACTTGATTAAAATTTCGTTTTAATTCTATTTTCTTTAAACGTTTTTTTTAGTTACATTTTTATTATTTTTGTAAAAAAAAAAAAAAAAAAAAAAAAGAATTTTAGTTCTTTTCTTGGTCTTTTCGTTAAATTTCTTTTTTTGATTTATAAAATAAAAAATGGCACCTTCTCGCGATAAGTCTAAAGACAAATCGAAAGATAAAGCGAAAGAAAAAACAAGCACTAGTTCACGTACTCGTATAGGGCTTAACTCAGAACCAGGATCCTCAAATAGGACTCCATCAACTAGCGCTGTTGATGAAGACCAGAGTCACCATGGTCAAGAACCAAACCCTGTCGATGATGGTCAAAACAATGATCATTCAGAACAAACTGAAGCTCATGAACCAATTAATTTTAATAAAAGTTTGCAAAGATACATAACTAATATAGCAAATGCGACAATCGGTTTAAGTAGAGCAGAAGATTTGAGAACTAGACAGGCTGAATACGAAGTAGAGAGGACAAAAATGCGCGAAGAAATCGTAAATACTATTCGGGATACTTTGAGAGCTGCAACTCCTGCTCCTCGTTCGCGACCTTTTCCTGATTTATCTCATCCCGAAAATCACAGTACTGTTCGTCCTGGTAGGAGTTCAGATGAAAATCTGGAGCATCCTCATTTAAGCGAAAATGCTGAAAACTTTTTGAGCCATTTGAACAATCTTAATTTGAATGCTCCAACACCTAGTCCAGGTAATGCACTTTCATCTCACGGTTCGTTTCGTGCGGTGGCATTTCACAAATGGGGTTTGAAATTTGATAACGTTAGAATGACGATTGATGATTTCCTAATCCGTTTGAAAAGATTAAAGACTAGCTACAACGTTTCCTGGGAAGAAATTTTTCTTCACTTCCACCTCTTTGTAACTGGACCTGTTGAAAGTTGGTTTTGGACATTTCTGAAAACTAATCCAGACGCTAACTGGCAGAGCCTAGAGTTCGCTCTGATAGAGCAATACAGAAGCATAGAGACGGATTCAGAATTGTCAAGAAAGATGTTCGACAGACGTCAAGGCCCCAATGAAAGTTTTGACGAATTTTATAATGCTATTCTAATAATGAATGCTCGTCTTCACTCTCCAAAATCGAGAAAAGAGCTAATCGATCTAATTAAACAAAATGTGAGAAGAAGGACAGGAGAACTTCTTATTACATTCTCAACCCAGAGTTTGGCAGAAATGGTTTACGTATGTAGATCAATAGAAAAGCATGCCCAAACGCAAAATGAAAACTTTCGACAGAAACCATTTTTACAAAACAGTGTAAAAAAACAAGTCAGTGAAATTGAAACCGTTTCAGAAGAGGCATTTGAAATTGATGCTTTAAACATTTCGAATTCAAATTTAGCAAAGTACACTTGTTGGAACTGCAAGAATAAGGGTCATTCGTTCGTTCAGTGCCCAGATCCTCAACGGAATCTATTCTGTTATAAATGCGGCCTGGAAAACGTAACAACCCCCAACTGTTCTCACTGTTCGGGAAAACAGAAACAGGGCAATACGACCACCGGAGCGTTTTGTCCTGCGAGAACACATCCGGATCCAAAATAAACGAAGATAATTCATTTTCAAAATTTACAACAAATCCTAATAATATACCTGACTTATCTTTACCTGAATTGACCAATGAATTGGAAGGTTCAAAAACTCTTGATTTTTCGAATCAACCTTCAAAAATACCTTCTATTAACAATCAACCTGTAATTAAAAAAACACTTGACCAGACGAAAACACTTGATTTCTCTAATAATTCCGAATCCAAAAATACACATTTTAAAATTCTTAAACGACCTTTCGCCGAAAATATTCAAAACTCTTGTTCATCTAGAAATATCATACCGCTTCATGAAAGGATAAGATATTATTACGAAGCTCGTAATCGAATTATGGTCCCTATTTCTAAGAAAATAACAAAGTTGAGAGATCGTTTTAAGAATAAAAGAAAAATTCATAAAGAAATCTGTTCTAGTATAATTTGTAATAGTGAAGACCCAAGACCATATGCAAATGTGTCAATTTTTGGAAAGCCAATGCTTGGTCTATTAGATAGCGGTGCTAGTATTAGTTGTCTAGGTACAGGGTGCTTAGAACTTATTCAAAATTTAGGATTACCCTACAAAAACTTTAAATCTATTGTTAAGACCGCGAGTGGACAGATGCAACAAATTATAGGGGAGCTAACAATCGAGATAACCTACAAACAAAAAACCAAGAAGATGAAGATGTACTTAGTTCCATCTCTCGAACAACCATTATATCTTGGCATAAACTTCTGGAAACTATTCCAAATTGCTCCACAGATAATATCGGAAATTTGTCCGTTGTCGTCATATAGAATAAGTGATCCAAACGCTCACGAACTGTCAAATGATCAAACCAAAGCATTGGAACAGGTTATAAGTTTGTTTCCGTCTAATGCCAAAGAAGGGCTTGGACGGACAACACTCGAAAAACACACAATAAACACAGGCGATATCGAGCCGATTAAACAACGTCATTATCCCGTGTCTCCTGCCATTCAAAAACTAATGTACGAGGAACTGGATAGAATGTTGGCGTTAGATGTAATTGAAGAAAGTGAAAGTGCTTGGAGCTCTCCAGTGGTTCTAGTACGTAAGCCAGGAAAAAACCGCTTATGTCTCGATTCCAGGAAGCTCAATAAAGCAACGAAAAATGACGCCTATCCTTTTCCCAACGTAGAGAATCTTTTAAGTCGTCAAGCAGATACACATTACATTAGTAGTGTGGATCTAAAAGACGCTTTCTGGCAAATTCCTCTTTCGGAAGAGTCACGAGAGAAAACTGCGTTTTCTGTGCCCGGTAGACCCTTATATCAATTCAAGGTCATGCCCTTTGGCTTATGCAATGCTGCCCAGCGCCTTTGTAGACTAATGGACAAAGTGGTACCTAACGAATTGAAACAATTCATCTTTGTTTATTTGGATGATCTTTTGGTGGTTTCAGAAACGTTTGATAAGCATATTACTATATTACGTGCATTAGCATCACTCTTACGTAAAGCTGGTCTTACTATTAATATACAAAAGTCCAAGTTCTGTTTTAAGGAACTTCGTTACTTAGGATTTATAGTTGGTGGAGGATGTATTAAAACTGATCCGGACAAGGTTTCGGCTATAAAACACTTCCCGATACCGAAAACACCTAAACAAGTAAGAAGATTTCTAGGTTTATCAGGTTGGTATAGACGTTTCGTCCCTAATTATTCTTCCCTAGCTGCACCAATAACAGACACCTTAAAAAAACATAAGAACTTTGAATTTCCTAATGAAGCTATGGAGGCTTTTGAAAAGTTGAAAACTGCGTTGACTACCGCTCCAGTCTTAGTCAATCCAGACTTTAACAAGCCCTTCATTATATCATGTGATGCATCCTCAACTGGCGTAGGTTGCGTCCTCAGTCAGTTGGATGATAATGAGTTGGAAAGACCAATTTACTACTATTCCTACAAACTTAACCAAGCACAGCGTAACTATAGTGTTACTGAACTTGAATGTTTGGCTGCTGTTTTGGGGGTAGAAAAGTTTCGACCGTATGTTGAAGGCCATCATTTTACTATTATTACTGACCATTCGAGTCTTAGATGGCTCATGAACCAGAAAGATTTATGTGGGAGGTTAGCGCGTTGGAGTTTAAGGTTACAACGATTTTCTTTTGTAATTGAGCATCGAAAGGGCTCGCAAAATGTTGCACCAGACGCTCTTTCCAGGGTGTTTGCAGCCGATGAACTCGCAGCAATTTCAAAGAGCGACGAAAACAATTCCGAA
This sequence comes from Eupeodes corollae, assembly GCF_945859685.1. Lineage (NCBI taxonomy): Eukaryota > Metazoa > Arthropoda > Insecta > Diptera > Syrphidae > Eupeodes > Eupeodes corollae. The sequence continues at coordinate 96,484,961 of NC_079149.1, forward strand.
GTTCTACAAATCGATTTGTCGGATCCTTCATTTAAATCAAAAGAGTACCTGAAGTTGATCGACACAATTCAACAAAACCAGAATCAGTTACCTGATCTCCAAATTTCGGAGAACTATGTGTACAAGAAGGTTAAACATTCAACGGGAAATCCAATTGAAGATGATTGTACCTGGAAATTGTGGATTCCAACTGCGCTGACCAACCATCTTATCCGACTAGCTCATGATCCACCCCTAGCTTCGCATGGTGGATTTACGAAAACATTGTATCGCCTCAGAGACCGATTTTACTGGCCTAATATGGCGGTTCAAGTAAAATCATTTATAGGGGACTGCATCGTCTGTAAAACTACCAAGGCTCCGAATTCCATACTAAGACCACCTATGGGCCAATCATTCATTGTGGATAAGCCTTTCCAACATATATACGTAGACTTTTTGGGTCCTTATCCAAGGTCAAAGAAGGGAAACATATATATTATAGTTTGCTTAGATCAATTCACCAAATTCGTCCTAGCGAAACCTTTAAGAAAAGCAACCTCCGATTCAGCTATAGAATTTTTAGAGACAAATGTATTTTCGTTATTTGGTGTACCAGAGTCTCTCCTATCGGACAATGGAAAGCAATTCGTCAGCAAAGAGTTCTCCAAGTTCTTAGAGTCATATGGGACAAAACACATACGAACTGCTTCATACGCTCCTCAAGCTAATGCGAGTGAGCGTGTAAATCGCTCTATACTAGCTGCTATAAGAGCATACGTAAGTGCAGAACAATCTAATTGGGATAAATGTCTTGTTTCAATCTTGAGTGCTTTGAGATCCACGGTGCATTCAGCGATTGGCATGTCTCCTTTTGAAGCCTTATTCGGGCAATCAAAAGTAGAACATGGCTCGGACTATTCTCTGCTTCGAAAGCTAAATATTTTAAACAATTCCGAAATCAATATCTTGTCAAAAGCTGTTAAAATGAACATGCTACACAACCGCATCAAGGAGTCCTTAGCACAAGCTCATAAGTTATATGAGAAAACGTACAACACTCGTAGCAAAACATGTCGTTATTCGGTTGGCCAATTAGTTTTTAAAAGAAACTTTGTGTTGAGCGATAAGTCTAAAAATCGGAACTCCAAATTGTGTCCAAAATTTATTCAAGCCAAAATTAAGAAAATTGTCACAAACAATCTCTATGAATTAGAAGACCTTGACGGAAAATCATTAGGAATAGTCCATGCTAAAGATATACGAACTTAATTTTAATTTATTTTCTAAATTATTCTGAAGAACAACAAAAATATTCCTTTCAATCACTGTGGCGTATGCTTACTTTTTTTTTTTTTGGTAAAATTCAAAAGTTGTCCTTTTACATTCCATTTTCATGTCAATGTTGACATGAATTTGCAATGTTGTGTGTGGACCACTTTGCAAAAAAAAAAAGGAAAAGGAACGAAACAAACATTTATTCAATAAATAGAACGCGAACTAATCGAATTGCAAAATTAATAACTGCTGAACGCATTCATCGATATCGATTGTAATTTATCGATTCTCGTTTTAGAAACTTGGCAAGTTCCTGAAGGCCAAGGTGGCCATCTTGATTTCCGCTAAGCAGAAATTCTGTCCTTTCGCTTACCAACCTTCAGACAGAGAGGTCAGCCCTAACTTAATTAAAGAAAAAAAAAAAAGAATTGTTGTTATTAGTTTAATTAAATTTTTTTTACAACTAAAGAATAGAAAATAAAATAAAACATAAAAAGAAAATTATCAGAAAAAAAAATAACAAGGTGATAATAAAAAAAAAGGCTCCAGAGTAAATACACTCGTTGCCAATAACGTCTTACGGCTGGAACAGGTGCAATCACCTGTTATCCCTCCACACATCCATCCATTCAGACGCCTAGAGGCTGAAACAGGTGCAAGCACCTGTCTTCCATCCAGTCATTTTTAAAAGCGTGACGTCGTCAAGGAATCCAAGACGGAGGCTAGAGCCTTCTCTTCAATCCCGAAGAAGCACCGTGGAGGTAACAAAAGATGGAAAACCGAGAAAACATATGTATAGCAGACATACACGAAGAAAAGTTTATATCAAACTTAATTTTGTTATCAATTAATACGCAATAATTATATGTGTATATAAAAAAAATGTATCACAGAATTATCAAAAACAAACGAGAAAACTAATAAAACAAAAAAAGTACATATTATATAAAAAAAAAGGAAATTTAAAAAAAAAAAATTAATGAAGAGATAAATATGTACCCTAAAGAAAAATTCGTGTTCTTTTACAATCATGCAATCACACATTAATTCAATTCATATATTCTCACATTCATAATTAAAAACGTTCACACATACAAAAATTATTGCATTTAGATTCATACATTGACTAAATTTTATCGTTAATTATTATATTTGCTATTTTTTTTATTACTTAAATATTAAAAATCTAAACGTCACACATACATATACTTAATCATTCACAAAATTAAACATATACACTTTCATACGTTCACCCTGTTACAAATTTAAACTTGCATGCATTACACACTACAAATTTCCATTACACTCACTTTAAAATTCAAATTTATATGACATAAACAAAACATACAACTTATACAACACAACAAAGCTGCTGTGCACAACATCTTTACTGTGGGGTAAGTCCAAAGAAAATTTGATTTTGTATATATATATATTAAATATTATATAAACATGATCTTACAATAATCACATACATACATAAAATCATAAAAATGACAAATGAGAAATAGTTAAGTATTGAGTAATTCATGTACCTCGGGAAATTTCGTACTAAAATTTTTTTTAAATGAGTGACAAGTGTTCACAAACTATCTTTCTCGAATCATAGGGTAAAAGTACATATGATTAACTTTTGTGAATTTGTTTTTAGTTTATTGAATGGTTTTATTATATATATTTTTTTTATTTAAATTTTTTGAAACAATGAAAAACAATTTAATTTTTTTTTATTCTAATAATAATCAATATGATTATGGAATTAATATAGATTTATCACTATAATTATCATAGCGCATTGTATAAAGTAGATATCACTACCTAAATAAAAATACTTATTATAACGTACAGCAAATCAGCATGTTCTCATTTTCATTGTCACTTTTGTTTGAAAGGTAAATCGCTCAAATGATGAGCTATTGAGTTTTTTTGTTTTGAGTGCGTGGGAAAGGAAAGGAAGGGATGATGGGGAAGAGGAATAATGTAGTTTAAGATTTTAAATTTCATCTTTGATCAGGGGTCATTGAACTGAAATAATTGAGTGACTCAATGGCCATGGAGTCTCATTATAATGTAGACGGAGGGAGGGTTATACTCAGGCACCTGTTACCACCTAGGGTTGCCAACACAAATTTCTAAGAACTGTTAATATCTAGCGCGAAAACTACGTCATAAGATTTTTATTTAACACCCTTTATTTTATTTCGGCATGAAAAAAATGTACGGCGGTTCGATAACAGGTACAAGTACCCACCCCACCGACGAGCTACCAATGGCGGTGCAAGCATGCCGAACCGTACCTTGTTGATCGAACACCTCACCCAACATTCCGCATATCATCCAGGGAATCCTGTGGTCTTGGATGTTTTGATAGGAAAAAGGCAGACCATCGCTGGTTGTTGGATGAGATTAGACTTCATCAATTTATTTGATGGGGTTTCCGTTACAATTCTTAATTACCTATCGGATCGTTCAATATAAGTAGTATTCGATGGTTTCAAGCCTGAAAACCACAAAAATGAAGATAGTACTCTTAGCTGTTCATATTCGTTTTCAGACTCACAGCCCTTTCCTTCGGATATCGAACTGCATCGAAAAAATATGATAAGTTCATTAAATTTCGACCTTAACAGCATTCTATAATGGGGATTAAAAAACCGGGTGGAATTTAATGCTTCGAAAACGCAATGCTTCTTGTGTTTAATGCGAGATACACCCCCTTGCCCATATCCATGGATGGCACTTGCATCGAGGATACTGAACATTTCGATATTCTCGGTATGTGTCACCAACCACTTATAAACTTATATACGTCTGGAGTATAACTCACATCTCTAGACTGGTGCACCTATAACTTACAACTACCATTATTTTAACGGTTTATGCTCATGAGAAGTAGCCAATTGCATTCCTCCCTTTAAACAGTTTAACAGTAATACTTGCGCTTCTAGGAATGGTCATCATCAGTATACCCTTAAACCAAACTTCGGTCGTACTGTCATGTACGGAGATTCCTTCTTTAGCCGTACTACGCGAATGTGGAATGCCTTACCACACTCTGTTTCTGTTTCTTTCTCTCTCCTCTTCATACTGCTCACACTGTGACTTTACATACTATGGGTAGTAATATCCCCTTGAGTGTGCTCTCATTATAAAAATAAACAAAAAAAACTTCTGAAAACTGAGTCCGAAAAAACTACGTTATAAAAAGCCAGACAATTTTAAATATCACATTCATCCTTATTTTCTGGGCTTTTGACTTTTTGTAGAGTTTCTCGCATCGTTTCAAAACAATTTCTTACATTTCTGCGTGAAAGCAACAAAAATCCTCTAAATTATTGTGTTTTGCTCTTAAATATGACATATTTAGAAAACTTCTAGAATCTTGGAATGCTTTCATATGTAGAGTGCCGACCAAATTAAAAAGTTAGACTATTGTGCATATATGTTTAGCGTGTGACCCCCCTGATTAAATGTCTGGATCCACCCTTGAAATACGTCGAATTTGTGCTTAGCTTCGAAAACGACGATGGGACGACTGTAATCTTCAATTCGGAGCTTTGTATTCATATGATAACCGACTTTTTTTTAACTGCTATTAACGAATAAAACTTGGAAAAAATGTTGTGTCAACAAGATGGTGCCACATGCCACACAACTCAAGAGAATACGGCCGCGTAATTTTTTGTCGTGGCAATATCAACTACTTCTTGTAACAGGGCATTCAGTGCAAGCGGGGGAAATGTTTTGATATTTGTTGATTTGGTTATATTCTCAAATAAAGCTTTTAAAGAAATAAATCAATAGTTTAAAATTGTTCCGAGATGAAAAAGATGTACTTTTTTCTCACTGAGAAGATTAAATTGTAGCGTAAATTTCTCCAACAATGAACTGGATATTGTATTTCCATTTATTTTGAGTTTTAAACAGTTGAAGAACTTCTTTCGAGGCCTGTTGCATATCATCTATTATTTGTTCTACTAAATGATCAATTTGTTGAATTGTCTTCCTTTGAAATCAAAGGTTTATAACATTTACAAGTTTATCTCTGAGTTCCTTTCAGCTTTTTTTCTTGTTCTGGAATCTTAGGACTATTTTTTTACTTTTATTTCCGCTTGAATCAGTGATAAAATTATTGACACTCATATTATTTCTTTTGAGACTTTAAACAGCGAAAAAGTCTAAAAGGTCTGGTATATTGTTAGAATCTAATATCAATACCAAAATAATACACAAATATTTTCTGTTTAGAGATAATAATCAATATTATTTCCTTTAGGAACGTCATCATAAGAAGCCTAAGATATAAGCCTAGAAAGAACATAGAAAAAACTAATTTTCCTTATAGTTTCATGGCAAAGAAAATAATTTTTTACCAAGTAACTTAGTTGAAAATCTGTTAATTAAAAAAGATTTTAATTAAATTAAATAAACTCTGATGGCTCAAAGTTAATTAAGTCATAATGGCCTTGGAACCGCAAAAGAATAGACACTCCATATCAGTTATACACACTTTTCAACTTCACATAGTCTACACCAACTTACCAGCTACATCTTTTGGCAAAGTTGAATAATTTATTTTCAAAATATGTATGAACTGAACTTAGTAAAAAGGAATCTCTGGGGTTATTCGTACCTTCACGGTGCACATCAGTGTCTAATAGTTAACTGCCGCTGAAATGACAAAAGAACAAAACTTCTCAAAACTTTCACATAACATATACGTTAGTTGGTTTACCCTGGGTTCCAATGCAGAAGTCTTACCATAAGTGAAGAAGGCTAAGTGCCTTTCATGCTAGGTATTCTCTGTTGATAAATCATATAGGAATGGGTGAAAACCATATAAGGGTATAAACCCTTCTATTCAAATCCTGCCCAAACACCCACACCCATCAACCCCACTTTTATATCTCACTCAATAAGTTCGGTGATGTTACGTGCGAGACATGTTGAACCGCCTTAAAACTATGCATGATATCTGGTATGGTATTCCCTAAGTTACAGTCACACGCTGCCACAACACTACGCGTCGCGTAGCTTCAAGGCACGCTTGCTAAAATTTCCCTTATGGGCATTATTCCTTACGGAGAAACTGAAACTGGAACTCGATTTCAGCACGGCTAGAGCTTTTGGCCTGAAGTCTTCACCACGCGCGGCGTGTGGTACTTTCTGCATCAGACGCTCTCTTCATCGTAATCGTACTTACAACCTACATATCTCTACACAGGCCAGAAAATTTGTGAAACATAAATACAACTGTAGTTTCCCAAGGCAACATCATGCAATGTGCATTCCCTGAAATTGAGTTCACAAAAAGTAGAACGCATATAGTTCCATTTATCGTATCCGAAAATTCATATCGTCGTCGCTGTTCGTTCGTTTGTTAGTTCGTTTTGCAAAAAGGACGAAGGATTGGGCCTCGTGCGACAACATGACACCAACACCATCTCTGTATACTTGCTTCCAAATTCCAACTGGCAAAAAGGGTCCACTCGACTCGCCTCGCCTTGCCTTGCCTTGCCTTGCCTTTGCCTGACGTGCATGTAATTTTTAGTGAATTCCGCCGGCTAAATGTACTTTGCTCAATCGAAATTGCAGCACTTAAGCCAGTCCTAGGTGCTACAAAAATTAATTAAATAAAGTGCCGCCGCCACACTTGTGCACAATGTGGCATCGCAATAGCAATCGCAATTGCATACAGAGTGAGCGAGTGTGGATGTGGCATTGGTATGATGATGGTTTTGTGGCCCATTCGAGCAATCAGAGGACATTTCTCTAGGTTGACTATGTAGATAGTTTTGTGTGTCGCCAAGTTCGTTGCAGCAGCAAAAGTGATCCTTGAAGTAACTTGAAGAAAATCATGAGTGTGGAATGTGTGTGTGCGAAGGAGAAAACCAAAAAGCCAGTGAAGCAGCCAGAGCTACATCAAGAATCTTAGAAAATTGCCTTAAAAAAGCGCGTTCTACATACAAGTATGCAGGAAGATGAATTACTGTATAATTACACTATGGACGGCAAGAGAGGATTCAAATTAATTTAATATATGTTCGATCCATGAAATAAATGGAGAAGTCAGTTTATTTGCTGTTTGGTTGTTTGTTTGTTTGTTTGTTTGTATGTTTGTCTGTCCTTCACGTCGTAACGGATCAATATTATGACATGACTTTTTGTGTGGAGGTATTTACAAGACTGGAGATTTTTTTTTTTACTTTTATGCGCGGTAAAATATCTCATTCAAAGCTCATTTAAGCAGATCCACTGGTAAAACTTATAAAATATTCCATATGTATTCCTTTTTAGAAACTTTAATTAGTAGCATATTACTCGTATTATTTGCTTCCTGCTTTTGGACCTATCATCATTGCATATAATTAAGCGTGTCTTCCTTTGGATTGGGTACAAACTACCTCCCTACCTAAGACTTTTTAACACACAACTTGTGCCAAACATTATTATTGTAAATATCTTAACCGTTGGCATTGTAAAGGTTTAAAAGGCTTTAACTCTCCAGATAATTTAGTTATATGTGGAGTGTTCGAGGGTAAGCAATACCCAGAATCCGTTAATTCTTTCTCCTAATAAAAATCATTGTGAAGAACTATAACCACTGCTTCAAATCTAGGTGCCGTAAAATGCAATCATTCAACTTTTCTTTCAAGTGAGTCTTGAGGGAAATTTGGGGAGTTACCGTGTCTATAATTATTCGTTTTTACAGTATCATTTTTCATTTCTTGCATGCCGTCATTTTCATTTCAGAATGCTGTATTGTAAGCATTTTCATAGGCATTTTTAAAATCGACAGTTTGTTTAATAATCTTTTCCATCAATGGTACCAAGAGCTGCTTTGAAGTCTACAAAGAAGTCGTGCTCTTTTTTCTTCGTTTTCTAAGTGGGATTGGATAATACTTGTCATGATGAAGATTTTATCTACTGTGGAATAGTAGATTATTTTCATCACCTGTAAAGATCTTCGTAATAGCGTTGAGAAAAGATATACCTCAATAGTTATTTGGTTCGTTGGATTTTTTTCCTCCATCATATTGAATATGATGTTTTAAATTAAGCTATTTAAAACATCATCGAAGTCCGATGATTTTGAAAACCAAAGCGGATTCAGACAGGGCTGTATTCTGTCGCCAATATTGTTTTTGTTGGTGATAAGCGATGTACTGTGCTCAGCTGTGTTAGGTAGTGGAGGGATCCAATGGACTTTGACATCCTATTTAAAGAACTTGGATTACGCGGACGATGTTTGCTTACTCTTTCATAGGATCAAGGATCTCCATCAAACACAAAAAGTGGGAAGAGAGAAGCAGAAGTTGTGGGGCTGATAATTAATTCCGGCAAAACAAAAATGATCAGCCATCCTCTCAAATAAATATTTTCTCGCAACCGGTGAAAAAAGTGGAGAGCTTTGATTCCTTGGAAGCATCGTTTCCATCGAAGGCGGAACCGAACAAGACGTCATCTGCCGCATCGGAATGACTCTATCAGCTTAAGAACAAAGCTACGACTGTTTCACACAAATGTCGAATATGTGCTTCTTTATAGGTGCAGCACTTGGAAGGTTACTTCAGCCATAACAAGAAAACTGCAAACCTTTATAAATAGATGTCTTCGTAACATCGTAAGGATTTTCTAGCCAAACCGTACTTCAAATGAGGTCCTTTATAGAAGGACAGGTCAGGAACCAATAGAATCTATAATACGAAGAAGTAAGTGGCAATGGATTGGACAAACGCTTCGAAAAGGTCACGACTGCATTGCAGAGGCCAAGCAATGCAGTGGAATCCGCTCACACAAGAAGGAAGAAGAGCTGCACGACCGAGAAGCACATGGCGCAGGAAAGTCGAGGCGGAATCAGCGTCACTAGGCAAGAGTTGGAGGGAGCTGAAACACATAACCGGAAACAGTACTCGATCGCAGTGCTATTCAGCACTCCTATACTTCCTAAACCGTATACAAAACCGAAACCCTCGAGTAGAAGTGCAACTCGAGGAACCAAAAAACCATCCGAAGGCGCTCTTCTCAGGAACCGCCTCAAATCGGCCACTCACATTCTTGCCAAGATTGCCAAAAATGATGCGACCGGAGTGATTCATCAGAGGGACGCCCAAGATGAAATAAAGTACCAGAAGGTTGTAAATGAATACAACAACCTTCTGGCCAGCCGATAAAAGGCCGTTAAGCGAAACAGATCTCAGGTAGAGATCTGCACGTCTCAAAAAAAGGGCAAGCTTGACGACCGGACAAAGAAAGTGAAAGCACCATCTTCTGGAGCAGCGCACTTGCGTTCTCTTAGTGAGGTTGTCAGGGATGACCTCCACGTAGCAGTTGTGGATGAGCTCTCCACAAACAGCAAAGGACTGCTGAACGTGTGGAACTCTATCGAGGCAAGCTCTCTGAGATGGTGTTTTCATACACTATATCAAACAGTGAGGGCCCCTACCTTAGTTTTGACTCTGGCGAGATGCTCAGGGGATACAGAGTAATTAAGTGTGCGGACAGGTTTTTTAGGGATTTCGTTAGTGAACGCATTGCTAAGGTTAGCAATGACTGGGAGGGCTTAAAGCTCAAGCTTATCCCAGCTAAGGACATCTCTAGACAACCGAAGGCTCGCATTTGGTTGCCGCTCATGAGCATAAAGCCAAGCGGACAGGACCTGATCCGCGGTCGCAAAAGACCAGCACCTCTCACCTTCTGAGGATTAGCAAGGAGAGTCTAAAGGCTCTCGAAAAGGCCGAGTGCAAACTTAGTTTTGGCATAAGGAATGCCAAAATTAAAATTCTGCAGAGTCAGGGAACAGACACCGACAGACACCGACAAACAGACGATGACAACGTCAAGGTTGGCCATGTTGTTAGCGGAGTCGAGATCCCCAGCCAGTTTCCTGGCCCCAGCTCTCCAGCTAAAAATAATTAAAAAACGCGCTGAAGGTCATCCAGATTAATCTGAAGCACTCTAAGTGTGTTTCAGATCATCTGAGAGTTTTCCTTAGATAGAAAAACTTCGACATTGGCGTTATCCAAGAACCGTGGATAAACGGCCTCAAGGTGCGAGGCCTCCAAGAGGTAATCCCAGAACTTGTATTTCAGCTAAAAAAACATTTAAAAGGTCCAAATTTTAGCATTCTGGATCTGACAGTTGTAAGATTTGAAGATAAGAATGCACAGGGTTTGCTGTTGGCCTCTTTTTACTCTGCCCATAATGCACCATAACCTCCGGAGGAGGTGTGCAAAATCATAACAGAAGCTAAAATCAAAAAGGCAAACCTTCTGATCGCAAGCGACGCATACCCTTTGGGGAAGTTCTGAGATCAAAGAACGAGGAGTGTCACTTTTTGATTTTATTATTGAAAATAATGTGACCACTTGTAATAAAAGCAATACTCCCACTTTCGTTTTTCCGAGCTCGAAAAATTATGATGGAAGGGAGGATGTGCTTAATGCTTATTTTAGTAAACAACCTTAATTTATTAGTGGAGAATTGGATAGTTGTCTCTTTGAATTCGTTTTCGGATATCAAGTGGATTATTTTTTAAATTAATTTCAAGTCGAAAAACCCTCCGCCTTATAGCAATCCCAAAAGAATTGACTGAACGAAATTCAGTCAAACTAAGCAACTTACCGAACCTCACTGAATCGATAGGAGACCTTGAATCAAAATTGAAAACCTTTGAAACTTCTATAAGTAAAGCTTTAAGAGTCTCTTGCTTAGTTAAATATAGCCGTAAACGCTTCCTTCTTGGTGGAATGAAGAACTATCTAGTCTTAGGAAAATGACGAGGACAATTTTCAATATCTGCCACAAACATAAGTTTTACCAACCGTATATAGACTCTCTTAAAATTTGCAAGCAAGCCCTGTCATCAGCCAAAAGACAAGGCTGGAGAGAAAACTGTCCATCAATCGAAGACATAAAGGACTCCGCAAGGGTTAACAAAGCTTTATCGAGGGAACAATGTAAGTCTTCCTTTCTAAAAAAGCCTGATTTAATTTGGACAGCCTCTCTAGCCGAATCTCTTGAGCTACTGATGAAGACGCACTTTCCTGGTTGCGAGAGTGATAACCCCGAACCACTTGAAACCACAGAGCTGAACGTAGCTCATGTGGAGCAAGTCAATTCCGTTATAACTAGAGAAAATATTTTGTATATAATAAATATATAAATCCCCAGACATGGATGGCATACTGCCAGTTATGCTTCAAAAGTTGCATGACGTGGCAGCTACATAGCTGGAACAAATTTTCAAAGGAAGCCTCCTTCTCAAACATGTGCCCATATCGTGGAGACAGGTCAAAGTAGTTTGTATCCCGAAAGTGGTTAGGTGAGGTCACGAATCCGCGAATTATTTTGGATCAATAAGCTTCACATCTTTTGTGCCGACCTCACTAAACCTCACAGCGTGATTATCTTAAGGTCAAAACTACGGAGACTACGCTATAATAGGTAGTGCGTACTGTAGAACAAACAATACATTACAGAGAATTTAGTCTTGCCACCTTCCTAGACATGGAAGGTGCTTTTAACAACGTCCTTACCGAATACATAGAAGAATCGCTCGTTACGTTCGGTGTAGAAGACTTCATTCGAGAATGGATTATTTCCATGCTCAGTGGTAGGAAGATACGAGCCTCTCTAGGAAATACAATCGCAACAAAACACGTGAGTAGGGAAAACCCCAGGGTGGTGTTCTTTCGCCTCTTCTATGGCTTCTAGTCATGGACACAATTCTCGTTAAATTAGAGAGATGTGGAGTGAAGGCGGTAGCCTACGCGGATGATTTGGTGCTATTGGTGTCAGGAAAGTACACCTCTGTGATTAGTGAAATCCAGGAGTCAGCTTTGAAGACAGTTAGCAGCTAGACCACGAGTTGTGAACTAGGAGTTAACCAAAGTAAAACTGAGCTGTTGCTCTTTACCACCAAAACTAAAGTACCGCCCTTCACGCTACCTCGAATCAACGGTCAAATCCTATCATTGTCTTCCAGTGCAAAATATTTGGGAGTTATACTCGACCCTAAACTAAGCTGGAAACTAAATATTGAAGTAAGCATGTGTTGCCTTCTGCGGCTGCAGCAAAATTTCGGCAAAAAGTGGAGACATTAGTCGAAGATGAAGCCTATAATATTGATAAGCTAAAGAAGGTAAAGAGAACAGCTTGCGTAGCACCACAGGGGCCATGCGTACTTGCCCGACGGACGCCTTAAACGTTATTTTGGATCTTCTACCAATCGACCTTTTTATTAAATACATATTTTCCTGCAGCGCTATTATGCTGAAGGAATCAAACAGCTGGTTGTCAAAACCTTATGGTCACAGCAACACAACCAAATTCCTCAGATATTATCTCGGTGGAAAATGACTACTGCATTCCTACTTTGAGCCTTAGTAAGAGTTTTAAGGTTATTTTCCCATCCAGAGAAGATTAGGAGGATGACATCGTGTCGATAGGTCTCGACACAACCATCTTTACTGTAGGCTCAAAGATGGAGTGGTTCTGGGATCTTTTCTGAGTCCCTAAATGTACCTTAATCCTTTAGGCTTTTCGACTTTGCTAGCTATATTCAGGCTGAACTACTGGCAATAAGGGAGGCATGTAAGAAACTTAAACAAAACCCAAACCAAAACCGAAATGCGGCTATCTTTACAGACAGTCAGGCAGCTGTCAAAGCTATTAACTCGGCCATATCATCATCTAAATTGGTTCAGCAATGTCGCGATGAGCTTGCGAGCCTGAATATTAACCTCGGTGTCACCCTGATTCCGGGCCATAGTGGTATCGTGGGAAATGAACAGGCTGACGACTGACGAGCTAGACAGGCAAGGACCGGCCCTTCATAGCTCACTTGCGGAAATGGTTAACATTCCGCTTATACGTATTATATCTAGGAAGATATGGCCCACCTATAATAAAACCCGTACAAACGATCTTCTATGCATGCCAAGGTAAGACATAGCAAGGATCGTTGCGGTTTGTACCGGGCATTGGCCTATAGGAGTTCATGCAGAGAAGTTGGGTATCTCTTAAAACACCTTTTGCCGTATCTGTAGTGACCAAAAAGAAAGTGAAACCATAATCCATTTCCTCTGCAAATGTCCTGCTTTGGCAAACACTAGAATTAAATACTTTAGGAACGCATTCTTTCACGAACTTGATGAGCTATCTGAGACAAAGATTAGAGAACTAATCTTTTTTCTCAATGCGACAAAATGGCTCTAACATAATCGCTATGAAGCTTCTCTATAAATCATTCCCTTTCTATCACAGGTCAAACGAGTTTTTGGTGTCAAAACGGCGCACTACAGCTCTAATTGGATCTCAGGCTAGGTTGCCTTCAGATCGCCATTTCTACCTACCCATTATAAAAATTGTTGACTCTATCGACGCTTGTCAAACAGACTATACTGCAAAACTACAATCAATATAAAAATGCATTTACATACATATCTTAAAACTATGCTACCGACATACTGTCAGTCGTTACTGCTAACGCTTCACGCTGACGCTAGAGTTGGATGGCGCTGAGTTGTAAGTGCCTTGCAAACTGTTCAAAAATCCCCCGTGGCCCGAATACAAAGCAAAAGTATATTTTGTGCAATGACATTGTGTGCAGAAGCACATCAAAGAGAGAGAGGGGGAGATAAAAAAGAGAAATGGCATGAGGAAGTGATGTTGTTCGCGTTTAAAACGTTAACCAAAAAGGAGCTGGGCGCGTGTTGACTTGACTCTAGTGTTGTATACATACGTTAACATTAAGTTTTCTAACGTACAGCTCTCACTTTGATTGCAAGGGAATAAGGGAATTAAAGTCTTCAATCTTCAAGCAAAAGCAAAGGTAAGTTATGTAGGTGTCGTTGTCATCGGTCGTCCTTTCGTCGGTATGGTAGTATATATAGTTTTTGTTAACATTCAAGGGAGTCCTTCGCGGAAATTTGCCAACACAAAGTCGTCAGCACCAGAACCAGCATCAGCTTCAAAGCACAGAGCATCCTTATGAGCACACAAAGGACACCTTTATCGTAGTAGGTACATATCACGATGAAATGGTAGGTGTATAAGGTACGTGGCCAGTAAAAGAAGCTTTACTCCCCCGCAAGGATGAGAGCTAGAGGTTCAGTGGAACACCCATCCCCATACATACATATATATTTCTATACATGGAAGTACATTGTATATAAAAGCGAGTACCTTCTTCTTTATAATTAGAATAATTATTTTATTGTTTCAATTTTACTTTTACGTTTCCAGGGATTTTTGTGTGTTCCAGGGATGAAGGTAAAATGCGATTTTTGCCAAGCACCATTCGACTAATAAGAGCAAAAGTAACTTGAGAATAACTGAAGGGAGGTGGGAACATCGGTGAGTGCCTACATTTTACATATATAGCGCATATCACAATTGTAGCGTAAAATTCGCTGCCAAATGTGTGTCTTGGAAATGAACCAGACAAATGTACGGTTTTCGATCTTTTCGAAATTAATTTTCCGCTTCTTCTTCTGTTGGCTTCTTCATTTCTTCTCCTCAAAACCTCTTACTTCTCCTATACCTATATACCTACCTATGTTGTTGTTATATCCTGCCTAAGGTACCTACGTAAGTAGGGTTGGAGCTGGAACTGAAGCTGGTTGGTTTTTGGGGAGGGTTTTCATGCAGAGGAATGGTTTTACGAAAATTCATTTAAATAATGCAGAGTTTCTTAATTTGAATAATTAGGTATATGCGGTGAGCACGAATAAATTTATTGCTGTCACTTACACACACATGCACAATATATCTTCTTTGGATCCGAATCTGTATCTGGATGGGCTGCCACTATAGCTATATGCTATATTGTGGGTAGGACTTAATTGAAATAGCATGACTTAAATTGGTGTTGAATTCATATACACTTTCTTAATGTTTTAAAGTTGCAATGAACTAATTACATTATTTATTCCATAAAATATTTCAAGGAAATTTATGTTTGTTCATATTTCATACACGTGTGTATCTGTGTATAGAATATTTCAACGAATTTTAAATTATTTATGTTTTTTTTTTTAACCTTAAAAATAAAGCAAAGATTTCTTCTTTTTTTGTTGTTTTGGTTACAAATATGAATTTTTATTTTGAATACAATTGTGATGATATGCATAAAACACATATATTCAGATGAATTCTTTTATAAGGGAATTTCTAAAGCCTTTATTTTGCTGCTATGCGTAAATATATGCAGTCAATACCGGAAATATTGTATTAAATTTCGGAAAGAATAAGTTATTTGTTACAAGTTTAAAAATAAAAGTTCGATGCAAGTAACTTTTTGACTTATTCGTACTATGTAGTTAATCAAATAATTACATTCTTTCATTATTTCGAAATACTTAAAGATTCAAAAAAAATATTTAGGAAATATATATGTAGGTGGTCATAGGGTTCGCTTTAAAAAAAAAAACTATTAAATGCATATTAACTGCTGCTTTTTTAAGTGTTTAATTGCCCTTATAAGGCTGGTTTACAGTTCTTTTTTCCTCTTATTCCAATACCTCAAAATTTAGTTTTTAAATTGGGCTGGAACTCAAGATTCACTTAGGGATCAAGTTGGCCTATTGGATCCTCCATTGACATTGATAAGACATTTCGAATTGGATTCTGGATAGAACATATATAATCGGTTATTGTTCGAATTGTGTTTTATTAGTTTTGAACATTAGAATGCTGGGTTAATTCAGGGTGGATTTAAGCAGCATTCGTGGTCTAAGAAAGAACTGCTATGCCACATATGTCCACACTGTATCAAACAGGCCAGTTGTTTTGGCATTGTGTAAAACTGAAATAGGTGAAGATTCCGATCATTCGGAATTCAATGTAAATGAGGATTACATAGTGCCGTTATTCCAAGCTAGAACCCGCAATGGTCATATTCGACGAACCTAATTTTTGCAAGATCACAAATGAAAGCAAAAAGTACTAGAACGTCCCAAAGGTAATATAAATGTCTGGTTATTTGTAAAATCCCTAAAACGCTTGTCCAGAATGATACTCCCTATGTAAGCTCGATTGATAAAGCCAATTTGCTTGCAGCTGTTAATTCGACGCTACAGGAAATTCTCATGAGTCCTCCTATTCTTGAAAGTGTAAAAGATTCAAGATTACTGAAAGACCTTGACATACACAAATCCGCTGGCCCGGATAGTATCCCCATTATTGTTCTGAAGAGGTATTTTTCAACGATGGCAAAAGCACTGCGTAAGCTTTTCCATTTATCCTACTCTTCAGGTCTCTTTCTGAGGAGATGGAAAACTGCATTTGTCCAGCCTGTCCTTAACAAATGCCGAATTTTTCCCCCTCCAACTTTTATCCAATATCACATACGTCCCTTCTCTCCAAGGCCATGGAAACGCTGATTAATTATCAGCAGAAATATCTTAAAGAACTTAAGCTTCTTAATGACCGGCAATATGGCTTTCGTAGCAATAGATCCACTGGTGATCTTATGGTTTATCTCACCAAACAGTGGAATAAATCTTTATATCGTTTTGGAGAAAGTAAGATTATTGCACTTGATATTCTAAAGGCATCGAAAATGTGTGCTTTTGGTATTGATGAGTCTCTCCTTCGTTGAATTAGAAATTACCTTTCTAACAGTTCAATACAAGTTTTATTGGATGGTTTAAAGTCTGAAATTAATAACACAATTGCTGGTGTTCCCCAGGCTCCGTTTTGTGTTCGGGGGCTCTTCCTTATTAGCATAAATGATCTTTTGTCTGCCACTTCTAATCCATTAAAATGTTTCGCTGACGGCAGTACCCTCAGCTTTTCATATTTCTAGATTCACAACCTTGTTCTTCGGATGTCTAACTTCAACGGCAGCGTATGATAAGCTGATTAAATTCCGATCTTGGCAGTATTGCCCAATGAGGAATCAAAAACCGTGTAGAATTTAATGCTTCGAAAACTCAATGCTGTCTCCTGTCAATAAAATGTTACACTCCCCCAAAGCCACTATCTATGAGTGGCACTTGCATCCAGGAAACTAATCAACTCTTGGTACTTGGTATGTGTATCACATATCACCACTTATGGAATGATCACATATGTGATATTGGCAAAAATACTGATAAGTGCTTAGGATTTCTACGACCAACGCACGGTGTAAGAAATTTGGCAATTCTTCTGATCTGGCTTTTATAAATTTTATAAAGCATTCATGCGTCCATAGCTTGAATATAATTCGCATATCACCGGTATTTCCTCTTAAATCCCTATTTTCCTAACGCTCGAAACTTTGTTTAAATACAAAGATATGCAGGCTTATATTAACGCCTAGAGTGCCTGTAAATTATAAAAAAAAAAAACAATGAGATCGTCAAAAGTGGTGTCTTCAATTACTTTCGATTCAAATTTTTTTTTAAAAAATTAAAATTATTGGCTTCAAACTAATTTTATATTATAGAAAATACTGTTTTCAACATGCAGTGCCTTTTTTAAAAAATACAAATACCTTCACTTATTCTTCAAAAAACAAGAATCGAACATCAATTTTTAAAAACTTTGCGTTCTACTTTTTCTAGATTTAAATTTAAAAAAAAAAACTTACTCTTGGATTTTTATACAAATTGTAATGAATATTGAAAACATTACATGTAATGTAAGATGTTCGAATGGTAGACATGTGCGTCCACAGGTTTTTCTCAAAACCCACCTCTGTCTATCAACTCCTACTCTCAGCTCCCCGCTGTGAACATCGGGTTTCTAGTACCTCAACTGGAGATTGGGTTCTAACCCCAGTGGAAAGTTTTGGCGGGCAGCAAACGAAAGAGGGGGGGAAAGGTGTTTCTTCTAAGGCACCTCTCCTTATCCAGGCGGCAGCGGACGAATTCTCGAGATGGAATCAAGGGTGGCGTCTAGAGTTTCAGTAAGGTTGAGCTACTTAGTGAACACCTTACAGGGCTTCTTCGACATATTCGAAGCCCAGGCCTGTAAGGAGCGGTTTATCCGGCTTCCCATCCTTGGAGTTATACTAACGAACTTCGGATATGTACGTGGAATGTTAGGTCCCTTAACAGACCACGTGCAGCCGAACAATTAGCGGAAGCCCTAAACTGCTTCACGGCAGATATAACCGCCATCCAAGAAGTGCGATGGGATGGACCGGGCAAACGCAAACTAAAAGACTGCGATATATACTATGGTGACTGCTACCGAGAACAAATACAGCGTCTATTTGGGTGTGGGTTTGTTGTTGGAACTAGACTCAAGCAAAAAGTCTTGAGTTTCAACAGTGTGAGCGAGTGCATCATGACAATCCGCATCAAGGCTGAATTCACCAACATAAACCTAATATGCGCACATGCCCCAACAGAGGAGAAAGATGAAGACACCAAAGACATATTTTCCGAGCTATTGGACAAGACATATGAGCAGTGACCTGGCTATGACATTAAAATTATCTTAGGAGATTTTAATGCCAAGCTAGGAAGAGAAGCCATCTTTGGTGGCATAATCAGGAGATACAGGCTGCACGACAACACCTCCGACATCGGATTCAGGCTGGTCGATTTCGCTGCTGGGGGAGACGTTCTGGTAGGTAGTACGCAGTTCACATATCTCAATATCCACAAGGGGACATGGAAATCTCCTTATCAATCAACCGTCAACTAGATTGACCACATTGCGATCGACGCACGACACTTCTCCAGTATCCAGGATATCCGAACATTCCGAGAGGCCAACATTGACTCGGACCGCTACCTCGATGTAGCCAAGGTACGGCTACGGATATCCCGATCCAAGCCAAAACAAGAAAGTACTGTGACAAGATTCTACGTTAGACGGCTACAATCGCAAGAGACTGCCATGTCCTTTTCCGATCGACCTCTTCTAACCTTTTAAAAAGTCCTTTGCTGCCTGCATTAAGCATTGAAAACTAATGACAACATTGCATTGCAGCCATCAGAGATGCCACCTCTCAAGGGCTAGGATTCACACGACCAACCCCTGGTTTTACGACGAATGCAGGCAAGCGCACGTAGCAAAACCAGCGGCATATAAAATGGCGCTGCACAGAAGGACCAGAGTTGCTCGCGAATTCTACGACAAGAAAAAAAAGAGAGGAACACCGGATTCTTAGATGGAAAAACATAGAGCATGAGAAACGATCGGTCGAGGAGATTGAGGGATGTCACAACAGGAATGAGGTTCGTAAATTTTACCAAAAGGTAAAATAAACTTCCCAACAAAAACAAACCAGCCACGAACGGAAGCCTGTTAAGACGATCAGGGGAACATCGTAGTAGAACCGCAGTCGATGCTGAAAATATGGAAAGATCACTTCTCCAAATTATATAACGGTGATGACGAACCGAATTCCGCTGTAAGAGAGATAGAACCACTCAACCTCGGCGACGCAGATCAACAATTGCTCCTACAAGACCTTGACGAAGTGAAGATAACTATATCTAAACTTAAGTCAAACAAAGCTGCTGGAGCTGACGGCATCGCTGCCAAACTATTCAAAGCAGCAGGCGATGACTTGGTACGGAGCATGCACCAACTAATCTGCAAAATATGGTCGGAAGAAAGCATGCCCGATGAGTGGAATCTTAGCATAGTATGCCCGATACATAAGAAAGGAGACCCTCTAAACTGCGCCAACTACAGAGGCATCAGTCTCCTTAGCATTCCATATAAGATCCTTTCTGCCGTATTATGTGATCGTCTGAAGCCATTCGTCAACAACCTGATTGGTCCTTATCAGTGTGGCTTCAGACCAGGAAAGTCCACTATCGACCACGAAAGACCACTAAATTTTCACACTGCGGCATATCTTGGAAAAAACCCAGGAGCTTCAAATCGTTACCCACCATCTCTTTATCGATATTAAAGCCGCGTTTGACAGCATCTATAGGGAAGACCTCTACCGAGAAATGACTAGTTTTGGTATCCCTGTCAAACTTATCCGTTTGTGCAGAATGACGATGGAGAATGCACGCTGCTCTATCAAGGTCGGAAAAGATCTTACCGATGCATTTGATGTCAAAAAAGGTTTTAGACAAGGCGATGCTCTGTCATGCGACTTTTTCAACATCGTTCTGGAAAGAATTGTGCAAAACTCAACCGTCAACACTAGAGGCACAATATTCCAAAAATCCATTCAATTACTCGGATACGCAGATCATTTTGACATGATTGGAAGATCAAAGCGTGATGTCAGTGGAGCGTTTTTGAGCATTGCGACGGAAGCGGAGAAGATGGGTTTAGTGGACAATGAGGGCAAGACCAAGTATATGCTGTCATCAAAAAAGGACACTGAACGACGACGTCTTGGACAAAACGTCACCAGGGACAGGTATAACTTTGAGGTAGTTAAGGACTTTGTCTTCCTAGGCACCGCTATTAACACAGACAACGACACCAGCGCTGAAATCAAACGAAGAATAACTCTTGCAAATCGCTGCTTCTTTGGACTTAGAAGGCAATTGAGAAGTAAAGTCCTCTCTCCAGCATCTAAAATCACCATCTATAAGACACTCATCATCCCGGTTCTCAATTATGGCTCTGAGGCCTGGTCCCTGTCAAAGAAATATGAGAGCGTCTTAGGATGCTTCGAAAGAAAAATTTTTCGGGGGATTTTTGGTCCCTTACGCATAGATGGAGAATGGAGGAGAAAATATAACGACGAACTGTACGGGCTGTTCAATGACTTAGATGGCTGGGTCATGTAGAGCGAATAGACATCAACACTGCAGCCCGAAAGGTCTTCGAATCCAATCCCTAGGGACGGCGCAGTAGAGGAAGACCGTGAATCAGGTAGTGCACGCGGGTGGGTGAAGATCTCAACCAACTTGGCGTGCGAAACTGGAGACAGCTAGCTAGGGACTGAGCTGGCTGGAGACGCATGCTGGTTGGGGCCTAGGTCCGCCCTGGCTTTTAGCGCCACCTTAAGTAAGTTAATAAGTATGAGACTCATTTTAGGATGAATAGGTACTTGAATAAGCAAATTTGGCAGATTTAGCACAACACCAATCCAAGTGAGATTCACGAGGTGCCAATGCATCCAAACAAAGTTACTATTTGGTTTTGTTTTCGGGGCTGGAGGCTTCATCGGTCCGTGCTCCGTTACCGTTAACGACGATCGCTGTAAGTCAATGATCACTTACTTCTTGTGGCCTTAACAAGATGACATAGACACCGAAATCATATGGTTTCAACAGGATGTCACTACGTGCCACACTGCTCAAGATCCAATCGATGTTTTGAGCGAGCGGTTTCGTTGTATTGTTACCTCGGTTCTACTGCAGATGTATCAGTCTCCTGAACATTGCATATAAGATCCTTTCTGCTGTATTCTGTAAATGTCTGAAGCCGTTCGTCAACAACCTGACAGACCCTTTACCAGTTTGGCTTCAAACCAGGAGTCACCTCCAATATTTTACGAACAAAAAATGATTTTATCTCCAAAATAAATCTATGCACTGTAGAATAATGATTTTGACATTTAGTAAAATTTTGATAAAAGTGGAATTGGCAGTTTTTTTTATAGAAAATAAAAAATTAAAAAAAACATTACTTAAACTCGACTCAAATATCTTTTTAAAAACTAAAAATATTGGCTTCAAACAAATTTTATAAAATCCAAATACCTTCGTTTATTTCACGAGATATTAAGAGCTTAACATCAATTTTTAAACATTTTTGGTATGAACTGTTTTTTGTAGATTTAAATTTTTATGAAAAAACTGACTCTTGGATTTTTATAAACAATTTAAAAAAATATAGCAATCTATGTTTTCTATAAGATTAAATTGATTTTAAGCTAATTTGAATGTTTCAAAAGATGTTTAAACAGAAAATCAATATTTGTATAAAAAAAATTCTTAATTCCATCTTTAACAAAATTTAACTGAATGTTGAACACGATATTTATATCCTCATTTTTTAAAAAAATATGTTAACGTCAAAAATCAAATTTTAACAACTTTTAGTAGTACGCACAGGCATATCTCTACAAATCTTTTATTAAGACTCTGAAACCTTGAAACGTCATGAAATGTCAAACTTTTCAATTTAAAAATTCGGACCGATTACAATAACTTTTTATGGGAAGTTAAAAATACAAAATAGCACAAATATTTACCTATTGAAAAATAGTTTCAGTAATTTCAGGCCTTCCAAAATTACTTTAACTACTAACTATTGTGATTTATTTAATACATTCATTTAATAATTCAAATATAATTACAATGTAAAAAAAAACAATGGAAAATATTACACTCATTTTGCCATTTTTTGACTTTGATTCTCTCACCACCCAAGCCACCAACTCCTTACTTATATATTTGTTTCGTTTCTTCTACCAAATTTAAATTTGATTTTGTCACCTTCCATTAATTTAATACCCTGAGCCTGAATGTATATGATTAGTTTCTCTTATCAGTTCTAACCCGAGTAATTATGAGACAAAAGACCTCCATCACTTTCCCCAACCCAACCACCCATTTCATTTTCTCCCATTCCGAAACGTTTCTCTCAAAACTTAATGGAGTATTAAGTCACATGCGCTTGCGCTAAGCTTTGACTCCCTCTAAGCTTTGTCCTTTGCATTTAATCTCTGAGTAAGAGCAACAGGATTAAGTCGGGACGAGATTAATAGAAAAGAAAGAAGAAAGCAGCGCAATCGTAGTTCAGTTTCAGTATTGTTTCTCGTCTTTATTGGTACGGTTCTAATTATAGAATTGCTCCGCGAAACGCGCGTATTTAAAGTGAACATATTTTATATATACAAACAAAATAGTGAACAAATAAAGTGAGGTGCAAAAAAACCGTCAATGAAAATTTTAAAAAATTTATTAGAAAAAATATTTAATAGAAGTAAAATCATTTAAAAAAAAACTTAAAGTGCGTGAATAAAAGTGAATACACATTAAAAAAAATCGAAATGAATTTGTTATAAAAAATAGTGTTAAATTAAAATCAAAAATATATTCCAGTGATTGAAGGAAAGAAGAATATGGTAAGTGATTTTTATTTATTTTTAATTTTAAACATTTAATTGTAAAAATTAAATGTTAAGAAAAGTTTGAAAACATTTATTTTTAAAACATAAATTAAATTTTAAATACAATTTATATTGAAGCCAATATTTTTAATTTTTGAAAAGATACTTTAGTCGTAAATCAATTTTGACCAACTTTTAGGAATGTTTTTTTAGGTTTTTATTTTTTTATAAAAATGTCGATTTTTCTCAACATTTTTTCAGATGTCAAAATCGTTATTCTTCGTTGCACAAAATTATTTTGGAGGTAAAATCATTTTTTGTTCGTAAAATATTCGAGGTGACAAATATTTATTTTTTAATTTCTAAAAAAAGCGTTTTCTGAATTGTTTTTTTTTTTTGTTTTTCAAAAATGTACTAGTTAAGTATCACGTTACAATATTTACTTATTTAAGGTGGCGCTACAGTCCGCGGCGGACCTGGGCCTCAACCAACATGCGTCTCAAGCCAGCTCGGTCCCTAGCTAGCTGTCTCCAGTTTCGCACGCCAAGTTGGTTGAGGTCCTCTCCCACCTGGGTGCGCCACCTGAGTCGCGGTCTTCCTCTACTGCGCCGTCCCTCTGGATTGGATTCGAAGACCTTCCGGGCTAGAGCGTTGATGTTCATCCGCTCTACATGACCTAGCCATCTAAGCCGTTGGACTTTAATTCTGCTAACTAGGTCAGTGTCGCTGTACAGCCCGTACAGTTCGTCGTTATATCTTCTCCTTCATTTTCCATCTATGCGTATGGGACCAAAGATCAAACGAAGAATTTTGCTCTTGAAGCATCCTAAGACGCTCTCATCTTTCTTTGACAGGGTCCAGGCCTCAGCGCCATAAATCAGAACCGGGATGATGAGTGTCTTATAGATGATGATTTTAGATGCTCGAGAGAGGACTTTACTTCTCAATTGCCTTCTAAGTCCAAAGAAGCAGCGATTTGCAAGAGTTATTCTTCATTTGATTTCAGCGCTGGTGTCGTTGTCTGTGTTAATAGCGTTGCTAGGCAGACAAAGTCCTTAAATACCTCAAAGTTATAGCTGTCCATTGTGACGTTTTGTCGAAGACGTCGTTCTTCAATGCCCATTTTGATAACATCATATACTTGGTCTTGCCCTCATTGACCACTGAACCCATCTTCTTGGCTTCCGTCGCAATGCTCAAAAAACGCTCCACTGACATCACGCTTTGATCTTCCAATCATGTCAAAATGATCTGCGTATCCGAGTAATTGAATGGATTTTTGGAATATTGTGCCTCTAGTGTTGACGGTTGAGTTTTGCACAATTCTTTCCAGAACGATGTTGAAAAAGTCGCATGACAGAGCATCGCCTTGTCTAAAACCTTTTTTGACATCAAATGCATCGGTAAGATCTTTTCCGACCTTGATAGAGCAGCGTGCATTCTCCATCGTCATTCTGCACAAACGGATAAGTTTGACAGGGATACCAAAACTAGTCATTTCTCGGTAGAGGTCTTCCCTATAGATGCTGTCAAACGCGGCTTTAATATCGATAAAGAGATGGTGGGTAACGATTTGAAGCTCCTGGGTTTTTTCCAAGATATGCCGCAGTGTGAAAATTTAGTGGTCTTTCGTGGTCGATAGTGGACTTTCCTGGTCTGAAGCCACACTGATAAGGACCAATCAGGTTGTTGACGAATGGCTTCAGACGATCACATAATACGGCAGAAAGGATCTTATATGGAATGCTAAGGAGACTGATGCCTCTGTAGTTGGCGCAGTTTAGAGGGTCTCCTTTCTTATGTATCGGGCATACTATGCTAAGATTCCACTCATCGGGCATGCTTTCTTCCGACCATATTTTGCAGATTAGTTGGTGCATGCTCCGTACCAAGTCATCGCCTGCTGCTTTGAATAGTTTGGCAGCGATGCCGTCAGCTCCAGCAGCTTTGTTTGACTAAAGTTTAGATATAGCTATCTTCACTTCGTCTAGGACGGGTAGGTGGAATTGTTGATCTGCGTCGCCGAGGTTGAGTGGTTCTATCTCCCTTACAGCGATATTCGGTTCGTCATCGCCGTTATATAATTTGGATAAGTGATCTTTCCATATTCTCAGCATCGACTGCGGTTCTACTACGATGTTCCCCTGATCGTCTTTACAGGCTTCGGTTCGTGGCTGGTACCCTTGGGAACTTTTTTTTTTGCCTTTTGGTAAAATTTACGAACCTTATTCCTGTTGTGACATCCCTCTATCTTTTTTTCCATCTAAGAAGTTGGTGTTCCTCTCTCCTCTTCTGCTGGTAGAGCTCGCGAGCAGCTCTAGTCCTTTTGTGCAGCGCCGTTTTGTATGCCTGCTGTTTCGCTGCATGCACTTGCCGGAATTCGTCGTCAAACCAGGGGTTTCGCTGTGGTAGCCGTGTGAAACCTAGCACTGCAGAGGCGGTATATCTAATGGCTGCAAGGCAATGTTGCCACTGGTTTTCAATGCTTAATGGAGGAAGCATAGGACTCCTTAAGAGGTTATTAGAGACTCGATCGAAAAGGACATGGCAGTCTCTTGTGATTGTAGCCGTCTAACGTCGACTTTTCTCATATTACTTCCTTATTTTGGCTTGGATCGGGATATCCGTAGGCGTACCTTTGCTACAGCGAGGTAGTGGTCCGAGTCAATATTGGCCTCTCGGAATGTTCGGATATCCTGTATACTGGAGAAGTGTCGTGCGTCGATCGCAATGTGGTCAATCTGGTTGACGGATTGATTGATCAGAAGATTTCCATATCCCCTTGTGGATATTAAGATGCTTGAGCTGCGTACTAGCTACCAGAACGTCTCACCCCACAGCGAAATCGACCAGCCTCAATCCGTTGTCGGAGGTGGTGTCGTGCAGGCTGTATCTCCCGATTATGCCACCAAAGATGTCTTCTCTTCCTAGCTTGGTATTAAAATCTCCTAAGACAATTTTAATGTCATAGCCAGGTCACTGCTCATATGTATGTCTTGTCCAAGAGCTTCATCTTTCTCCTCTGTTGGGGCATGCGCGCATGTTAGGCTTATGTTGGCGAATTTAGCCTTGATGTAAATTCATTTTTTAAATCATACACTGAAAACTATATCGCTTCAACTTATTTAAATAAAACCCCAACAAATAAATCACAATTTTTAGTGATTATCAAATTGAAGCCATCACCCAAAGATATGATTCTAAAGTCGCTTTTTCATAAAAGTTTAAGTTTTTTTTTAACTGTCCCCAAAAAATAACTTTTGAAGGTTAACTATTCCTTTGAGACTGTATAACTTGAATGACTTAAAAGAAGTTTGAGAGTATCTAAAATGCTTAAAAATCGCATAATATAAAATATTTTTGTAGAACAAAAACCGATTTCCCAAAACGTTCACAAATTCCCGAAAATAACAAAAACAAGCAGCAGGTGTTTGTTTTTAACATAGCCTTAAATTTAAAGTCACCCTAACCAATATAACAATGTAGCAGAGCAGTTTTACAAAAAAGCCTGTCAAAAAGTGCGTACCTTCCCCATAACCAGTTAAAATCATTCTTTTTTTTCTTAAATTTTATTTGAAGTGGATCGTTCACGCATTTATATAAACGAAGAAGCTCTCAATACGGCTTTTAACCACAGCACAAAGCTCCTTAAAACAGGACCAATAAAATACGTCAAAAACAAAAAAAAAAATGTAAGAAAACACCTTTTCTCATCTTATTCCATTTACCTAGAAATATATGAAAAGGAAAACAAGCGTGGCGTGGTGAGGACAATACCTAACCTAGGTGGCTATCAAATTGATTTATTATTATTGTTCACGTGCAACGCGTTTTTGTTTTTTATTTTTGAGTTCGTCCTTTGTTCTACATTCCATCACCATCCATAAGAAGGAACCAGCTCTTATGAAGCAGTCCCAAGCTTGAATAAATTACAAAGAATGTCAACTTAAAAAAAAAAAACACAACCTAACGACTTGATTGTTAGGATCCTTGTTTAGATTTCCAAAAAAAAAACGAAAAATTATATATAAGTATAAAAAACATACAACTTCAGTAAACTTATGGAGGAGGTGATGTTATATGGAGATGGCACTTTGTAACTTCCAACCAACTTACCTACTCAACTCAGACTCACCAAAATCCGCAATACATCAGAGACGAACCTTATACAGCCAAAGAGACCAAAGTCCTGGGTAGCGTTGTTGTCGGTCGTGTCGTCCTTGTGTTATCACAGATTTTAGCGTTTGTCGTCCCAAACATATTCGAATCATAAATAACATTGTCGGAATGTTTTGGTCTTTTTGTTTCGTTGTTTGGTTGGTTGGTTTCTGATCTGGTTTTGGGCAAGATACTCGTGCATAGATGGTTTGAAGTAATTTTTCCTCTCGTTGTCTATCTTAGAGATAGATATAGGTTAGGTACCTTGACTTACATAGAGATACTTTGCATATATGCAGATATTTTTTTACAACTTTATACTAACTCAAAGGACTCACATGATTCTAAAGGAGAGAGGTGTTTGTTTCTCTGTTCTTTAAACAAATACCATAGATATCAAGTCCGAAATCACTCCCACCTCCCATAAGACTCGAGTCATCCCTATCTTGGGCTCCTCTGCTCGATATATTGTATACCTTCCTATTACCTAACCTTCTAGATATCCAAACTAAGAATTATGGCCTAAATCACGTAGAATATGAGGTAATTTGTGGAAATTTGATGTTTATCGTTGAATTGTTGCCGTTTTTACAATTTCGTTGTGTGTATTTGTGTTTATATGGTTTTGTGTCTCGGTAATAACAATTACGATGTCGAGTTGAGTTGGGGGCTTCTTGTTCAATTGGTCTGGGATTAAATGTGCGTGTACGAATATTAATATAGTCAAGGCCAGGTATGTTGTTTTTCCCTAATTTTGAAATCAACATGTATTACGAGTTAATAAAAACGTTACCTTCTGTTACAGCGTAGCTCTAACACCAAAAACGTAAATGATACAAAAATTGCGATGAGACCTCACTGATAAGTTCCCATTGGTGCCATTTGCATTTTTTTTTCCATCCGATATTAATCTTCAAAAGAAAATAAACGCAAATAAACGGCGATTTTTTAAGAGCTTGAGAACTTTTTAAAAAAAAAAACGCATAAAATTTGCAAAATCTCATCGATTCTTTATTTGAAACGTTAGATTGGTCCATGACATTTATTTTTTAAAGATAATTTCATTTAAATGTTGACCGCGGCTGCGTCTTAGGTGGTCCATTCGGAAAGTCCAATTTTGGGTAACTTTTTCGAGCATTTCGGCCGGAATAGCCCGAATTTCTTCGAAAATGTTGTCTTCCAAAGCTGGAATAGATGCTGGCTTATTTCTGTAGACTTAAGACTTGACGTAGCCCCACAAAAAATAGTCTGAAGGCGTCAAATCGCATGATCTTGGTGGCCAACTTACCGGTCCATTCCTTGAGATGAATTGTTCTCCGAAGTTTTCCCTCAAAATGGCCATAGAATCGAGAGCTGTGTGGCATGTAGCGCCATCTTGTTGAAACCACAAGTCAACCAAGTTCAGTTCTTCCATTTTTGGCAACAAAAAGTTTGTTAGCATTGAACGATAGCGATCGCCATTCACCGTAACGTTGCGTCCAACAGCATCTTTGAAAAAATACGGTCCAATGATTCCACCAGCGTACAAACCACACCAAACAGTGCATTTTACAGGATGCATGGGCAGTTCTTGAACGGCTTGTGGTTGCTCTTCACTCCAAATGCTGCAATTTTGCTTATTTACGTAGCCATTCAACCAGAAATGAGCCTCATCGCTGAACAAAATTTGTCGATAAAAAAGCGGATTTTCTGCCAACTTTTCTAGGGCCCATTCACTGAAAATTCGACGTTGTGGCAGATCTTTCGGCTTCAGTTCTTGCACGAGCTGTATTTTATACGGTTTTACACCAATATCTTTGCGTAAAATCTTCCATGTGGTCGAATAACACAAACCCAATTGCTGCGAACGGCGACGAATCGACATTTCACGGTCTTCAGCAACACTCTCAGAAACAGACGCAATATTCTCTTCTGTACGCACTGTACGCATTCGTGTGGTTGGTTTATTGTCCAATAAAGTAAACTGAGTGTGAAACTTGGTCACAATCGCATTAATTGTTTGCTCACTTGGTCGATTATGTAGACCATAAATCGGACGTAAAGCGCGAAACACATTTCGAACCGAACACTGATTTTGGTAATACAATTCAATGATTTGCAAGCGTTGCTCGTTAGTAAGTCTATTCATGATGAAATGTCAAAGTATACTGAGCATCTTTCTCTTTGACACCATGTCTGAAATCCCGCGTGATCTGTCAAATACTAATGCATGAAAATCCTAACCTCAAAAAAATCACCTTTTAGTTTATAATTCACTTTAGATTAATTTGTAGTTATAATACTATCCCATGGCTTTTAGACCATCTGATCAGGCGACATATTGGAACTTTATGGCAAGTTTTGCGTCTGTACAAATTTTTAATTCGAGATTTTAACCAAACATGAGATTACAATTGCAGAGGGATTAAAAACAAGTGGTACAGCATAAACAATTGGGTCGATTGAGTTCCAATTATTATGTTAAGGCTTCGAGCTGATTCTAGTTGTAGTCCCCATACAAAATTTTTGATCCTCAAGAGTTAAAGGATTATTCGCAAAACACGGTTTATCTATATAAAAAAAGCGTTGTCAAATCAAATGATTTGACCAGTTGATATCGCCAAGACGAGAAATTACGCGACCAGGAAATATCTTCTATGGCAACATGAAAACTTAATTATTTGCATAGAAAAAATAAACGATCAAATTGAGCCACAAGACGAGTTACTAGTCTAAGGAGATTTCAATCTTCCAAACTTGATCTGGACTAAACAGACGCATGAGAACTATCTATCTTTTATTAACATGTCCTCTACTAACGAATTCTTGGAATTCTTGATAATTGACGGTCTTTCCTCATGTGAACTAGGCCAATTTAATGGGATTGC
Organism: Eupeodes corollae; assembly: GCF_945859685.1. Classification (NCBI taxonomy): domain Eukaryota; kingdom Metazoa; phylum Arthropoda; class Insecta; order Diptera; family Syrphidae; genus Eupeodes; species Eupeodes corollae. Next base: position 96,515,222 of record NC_079149.1, read on the forward strand.
CAACAACTTCAACAAAATATTGGACCTTATATTCTTCTCGGACACACTCAATGCTGATATAGCTTTAAATTCAGCCAATACCCTACTTGTCGAAGAAGACCGACATCACCCAGCATTAGACCTATCTTTCGAATCTTACCAAAAAAAATCTTGAATTTAACTTAAAAAAATGCAGACAATGAACTTTTCAACCTGTTATGTAATGTTAACTGCACAGCATTATGAAACCCGCAATATTTCTAAATCTCCTCAATGGTTTGACTCCTGCCTTAAAAAACTTAAAAAATAAAAGAAACAATATACAATGAGCTAAGAAATATGTTTATTGACTATACAGATATTCCCTATAATGACTTTATTTTAATCACTGAAATCGACATAAAAAACAACCCACAAAACTTTTGGAGCTATGTTAATATGTAGTAAGAGAAATACTGATGGGTATCCAAACTGCATGTTTTTCAACAACGAACTTCGCAAATTTTATCAAAGATGCTTTGGAAGTAGCGAACGCCTGTTAAACGCCTGAGTCATGGGCCCTCTCATAAAATTATCCTCATTTGAATTCAATTAGTCCTTGGATCTTTGAAGATGAAATCGTTTGCAAAGCTTAAGAACTTGACGTTTGTTATAGCCCTGGTCCCGATGGTGTATCTTCTAATATTTTGAAAAAATGCGCATCCTATTTATCCTATCCTCTTTACATTCTTTTTGATGAATCGCTCAAATCTTCAATTTTTCCTGAAATTTGAAAGAGTTCGTAAATAACACCGATACCTAAAAAGGGTATTAAAAATTAAATACAAAAATATTGTCCCATTGCAAAACTGTCCGTTTTTTGAGTCTATTATTTGTAAACTCATATCATTTAATATTGTAATTCCATGATTTGTGACAGTCAACATGGTTTTGTTTAAAATAAGTCAACAGTTACTAACCTCTTTCATTTCAGTTCTTTTTGTTTACATTCGTTTGAAAAACGAAAACAAGTTGATTGTATCTTCACAGACTTCAGTAAGGCCTTTGATAAATTTTGCCATAAAACATTAACTCCCAAACTTAAATAAATCCCAAGGCCTTAACGATAAATTTGTTAGTTGGGTTTCGTCGTACTTATATAATAGATCATACATCGTAGTTTTAAGGAAACAGCAGTCATCATATTTCCATACCAACTCGGGCGTACCACAAGGTAGCCACTTAGGACATTTGCTGTTAATTTTATATGTTAACAACTTACATTATTTTATAAAACACTCACCTGTTTTAATTTACGCTGATGACATTAAAATTTTCAAACTTATTGACTCACTTGACGACTGTTTAAGCTTTTACTAAACATAGACAAATGTAAATCAATGTGTTTTACACGCAAACAAAATGTTTTGACTTTCAATTATCATTTAGACTCTTCTTATTTCACTAAACTCTACTTTCTCTGACCTAGGTATTATTCTCGACTCGCAATTAACTTTTACAAATAATCATGGCTTTATTATTAAAAAAGCAAAAAAGAGGCTGGGATGCGACCCACACTGATAACTTCCCATCCCGTCTGTCGATTTGTCTTGCTTAATAGTTTGTCTATATGTACTAGTATCAATTTTATCAATTTTACCAAATTTGCGTACTATTTTTTATAGATTTTATTTTTTATGAAAAACGGACTGTTGGATTTTTATATAAAAATCACTGAATATCGAAAACAATATTTTCTGTAAAATAAAATAAGTTTGAAGCCAATATTTTTAATTTTTGAAAAGCTATTTGAGTCCAAAGTAAATTTTTACGAAGTTTTAGTATTGTTTTTTTTTTTAGAGTTTTATTTTTTGTAAAAAAACCGTTAATTCGATTTTCTTCAAAATTCTATCGAATGTTGAAAACAATATTTCTTATAAGATAAAATTAGTTTGAAGCCAATATTTTATAGTTTTGAAAAGATATTTGAGTCGAAAATCAATTTTTACCAACTTTTGTTAAATTTTTTTTAGGTATTTAATTTTTTGTACAAAAACTATCAATTCGATTTTTTTCAAAATTTTACCTAATATTAACAACAATATTTTTTGAAAGATAAAAGTAGTTAAAAGCCAATATCTACAATTTTTGAAAAGATATTTGAGTCAAAAATCAATTTTTACGAACTTTTATAAATTTTTTTTTAAGGTTTTTATTTTTTGTAAAAAAAACTGTCAATTCGATTTTTCTCGACATCTTTCAGAATGCTTAAAACAATATTTCTTATAAGATAAAATAAGTTTGAAGTCTAACTTTCAAGTTTTTGAAAAGATATTTGAATCCATATTCAATTTTTACCAACTTTTGTTAATTTTTGTTCGGTTTTTATTTTTTTATAAAAAAACTGTCAATTCGATTTTGTTCAAAATTTTACTGAATGTTGACAACAATATTTTTTAAAAGATAAAAGTAAATTTAAGCCAATATCTCAAAGTTTTGAAAAGATATTTGAGTCGAAAATCAATTTTTACTAACTTTTATTAATTTTTTTTTTAGGTTTTTATTTTTTGTAAAAAAAACTGTCAATTCGATTTTCTTCAAAATTTTACTGAATGTTGAAAACAATATTTCTTATAAGATAAAAAAAGTTTGAAGCCTAAATTTTAAGTTTTTGAAAAGATATTTAAATCGATATTTAATTTTTACGAACTTTGAGTAATGTTTTTTTTAGATTTTTATTTTTATAAAAAAAACTGTTAATTCGATTTTTCTCAAAATTTTATCAGATTTTAAAAACATTATTTTCCGTTGCTCAAAATTGTTTTGGAGATGAAATCATATGTTAGTCGTTAAATTTAGGAGGTAACAAATTTTTTTTTTCAGTTTTTTTGATTTAGTAAAAAAACCGTTAGATAGATTTTTTTCAAAAAATATATTTCTTTGAGATCACGTTACAGTCTATTATATAAAATTAAATTCAAGTCTCTAGCATTTTTGGTTCGTAAGATATTTAGGGTTAACCATCATTTTCACCTTTTTTTCAAACTGCTATGGTAAAAAAACCACCCACGCAATTTTCTTGAGAGCCCTTTCTGCATCTTTCTGTCTTATTATCTGTATAACAAAATTTATTTGAAGTCGATATCTCTTCTGGTTCTTGAGCTATGGACGACGAAAAAAACGTCGCGAACGTACGGACGTACGGACGTACAGACTTACGGACGTACGGACGTACGGACGTACGAACGTACGTACACACGCACGCACAGACATCTTTCTAAAAATCTTTTATTTCGACTCTAGGGACCTTGAAACGTCGAGAAATGTCAAAATTTTCAATTTGACAAATCGGACCCATTACAATAACTTCCTATGGGAAGTTAATAAGACACTCGGATTTATAAAACGGTTTTCGCATGATTTTCGGGGCCCTTATATTCTTAAAATTTTTTATATATCCAATATTGGAATACAAAGAAGATTCATGCGCTTCTGCCTCCGTTTTTTCATGGTCCAATAATACATTATTTACATTGTTTACAACAAGTATTACTTTTTGGTATATTCAGTAAGCGATGATTTTAAAAGTAAAATATTAAAAGTACATATTTTCAATACTTCAGTTTGGCTTTTTGTTTCTGCAAAATGCTTAAGAATAAATGTAATATTTGTCTTAAGTTCTAACGTTAGTTTGTTTAACGAATTCTATAAATCCAAATTCGTACCATCTTGTTTAAACAATATATTCTCCAAGTCGTATTCTTAAATAGGAGGCAAAGGAGTCGGTTATCATTATGCTCCGAAATGACGGTGACAGTCTTTCCATTGTCATTTTCGAAGAAGTAAAGTCCAATCACACTTCCGGACCAAAGAGCGCACTTTTTGTTTTAAAAAAAAAAATTGTATTCATGCAAAATTATTTTGACACAAATCGCTCTAACCATTTTCAAAATAAAAAAATTGAAAAAAGAGGCTGGGATGCGACCCACACTGATAACTTCCCATCCCGTCTGTCGATTTGTCTTGCTTAAAAGTTTGTCTTTATGTACTCGTATCAATTTTTACCAAATTTGGGTACTCTTTTTGTAGATTTTATTTTTTATATGAAAAAACGGACTGTTGGATTTTTATATAAAAATTACTGAATATCGAAAACAATATTTTCTATGAAATAAAATAAATTTCAAGCCAATATTTTTAAGTTTTGAAAAGCTATTTGAGTCGAAAGTAAATTTTTACGAAGTTTTAGTATTGTTTTTTTTTTTGAGTTTTATTTTTTGTAAAAAAAACTGTCAATTCGATTTTTTTCAAACTTTAACTGAATGTTGAAAACAAGATTTTTTGAAAGATAAAATAAGTTTGAAGCCTAAATCTAATGTTTTTGAAAAGATATTTGAATCGATATTCAATTTTTACGAACTTTGAGTAATGTTTTTTTTAGATTTTTATTTTTTATAAAAAAAATTGTCAATTAGATTTTTCTCAAAATTTTATCAGATGTCAAAAACATTATTCTTCGTTGCACAAAATTGTTTTAGAGATAAAATCATATTTCAGTCGTAAAATTTTGGAGGTGACAAATTTTTTTTTTCAGTTTTATTGATTTAAAAAAAAAAACCGTTATATTGATTTTTTTTCAAAAAATATACCTGTTTGGTATCACGTTTCAATTTATTATATAAAATTTAATTCAAGTCTCTAGCGTTTTTGGTTCGTAAGATATTTAGGGTTAACCAAAATTTTCACCTTTTTTTCAAACTGCTATGGTAAAAAAACCACCCACGCAATTTTCTTGAGAGCCCTTTCTGCATCTTTCTGCCTTTTTATCTGTATAACAAAATTTATTTGAAGTCGATATCTCTTCTGGTTCTTGAGCTATGGACGACGAAAAAAACGTCGCGAACGTACGGACGTACGGACGTACGGACGTACAAACGTACGTACACACGCACGCACAGAAATCTTTTATTTCGACTCTAGGGGCCTTGAAACGTCGAGAAATGTCAAAATTTTCAATTTGACAAATCGGACCCATTACAATAACTTCCTATGGGAAGTTAAAAATAAGGTTTTTTTTTGTGAAAGCAAATAGCATTTGCATTTTTGAAAACAAACTTATGTGGAAGGTATATTTTCAAATCTTAAACTATTGGTACTATTTTTGAGAAAGCACTTTTCATGACAAGAATTACTCTTTGAGAATTTGTCAATACCCGTAAAAAAAAGCTTTAGATGGCATAGGCAGGTACTAGCGTTTTCACAAGCAGTTTTTAAAAAAGATTACTTCTGTTGCTGGTTTACCTTGTTAAGGTATTACAACGACTCCTGCAACTTTACAATAGTGTGATACATATTACGCACATAAGGTATGCCTTTGTTTTGAATCAAGAGTGATTTTTTTACGGTTGTTTTGGGCATTTTTTTCATAACACCAGCAGTGATAAGATTGAGCCCTGTGTGAAATTTCAGTATATAATCTATGTGTGACGAAAGCAATTTGGAATTCGCTGTTTGTATGAACAAAATAGTGAGGAATTTTGAACTTACTTATTCTTGCTTTTAGTTCATTGTTAAGATGGTTACAGACTGTCTTATCATCAGTTCCTTTTAGCTCTTCCTTATTTTAAAACCCATATTTCAGCAGATTCAGTTTCTCTTGCGTTCGAAATAGTTTCAGAATTTTATTCCGAAGTTTTTTGCATATCAGAAATTAATTGTTCCAAATAGCTTCCCATAGGAAATTTTTATAATCGTCCGATTTGTTTTATTTGAAAATTTTGACATTTCTCAACGTCTAAATAATTTTAAAGAAATGTCTGTGGGTGCATTATTATTCAATTTCGTCAGTCCATACGATCGTTCGTTCGGAATGCCATTTTTCCTCGTCAATATCTCAAGAACTAGTACATAAGTCAACTTCAAATAAATTTCGTTTTACAGTTAATAACATTGAAAGATATAGCAAGGACTTTCAAAAAAGTTTGTTTTACTAAAGCAATTTGATAAAAATTCAAAATTTTGGTGGACCCCAAATATCAATCGAACCAATAACCGCAAGAGACTATAATATTAAATTAAATAATATATATTGTGACGTGATACCAAATTAGTTTAAAAAAAAATATAAAACTAACTGTTTTCTCATACGAACCAAAAATTATGCTGCCTCCAGAATCAAGAATAACGTGGGACAAATTTTGATCTGGAAAAAAATAAAATGAACGACTGGGTTGTACAAACTTGTTCATTTATTTTAAGACTTAAAAATGTATTTGCAAAAAAGGTGTGTTTTCGAAAATTTAAACGCCATTTGATTTCTCGGTTTTGTATTTCAATTTCTCAATGAAAAAATGAGTATCCATTTTCAGGATTTCCAAAAAAGTGTTAATATTATTATTTTTAAAATCAAATAGAAAAATAATGACATTTTTGATCATCAAACATTACTTTAAAAATTAAGAGCTGGTGCCGAAAATTATTGAAATTGGTTGATTAGTTAGAAAATTGAAGAACAAAATAACTGTTCCTTGGGTAGTACCTTTCGGGAACAATAGACAAATATTTTTTATATTGGAAGAAGCCAAATTAAGAATAAAAAATTAAGCGAAAATAAAAAAAAAGCTATCGGTCTGTTTTTGAGAAAAATCAAATTTTCGATTTTTGACTAAACGATTTAAATGCGGACTATTTTTATTGTTTGTCTTTAAAGAACCGAACACAAATCGGCTTAAGACCATCATTTCTAAGTTTTAACTTAATAGACCCAATTGCTTGGGCTGTAGAGGCTAGGACAGGCAGACGGACGGTATTGGTTAATCCGGCTTTTTTTGCCTAGCTGATGAATGAAAGTTATCAAAATTGTCCCTGAGCCCAATTATAAATTCATCTATTGCACTTACCAAACTTATTGCATCATCCAGGGTAATATTTTGTTTTTGACGTATAGTACTCGTACTTGTTTTTAATTGTTTGTAATACAGAGTTCCTAGGTTCTGTAAGTAAGGTAAATTCAAGGTTGGACATTTTTTTTGTAAAGACTAAATGCTTCCTCCCTGGTTTCTCAAAGCTTCTTCAATTTCTTGATGAGATTTATAAATTGTTAATTGAAATAAAGTCCAAAAACTTTTCAACAGGCTCGTGATATTTTAAGTAACAAATAATAAATGTTAGTTAATCAACATGAGACAGATCGGATGTACTATCAACGCTGATTGAAAAATATTTTTCCATTTTGACTTCTTTTACAATAGTTTTCAAAACATGTCTTCACATGACATGAATAAATTCATTACAGATATGTGCTGATAACACGCATGACCACTTCCTGTATTTCCAAATTTGCTATGATCTGCGAGAAACGGGTCAAACTCCCTAAGCAACTCAATGCATCCCAAATAATTCCCGTTATTGGGAGATCCGAGGATCTCATTGTCACCGCGAAAAAAAACCCTCTCGAACCTAAAAACTTTACAACAGCTACTATCCGCTTCAACACATTGCTCCAGTAACTTACTTCATGTTGATGTTGTGATATTAATTCCGTATCTACTATGTATGTACATAGTTCATTAAAGATTGTCTATGGGCAGAACTGCTTTCATGAGAAATAATTTTTGGATTGATGTGTTTCCAATCATTCTTTATACATCTAAAATTGTTTCGAAATATTTTTTTCTTGAAAATAGACCAATAGAGGTGAAGTGATGTTCCAGCAATTTGGGGGCCACTGGTGATTGCGGCGCCCTGCGCCTGAGCCCAGTGGTAAAGAAGGATCTGTATTTATTAGTTCAATGCTCTGTGCAGTAGAATCAAGGCATATTTAGATTGTAATGAAGGAAACTACATATTCGTTTTGTTTTTCCAACCCTTTCAATTTCTGCTTGACATGTTGATTGTTGATTTCTCATGAGTAATACAATATTTAATATAAACAACAAATAAACAATTTTGTGACATGCTTCACCAATTGCAAAACCTTTAATAAGGCCTAAGCCGATTGACATGACCGACAGGAGTCTCCTCTATTTTTTGTTATAGTCTCTCGGTCTCGTTTCGATTATCTCTAATCTCGGTTTCACGAGACGAGGTTTTTCTATCAAAAACGGTGCATATTTAAAGACAAGCTTTGAATCTCTTTTTTTAAATTATGGCAATATAAAAACTTTTTAAAAAATATAAATTTTTTAATTTATCGAGTTGACATTTTTTCTGTTCAGACTATGAAATATTTTCGATATTTTTTATATGACTGCGAGAAAATTTATGTAACTTATACCTTCTTCCAAAATATATACATATATATACAATATTTTGTGTTGTTCTCCTTTTTTTTTCCTTTTTTTATGATTTTATTGCGCCTTTGGGGGATTATTTTACTAAGAATATGGTGTTCCGTTTGATTACAAGCGGTGAATTGGGCGATGCAATCACAAAACAATTCCCATGCGAGTGATAACAATACAAAAGCAATTGGTGTTTGTTACATATTTATACATATGTAATGGGTATAATATAATATATAACTCCTAACCACTAAAAAACAACGTACAAATTAAATTCATGACTGATTTTGAATCACACGTATAAGCACTTAAGTTATTTAGGTATCTTAACTGGTATTGTGACTTAAAGTGTCGCATTTGGATGAATTTTCAATAATAAATGTTATTTTGAAAATTAAAACACGTTATGAATCGTGGACTTTTATTTTTTTCCAAAATTTGCGCTTTTCTTGTTGAACTTATGCAGAAATGGCTTAAAACCAATTAAAAAAAAAGATGCTGGGATGCGACTCACACTAAAAACTTCCCATCCCGTCTGACGATTTGTCTTGCTTTAAAGTTTGTAGGTTTTTGTGTTGGGTTTAAAAAGTTGTTTGTTGAATTATTCTCAAATTTTATTTCTTTATGAAAAAACGGACTGTTGGATTTTTATAAAAAAATGAATATCGAAAACAATATTTTCTGTGCAATAAAGAAGTTTAAAGACAATATTTTTAATTTTTGAAAAGCTATTTGAGTCGAAAGTAAATTTTTACCAAGTTTTGAATTGAATGAATTGGGTGGCGCTACAGTCCATTAAGAACCCGGGCCTAGTGACTTACAACTCTCAACCATTTCTGTGTGCGAGTAATATTGTCAAAGATGGAAGGGACCTACAGTTTATATGCCGAATCCGAACGGGTAATTTGAGAAAGCACTTTTTCGTGTCAAGAATTACTCTTGTGTATTTTGTCAATTTCTCGCAAGAGGCAGTACCCGTGAAAAAGCAAGGATTGAAGACCCTTTGCTTGACAGTCCAACGCACTAATCATCATGCTACGGGTACCACTTGGTATTTATAGTTTTTTATTTTAAAAATAATTTCGTGAATAAAATAGTCCTTTTTGAAGTAAAATTAGCTTAATTTAACAAAAAATGGAACCGTTTTTCTAAATAAGACCACAGTTTCAAATTATATGGACAAATTCCAAAAGCAATATTTTGTCTAGAGACTAGAAATTAACAAGGGTGTTCAAAATCGATATAACTGTGGTTAAAAGAATATTGAAATTCCTGTTTTAAAATGCAGTTCCATCGATAAGTTGTCTTAAGATTTAAGGTCAAAATTACTTTCAACTAAAAATTGTAGTCCAAGCGATGGAACCGCTGTGTAGAACTGCAGTCCTCAAATTATTTATTAATCAAGACTTAGATCCTCAGACCTTAAAAGTCCATGGGTGATTACTAGTTAGATAGGTCCTCGACTGTACTTTTGGTTTCTGGCGATTTGTTTAAGCTTAATCTAGATCTTCTCCAGCGCTCCCCCAATCACGACAATTCTTCCTCGACTGTTTTTCTCCACATGCTCTGTCTCCTCACTTTTCTGACTTCTTGAGAGAGTGGATTGCATCACCGCGTGTGTCCAATTCACTGGCACTAGCGCATTCTTATAATGTCAGTTTAGTGTTGTTTCATTCTTGACGTTTTCCAGATTCTGCAACTGTATAACAGCATTGATTCGATGTTTGAGCGGAACATCTTTGTCCTTAAGCTGAAAGAGTTGTTTCTTCAAACATTGGACAACATCCCGAAAGCATTCTATGATTTTAAGATACGCCTAGCGATATCTTATTCAGTTGTGCCAATAACTATCAACTTTTTCTACTGGTTGTTGAGCAATATTTACCAGAGAGGGTGGTTTTAAGTATGACCATCTTTGTTCTTCCCTTGTTAAATTGTAGCCCCTCGATTCTATCTTCACCCGTGTTTCTATTTGATTTGGAGATACATTATCTTATGAGATAGCAAGCACACATCGTCAGCGTAGTCTAAATGTTTTAGGTATGTTGTCAGAGTCCATGTCATTTCTCCGTTTCCTGTCAAGATCAAATAGAAACAAGTTGGTCACATAATGCAGCCCTGCTTGACTCCAATTTGGACTTCAAAGTCCTTCGACATGCTAACTCCGTGTAAGATGTTACATTTAGATACAACATATATCGTCCCCATCCCTAGCAATAGTACTCGCACACTGGAATGTTTGAGAGTTGTAAGTCTCTAGGACCTAGTTCTCAAGGGACTGTTGCGCCACTTAGTTTTTGTTTATATCGCCTTTATAGTAGAGCTGAGCTTATTCGAAATATTCCTCCTCCACAAAGCAAGAGAGTTAAATTATCCCTGTTGATGGTGTCAAAAGACTACTCGAAATCGATGAACAATAGGTGAATACAGTTTCAACTACCAGCTTCATGCTTTCAAACGACTTATTTAAGCCCTTCGTTGTTATTGCCAACCTTACAAGTCTCTCATCACCATTATGATGTGATGGGACGAGTTCCTTTGGGGCGCAACATTGTATGATGGTAATGTTATACTTAATCTGCTCCAGTAAGTACAGTGTAGTAGTAATATTGACTTTATTTCATTATAAAAGTTACAAGCAATTTTAGTTTTCTAAGTCTATTTCGGTTTGGCCCAAGACCGTTTGGATGGATTAGAAGTCACCCTCGATTATGCGATTTCTGTAGTGAAATGCGCTTACGGTGTAATTGTACAATAGGTCCCAGCCTTGTTCTCCGTTTAATATATCGATGGCAGCACGTTATTCAGAACATATGAAGCGAAAAATTGTTTTCGAATTACCTTTAAAATTGGACATATTGCTAGAAAGTGTAAAACGTCTTCCCTTACTTTCATATCACATATGTTTTATAATATAGGTAGTTCTGGTCGGAAGCAGTCTCATAAATTGCCTTACTACCAACAGCTTATTTACAATTCCGTTAAGTAAATAAAACCAAAATAAAAAATATTCCCAACTTATAACAAATTTTTTTTTCTTCCATCGATCAGTGTGCTAGATACAAAAAAAAAGAAGTTCATACTGTTACAGATGGCGCCCAAAGTGGGGCCCGATTTTAGCGATCGATAATTTTAGTTTGAAAAACTGAAATTATCAGTGAGTTTTTTTTTTGAGATTTAAAGTTTTGCTTTGTTGTGAATTATCACCTTGCGTGATAAATAAAGGGTGATTTTTTTGAGGTAAGGATTTTCATGCATATTCTGGCCGAAATGCTCGAAAAAGTTACCCAAAATTGGACTTTCCGAATGGACCACCTAAGACGCAGCCGCGGTCAACATTTAAATGAAATTATCTTCAAAAAGTAAATGTCATGGACCAATCTAACGTTTCAAATAAAGAATCGATGAGATTTTGCAAATTTTATGCGTTTTTTTTTTAAAAAGTTCTCAAGCTCTTAAAAAATCACCGTTTAACTACCGTTGTCCGAGGGGTTAATTTTAAAATTGTTGACTTCTGACGTTGCGACGTGATATGCTATTATGCAATACACAATTAAGCTTGCGTCTTTTGGTGTCCATACTTAATTTATATTTTTTTTGAGTAGTTGATAGCACTGAAGCTTAAGTTTTAAGACTGCAGTTTGTTAGTAGTTTTTCTTTTTGAAACGGGCTTAAGACTTTTGTCCGGTAGATTGAACACCTGATTTTTGAAGGGAAACGTATAACGAGTAATTTATATTCGAATCTCATGATAACTTAACATTTGATTATATAGTAAATAGTTGTTCAAAAAAAAAAAAAAGAGAAAACTAACGCGTTATCCGGATGGCTAAAGACATTAATCTTGACTGTTGCCAGTCGTTACGTTATGACGGAGGTCAGTTTTTTTGACAATACGTTTTAATGAGGCATTTTTATGGAGTTTTAAAAGAAAATTAAGGAAGTGGGTGTGCAGAAAGTGAAGGGTAGAATGAAGTCTCTGAGAGTGTCGTAAGGGAGAGTCAATGGCTTTTCCTTTTCAATAAAGGAAACAACGATCAGTGGAGCGCGTAATGGCGTAGGAGTATTTCATAGGTTTGTATCTTCGAAATACTTTATACGGTGGGTTATGAATATCTATGTCCTCCTCTAAGAGGATGTCGTACAAAAAGAGGAAGTTCGCTATAATTCGGGTCCCTCTTCTTTAAAGGAAGGCAAATTTTACAATCAATTACCAATGCAAATTAAGGCTTGAAGAAAGTAATCCCCCCCCCCCCCCCCCCATCGACGAGCTAAGCATGGCAACCGGCAAGCCTTAGGTTACCAGAGCTTTGGGACACCACTAACGACTCATGCCTGGACGGGCCGATGGGTCTGTAGACATCGGTACTAAAGGTGGGGGAAGTCGTTAGTGGAAAACTTTTAGAATTAAAGAGAGCACGTACAAATTTAGTTTCTTTTGATTTGGGATCGGTCATAATCTCGAACCGAGCAAAAGTCGGTCTCGCAAGTTCCTTTTTGGTTTTAAGAACCGAGGATATTACTGTTCTCTCTTTTCTTTCGTAAGTGAATGGGTGTGTGTATGCAAATACGCATACAAAAATATTAGGCCAGTTTAAAAAAAAAAGTTTTTACCGTTACAAATGTAATTCAAATTAACTAATTCTCCTCTCATTTTAAGAATAGTGCTTATTTAATCAGTTGTATAGCAATTTAAAAGATATATTTGTTCTTCATGTAGTACACCCTGTATTGGGAAGCTTGGGCTTCATTGACACATTTTTGATATACAGTGTTGCTAGTTTTTTGTAATAAGTTATCAATCTGTCTTCTTACAGAATCAGAATTAAGATCTGGTGTAATGTCAAGGGCTACTCTATATTCAGAAGCTAGACGCTCCCATTCTTGCATTAAATTTCCTTTTCTTCTTATAATATGCATAAGGGCTTTTTTAGGTAACCTCTCTTCCTCCATCGCAATCACTTTTAACATGTAATTAAAATGCATTTTTAATGTTTTCAAGAATATAGAAGCCGTTCTCGTTTCTAAATGTAGCATGTAGTTGGAGGTACTACTTGGTAATCTAAATATTCGCTTAAGAAAGTAGCGCAGAAATGTTTCAACTGCTTCAAATGAATAATATTCCCACACTTGGGCTCCATATAAAAGAATTGAGGATGCTGTCGATTGAAATAGCTGTTGCTTAGCACTTTGACTTACATGTCTATTACTTATGCATTCGGCCCAAACTGAACAGATTGCGTGTTTAGCTTCAGATAACTTGCTTTTAAGATGGTTGTTTAAGCTAACTTTAGGGGTGATAAGAACTCCAAGGTACTTGTATTTTTCGAACAATTTCAATTGGTTTATCTTGCAAAGTCCATTTTTCATTTCTAAATTTCATCATTTTGGACTTTGTTAGGTTTACAGAGAGATTCCAAGTGTTGCAGTATCCATCGAGCCGGTTTATCATCCTGAAGCCCGCTTGAAATTCATGAATGATTTTCTCCTTATCACCCATTGAATAAGTCTGTAAAAAACTACTGCACTAAAAAACTTGGTTAAAGTATTTAAGTATGCCCGAACCCAATTATAGTACTTCACTAAACATTAAGATCTCTTTCTTATTCCATATGAACAATATCTTTCGAATTTAAGGAATCTGGCGTTGTGAAGGCTTTCGCTTCCTGCATTCAAGAACGTCCTCACGTTCCAAAAACCAATCCTTGTCGAAGTACAAAAGCCTAAAGTCTTTTTTTTTTTTATTCGAGTCATAGTTTCGGTTTCGTTACCGGATAAAATTCAATTACGAATAAATACTAATATCACTAACGTTTCCCAGAGGGAGGTAGGAGCTCCGTTAACAAATTTGTTCTCAACATTTTCCTCATGGTAGCGACCCTCCGAAATTCGGAGTCAATGACGGCAACTTTAAGAGCGTAAACTCTAATTTTCTGCCTTGACAAGTTTAGCGAAAAAATGTTAGCCTGCATATTCGTCGTGGGACGTTGCCGTGTCAGTGAAATAATGGGTTGGTCGTTGTGTCGAAAATATCACTACTGTTCACATATCCGTAACAAACGCTTCACATCAAGAATTGGACTTAACATCGCTCAAAACACACTGTGGCGTATTTTGCATAAGGAACTTAGAATTGAAGTGATTTACGTTTTTCTCTTGGGCAAGTTGTCAACGTTTCATTGTAAAAATCTATACAACTTACATAAAATGTTTCAAAACCAATTTCAATAAGTTAAGAGATTTAAAATCTGTCAAAAAATAAATTAAAATATTTAATTTAAAAAACAAGTTTTTTTTTTTTTTTGACACAATGTCACAATATTAATTTTAAACTTTTAAATACCTTTTAAGTAACAATTCCGAATTTCAGTGAATGGATATACCTAATTACAAACTTCAAGCAAAATCCCCAGTTTGGAGTTTTCGACTTTTTCTATTTGAAAGTGTTAAAACTCAAAAAATAAAATTCTATAATTGCTCTTCCCTCCCACTACAAAGAACACCGTTTAGTTTGGCTTTCGCGGAACTAAAATTGCAAAGTTTTAATAAATTTGTCTGCCAAAACTAACTTTTTTTACTTTACACACATAAATGGAACAATTTCAACTGTATCTGACTTTGAAGTCTTAATTACGTTTTTTTTCCTAAATATTTACATCGCTTAAGGTCCATACTTAGCTTTAGACTCTTAAACTTTCCCTGGCACATATTTTCATTAAAGAAAATAAAAATGGAATGAATTCTGGTACCTAATCAGAAAAAATCAAAAGTTTAAACATCGAATCGTTAATATTCATACTTAAATACTTGGGTGCATAATAAACTGCACAGTTTCTTTGATTTTTTTAAATTATATCTGAGCTAATAGCTTAAAAGATTCGAGTTCGGTATATGGAACTCGTAAACTAAATGCCAAATGGTCTACTTTTAAAGCCCCAAAGTATGCAGCATAATTTTTCACTTTTGTAGATGTACCTAACCTACACTGCACCGGTCTGTAGACCTACCCTTCCCATGTATATACATAAAAACTTTTAACTTGGTAAGGAAAATGAAAACAACGCCCCGCAGAAGGACCAACTTCAAAAATTTTGCAATCAACGTTGCTGCAACCAAAATATGTGCAAAACGCCACAAACACGAATGAGTTTGACAGGTGTCGTAACTATATTTCATTTGCGCTTGTGTATTTTTTTTAATTTTATATGAGCGTGGATATTTATTAATTTCTTTTTTTTCTCAAGTCCTTTGAGTTTTAATACACAAGTTTTTCTATCCTTTTTTTTTATTTTATGATGACGATGATGTTGGGATTTTTAATTTCAAAATTTATCAAAAACTCATTCAAAAACAAATAACTGCACTCAAACTTTATTGAATATGTCACAAAGTGTTTATATTTAGAGCTGTAGTAGTTGCTTACGGAATTACCAATCGAATATTAAAGGAAAATTTAAATTTTGAACTTCACTAACATTGTTTTTCTTTTGTTTGTTGTTAGTAAAGTTTTCTTGAGGTTATCATTCAAAGTTAGAGTGACCTTATTCCTAAATCAATATTAGAGACGAGAGTAAGATAACTATAAGACTTTTTGAAGAAATGTGAGATTCGACTATTTTAAAGCTTTGTACCCTTTAAAATAAAAGGATTTAATGGTGGATCCAAAGAGGTTTTATTGGGGTCATGATCCCTCTAGGAGAATATTATTTAATATAAATTTTTAAATTTCTCATAAGATCGGAAGGCTGTCCTAGGCTCTCATACAACATTTTGAATGCCCTCAAAGTTCGTAATATACATATGTACTTCATCGCCGCTCGGGTGGAAACGTTTAGACTGTGAAATGCTTCGGAGTTTCAAAATATCTCGTTATCAGCTACAAAACTTATCAAGGCCGCCAAACTAAACTGTTATAAAATCAGATTCGTTTCTGACCCTTTCTCTAAGTTCTTATTAAAAAAAGTACGCAAGATCGGATTGCAAAGAAATGATCTTCCAATAGTGGACGACATTCATCTAGATGCCTTGAACCATTAGTTTACAACTACCGCCACGTATTCTTTCTTCACAATACCGATTTCTAACTTAAATCAAAATTTCAATTTTGGAGAAGTTGACGTCTACAATGTAAGAAATGCAGTTTTTTCCTTCTCTATGCAAAACAAACCTTTTTAATGCTCTTCAGTCTGGTTTCCAATCTAGCCATAGCTGTACCTCCACTTTATGGTGATTTTGGAATGGGAATTAAGGGTAATCATGCCACTGTGATATCATTATTGGACTTTCCGAAATCACTTGACTGTGTTAATTCTAACACCTTTTTAACTGGCTAATTTTTTCATAGCTGACAAAAAGAATGCAAGCTGTCTCATGTAATAGTCAATTGTCCTAATTTCTCTGTGCTTATAACGATGTTCCTCAAGGATCGATTCTTGGTCCATTACTGTTTTCAAGTTTTATTAATGGCTTAACTGCTGTTATATTTATCTGTCGTTTTCATATTGTAAATGTGGACGATGCTGAAATCTATATCAGTTTTTTGATTGGCATGGTCGGGTCGAGGCCACAGAACAACATTTTACAAAAATTGATTGATTATAGCCATTCCAGTATCCAAACACCAACAAATTCTTTCTGAATATCCTTTTAAACCCACGGCCAGTCTAATCAAACTGAAGCCGCTAAATACTCTTATTATTCCCATAATATTATATGGCTGTGAGTTGTTTGTTGATCCAGACTACCTATCCACAGGAACGGACAAAGAATATGTTCAAGATGTGCAATGAACCAGGGCACAAACTTCTGGGGGCGCATTACCGGGAGCATCAAGCGACGAATGCCGGCAAGCGCAAGCAGCGAAACAAGAGGCATACAAAACGGGGCTGCACAAAAGGACTACAGAGCTGCTCGCAGAAGAAGAGAAAGGAACACCGGCTTCTTAGACGGAAAAAAAGAGAGCATGAGAAGCGCGCGATCGAGGAGATAGAGGGATGTCACACCAGGAATGAGGTAAAAAACCTCAAAAGGGTACCAGCCAAGAACCGAAGCCTGTACAGACGATCAGGGGAACATCGTAGTAGAACCGCAGTCGATGCTGAGAATATGGAAAGATCACTTCTCCAAATTATATAACGGCGATGACGAACCGAATTCCGCTGTATGAGAGATAGAACCACTCAACCTCGGCAACGCAGATCAACAATTCCGCCTACCCGACCTTGACTAAGTGAAGATAGCTACAGCTGTGTTCCAAATATTAGGAGTGCTTTTACAAAATTTGCTCAAGTGTTTTTTTACCGTGTGTATACTGGTTATCAGCCCATTTCTCTACCGGTAAGTATAAAGGGACATTAAAGATGATAAAACAATAAACTGGTTTGCAATTCATAACCGTTTACATTTGTAACCAGAGATCAAATGATCTTTACTCTCAATCAGGCTATTCAAAATAATAGGTGTGTGAGTTATATTGTACGTAAAAAAAAAATAAAAAGCTTAAAAAAATAAACAGTAAGTAACTAAATTAAAATAGGAATATTAAATAGTTGGAATATCGAATGTCTAATCAAGTTTGGTTATTTAGTGGGCCGAGGAAAGCACTGCACCGACGAAAAACGGGAAATCATAAAAAAGTTGCGTAATGAAGGAAAAACTTATAAGGATATAAAGCTGATGTTGGGGCGCTCTGACCAAATGATCGCCAAAGCTGTAAAATATGGAAATCCGGGGACGGAAACTAGAAACGAGTGAAAATGACGATCGACGTATTGTTCGCTACAGCCAAAAGGATCCTTTTGCGTCCTCTAAGATGATCCAGGAAGATCTAGGACTGCCAGTAAGTAGCGTAGCAATAAGAAGGCGATTGTTAGAACACAATCTTTCCGGTCGCAGTCCACGAAAAGTGCCGATGCTTACAAAAAAAATGTAGCCGCTCGTTTGAAATTTGCAAGAAGCCATGCTAATTGGCCTGCAGAGAAATGGCGAAACATTTTGTGGACTGACGAGACCAAAATTGTTTTATTCGGTGGAACTGGTTCTAGGCAATACGTTCGACGTCCATTAAATTGCGAGTTTAAGCCTCGGTACACCATTAAAACGGTAAAGCGAGGTGCTAAAGTGATGGCATGGGGCAGTTTCTCATATGCTGGTGTTGGCCCCATACATCAAATCATAGGCACGATGGACCAGCGCGTTTATGTGGATATAATGTCCAGTGTGATGCTGCCTTATGCGAGTTGGAATATGCCGGTTAAATGGGTATTTCAACAAGAGAACTACCCGAAACACACCAGTAAGTCTGCCAAGGAATGGTTTCGGGTCAATGGGGTTGAGGTCATGGACTGGCCAGCTCAGTCGCCTGACCTCAATCCCATAGAAAATTTATGGGCAGATGTGAAAAAGAGTGTTTCTCGACGAAGGCCCTTGAATTCGAGGCAGTTGTGGGACGCAGTCGAGGAAACATGGAAACAAATTCCAGTTGAGCGTTGTCAGGCCCTTGTGAACACTATGCCACGCAGATGTGCAGCAATTATAAAAAACAAAGGATTATCCACAAAATACTGACAAAAAATCTTAATATTGAATATTTTTTTTTTAGTTTTTTATACTTTATTTTGTTTACTCCTATTATTTTGAACAATTCGTTTTGGCTTTATTTTGATAAAATTCATGTTTTTACTACCTTATTTGTTTTAAACAAAGAAGTCTTTAAGCATAATAATAAAAGACTGGATTACCTATTTGTACAAAAGAAAAAATAAATTAAAAAAAAATATACAACTTTTGAGTCACGTTTTAATCTAAAAAGAACAGGCACTCCTATTTTTTTGAACACAACTGTATATCTAAACTTATGCCAAACAATGCTGCTGGAGCTGACGGCATCGCTGCCGAACTATTCAAAGCAGCAGGCGATGACTTGGTACCGAGCAAGCACCAACTCATCTGCAGAATATGGTCGGAAGAAAGCATGCACGATGAGTGGAATCTCAGCATAGTGTGCCCGATACATAAGAAAGGAGTCCCTCTAAGTTGCGCCAACCACAGAGGCATCAGTCTCCTTAACATTGCGTATAAGAACCTCTCTGCCGTATTATGTGAACGTCTGAAGCCATTCGTCAACAACCTGATTGGTCCTTAGCAGTGTGGCTTCAGACCAGGAAAGTCCACTATCGACCAAATATTCACACTACGGCAAATCTTGAAAAGACCCAGGAGCTTCAAATCGATACCCACTCGTTATCGATTTTAAAGCCGCGTATGACAGCATCTATAGGGAAGAGCTCTACCGAGCAATGTCTAGTTTTGGCATCCCTGTCAAACTTATCCGTTTGTGCAGAATGACGATGGAGAATGCACGCTGCTCTATCAAGGTCGGAAAAGATCTCACCGATGCATTTGATGCCAAAAAAGGTTTTAGACAAGGCGATGCACTGTCATGCGACTTTTTCCACATAGTTCTGGAAAGAATTGTGCAAAACTTTACCGTCAACACTAGAGGCACAATCTTCCAAAGATCCATCCAATTACTCGGATACGCAGATGATATTGACATAACTGGAAGATCAAAGCGTGATGTCAGTGGAACGTTTTTGAGCATTGCGACGGAAGCGAAGAAGATGCTTTTAGTGGTCAATGAAGGCAAGACCAAGTAGCTTATGCTGTCATCAAAAAAGGACACTGAACGACGACGTCTTGGACAAAACGTCACCATGGACAGCTATAACTTTGAGATAGTTAAGGACTTTGTCTACCTAGGCACCGCTATTAATACGGACAACGACACCAGCGCTGAAATCAAACGAAGAATAACTCTTTCAAATCGCTGCTTCTTTGGACTTAGAAGGCAATTAAGAAGTAAAGTCCTCTCTCGAGTATCTAAAATCACAGTTTTTAAAACACTCATCATTCCGGTTCTCATTTATGGCGCTGAGGCCTGGACCCTGTCAAAGAAAGATGAGAGCGTCTTAGGATGGTTCGAGAGAAAAATTCTTCAGGTGATTTTTGGTCCTGGAGATGGAGAATGGAGGAGAAGATATAACGACATACACGGGCTGTACAGCGATGATATACAGGCTGTACAGCTACACTGACCTAGTTACCAGAATTAAAGTCCAACGGCTTAGATGGCTTGGTCATGAAGAGCGAAGTCATCAACGCTCCAGCCCGGATGGTCTTCGAATCGAATCCCGAGGGACGGTGGCGCGGCTCAGTAGAGGATGACCGCGACTCAGGTGGCGCCCCAGGTGAGAGAGGACCTCAACCAACTTGGCGTGCGAAAGTGGAGACAGCTAGCTAGGGACGGAGCTGGCTGGAGACGTATGTTGGTTGAGGCCCATGTCCGCCCCGGACTTTAGCGCCACCTTAAGAAAGTAAGTAAGTATTACCTGGAGCATGAAAATGTAATCTGGTCTTGCGCCATCAAAATATGTACTACTATTTGCCATTTTTTTAACCACAAACAAATAATCCCAAAAAAAACTTCCATCACAACTGTCCTAAGTTATCTCTTGCACACTAACTAACATCATACCATTCTTGCATTCAATGATATAATTTTCTTTCTAAGATGTTTAACACTTTTCTGAGATTTGTAGAAAATGTCGATTGTGCCACCGCGATCTTAAAATTATTGCCAGTGCCAAAAATCAGTTGGCCACCTTCAGCCAAAAATCTTAACAACGCACTCAATCGACACATTGGATAAAGCTCCGCTTCAAGTTCTTCCAACACGTATGTGAAAGCGTCTTTGTTGAGCCTGAAGTTCTTTCTAAATCTGGAACAAATATCAAGCAAAGTTGAATCCAAATCGAAGATATTGCATGTGTCTCTAAGTAGCCTTTTATGTATTTTCATCTCCTGTTGCTGCACTGCCTCTTCACCAACTGCAGCAATAACTATTCCAATGGTATCCATTTATGAAAACAACTTCAAAAACTCAAAATTCAAATTTAGTTTAACAAACAAAACACAATTATGAATTGGACTAAATGAATCTGGCAGAAAGGATAGTGCCGCCAGACCATTAATAAACATACTCATTTGGGAATTTTTCATTTGAAGACGAAAATGTTTTAGTTTTTTTCAGTAGTAAAATTGGTAGTTTCATAAAATATTTTCGATCAAATCAATGTTACAAGGTGATAAGAACCTATTCTAGCCGCAAAAAGTGCGCAAAACTCCATTTCTTTCCAAAATAACAAAAAGGTTAAAAAATGATTTTGGGGAAATTTAAGGAATTTTTTTTTTAACTTTAGGGTTTTTAGTTTCTGGTGTATTGATAACTTTTTTCGACATAAAACAGATGATTTTGAAAATGGATTTTTAAATCAGGCAATGCTTTTTTCAAATCCCGTCGGATCTCCTGATTGTTTTTTTTATGATTCGTAGCGTGGTAGTCGTTATTTTTGGAATAAATAAGTTACACAAAATATTTGTATACAAATGTTGTATAACTTTGTTACATGACAAATTTTAATATAAAAATTATTCATTTCGGCGGGATAATAACTATAGACACTTCCTGCTGTTTCAAATTTGAATATTTTTAGACTTCTTGACCTTATTATCTTTCTGCTTTCTCTTTGTTTCTATCTGGCACAGCTTCTAACATTCCTGCATGAAACGCACCAAACATTTTAAACTATTGAATGTTAACCCTTAAATAGGGCGTATTAAAAAAAACTTTTATAACCTTGGAATGTTTTCATACTTAGGAAGTCCTTCAGACAAATTAGTTAGGCCATGTCTTGCTGGACAGCAATATAAAGTTAAGATGTACATATATAGACATTATGTCATAGTAATAATGTTAACATTTTTAAGCGGTGTCGAAAAATCGTCTCTACGTTGAGTATGCGACCACCCCCCTTTATTTACAAGTCCGGATCCACTCTTAAGATTTAAAGAGTCACATAGATAGAATACACGTGTTTTGTTGGAAAATCTACCCATAGTAAAGTAGGATTTTATACTAATATCCGATAAAAGTTAGAGTAGAATCTTATTATGGATGGATTGTTGACATTTATACGAGTCTCGAATGGATATTATGTGATTTCGTTCTCAAATGTTGGTACGATTGATATTGCATTTGTATCTCTATGGCTGTGTTCGTTGAGTAGTTGTGCATTTGGAATCATGTGTGTCTTCCATTGGGGAAAAAAATCAATCCATTACTGTTGATATTATTTAGTTTTGTTAATGAAAATGGATTAACTGGGCGTATTTTGCAAGAAAAATCAATAGAAAAGATAATTAAGTTTTGCTATGCTTCCACCAAAGGTTTATCTCAGTTAAGATTAAATAAATCTTTTAGGTGTTTCTACCGCACAAGAAGATTTAAAAATGATTAAGTTTGACAGTTTCTAAAATGCAAATTGTGTTTCGATGTTTTCGATGTGTGAAGTGCAAGTGAGATACCTTGTTTGATTCGTGTTAAACAATGAAGAACCATATAAGAATATGCTACCTACTCCATGTCCATTTTTTTTGTAACTTGATTAAAACAAAACTATATTTTTTGGACACAAACATGCAAATAAACAGACAGTAATGAATTATCTGTAAAACCAACTCCTTTATACAGGTTTTTCTTCACAAATTTTGACTCGACCCCGACGGGATTTGCTTGCTCCAACACCACATGTTAATGTAGTAGTCTACGAACAAACCCCTCTTTAGAGTAATTGTTAAATGAACTTTTTTTTCATAGAATCTCAATTTCCAGATGTTTCCTTACCATTTCTTCTTGAAAATTGTCTATTTTATTATTTTTAGTTAGTTTTTTTTGCTACGCTGCACGGTTAACAATTTGGTGTGAATTAGCCATCAAGGTCATCCGATTTGAATCCGATAGACTTTTTCCTGTGGAGTTTCTTGTAGTCGCAGGTCTATGCAAATAAACCACGATCGATAACACAGGCCTTCGCTCAAATTCACCCGAATCTATGCGAAAGAGTCATTGAAAATTATACCACTCCGATCCGTGCCACCTTAAGAAAAAGAGGAATGATGTCATTTTCCACACTAAAAAACATCCATGCGCCCTTATTAAAAAACCCTTTATTTTGTTCAATATTCGGTTGAAACATTTATACTATTTCATATAATATTAGAAAAATTTAGTAAGTTGCTAGATTTCGCCAGCCTTACAAAAATTTGAAAGAAACTCTAAACCATTTATTCAGGAGGACATAAGCATCCACAGGTTTTTCCCAAAACCAATCTCTGTCTATCAACTCAACTCGAGATTGGGTTCCAACCCCAGTGGAAAGTTGTTGGGGGCAGCAAACGAGAGAGGTGGGAAGAGGTGTTTCCCCTAAGGCACCTCTCCTTATCCAAACGGCAGCGGAGGAATTCTCGAGATGGAATCAACGGTGGAGTCTACAGTTCCAGTAAGATTCAACTACTTAGTGAACACATATAGGGCTTCTTCGAATTATTCGGAGCCCAGGTCTATAAGGAGCGGTTTTATCCGGCTCCCCATCCTTGGAGTTATACTTAGGATCTGGCCTTCTAGGTCGGGGGTTGTGCGTCGGGGTGACTTCCTGGCCACGTAAAAGATTTCATAGTTGCGAAGCACCAACAAGCCTCGGATACGGACGGATTTACTGTTGACAACCAACGCAAACGAATGAAGCTATATAAGACCCTTATCATCCCCGTCCGGCTATACGCTGCAGTAGCATGGACTATGACAAAAGTGGATGAAAGCACCTTGGGTCGCTTCGAGAGAAAAGTTCTTCTTGTGATCTACGGTCCCGTATGCATCGAAGGGGAATGGAGGAGAAGAAGGAACGACAAGCTGTACGGGCTGTACAGCGACGTAGACTTAGCCAGAATTGTAAAAGTCCAACGACTAAGATGGCTGGGTCACGTAGAGCGCATGGAAACCAATGCTCCGGCCGGCCAACACCTGCATCTTGATCGCTAAAACCAAACACCCATACGCATTATCGAGTGTTCGCTACTTCGAATTTGGAGCAATATCATCTGAAAATTTTTTAAACGAAGTTTCTATACTGGTATATCGAACAACCACATTTAGAAATTTGTATAATGTTTCCTTATGTTGAATATTTAATAGACTTCACCATTCTATCAAAATGCAAACTTCTCATTTCTTATTTTTGAAACAAGTTAAATGTTTTGATAATGAACGTATTGAATTTTTTTGTAAATGGTTCTACCTGATGTTTTCTCGATATGTTTAACTTCAATTTAATTTCTGTATTTCTTTTTTAAATTTTCTTTTAAGGGTCACACTACCCATTTTAATTAATAAATGTAACATTTTTCTTAGAGTGGCAAAACTCTATTCTTTATAAAAATATTTTTGTCACTTATTTCTTTTCTTTCTTATTGAATTTAATTGGATTTTAAGAAATACAATGTTTAATCTAATCTAATCTAAAATCATCATCTTTAGCTATTTGCTGATAATTTAATTGGTTTTGGGACAGCACCAATCCGCGCAAGATTAACGAGGTGCCAACACATCCAAATAAAGTTACTGTTTGGTGTGTTTTTTAGGCTGGAGGTGTTATTGGTACATATTTCTTCGAAAATGATGCTGACACGATCAAGATGGCTCTACGTTCCACACACCTCAAGACACAATCGATATTCTGCGTGAAAGTCGTATGATTATCCCACTTTAAACTTTTTCTTAGGTCGCAGTTCTATGCGAATAACCTACCGTGTTACTTCAAGTAAACAGAACCAATGCCAGCGGTCATAATCAGCCTGATTTAAGCGCCTAATGCCCATGTTATGCATTTCACTTATTTTGAATACACTTTGCGAAAGTGAATTTGGGTGTTCCACAATTCCTTATTGTGAATTGGATTTTCGAAAATGCATATGGATGTTCAGTATTTAGGTTTGTTCCATGTTTTGAACGCATTCAAATCTTGATCTTTCAAATTGATCTTTAATAGCTTCCTTCTGTTAGGAATCGGAGGGTTGCAGCAAGTTTTTGAATTGAAAATACACCATCTCCAAGTGCAGTCGCATTTTCTTTTCGCTCCTCAGTTGCCCTTTACCACCTTTTTATCGACCCCAAATAATCAATTACAAATAAAAAAAAAACGTATCAATATACTCGCAGCGCGTGTGATAATTCTTACCCGACCTACTTTACTGCCCATCGCCGTTTATGATTGCAATTCAATGTCTAAAAGAATCCCTTTCTAACGAACATTCCGTTTGCCAAGATCAAATTTCTAATCTCTCCAAGAAATTTGATCACGTCTGTAATAGTCAGCCCTATCATGAATTCCATCGTAATCGGAAATTTTTACGAATGCCGAAACTGTATCATGAAATCCGTTTGTAGTGGAAAATCTCATACAATTTTGCATTACGAACGGATTTCATGATAAAGTTTTTCGGGATTCATACAAATTTCCGATTACGATGGAATTCATGATAGGGCTGAGTGTTAAGGACTCAAACATTCAATGTCAACAATCGTCTACGCAGTGCCTTTCCACAATAAGTTCTTTGGAAAAACAATGCTATGACGTCATAGGTGGGTTGAATTCTCTTCGTATAGACATTGACGATAAGTTAAAAGTTCTAACTTGGTCGGCAAACGATCTGAAAAAAACTTGTCTGACCAGTTAAACCTACTGAAATCGAATATTGATTGCTGTTTGCAAAGTTCGTCATCCGGGCTCTCCCCTCATCCAATCAATTGGGTGAAGTTACAAACGTTAGACTCGTTAACGAATTTGAAAATATTAATTGTATGCTTTCTCGGGTTTCAACGGCACTCATATCTATTGCTTACGATATAAGCAATCAAGAACAGAAATATACGAGTGTGTACCGCGAGCTTGAAAGCCTAAAAATGTTAAATCTCAAAAAATTGAATCGCTTCTCTACGACATCATTAAACAACCCGGCATACCGTCGTGTGATATCGCGAACGTATCCATTCGTGATGAAATTCATGCTGCAAACCTGGCTGCTGACTCTCTGCAACAAACCACCTCAGTGAATACCATTGCGGAGGACGAAACAATCAACAAATGTGGCCATTCCTGGAAGTTATCGGACTGGAATTTGCGACTAAGCAGGCTTGAATCTGATAATAATACATGGTTCATGCTTAATAATTGTCCCGGATATGCTGTGTCAATATCTGTGAATGTCTTCAATTGTCTGGAAGAAGATTCAAGTTCCTGATTCCCTCCAAATATAACTGGATGTTTCATCATCAAAAAGGATATTTACGAATTGGTCAAATGCGGCTTTCCAGAATGAGTAGCAATAATAATTTAATTAAGTCTAACAAATTCAAACCTAATCCCCAACCTTATCCAAAAAAAAATATTGAAACTAACTGGACTCTTAAAACACAAATCTTTCCAAACTTTTCTCTCTCTAACCAATTTTCGTCCCTGAAACTGAAAACTTCTCCTACATCTGTAAAGCCTCCATCCAAACGAGTTTCTTTTAAAGCTTCTCATCCGGGTCTTGGTTTTTGCTCTCCGATGGTTGATGCTCCTGCTAAAACACCCGCTTATACAAATTTCATCCATTCTCAAACCATCAACCCTACTTCTTCTTCATCAGTTTCCCAAGAACCTCAAGGATTCCTTAACCTTAAGATCAAGTGACTTTCAGATCTTTGGCCTTCGACTGCGACATCCGGTTCATCCGGTCCGGTCTCTCATCTAAATCTTAAAATGTTCTTCAATTCCATTTAGAAATAACAACAACAAATATCTTTTTAATAAAAATAAGAATTGTTTATTTTATGTATCTATCAATAATTTTCTCTTAATAAACAAAAATTTTAATATATAAAACTTAAATCTCGTTTTCTTATAATGTTGTTGTTTTTTTTTATTTTTTTTTATCATTTTGTTTTTTTTTTTTAATTTTGTAAAATTTCATTTATATTTAGTTAAAATTTTGTGTTTTTTTTTTGTTTTATTTTATTAATTTTCAATAGGTTTTTATTTTTGTTTAATGTAATTTTATAATAATAATTATGTTTTTTTTTATATTACACCATTGAAATTTTCATTTTGTTTTTTATACTTAAATAATCTTATGTTCATGTTTTATATTTATATATATAAAAAAATAAAATATTATTTTTATATAATTAATTAATAAAAAAAAAACTAAAATAATATAAAATGAAAAAAAAATTTAAAAGAATAATTCCTTTTCTACAATAAATATTTGTTTATAATATAAACAAAAAATAAAAGTAAAAACAACATAAACGTACTTAATATTTAAGTTATTTTATATTTTGTTTTGTTTTATTATGTTTTAAATTCAAAAAGACACATTTTTTTTTTGTTTTGTTTTGTAAAGAATGAAAATTTTAATGTTTAAGAATATGATATTTTAACAAATTTTATTTTTATTCTTAATATTTTGTTTTTGTTTTCTAACACAAATTATTATTACATTAAATGAAATTAAAGATTAATTAATTAATAGAAAAAAAATAATTATAACTATAAATTGTGTAAAATACTTAACAAATGAGCGTATTTTTATTAACAAAAAAGAAAATGTATGTATGTATGTATGTATAATTATGTAATGACACTTAAATTTATCGATGTATATGTACGACGCATGCATTTAAAAAAAAAGTGTTATACAGATTTTGTGTGTTGCAGAGGAAAAATAGTATGGGTTTAGAATTGTTTTTGAACAAAGAATAATGAGGCAGTTACATTGGCTATATTTAAGTGCATGATACAAATAAAATCTGATTCTAAGAAAACTGTTATACAACCAATATATTTTGTATCATTATTTGTGGATTCCTGTGTAAGTTTTTTTGGTCGAAGTTTTTGTTAAAAAAAAAACAAAAATTAAAAGAAATGTTTCTAGGCTAAAAATTTGCAAAAAAAATTTGATTATAATAAACTGTTATAATGATGTCTAGTCCAACCAGATTGATCTTAAAATAACTGCATACAACAAATCCAATTTATAACAGTTCTGTTTATGCAGGTTTTTCAAGTATCTACTTATTTTAGTTCAATTTTTGTGAATTGATTATGGAAATGATCCGAAAGTACTCGAGTATAACAGTTATGCTTCTAAAACTATTGTTTTCAGGCAAAGTCGATATAGAATTTTTCTTAACTGCTCTTTAAATTATGCTGAAAGAAAACAAAAATTAAAAGAAATGTGTCAAGAAACTATTGAACATAGTTAACTGTTATAATGATGTCTAGTCCTAACATATTGATCTTAAAATAACGCCATACAAAAATTCCAATTTATAACAGTTCTGTTAATGCAGGTTTTTCAAATATGTACTTTTTTTAGTTCGATTTTTGTGAATTGATTATGGAAACGATCCAAAAGTACTCGAGTATAACAGTTATGCTTGAAAAACCATTGTTTTCAGGCAAAGTCGATATAGAATTTATCTTAACTGCTATTTATGTAATGCCGTTTTCAAGGCTTATATTATTATTAAATGTGTGGGTTTAAACCAAATCTGAACGAATTAAGATCATTATAAACTGTTATACTGCGTTTTAGAAGATTTGGCTCTACTACTACTTCAAAATTAATTAAAAAAAGACTGTTAAAGTAATTTACAAACTTGGACAAACTATAAAAAATGATAAGTAACATATTCTAGTTAAGTGATCATAAACTGTTATATTCTTAACTGTCATACTGATATGTGAACATTTTTAAAATCGACCAAAAAACCCCAGGAAACACACCAATACTTTTTTAAATAATAAAATTCAAAAACAACTGTTATACAAAACAAATTTAAATAAAATTATGCAACATTACTAAGAACATTTTCAAAAATACAGAATTTTAACGAAAACATTTAGAAATTAACGATTTCAAACTTAAGAAAAAAAACTTAAAGTTTTAACAAATTTTCCATAAACTGAAAGTAAAACATAATTTTTGTAAAAAAAAATTAAATACATATTCGTTGGCTGATATATAAGAGTTTTTTTTGTTTTGTTTGTTTAAATATTACAACGCTTGTTTTGTTTTTAATTATTTTATTTTTCTGTTTTAAAAATATTATCATTATTCAAAAATATAGCTAACTAGCTAGTAAAAAATAACTTATAAATTATCTTAATTTTTTGTTTTTGTTATTATAGTAAAATTGTTAATACATATTATTTTAAGTTACTTCCTTTTATATTTTAATGTTTTTTGTTTATATATCTAACATCTAAGGGTGGATTCGTTCAAAATACAAATTTACAATTGATTTGAAATAAATTTTTAATTCTTTTATTCTCACTGTTTTTTTTTTAAGTTTTCTGTTTTAATTTAATTTAAATTTAATTTAATATTAACATTTTATTTTTGAAGCAGTCAGAGTGACATTGTTGTATTTGTTTTTTGTGATTTTTTTAAATTTAATTTCTACTTAAAGAAAGTAAGTAGTGTTATATATTTTCTTTTTGTTTTGTAAATATATTTATATTCTATATAACGTTTTCTGTTACTTAAGTTTTCAAGCTGTATAAATAAAATTAAAATTGATTAAAAGAAAATCTATAAAAATTGGTTTGAAATCAAAATTAAGTTGTTTTTTAAAATATTCATGTTATTTTTTATTCATTTTCTTAAATATATGGTTTTTCTTGTTCTTCTTTTATGTATACATATATATATAGAGTTTTCTGATGCTTAATTTAAAATTCAAGTTTTATTTTTCTTTTATTTCATTTTCCTATATCGTTTCTTTATATTATAAATTTTATGTTTTTTAAGAATAATAATAATAATTATATTGAAAACGACGATGTTAGGGTTTGTGCCAATACAACCCTATTAAGTATCTTATACATTTTGTTGATGTTTTTATTTTTAAGTTAAATATTTATATATATTTAATTGTATATATATAAAGAATTTATACTACGGAAAATGGTTTTTGTTGTTGAAAAATTTAAATTAAAAAATTAATACATAAAATTAAAAAATTACAATATAATCAGGATAATTGTGGTCCCTGCCAAAAAAGCAGAACTCAACACAATTATACGTTTAATAATTTTAATTTTAATTTTAATTTGTTTTTTTTTTTTTGTCAGTTTTCTTAAATATAAATATTTTGTTTTAAAATTTATTTTATCGAGATTTTTAATGTTGTGTTTTTTTTTTAATTTTTTATTTTTTACTTTAAATTTAAATGTTTTGTAGTCTTGTTTATTTTTTGTGTTTTATTAAAACAAGTTTCACACTTACGTACTAATTTATGTATATATATTTTTGTTTTCTTTATTTATTTAAAATTACTATGTAAGCCAATTGGGTTCTGTGTGTATGTTTTTTTTTAATTTAATTTTTTTACAACAATTATTGTTGTAAAAAAAATTGTGTGACATGGGAAGGTGGAGATTTTTCATGCCTCTTAGTTTTTATGTTTTTTTTGGAGTGTATATCAGAAGTGCGTGTTTTTTTGTATTTTGTACAGTCCAAGGAGGATTTTCTTTGCATCATTTTCAGTTTTCATAGGAGCCAATGAAAGTGACGTGACGTGATTTTTTTTGTAAGTTTTAAGTTTGGAAATCATATTGTAGGAATAATTTAAGTGATGATGATGGTTTGATTTTTATGGCACTCAAATTTTGGATTTGATGATTTGGTTATAAGAAAATAATGGCAGACAAAATGAAGTGAATTATATTTGGATGATTTTGTTTTTAAAAAATGGCAGTGCTATTTTTGAAGAATATTGAAAAATGTTACCAAAAGTTTATTTAAAAAAAGGAGGGAAAGCTAAAAGACTTCACACTTATCGACTATCAAAAGCTTTTGAAACAAATTAAATTGAATGGTCTAAATTCGTCATAAGAAAAAACAACAGTTTTTAAAAGTGTTATAATCCCCGTGGAACAAAAAAAATCTTTTTACAATCATTTCTGTGTAATTTTAACAGCTCCATAAATTTCCACAACCACATATTAAGCTAACAAGTGAAATTGAACAAAACCTAAGCAACAGGCTGAAATTAAGTAAAAGCTTTTAAAATAGATTCAATGGAGTAATTTCCTATATTTTCATTTTCATTTCCATTGCATTTTATTGAACTGGAATGATATAGATGATTTTAGATAAAAAACCTTTTAGCTAAAACAATACGAAACACAGGTATTAGTTTTGTTATTGCATTGATTTTGAAATTTAATATTTACCTTACCACATAGCTAATTTATCTATTCTCCTAATATATAAACACCTGATGCAAGTTAGATTTTAATGTTTTTCCAAGTCAGTAATTATTATTGATCAAAGAGCCTAAAGGCCTTTTATTAAACTAAATCATAAATTCATCAATAAATTTATACATGAACAAACAAATACTAAAATATGATTTGGTCTTTAGGCTTTGAAGTACTGTAGAGTAGGTGTTATTGTTTTTGTTTGTTCGTAGGGGCCAACTTGAAACTTAAATTTGTGGGACTTTGTCGAATAAAGTTAACAAAAAAAAAACATTCTTTAACATTTTTATAGAGAACATGAATTTTAAGTGGAGTACTTTATGGTTGAATCTTAGGACCTGCACTTTTTTAGATGGAAATTTAGAGTAATTTGACTAAAAGATTGTTGACAGAAATGTTAATACTTACGTTTTAAGATTCAAATTTAAAGTAAAACAATAAAATAAATTAGGTGAAACAATTAGGGCTTAATGATTTTTAACTTTTCCTGAGTGCAAGTCATATCAGGGACTGATATTTTTTATAGCTCCTTATAGCTAAATTGAGAAAGCACTTTTGTTGACAAGAATTACTCTTGAAAGATTTGCCAATTCTTCTGAAAAAAGACAGTATGTCCTTGAAAAAAATTAAGGTGGCACATGCAGGGATTGAATCGAAGACCTTTGGATTGACGTTTCTACGCCCTCTAAAAAGTAAGTGATACAACAAACCTAAAAATTGAATACAAAGCTGACGATTAAATGTTAAATAAGTTGTCAGCTTTTGATTTACTGATGTAGAGGTGGTACAGCTTGTGAAGAGCCAGTAACTAGTGATTTAAGACACTCAAACATTTTAGTGTGATAGAAATGTCCGGAAAAAAAGAGATCTGCAATTTGTATAAAATAAAATGTATAAAATAGGAGTCGCAAACGTTCGTAAAGAACAGGGCCTAGTGAGTAACAACTCTCAACCATTCCTGAGTGCGAGTAATTGCAGGGATGATGAAGATCTACAGTTTATGTGCCGAATCCAAACGGCTTATTTGGGAAAGCTATTTTTCATGACAAGGCTTACTCTTGGAGAATTTGTCGATTCTTCGTAAAAAGGCAGTATACCCTTGAAAAAAAACTTAAGGTTTTATAGGCGGCAGGGATTGAATCAAAGACCTTTGGCTTGACATTTCTACGCACTCTTAAGTTAGTGAAATAGCAAAACTGCAAATTGAGTACAGAACTGACGATTTTATCTTGAATAAGTTGTCTGCTTTTGATTTACTGATGTAGAGGTGCTACAGTTCGTGAAGAACCAGGGTCTAGTGATTTATGACACATAATATTTTCTGTGGGATAGTAGGTTACCGTTTTGTCCGTTTCCCCAAAGCTAATGTCAATTTTAATCCTTGAACGGATAAAGACTACAATTGAGACTACACTCAAGAGGAATCAGGCTGGCTTCCGCAGCGGTCGGTCGTGCGTTGACCATATCAACACCTTACGCATTGTTCTTGAGCAGTCTGCAGAATTTCAAACACCGCTTAACCTCATGTTTGTAGATTTTAAGAAGGCCGTTGGCCGAGTTAACCGAGAATGGATATGGAGATCACTTCTTGGGAGGGAAATTCCGCCAAAAATTGTTGCCATTATAAAGGGCAGCTATCTGACTCTTTAAGTGCGTCAGGGTGTGAGACAAGGGGGTGTTTTGTCGCCAATTCTTTTTCTGCTGGCGATAGATGATGTTCTGACGGCCAGCATCGGTACAACTGAGAGGCAAGGTATTCAATGGAGAACGTTTGAAAGGCTTAGCCATTTAGACTATGCCGACGATATATGTCTCATGGCAAATAACATCTGTGGGCTGAACGAGATGTGTCAAACTTTACAAAAAAAACAAAAAGACAGAAATAATGCTAATAGGCCCCCAATACAACATTGTATTATTCTGCATGACACGCCTGTTGAAGAGGTCGAACAATTTAATTACCTTCGAAGTATTGTATCAGCAAATGGTGGTACGGATCTGGACGTAAAAGGCACAATAAATAAAGCTCGCGTTGCCTTTGGTGCTCTGTCCCAAATTTGGAAATCCAATCAAGTCTCCTTAAGCACTAAACTGAGATTCTTCGAATCCAATGTGAAATCCGTGCTATTATATGCTTGTGAAACATGGAAAGTCTTGGCCAACATCTCGAGAAAATCGAAGGCTTTTGTGAACCGCCACAAACAATATCTAACCAGGAATTGTGGCGTAGGACAGGTCAGAGGAGCTTGGACATCGACATCAGAAAACGCAAATGGCGATGGATTGGTCACACACTGAGGAAACCAAACGATGATATTTCGAAGCAGTCCTTTAAATGGAATCCTCAGGGGTCAAGGCGGGTTGGAAGATCAAGAACAAAGTGGAAATCTACAGTGCTATCGGAAGCTAACTCCCAGATAAAGACGTGGCCACAGTTAAGGTATCTAGCTGCAGATTGAGAAGGATGGAGACGTTTTGTTGACGCCCTACTGAGGAAACCAAAATGATATTGCGAAGCAGTCCCTTGAATAGAATCCTCAAAGGTCAAGGCGGGTTGGAAGACCAAGAACAACATGGAAATCTACAGTGCTATCGGAAGCTAACTTCCAGAGAAAGACGTGACCACAGTTAAGGTATCTAGCTGCATATCGAGAAGGATGGAGAGGTTTTATTGACGACCTATGCCCCTTACTGAGGAAACCAAACTATGATATTGCAAAGCAGTCCCTTGAATAGAATCCTCAAAGGTCAAGGCGGGTTGGAAGACCAAGAACAACATGGAAATCTACAGTGCTATCGGAAGCTAACTCCCAGAGAAAGTCGTGGCCACAGTTAAGGTTTCTAGCTGCAGATCGAGAAGGATGGAGATGTTTTGTTGTAGCCCCGTAACCCCGTACGGGGTTAGAGGACCTGATGATGATGATTGTAATATCGGGAAAAGTGGAGATCTGCAATTTGAATGCAAGAATTACTCTAAAAGGATTTGAAAATTACTCACAAAAGGAAGCGTAAATAAATGACATCAAAGCTTAACGCACTTACTATCAACCCACGTCTTGAAAAACACAGTACATAAAAAAGCTTTCAGCAATGGAATGTTGTAAAGTTTTTAAATGTTTTTTTTTGTAATAATATTGATAAATTTGACTCAAAATTTAGTAAGAACAAAATCACATATTAATTTAAAAAACATGAAGCTTAATTCTGAGGTCGGATTAAAAATTAGAAAAATATCTAATAAAAGAAAGTAAGATCTTTTTTAATTATTTAAAAAATTAGTAAAATTTCTATTGACATTTTTTCCCTAGAAGAAATTTTTAATAATCCAATAATTTTTTTATAATCTTTGATATCACATTAATACTTCATTTCGAGGAATACTTTTGACGTTACAAATTTTGATTCCCAATTTTCAAAGATGGGAAAACTTTCGAGTGATATTTTGCTGAAATATTTCATATTTGTATGTTTCCATTATTTTTCTTTTTGACTTCTTCGAATCTATTAAAATAAAACCAAATGGCGGATGAAATATCAATAGGAGCATAGAGAAGGGTTCTTTACTGAGTCCGAGCATAGCGAATATCGGAACTAAGTTTGTCCTGAGCGTTCAAAATTATTTCTGAAAGGCAACTGACCTAAGCTCTTATTATTTGACATTTGTCAATTTACTGGTCATTTTCTTCTCCAGAAATAAGATTCAAAATTGAAGTAAAAAAATTGACAGTTCACTTTCTGTTCTGCACTAAAAAAGAAAACACCTAATAGTTTGTTCAGTATTCTGCTGTCAGTTTTGTGTCACTTCCTTGTGACTATAAATTGGATTTCCTCCATTCCTGACAACTTTACTCCACACACGGGAATGGTTGAGAGTTGTAAATCACTAGGTCCTAGTTTTCAATGGACTGTTGCGCCACCAAATTTATTTTTTAATTATTCACATTTCTGAAAAATATTGTTTGATTTTAAGCTTTTGAGATCCAAGTCTTTTATAGTGAAGGCTTCTGAGTTAGAAATTCTAATTATGCGTTTTCTAAGTTCTCGTGGGTTTTGTCTACATTTTTAGTACTTAATATTTCCGAAATATTGAAAGCAACTTACTATTGAAAACCACTTAACTTTTCAGTCAAAACTATTCCAATTTTTCTGAAACTGACTCCAGTTTAAGGAAAAATTTAATTCACACTACTAATCAAAAAATCCAATCAAATCAAAAGAACAATCTTTTACTTTATCAATTGCAAGTCATAACAAAAAATCATGTGTTAAAAATCTCAAAATTTTTTAGATTGAATTTTCGAATTTATTTAAATTTTTATGTCATCTGCTTGACCTTATCAAATTTTTGATGAAGTTAATTAATGATTCAAATTGCATGTCATTTAATCAAAAACCATATTTAATTTTTCCTATTTCATAAAACTCTGTCCATTTTACGGTTTTGATGGCTATTTTCTCTTTTTTTGTTGTTGATATATTTTAAATTAGTTTTTAATTATAAAATTAAGTGATTATCTTCAATAATCCTTGAATTGGTTGATAGGAGTAGATTCAATGCAAGCAAACTAAACGTGTTTATGCATAAATATATCATCATTTCTATTTATGTTGGTTGAAATATAAATCTGCTTTTGAAATTCATGTAACCTCAATCAAACAAATATTATTTAGTATCCTTTTTCAAATATTTCATAAAGTCCATGAAGTCGAATTCATTAGGCATACAAAAAAAAATTTAAAATAGAAAATAAATCCAATAACATCAAATCACGTTATCCAATTTCATTCTAATTAATACATTTTTAGCAATTAAAATAAATTCCAATGGAAAAATAAAATAAATAAAATATTTACATTCCTCTACAAAAAGGAACGCAAAATTTTTAATGAGAAACGCGTGTTTTAAAATAATGTGAAAAAGTATTATTTACATAAACACAGGGATAAGCACAGAGAGGGGGTTAAATAAGATATAAAAACAGATATTTCGTTATCCTTAAATTATCCCTAAAATTGATTTCCAAAATTATAAATGTCTCCCTGTAATATGCAACAGTTTTTCTTTTTCTTTTTAAATTTAAAACCAAAAACTTACTTCATTAATAATAATTATTAAATTCTTTTGTTTGTTTTGTTTGTTCCTTAACTTAATTTTTAAAGAAAATTAAAATAAAATAAAATGATATTATAAAATACATGATTTTGAGATTCAATTTGATAAAATTCATTTTTTGATTATGATTATTTTGTTTTTCTAATCGTTCGTTCGTAATTTTTGTTTGTTTTATGATGATTTTGAAAATAATGTTTCTTGTTTGTAATTATGTGTATTGTAGGTACAGCTGCCACGCCTCCTCGCCTCTTTTTTTTCTTTTAATTCTTTAAGTTTGTTTTGTTAAATGTGTATGGTTTTTGTTTTGTTTTTTGTTTTAATTTTGGCACACTCCTCAATCAGACTATTATCTCCCGAATGACACGACGATTTCTAGAATTAGGTGTCGAATAGCCACTTTCCAGACTTTCATCATAACTAAGGGACATGTGTTGTTGTGGTGGTTTCGCATCTTCTTGTTCCATGTGTTCCATGTATGGATTGGGTAGACCGCTTACGTCATGATATGGTGAATCTAAAATTAAATAAATACAAAAATAAGTTAAATGGTATAAAATTGGTATAAAATTTGTTTTTATTTTTAAACGATGTGCAGTGTGTATAGCTTTTATGTGGAGTGTGCTTTAGTTTGTATCTATGATTTATTTTTATCAAATACAACAACAACTAAATGAAAACTTACATTTACTGCTTCCCGTTAAAGCGTTATATCCTGTACAATATCAGCTTTTTGAATGCAATTTAAGAAAAAATACAGGAAAGCAAAGATTTTGTATGTTTTTTTTTTGATTCAGTTATTAATATGAATGGAAATATTTATGAACATTTATAAAAATGAAAAAAATACATATTAAGCGGATGGGGAAACATTGAAAATTTACTAAAAATGGGGAAGAACTTAAAATAATCAAAACAAATATGGTGGAAAACAAGCCATCAACTAATTGGTATAAATGTGAATAGATGTTTTTTTTGTCATTTGTGTTATGCAAAAATGTTTTATAAATAAACTGGACCTTAAATAAAGGAAATGTGGTTTTTAGACCAGTTTATACCAATTACTGAATACAAGAATTATCGTTTTAGTTTTCCTTAAAATGGTTAAGTAAATTGTTTAGAGCTATGTATTTCGATTAAGCTATATAGCGTTGGCACTTGACACCTGTCAAATTAATCTGTCATTTGGAATGTCATAATATTAGTTCGCTATTAATGTTTATATGGTATTGTATTTACGTTAAAAATCCGGGGACACTCGTTACATTTAATATCAACATTTCTCAAGAGATAAGAGAGACATGGAGAGATACAGTGGCGACAAAATAAATAGCACAGTTATGGTAAAAATTCTCTTTAGGGCTCTAACACAAAGAGCAGTTATCAATGCCAATACCGTAAGAGGTTTGTTGATATGTACTTTCAATGTATAATAACGGTAAATCAATTATGTACAAATAATTTTATAAACAAAGCCATATGGAAGTCAAATGGTACCAAGGTGCAATCAAGCTAAGTAAAGTTTCCATACACATTCTTACTTTTTAAAAGGTAAGTAAGAATCTTTTATAATGCTTTTGGTAGATTCTTCAATTTGAATTAATAAATTATAGTATGGGACATGGCAAACAATCGACAGAGGCCTTCAGGCTATGAGTTCTTGATTTCAAGAAAGAAGGACACACAAACTCTGAGGTAGCGCGGAAATTAGATTGTTAAAGGAAGAAGGTAATTAATGCTCTTCACCATTGCCGAGAAGAAGGGAGTGTTTAAAATAAAACTCTCAAGAATCGGTCAAGAAAAACCACCCCTCGAACTGATATTGCCATCGCCCGCTTGAGCAAAGCTGATCCATTCATGACTGCTCCAAAAATACAAAAATGCAATTGAAAAAGATCTTGGTATTTAAGTGTCTTGAAGTACAGTTAAAAATCGTTTACGTGAAAAAAATTGTTTGGACGAATTGCAAGAAAAAAACTAAATGTCTCTAAGCGCAATCTCTCTTGTCGACTGCAGTTTGCAAAGGAGCATTTTCCAAAAAGATCCAAATTGGTGGAGAAATATCTTATGGAGCGATGAGTCCAAATTCAATCGCTTTGCGATGCTTCTTTACTTAGGCTGAGGTAAGCTCGCCAGACTCCAGGGTCGTCTCGAGAAAGCACGAAACTCGAGTATTGAGAGTTGACAAAACTATCTTTTTCTAATCCAATAGAGCGGCTTACGACTAAACAATAGGATACCTGTAGATAATAATACCCATTATATACGAACTTAATCCTACGGTCAAGAGCCCATCGACACCGGAAGGGTGAAGAGGAATTACTTAATAATAAGGCAAGTGCCCTTCGACACCGGAAGGGTGAAGGGGAATAACACAATAATTCAGCAAGTGCCAATCGACACCGGTAGAGTGAAGTGCCCGTTTACACCATTTTTGTTTTTGATGTTTTTCTTGGCATGGTATGGGGCAACTTCATCCTATAGAGGGTATAATGGACCAGATTAAATACAAGGAAATACTAAGGTATACAATGCTACCGTATGCTGAGGAGGAAATGCCCTTGAAGTGGACATTTCAACAGGATAACGATCGTAAACATACGGCTTAGTCTGTTGAGCAATGTCTATCCGCTCAAAAAATCAGTGCCATGGAATGGCCAGCCCAGTCCCCAGATCACGATCCTATTGAGAACTTATGGAGTGACGTCGAAAAAGCGATAAATAGATATGATATTTCCAATTTCGACAAACTTTGGCAGGAAGTTCAACGAGCTTGGTACTCAGTACCTGTTGAATGATGCCGGATTCTTGTTTTATCTAAAATTAAGGGTTACCCAACCAAATACTAGCTATTTTCTTTTAAGTGTATGGAAATGTTTATTATCTTGTTTCGTTATTTATGAAATGTGCTATTTATTTTGTCCTAGAAAATCTTGAACTGTATTAATGATTTTGTTGTTATTTTTTTTTGTTTGAAGTCAATACACTTTATTTTTAAAAATTAGCTCTTTTCGAAAACATGCAACCATTTTAAACAATTCACAAAAGGTCAAGTTTCCAGATTCTAGACTTAATTTGTATAAATAACGCATTGAAAAAGTTTATACCAATCAGCGAAAGATAAACAAATAAGTGAAAGCTTATTTAATTAACATACAAATAGTTTCTACAATTCTCAATTATGAAAACAACATAACTATTTAATTAAAATCATGATAAATGTACTAGACTTGTTTATACCATTTAGCTTATTATAAAAGGTATAGTAGAAACTGACGCTAATCCTCATAGTGAAGTTAATCATTAAATGAATCTACCTTTCTACATTTTCATTTCTTTTTTTTTTTGAATATACACAACCATTTTATACCATTCAGAAAATCTTTAGGTTCAGTTTTCGAATTCAAATAAATTATATTTCTTTTTTGTTCAAGGATTCCTTAAGCATTATGAATTGTGTTGTAGGACGAAAAGTGTTTTAAAGATAAAAGTCCTTTTTGCTTACACAAACTTTTAGTTAATTACCTGAGGGTCATCCATAAGAGTTGTAAGTACCCGTTTATACGCATAAGTGGCAATTTTGAAAACCATGTCATTACTTTCAAATACGCACTGCAATATTTGAAAAAAAGAAATGCTTTTTTGGTCGGAGGTTATAAGAAAAAGGTCGGCTAGTTCTTTAAATGCCTATTTTATATTTTTTCTTATGACTTTTTAAAGGCCTTTAAAATTCTTTTGAAATGCAATAAATTTCCAAATTTGCAATAAATATCAAATTTTCTACCCTTTAACCTCGCTTTAAAATGGCCAATTTAAAGATTACAAATTATTTTAACTTTACGTTGCTCATTATGTTTATTTTTAAATACCTGTATTTAAACTTTGTTGCAAGGTTTTTACAGGACCTTTTTATCCACCAAAGCAAAAATTCAATCATTTAAGGGCAACATAAAAACAAAGGTAACCATCAAAAGCTCAAAACTACTCCCTACAAATGCACACACGCCGGGCACCGTGGCACCGAGTCATGCCGCCAGCCGTCAGCGTCAGCATCACCGTCAACGCCACCGATTTATAAAAGTGAGTAATTTACATTGCCTAATTGCAACTTCTGCAATGTTGTTGCAAGAATTTAATTGCGGCTAAATTAGATGATTGCGATGAATTTTTTTTTTTCCTCTTCTATATATTTTTTTATTCGTCCTTTTATTGTTTAAGGGATTATATTTTTTGTGTGTGTGAATTTGTTTTTCTTTCCTGCCAATTTTGTGTAGTTAGTTATTGTGTTTCGAGTCTTTTGTAATAGACTTTCACTCTATACAAAGTACAAAACACACGTGTACTTCAATCCCACTATAGTTGGGTGTTTTTTGTCAAAAAGTGTATATATAAAATAGGTATATGCTACATCCCCATCACAATGTTGTTGTGTACACAAGACTTATCGTCTAATGGTGGTATAAGCTCACTTCCTACTTGTTACCATATACATACATACAAAAATATATTGTGAAAGCAGGCAACCATTGAGAGTAAAGGCAAATGCAAAGGCTTCTGGGGCAATTTCGTGTCACCCTATTATCATTGTCGTTGGCAGTGACAGCTAAGAGCCAAACCCCCGATGGCTTTTCATTTTCTCATTTTAAAATGAATGAAAGACAAGAACGAACGACAAAAAAAACACACACAAAAATAGAAAACAGAAGTTCACAAATACATAAACAGTAATGGAGTTTTGGTTGTTTTATGTTTTTGCTCGTTTTAGACCATTTATTATACTTTAGATTTTATGTAAGTCTTATGCCTCTAGAACTTGTTATGTTATAACTGCAATTATATAAATTAAAACAATTTTATATAATAGTAATTTTTATACCAGTTAATATATCCTATTATAAAAGTACGCCTCTTAAGAAATTTATACCAATCATTACATATAGAAGCACAATGTCATATGTTCATAGGATTAAGGTCCTAAAGCCATCAGTTCTGCCTTAATTTTTATATTAATTAAACGAGTATGAAGTAATTCTAATTTTATACCAATCAACAAAATTTAGTAGCTTAAAGAATTGTAATCAAATCAAATAAGATTATATTGTTTGGAGAGCAATATGCTATGAACTTCTTTGACGAAAAGATTCTGAAAGTCAGTTTTAGTCCTGACATGGGAAATAAAATTCAAAAGCGAGCTTAACGACAATGATCTTTTAGGAAAATCCGTTTTTTATACTGGTTTATACCAATCGTAAAAACTATGCATAAGGATTTATTTGAATGATTCTTCCTCAGTTTGTTCAAATTTTATTTTTATACCAATCAGTTAAAACAGTTGAAACTTGAATCTAGACTAAATAGTTAATTCAAACTCAAAATGTTGATAATATTATTCAAATATCAAAACCAATAAAGTTTTTATACCATTCAGAAATTTGGCAATTAAAACAGTTTAAGCTTAATACTATTTAAACTAAGTAGTTTATTCGAACTCAAAAGATTGTTGATAAGTTGTTATACTTAATG
Source organism: Eupeodes corollae (assembly GCF_945859685.1). Taxonomy (NCBI): domain Eukaryota; kingdom Metazoa; phylum Arthropoda; class Insecta; order Diptera; family Syrphidae; genus Eupeodes; species Eupeodes corollae. The sequence continues at coordinate 96,557,302 of NC_079149.1, forward strand.
AAATAGAATACGAATCAAATATCAAAACAATTACAGTTTTTATACCAATCGGAAATTTCGGAATTTTTGTTTAGATAGTCAAATACAAAAAAAGCATAATGATTTCTTATAATTTTTGGAAGTTATCGTACTTTTTGAAGCAGTCAATTTTCTTGGAGAATTATGCTAAACTGTCAATTAAAGTTTAATCCTTAAAATTTTTGAAATTCAAACCAATGTTTTTAATGGATCAGAAACCTTCTCATTATAATGTTATTATTCCAACATTCCGTGTTTTTTATTGAACTTTACTTATAAGTATTCATATCTAACTTTTGTTCCTTGCTAAAAGTTTTCCTAGAATCCAAAACATGATCCTTTATGTATAATTTTCGAAATTGAATAAAAGCCAAGTAAGATCACCGTGATGGATTTTAATACTCTTATACCTTCCACCTTCTAGTTGTTTTTTTTTTTTTTTTATTTTTTAAGCTCGAAACACCTTCTTATTTTAGCGGAAAATTTTAAGTGCATTTGCCAGAACTGCCACTTCTATATAGTAGTTAGTATAGAAGCAGCTTGACATTCAAAATAAGCGACAGAGTGAGTATGGGGAAAAGACTTTTTTGTGATGTCAGTTAAAATTGTGCGGAAGCGTATCCTTATTCCACCATTACCATCACCAACGACTACGCGAAACGCGACGCACGTCGAGAATGACAAACGACGACTTCAATACGCGTTGTCATCGTTACGCCTACTTCTAAACATTTTATGCGAATTTCTCGTGTTTCAACATAAAAATAAAACAAAAAAGAAAAACTATTTCGTTACATAAATTCATCTTAATTATTCAAGTATTTTAAAGAATGTATAAGAAGCTTAAGGAGGAATGGTGAGTAGTGAAGTGATGTTAAAAATAAAACACAAAATACTTGTAAGTCGGTATAACAGTTGTTGTTATAGAGCAAGAAGCAGGTTCTTACTTCCTACCTTTAGGCATAGGATTCTGATTATTAGGTTAAATTGAAGATTTGAGTTTCACTACAACACCACCGTGAAATTTATAAGAGAACACATACACAAACGCACCCACACTGATACATATTGCATAAATAATTAACAATATTTGGGAAAGAAACCCCAGGGTTTCAAATACCTACAAGCTTCCTTATACCATAGTCTAAAAACTAGGGGCTTTTGTTTCGACAAATGAGTCCCAAGAAAATTGGATTACGACTTCGCCATTGAAAGAAGCAGAGTAAGTCTAAGAGGTATGTAGGTACATAGAGTAAAAAGCGCCTCAAGATACGATATAGGTTTTAATCAAGTGCACGGGTGGGCTTCATGCCATTCCCTATAGCTCGCTCTATAGATGCTCTGTTGTCATAGTGGTTTAGCGAGCTAAAAGATTTTTGCCTGTGGAGTCTTTCAATTTCACTGTGTGAATGGAAATAATTTGATTTGTTTGCGAGTATAAAAGATTCTCAAATGTGCAACCGAGCGATGCATTCACGAGGCTTTTCAGTTTTCCTTTTCACCATCATCATAATATTAATATGAATGCCTGGGAGGATGACATAGGTAAGTGTTAAGGGAGTTTCCGCGTTCATCAGATTCAGTATAGTGATGTCTCCTTGAAGATATAGGCGATAGACGTTATGGGAAGATTTAAATTAAAATCCGCTGATTTTATTATTGACTTAGTTGGTAGTTAATTGCAACTAATTAAAAATTAAGTTCAAGCTCCTTTTGGAAATTATTATCAAGAGTCATTCATGGGAAATGCGCCTGCAGAGATAATTGAGGTTTTTCTGTCATAGAATCTCAAGGCCTCTTTGTCACAGACAGAAGTAAAAACCTTAAGGGTTCAAAAAGAGTTTAAGAAGAAATATAAGCAGCCTTGAAAGAAAACTGATAAAGCGAAATCATTGGGAAATTTTAAGGTGGAAAAGTCGGCATTTTAAACTTTGGTTTAAATAATGCAAAAGACTTCAAGAAAGTTAAACATTTTAAATTTAAGCTATAAATGGAAAAGAAAAACACTTGGCTTTAGATCAAATTTAAGAAAAAGCGAGAGAAAGTAAAAATAATAGGAATACAAATTTTGAGAAAATGTAAGGTACCACAAGAAAGTGTACTAGGACCAGTACTTTACACATTAACAGAAAATGCCGCTGAAAGATTAATTTATGCTTATTTAATAGCTGCATTTTGACAATCTAAGAAGACACATTAGTTAATAATAGAAACAAAATCAGCAGTGTAATTTTGACATAGTGAAAGTTGGGTAAACAAAATTTAACAAGGTTAAGCATTTAAAAAGACAACTTCTGTAATCGACAATTTTAAGTAAAAGTATAATATTCTGAAACTGAAAATTGAATATGGTGTACCACAGGAGAGTGAACCAGGACCAGTACTTTTCACATTCATAGAAAATGTTGCTGAATAGATTAATTTATTTTTTTTTAAACATAAGTCGTGAAAATTTCGATAACATTTTGAAATTGTTTACTTCAAAACTGAAAATTGTTACTTCTTAGTGTAAAAGAGTGCAAAAGTTAAGTATTAAAAAAGAAGTCTAAGAAAAAAGTGTTGTAATCAACAATTTTTACGGAAAGTATACTATTTTGTGAAAATTGAATACGGTGTACCACAAGGGAGTGCATTAGGACCAATATTTTTAATTTACAAAATGTTACTCTGGGAGGACTTCAGCCCCATTTATTCCGGTTAATTCAAGCTAAAAATAAATTACCTTGCATCTAAACTTATAAGTTTGAGTGGAGTTTGGTTAAAAGGAGTTCATGGTGGTAGAGATATTGAAGTTAAATAAGTTTGGATTCGAAGCTTCGTTAAGTCAATAGGAGGTGTGGTTTCTTGGTACATAGAAGAGGCAGGAATTTCTCAGGTTATTCGCGTTAGTGCTGAAAGAAATCGAGTTATAGAGAAAAAAGGAAACTGAACCAGAGTGAAGGCGATTTATGAAAAATATGTCAGCAATTTCTCTACATTCTTGTAATGAGTTGAGGTTACAGTAAAAGGACATCATTAAATGAAGGTATTGAAGTGCAATGCATTCTATTTTTAATAAAGAAACCAAAAATGAGGCGCACATTCAAGAAGAGGTAGGGTGAACGTCATATACATCAATTGGGTGACGAAAGGATTAGAATATTGGTTGGTTCATCTTTTAACTAAACCTGATGCAGAGTTGGCCTTTTAAATTATTTCATCAATTCGAAGTAAACATTTCAGTCCACCCTCACAAAAAAGGCCAAGATTCCTTATATTTTCTAGGTAATGTATGTGTGGGATGATTATAAAGTTTGCAAGGATGACTAGGTGTTTTAAAACGTTAAGGCGAAAAAGCCATTTCCTTCCATTTTTTTATGTTGAGCTCTTAGCAATTTTTAGTACACCAGGTTGAGAAATTTTCGAGATCTGTTTGGACGAGGGATATGGGATATTAAAAATATTCTATCGTCAGCGTAAGATGATATTGGACAATGGTTTAATGTCCTTATTTGTAACGATAAAGAGCAGAGGGCCTAAATTACTACCTTTGGGCACACCATACAAGTCCAGAGCAGGATCATAAAGTGCAGATCTAAATTGTTCCAAATATTTACGATTTTTAAGGTAAAAAGAATTCCATTTCAAGAAGAGAAGTGCAAAACCTAAGGAGGAGAGTTTGATTTTAAGAATAATTGTCAAATTCCTTGCTAAAGCCACCTAAGATCATATTAACTTCATTTCCGCTATCTAAGACTCTTCGAGTGAAAGCTATGTACTCTTAACCCATTTTTTGTATCCTAAGATTAAATTGAAAATAATTCTCATACCTATCTTTGTCCCAGTTCTGGAACTAACTTAAAATTGTAAGTTTCATTGTGAAAGACTTTGCCATTTGGTTCGAGCTTAATTCTGTATTATATATTTTTCTGTAAGATTTCTCTTTGAATTATTAAACGACGTCGCGTCACCGTCGACAATGTAGAGCACCCGCGACGATGAAAATCCCTGTCAAATATTTTTGATTGTGAATAAATAATACTAATCCCAAGGACTCAGACTCAACAAACCTATACATACTCGTATGTTTACTCCACACACTGAAATAAAATATTTGAATGGTTGCCCAATAACATAAATACTTGGAAAATAATATATACATAGATAATCATGAAAATCTGGTTTCTCCCTTTTCTCTTTTTGTCAATATAAGTTTTGGTAAAACATATTTTTTCTGTTGTCGACAAACAGGATATCCTTGATCCTTATATCCATCCAACCTACCTCCCTCCCCTTCAAAATCAACCCTTTTAATCCTCTTTTCCTGTTCCTGCTCTAGAGACCAATTGAAATTCAATCATTTGTAGATTTCGTTACACTTTTGCACTGTAGGGTAGGTTGGTTGTGTATATCGTGTTTATAACATTCAAGGGTGTCTTTTAAATCTCATGCTGTTTCACTTGAAAAAGCTTTTTCCTACTTCAGATATTTATCGTGTGTTCCATTCTGCCTTCTGTGAATGTTTATGAACAACAAAAAGTATAAACCAAAAAAGAAAAACTAAGTTCTAGGAAGAGGCGAAAAATTGTGTTTTGCTTATTTTTTTCTTTTTGTTTCTATTCCTCTCATTCTAGGTTCAAAAAAGAAGAAAAAATAAAGGACACACATTCCTTGAATATATTTTCACTCTATTTATTCGTATCAAAAGATCGAAAATGGTGCATCCACCTTTTACTTTTACAACAGCATCATAGAGACAAAAGTTTATATTCCACTTTTCCTCCTACATTTTTCTTGTCAATGTTGAATGAAATTTTCTTCATCACGCATTAGTGAATTAATATTTCCTTCTCGTATATCCTTTTTGGTCTCTGATGGAAATAGTTTTTTTTTCTGATTTGTACTGTTCACAAAATATTATTCTTATATGCATAGTTTTTTTTTAAAGGACATAGTTATGGGTAGAGATGGGTTGAAAAGTGAAGACAGAAGGATACAGGATGCTTGTGTTAAATATGAATATCAATATGGAGTAAAAAGGTGTAGAAGAAGAAGAAAAACAACGTATATTTTATTTATTAAAACTTTGTATAAATATCCATACAGGATGAGTTTCTTAAAAGCCGGATAAGCTATGAAAAAAGAAAGACAAATAATTTAAATCCAATAAAATCAATGAGTACTTGTACTAAAAAAACTGTTCTCTATCTTAGAAAAAGGAGAATTGAAACCAGGTTTGGGTTTAAATATTGAAAACGATGATTTCATTTTGTTTGAATTAAAATGACGATACGAATTGCAGCAGGAAAATTTCGAATCTAACAAATATTCACCTTGTAAAACGATAATATCATAATCGTAAACGGGGCGTATACGTACTTTTTTATTTCATTGAATTTTAGTTTTACAATATTGTCTTTATTTTGGATTGGAAAAACTTTTAAAAAAGTGCTAAAGACGTGTCAAATATTAGAATTGGTATAAAAAAGGGACTTTAGATATCGTCTATATAGTATATTGCCCTCTGAGGCGATTCCTGACTGAAGAAGACTATGATGAACTCCTAAATTTGTAAGGGAGTAACTTTCTTATTCATGGAAATTTCAAAACGAAAAACACCTAATGCGGATCTAGGCTAACAACGATTAAGGGTAAACGACTTAACCAAGTAGGCAAATTTGATTCTTAGCTATTGTTCCGATTCCTACAAAATAAAAGGCCTAAAGAAATCATATAAGTGTCGATGTTAATTACGGTGATGATGAAGTCGAACAATTTTTTGTTGGTGTGCATCAGGTTACGAAAGTAGTCTAACTATTTCTAACTTGAGAGAAACAGAAATAAAATATCGTGGTAAAAAAAGGAAGATTAGAAAATCTTTAACCGTCTTAAAAACGAACTAAAACAAAATGAATCAGTGAGTTCAAAAATAATTCACATCTAAGAATGTAAAAAGACCCAAAACAACCGCCAACATATTTTCAAGATCGCAAATGGATCAGAATAATAAACAAATTAGGTGGCGAAACACTACTTTGAGAATAAGGGCCTAGTGACTTATAAATCTTAATTGCAGGGATGGCGGGGACCTACAGTTTCAAGCCGATTCCGAACGGTTTATTTGAGAAGGCACTTTTTATGACAAAAATTACTCTTGGAGAATTTGTCAATTCCTCGCAAGAGGCAGTATCCGTGGAAAAACTTTAGATGGCAGAGGCAGGGTTTGAACTTAAGACCTCTGGCATGACAGTCCAACGCACTAAGCATCACGCCACAGGTACTGAAAAATGGATCAGAAACCAGACACAAAAAGCTGATATCTTTGTTGGACATCTAGCAAAGTTTTTAAACCATTATTGGCAAATACTGTATAGATCACTTAAAGTTTGTTAAAAGGGACAGCGAATCTGAATCGCATAATGAAGTTAAAAGCATATGGCAACCTAAGTTTTTCGTAACTTATTTAAAAATTGACAGGGAACGATCTTATCACTGCTTAAGTTTTGAGAGAAATGCTTTTGATGGTTTAAAAAAAAAACTCAAACTTATATCTTAGCTCGAATATAAAAAATTATTGAAACATCCCATCAGGCATTGCAATACCTAATCATGGTAACCCACGAACATAAGTAGCACTAACCAATATTACTTAAACTATCAAGTTTTCAAAAAAAAAATGCTACTCAAAGATTTCAGCAAAATGATAATGATGAGAGACCAGTTTCCAGTGTGCTGGAGGCACTTGAAGAAATACAAGTATTCTCAGCTATATTTTGAATATATGCTCAAGCTTTTGACAAGAATTGGAAGTTGGGACTTGAGTAAAAACTGTATGGGGACCTTCTCAGGCAGTCCTACGAAATATCTTACGAACCGATTGTTTTTGGAACGGTTCGATCCAAATTATTTTAAAATAAAGATAATTAATAACTAGTGTACCTCAGGGAAGTGTACTAGGACCAATATTGTTTTTTTTTATAAACAAGGGATATTGGACCATTTTTTACTATGATATTGCATATAAAAAAAAATCTTATTCAAACTTTCTCTATAACAGCCAAATTTCCCAGCATATGGAAGAAGTCATTTCTAATATCAATTTTCAAGAAAGGTTACAAGGCGGATACAACAAACTACAGACACATTGCAAAGCTTTCTTGCATTCCTAAATTGTTTAAAAAAGTTGTTTGTGAAAGTGTAGCATTTTTTTAGTAAAAATATCATTTGCGAACACCTACAGGGTTTTGTGAAAAAAGATCAAACCTTACTAATCTCCTCACATTCTAAAACGCTGTAGATCAAGGTTATGAAGTTGATACCGACTTTTCTAAAGGTTTTGACCAACTTAGCCATGGAATTATTTTATTTAAACTTAAGGCTCTTGGTTTTTCACCATTGTTCTAAGCTTGGATTAAATTATACCTTGAAAACAGATCCTATGAAGTAACGTTTAGAAATTGTCATTCTGAACCTTTTGTTGCTCTACTTGGTGTTCCTCAAGGAAGCCATCTTGGCCCTTTTCTGTTTATCCTGTCTATTAACTATGTATCGTCATGTCTATGCTCAAGTGAACTTCTCATTTTTGCTGACGATATGAAGATTTTCAAATTAATAAAGCCCACCCATGATCGTATTATTTCACAAGCCGACATTGCTAGTTTCACATTTTGGTGTGGGAAAAATAGCCTTTCACTCAATCCTTTAAAATGCCCGACGATAACTTTTACTAAAGTTATCTACGATTTTAACTTCTTCAAAGGCAATCTCTCCATCCTGTGCCTGTGTTAGGCTACAATTGTATTATTTTTTATTAACAACTAACACATGCACTTATGATGAGCCTCTGATCGTAGTTTGACGCTTGCTATAAGCTTACTACTATCTGAAATTCTCAAGTGTAAATATTGGTCCCAAATAGATCCGTAACACAAAAATGGCTAAAGCAATCGATAGAGATACTGTTTGGTCAGAAAAATGGCCAAATAAAATCAACATAAATCGACACATATATACATTTTACAGAAACAGAAATAATATTACAATTTCTATAAACCGTACAGAAATGTCTTATTCCAATACTGCCAAATACCTTCAAATGACTAAAGATGTAAAACTTAAATGCAATAAGTGAGAATCAAAAAGAAAAGCAATAATTATCCAGGACAAACAAATATTTTCTATAAATTTCCTTCTTCTTTAGATTTAATTTCTTGTCTCGATTTTAACTTCCCAAAAACTTCTCTTTACGTTTTTAGACTATTTTATTCTATTCTATTTCTATTTATCTAAAAGATATCCCTTCAAGCTTAAAGAAATCATACTTTATTTGTGTCCAATTTATTATTCAGCAAAGACCTATCCTCCGCTTATCTTTTCATTTTAATACACATTTATGCACTTCTTCTACTACTTTTCTACTCATTTTCAAGACGGGAGGCAAAATTTTCTAATCTCCAAATAAAACTAAAGAAAACGCCAACACGAAAACGAAAACGTTTCAAGGAACTTTTCTACTACTCCTTGATCCTTGTATACAAATTCTTTATATTTGACTTATATTTTCGTTCATTCGTTTATTTCAAAATACATACACACAAACATACATAAATTGCGCACTGCAAAGAATGTGATTCAACTTTTCCAATTTAATTTCGCTCAGTACACTCATATAAAGTGCATAGTTTGCAATATAATATCTCAGGCCCTGGCTGTATAGACCTTCTATTCCTATATAATATAGCCTACATAAGAAAAGAAAGAAATGCGTTTTCCCAAAACCGAGCTCATAAAATCTAAATAAACTTTTTTTCTTCTTCTTCTTCTTATTCTTATATATTCTTATTTTTATCTTTTGCCCTGATGGCAAAAAGAAAAAAGAAGAAGATACACCGAACCGACTCAACTACGGACTATACGACCATAGATCTTGAGCTGATGTGCTATCCATGTATAATGAGAATGCCTTGCATAATTCTACAAAAAAGTATACAAAAAGCTTAAGTTTGCACGAACAACTTCAACAAAACACAAATAATGGAGCCAAAATGCACACTTCCTCTTTCGTTTTTCTCTTCCCCCTACCCCCATTCCCACAATATCAAGTTGACGAACCGTCCGTAACGGTACCCGTGCCATAGAGAGAGAGTACCAGTACAACTGTTCACAGGGATTTTCTATTTTCTTCCATTTTTGTTCAAACTTTGGGGGTTGATGGGGGAAGGAGGCGTCAAGGATTGGAATTGGATCTTAGGGGGGAATTTTGGGTGAAATATTTATTTAAAAAGAAAAATTTGATGCCAAAAACGAAAACAAATAAAATCCGCGCGCATAATTCTTTCGAAAATATTTAAATTCAATTCGAATAAAAAACTAAACGAAAAAAAGAACTTGGATCTGAATCCTTGTATTTTGAATATCTTTCGTTTTTGTTGTCAGTGTTGTTTTTCGTCTGAATGAAAGGAAGAATCTTCGAAATTCCCATTCGACTCTTGACACGATTTAAATGGCATGAATTATGAAAGTTGCTATATAAAGGACAGTGGCAACGGCAACGGCAGCGAAGGCCAACATCAGACGTTATTTTAGCATTTGTATAGTGAAGTTTGAGCTCCGGCCTGAAGATAGCCCTAGCTATACGAGTATCTTCCTCCTCCTCATCGTTTTGGATGTTGTCGTTGGCATTGCATCTTTTCGATGCAATTTGTTTTATTTTAATTTTTGGCAGGATTTCATATTTATTGTATTTTTCTATTTGTTTGTCTTTGTTAGAAAATCTCCCAAAAACGTTTTTGTGAATATTATTTCCTAATACAAAAATAAAGCAGAAGATACAAAATCTGAAGCTTTTTATTCTATTCAGATTTTGGATGGTGAGAGAGGAATTGAAAGCTGATTGTTCAAAGAGAATTCTAGTTTTTATTATGCTGAAGTATGACATTTAAAATCAGGACATTATTTCCTGACATTTTTTTTGGGTTTTGTAGCTGTGTTATTATTTATAATCTAGTGGTTTAGTTTTTATTTATTCGTTTTCTTCGTCATAGACGATGCAATTAAATTGAGTTGATTTAAATATAATTTTTCATATTGAATCAAGTAGATAAGAGTTGTAGATAGAAAAATTCTGAGTAACAAATTATAAGGATGAGGAAAAAAGGGAAAAGTGCCCATTATAGACGTTTTGATGAGCAATTTATTTGGAATACAACGAGAAATTAAAATATATTACGGATTATCAGATTTTATGAGAGGATAGGTAATGGATATTACCATCAGGCAGTAATGAAGCTCTATAATGAGCTTGTAGGAAAAATAGTTATGAGGGATTTTTGTAACTGGAGCTAAATACAAGTTTCTTCCTTAAAAATTCTAAAAAAGGACAAAATTTAATTGAAATACTGTCAAGTCTTTCAGTTGACCCGTAAGAAGAGGATTATGTCAATTAAATTTTAAAAGACCTTGAAAATGTATTTGGCCTGAAACGTGCGAGTTGGCCTTTTTTTGTTTTTAATAAGTACACACTCAGAGGATATTCCTACCCTTTGCATGCAGAGGGATAGTGTGAGAATTAGGAAATGGAGCTAAGAATTGACAGGTGGTGTCGATCCATATTGGTTTTGAATTCTTAAATATTGCAAACAACATTCGTGTAGTACGGCTAAGGAACGAATCACTCCACTTGACAATACGACCGAAGTTAGGCTAGATGGTATAATGATGAGCATTTTTAGAAGCTCGAGTATTACGGTTATACTTTTAAAATGGGAGAAATTCAGCTGGCTATTTCTCTAGAGCTTCAACCGATAAAATAACGGTTAAAAAATTTGAGCCAAAAAACTTTACGGGGATAGTCAAGCAACGTATCTAAATAAACCGATGGTGATATTTTCACCAGTTATTTTAATTGCTTTACGTTCACTAGTGTCCAAGAGGCTGAAGTAAGTTGCAGAAGCTTTAGCCCAAGGATGTGAGCTATACTCAAGCTTTGGACCTATATTGGGCATATTTGCTGAAACGAATCTTTAATATTTATGTTCACCATAGAAGCTTATGTTTTACTTTTTCCTCTTTGTAAACATCCACGTGAGATATCATGTTAAGCTTTAGCTATTTAAGTTTCATGCCAGCAAATGGCATTTTGTTTTGTAGATAACAGCCAGATCGGAGTTGGACAAAAATGTTGCATGCCTTAGAATACTCAAGCACTTTACGGCACTTTTGGCTAGACACGATGTATTTGACCAATTCCAAATATTGAAATATTCCGTCTTATTGATGCAAGTGCCATCCATGGATAAAGGCAAAGCGGACATAAGCTTTAAAACCGATAGAATTGTGCAATGGGCAATAATAAGCCTCTATTGTTTCACATTGTACAGTTCTGTTAAAGTCGGAATTTGACGAGGTTACCATTTTACGTCTCATCAGAAGAAGAGGGATGTGAGTCTTATAACAAACATCAACAGCTAAGAGTTCTATATCGTCTGCAATTATGTTGGCTTAGAAGTTTTTATAAAATGAAAAATATGAAAATATGAGCCCTGAGGCACACCAGCATTTTTTTTTCTGAGACTTGAACCTATTTAACACTGCTTTTATTGAATGATCCGAAAGGTGATTACAAATCCAATTAAACTCCATGGAACCCAAAAACATGCAATTTTGAAAATAGAGCCCAAACCCTTTCAAATGATTTGGAAATATCAAGTGCAATAATTTTACTTTTTTCAAAACAATGTAAAGAAGATTTGATCTAATGTTCGGTGAGATGAACCATGAAACCAACAGTGGGCCTATTGCTCCGAAAGCCGTATTGCCGGTCATTAAGAACTGTTGATCATTAAGAAGCTTTCAATCGTAGAGATATTTCTTGAGCTGATAATTATTAAGTGTTTTCATTAACTAAAAGGGAAGATCAAGTTTCACTATCGCCAGCTCAGAAGATTTTGTTTGTGATTTTGTAAGAATTTTAATTAATTGTTGAAGTGTGTTTTACTCCAAATCCTTTTCCGACCGAGTTACAAGTAACCTTTCTCGAAGTTCTCTGCCGCCAACACAATGTATCGCAAACTAGTGGCAACATTGTCAAGATGCAATCAGAGAAGCCGGCTCTAATGTGCTAGGTTTCAAGAAACCACCAACAAGGAGCACCTGGTTTGATGAGGAATGTCGGCAGGCAAAGGCAGCCAAACAACAGGCACCCAAAGCGGAGATGCATAAAAGGGCGAAAGCTGCTCATGAGCTCTATGAGCAGAAAAGGCGATAGGAACACCGACTTCTTGGAAGGCAAAATAGAGCATGAGAAGAGTGCAGTCGAAGATGTTGAGAGGTTTAAAAGCAGGAATGAAGTTCGAAAGTTTTATGAACAGGTGAAACGAAATTATCAGGTACATAAACCTAGAACCGATGGCTGTAAAAACGAAAGTGGAAACATCACAGTGGAACCGCAGTCAATGCTGAGGATATGGAAGAACTACTTCTGCAGACTGTATAACGGCGACGACGAACCGATTTCCGCTGTCAGGCAGGATGGTCCATTCAACATAGACGACGAAAGCCAACAATCCCGTCCTCCCGGCTTAGATGAAGTAAAGATTGCCATATCTAAGCTGAAGTCCTATAAAGCCGCTGGAGCGAATGGCTTGAATTCCGAACTCTTTAAAGCAGCTGGAGATAAGTTAGCTAGGAGCATTCACCAACTTATCTGTAAGATATAGTCGAAAGAAAGCATGCCCGATGAATGGAACCTCAATTGTTTGCCCGATCCTGAAAAAAGAAGACCCTCTAAACTGCACCAACTATACAGGAATCAGTCTACTTAACATCGCCTACAAAAGCTTCTCTGCCGTAATATGTGAGCATCTAAAGCCCATCGCCAACAACGTAATAGGTCCTTACCAGTGTGATTGTAGACCACGCAAGTTCACAGTCGGTCAAATGTTCACATTCCGGCAGATCCTGGAAAAACCCCAAGAACATCAAACCGTCACACACCATCTGTTCATGGATTTCAAGCCCTCATATGACAACATCTACAGAGACCAGCTGTGTAAAGCCATGTCTATTTTTGGTATTCCTGCCAAAGTTGTCTGTTTGTGCAGAATGACCATGGAAAATTAACGCTGCTCCATAAAGGTTGGAAACACCTTAACAGAACCTTTCGAAGTAAAAAAAAAGGTTTTAAGAGAAGGTGATGCGCTGTCATGCGATTTTTTTAACATCGTTCTTGAAAGAAAAGTGCAGATTAGCTCACACACGTCAACACTTACGTCGGTTTGAGAGAAAAGTTTTTCGTGTGATCTACGAAACCGTATGCATCGAAAAGGATTGGAGGAGAACGACGAGCTGTATGGGCTGTACAGCGACGTAGACTTAGCCAAAAATGTAAAAGTTCAACGACTAAGATGGCTGCGTCACGTAGAGTGCGTAGAAACCAATGCTTCAACCCGGAAAGTCTTCGAATCCATGACGCGCACAAGTGGAAAGTGAACTCACCCAACTTGGAGCTAAGGACCGAGCTAGAGGGAGAAGTTTGTTGGGTGAGGCCCTAGTTCACACAGGTTTGTAGCGCCCACTTAAGTTAGTAAGTAAGTTACGCCGTAGATTTTATTTGTCAATAGTCAAGGGCTACTGTCAAGATATCAAAATCCATCATTCATTTTCATTTGGACCACAAAGCTGGTTGGATTCTGGTTCTGGATTTTATAGCTTGAATAGCAAAGTAGGGCATTATTTGGAGGTTATGACAACTTGTCAATCAGAAATCATGTAACCTGACTTTCAAATACTAGCGATTCCGAAATTAAGTAATTAAATTCTTTAAGTCTTAGGTAGTAATTATCCTGATATCACATATCGTTCGTTAATAGTTCCTAAGTAAACTTTAGAGCCCAATTTACATTTCTATGCAATAAAATAATTTTAATACAAAGAGGAAGGATTTCACACATGCATATAATATCACACAGAGAATATACCTATATTGCACTTGCATGGTTTATAAGGGAAATTATTTCAAATCGCAGACACCTGCTGTTGCATTTATTTAACAAGGACCTTCTCTCCACTTCACACAATCATTACATTTTATTATTATATTATTTCACTTTGTATAACAAACACATCCAGAATGTGTGAGAACTAAAACATACTTTAACTCAATAGACCTGTGATGGATGTAAGACGTTTGCGTGATGGTAGTTATTCTATCAATTAAAAAATAATAATATTCAAAGGATAATAACTCAATCGTAGCAGGAACAACCTCGATTCTCATACACAAGTTAGTAGAGAAAGGAAATACCATGAATCACATCACTTTGTATTTTCCATCAAAACCCTTTAGCGAAATAACTTGCTTTGCCTCCATGGGGGTTAACAAGACTGTAGTTATTGTCTTCATTAGGCTGAGCTTTTGTACGGTCATGGTATTTATGATAGATTCCTGTAAATTAGCTAAGATATTTTGATTCATATAAACTTTGGAACTTATTGATTCATATGAGTAATACACAATTAGCACTTTAAACAAAGGATTCAATCTCAGTTTGAAGGATTTGAAAATTAGGTTGCTTTAAATTTGATTAGGAAATATTTAACAAAACTTTCATTTTATGTTGATTCAAAAATATTTATTTCTTGGGATTGATTCGATATTGACGTACAGATTGATTTTAATATTGAGATTAACCTCGGTTCCTATATTCCTTGTATGTATGTAATTTTAATGATTATAAATTCTGAGTAATTTGTATAAAATTACAAAAATTTTAATAAGAATTCGAACTGAAAATTTTTATTAACTGTTGTTGAAATATTTAAATTATTTCAGACTTTATTTTACTTTATGTTATTTTGCGTAAAGGTTGTTTTCGAACGAAATGATTGCTCTTGTGTGGGTCGGGGACTTCAGTGTAGTTAAAAATTGATTGTAAGAGACACATATCGGATTTTCCAATAGGATTGTGTTTTTTTTTTATAAAAAGAAACGAACCATTTAAAGAATCTCAAAAATTTTATAATGACTTCGGAGTAGAACCAAACACTTTTAAGTATTTGAGCTGAAGGGACAAGTTAATAATGTGAGGAATTGAAACCATGTGCGTCACTCAAGATAAATGAGAATTTTTCTGTTGTATCCTGTTGTATTGACCAAATCCCATGTTTTGTGCATTTCCCGCCGATTTTTGGAATAAGACATTTCACAAATGTCATTACACCAGATTTTGTACAGAGATTCATACGACTTATGGCTTTAGATGTACAGTTAAGACCGTAAGACCCGTACTGCGAGGAATGCCCCTCAGTTTACCCTAGAGCCCAATTTCGGACGTACAGTTGTTTTCATAAAAATAGCAGTGCTGGTAACATGTTATTAGATTGTCAGTTATTTAAAGAACGAAAATTCTTAAGAGTGTTGGAGATAGAACAGAGCCCTGTGGCACACCAGTATTTATTTTGTGGTTTTCAGACTTGAATGCATCCAATACAACTTGTATTGAACGATTCGAAAGGTAATTACTAATCCAATTAAGGAGGGATTCATGAAAACCGAAAGCACGCATTTTCGATAAGAGAGCCTGATGCCAAACCCTATCAAATGCTTTTGAAATATCAAGTGCAATAATCATACTTTCTCCAAAGCGATGTATAGATTCGCTCCACTGTTCGGTGAGATGAACCATGAGATCACCAGTGGACCTATTGCTACGAAGGCCATACTGTCGATCATTAAGAAGCTTCGGTTCTTCAAGATATTTCTTGAACTGATAATTAATCAGCGTTTCAATAACCTTGGAAAGAAGGGACGTAAGTGCAATCGGTCGATAATTAGACGGTGAGGAAGATTCGCCTTTTTTGGGAATAGGCTGGACAAATGCGGTTTTCCATCCGCTCGGAACGAGACCTGAGGAGTAGGACAGATGAAAACGCTTACGCAGTGGTTTTGCCAGCGATGAAGAACACCTCTTCAGAACAATAGCGGGGACACCATCAGGACCAGCAGATTTATGTATGTTAAGTTCTTTTAGGACTCTCGCTACAGTACGAGTGCGGAAAAAGATTTGCCCCATAGAATCATTAACTCGATCAAGTGCAGGCGGAGTCATAACACTCACTGGCAGCGATGAATTGGCCGCGAACTGCCTAGCAAAGAGATTTGTTTTCTTCAAAGAGCTAAAAAATGGAGTGTCATTCACAACGAGGGTAGAAACCGAGGAAGAGGAAGAATTCCTCATACTGCCTTTTTGACATTGCAGTATTTTTTGCCGTAAATTTTGGTCATGTAAAAATTTGGTCCGTCGAATATGGGCGTTGCAGGCCTTCCTGGCTTATTTGAACTTTTTCCGGCTTTCCTCAGTACGGTTGGCTTTATAGCAACGGAAACTAACCTCTTTGGCCCTAATAACCTCTTTACAGCTCGCATCAAATTAAGCGTTTTCCTTAGGTCTGATACTTTTAACCCTGTTTGGTATAAAAGTTCTCATTCCCAGGAGAATTAAACTTGTGATCATATCAACGCTGGCGTCAACGTCACAATCGAGGTAGCATAGTGACCAGTTAAAGATCCTGAAGTAATTATTGAGACCGTCCCAGTTGGCTTTCTCGTATTGTCAAACCGTTTTCTTAGGAGCTCTTTCTTTAAGTGGGGAGTTTTTACACGAGAAATTTGCTGATATGACACAGTGGTCAGATGTGCCTAGAGGAGATAGAACACTAATAGTGTACTTACCAGGGTCAAACTGCGTTTGGAAGGAAAAACCTACTAAAAACACCCTAGGCTGCTCAGCAAATATGGTCGGTAACCCCTTAAAATGGCAAAAGAAACCGAAAACGCGAGGCCCAAAATGGGTGACTACTAAAAGAACCCGGCATGATGGTTAGTGCGTTGGACTGTCATGCTAGAGGTCTTGGGTTCGATCCCTGCCTATGCCATCTAAAGTCTTTTCACGGGTACTGCCTCTTGCGAGGAATTGACAAATTCTTCAAGAGTAACTATTGTCATGAAAAAGTGCTTTCTCAAAAATTAGCCGTTCGGAGTCGGCATATAAACTGTATGTCCCCTCCATTCCTGACAACATTACTCGCACACAGGAATGGTTGAGAGTTGTAAGCCACTAGGCCTTGGTTCTCAACGGACTGTCGCGCCACCCAATTTATTTATTTATTTTTTTACTGAAAGAACTGACAGAAAAACTGTTCAGTTAGCGAAAGAGGGCCCTTCCATTTCCTCCTGAAAAATAAGAAATGGACTTCAACTGTCTGTTAGCGTTGTCACAATACGAAGACGTCTTCTATAAGCGAAGTTACCAGCCCGAAGTCCACGCAAGGTACCATTCTTGACGAAAAGGCATGTGGCAAAAAGAATGGAGTTTGCTAAAGTACATAGAGATTGGGCAAAAGAGAAATGGAGGAATGTTCTGTGAAGCGATGAAAGCAAAGTCGTCCTTTATGGGTCCAAGGGTCGTGGAGATTATGTGAGAAGACCCTAAAATGCAGAATACTATGCATGGTACACTATAAAAACAGTAAAGCATGGTGGATAAAAAATGATGATATGGGCTTGCTTTTCATATTACGGGGTCGGGCCTATTTATCCTATGGGGGGTATAAGGGATGCAACCGAGTATGAGAAAATTCTCGAACAGGTTATGTTATCCTATGCTGAAGAGGAAATGTCCTTGGTTTGGGTATACCAACAAGACTATGACCCAAAGCATACGTCAAAAAAGGCAAAACCAAGCAATAATAGCAAAAAATCCCAATCAGAAAATTCAATCTTCTAGAATAACTCTCAGGTTGATGGCAACTGACCTTATCCATCACAATTAGTCAACTCAATCATTTAAGTCCTGACGGGTTTTTAATTGAGTTTTTTTTTCATCTACTATTTAAAACTTTGCCCTTTTAATTGTTTTCCCCAAAAAAAAAACCTTTCAAAACTATACCTGCCTAGCAATTTACATTTTTATCTCTTAATAAAGCTGACAAAAATTTGTTAACGTCCAAAACGATTAAGGTTACACTACCACCTGCTTTAATTCACATCAATCATTTTGATGGTTTATACCTCTTATAACCATAGGTACCTATCCATACCACGAATATAGTGGAGAGAGTCGAGGTAGAGTCCTTTTTGTCAGGATAACCAACACGATGACTGTACGACGGACAACCGACGACGAACAACGTGTAATGTGAGTTTAATCACTTTGTCGCGCATAACTTGTCTATACATTTGTATGTATTTTATGTATACATAGAGTACCTATCCAAAAAAAAAGGAACTTGAAAGTCACACGACATTTGAGTATCCTCTTATACTCCCCAACAACAAATTGTGCTTTTAAAGTCCTGCTTAGGTGTATATCTATGTATATGTATTCTTCTCCTTCGTTTAGTTCAAACTCTAATCGAGGTACTTAATTTTCATCATTTTCCGCACAGGATATTCAGTTGTTTCCTGTGCTCGCTTAACTGTTGGCATGAATAGGTGTAGAACTAGACATCCATAGACATTATGGTACGTCGTTTTCATCGTTGTCGTCACAATCATGTAGAATATTTAGAAACACAAACGAAACAAAAGCAATGGATGTCCTTTTTTTCCTCAACAGATTCGTCCTATGTCCCAAAACGTCACCACCCATACTCCTCTGCCTTTTTAACACACAAACAACAACAACAAAAAAAACAGCCTGACTTTCTCTATGAATTATGCATTATTAGGGAAAACTAACGGTACTTGAATTTCCGGTTATACATCAGCAAATCAGTCAAGAATACGACCACATTGCCTTGGATTCTATACTGTGTGCTACATAATATAAATACATCCATAGGATGCATTATTCACATTCTGCTGTACAAACGCTACACGCCAAAAACCGTAACTGTCATCACCTCCTGTGAGAATAGTAGCGAATAGTGAGTCCTCACTACCAACAACGACAACGACCGACGACGATGAAGTTAAACAGGATTCGTTCTATTTTATACCTATATACAGATATGTACTTCTAAGGACTTTGGTATTTAAATTGAGAGACTACTAAAAATATTCAGCTTCAGCATAACACCGATATCACACCACCGCAGCGCACCATCAGTGCCACATCATAGCAACACTAAACCTATTTACGTCATTTTGCCCAAAAGATATTGTTTAACAGTTTGTAATAAATCATTTCTACAGTTAGTGGGTATAATATGTAAAGTAGCAACGAGTGGAAGGATTCATTCCGTTCGTTCGTATCGTATGGCGATATGGCGTGGTATGGCATGGATGCCGTATCGTAGCGTGGATGGCGCGTTGATGATGCGATCTAAAGTACAGAATTGTTGTGTTAAGCGCGAGTATTTTGCGATTTCTTTTGTGTTTGTATTAAATTTGAGTGAGTGGGTGTTTTTCTCTTTTTTTTTTTCTCTAGTAAAATAACTATAATGCACTCACCCACCCCCAAAACCCTCAACTTTACACTTATATTATTAGGCTGGGTATTTTGCGAGGATGTAACGTTAAAGCATATCCTTCCTTTTCAAATATCCTCATGATCATATCTGCATATATCTCCATATTAAAAAACACATATACTCATTCAATTCGCTATTAATACCGCAAAGCAGCAGATGGTGTTAGATTGTGATAGGTATATTGATGTTAGGCTTTGCTTTATGTAGAGCGGAGGTGACTCCATTTTGAATTTTGCAAACAACACCTCTCTAAACCGAATTTGATGCATCATGAACAATTCACACGCACACACACTTTTCCGTCTACTTCCATATTAGACCTGCTGTTGTACTCGTATATGTTGATAAATATGTGAGAATTATTTTCCACAAAATTTTCGAAAACATATTTTTAATGAGCATATCACATTCGCAACTCATGTAGATGTAGGTATATATGCGAATACCGATGCATAACATACCTAACCTAAACATTTGCCTACATATTATGCATTTCGTAGATGAAAATGAAAATTTTGGCAAGGATATCCTTGTTTCAGCATCAATTAGATCTTATTTCAAATTCAATTTATGCTTTTAGAGGTAAATCCTGGATGTTGTATTAAATTAGATTATTATTATTACGTTTATAACTGCGAAATGCGAGATGCCAGTTATTGCTGAAGGGCAACCGACGACGACGATGCTAATTGTTATTAATAACAGGACGATTTTATTTGTAATATGGAAATTTTATGCAGGGATGACAAAATTCGAATATAAATTTAAGATTTATAGACATTAAGTTTCATCAGTTGAACTTTCTAATACATACAAAGCTTCAAATAGAAACTCTTAAAAATAAAAAAAATAAGTATCTATTAACTAAAAATAAAGGTCCTATCACATTGTCAATGTGTAAAAACCTCGCCAAACATTGACAAGTTTCAAAAGAGAGGTTTTCAACAATCATTCTTAGATCTTTCGATTTATCCACGTAGTCTCCGAACTCAAGGCGAAAATAGGATTTAATTATGTATTTTGATGAATTTAAGGTCTTAGATTTATAGTGGAGTCAAAAAGACAGTCCGCCTCGGAATAATTGACTAATGGATAAAATGGAACAAGTGACAAAAAATCGCCAAAAATCATGAGTAAACACAGTTATAAAAGTTTGGGACCCAGATTTTCTAGATCATGAGATCTTGTATTCCAAAACAGTTTTGTAATTTTTTTGAACGTCCAATCTTTTAAAATTTATTGCAGTTTCAAAAGCTTTCAAAGTGCTTTAGACAAATTTGGAAGGATTAAAGAGGAGACACCAGTGTGTTTTGAATATCAAAGTGATAGGGAAAAACAGTGTTTGGTAAGGGATTACACATTCTTGATGTGCGGTTAAAAAAAGAATCTCTATACTTGACAGTACGTCTAAAATTGGGCTTAAAAATAAAAAAAGGACTATTATAGTTGAATTATTTAAGGGAGGGGAGGGGGGGGGGGGTAAAGCTGGATATTTCTACAGAACTTTTTTTTGTAAAAATACCGATAGAACAAGGAAACAAGGCATGAAAAATCGGCCGTTTTGTTTCGGTTATACTTCCTGGCCACGTAAAAGCTTTCATAGTTGCGAAGCACCAACAAGCCTCGGACACGGACGGATTTACTGTTGACAACCAACGCAAACGAATAAAGGACAACGAACTTCGGATATGCACGTGAAATGTTAGGTCCCTTAACAGAACGATATAAAGCAGATATCACCGCCATCCAGGAAATACGATGGGATGTGCCGGGCAAAAAGAGGATAAAAAACTGCGATATTCACAATGGTGACTGCTACCACGAAAACCAACAGCGCTTATTTGGATGCGGCTTCGTCATTGGAGCCAGACAGCAAGAAGTCTTGAGCTATAGGTGCATCAATGAGCGCCTCAGGACCATACGAATCAAGGCTAAATTCAGCAACATTAGCCTGATACTCACGCTCGGCCTAATGGAAGAGAAAGACGACAACACCAAAGATATGTTCTTCGAGCTCTTAGACAAAACATATGAGCAGTGCCCTAGCTACGATATTAAAATAGTCCTGGGCGATTTTAATGCCAAGCTAGGAAGGGAAGACATCTTTGGTGGAATAATCGGGAAGAACAGCCTGCACAACAACACTTCCAACAATGGATTCAGGCTCATAGATGTTGCTGCGGGGCGAAACGTCATGATAGCCAGTACATGTTTTCCACACCTCAACATCCACAAAGGAACTTGGACTTCTCCAGAGTAATCTACCGTCAACCAGATTGACCATATTGCGATCGACGCCAGACACGCTTCCACCATCATGGATGTACGAACTTTCCGAGGAGCTAACATCGACTCGGACCACTAACTCGTTGTAGCCAAGTTAGAACTTCGGGTTTCCAGACCCAAGGCAAAGCAGGGAGGTGATGGGAGAAGGCACAACGTCAAACGGCTACAATCGCAAGAGATCGCCAAATCCTTTTTCAACCGAGATAATAATCTCTTTCGAAGTTCTCTGCCGCCAACACAATGTATCGAAAACCAGAGGCAACATTGCTAAGATGCAATCAGAGAAGCCGTCTCTGATGTGCTGGGTTTCAAGCAGCCACCAACAAGGAACCCCTGGTTTGCTAAGGAATGTCGGCAGACAAAAAATATGCATCCAAAGCGGCGCTGCATAAAAAGACGAGATCTGCTCATGAGCTCTATGGGCAGAAGAGGCGAGAATAACACCGACTTCTAAGGAGAAAAAAGAGAAGGCATGAGAAGCATGCCTGAGAAGCGACTTCGACGAAGTAAAGATTGCCATTTCTAAGCTGAAGTTTAATAAAGAGCTGGAGATGGCTTGAATTCCGAGCTCTTTAAAGCAGCTGGAGATAAGTTGGTTAGGAGCATGCACCAACTTATCTGTAAGATATGGTGGGAAGAAAGCATGCCCGATAAATGGAACCTCAGTATTAATTCAGTCTACTTAACATCGGTTACAAAATCTTCTCAGCTGTAATATGTGAACGTCTAAAGCCCATCGTCAACAACCTGATAAGTCCTTATCAGTGTGGTTTTACACCAGGAGAGTCCACAGTCGATCAAGTATTCACATTACGGCAGATCCTGGAAAAAACTCAAGAACTCCAAATCGACACCCACCATCTTTTCATTGATTTCAAGGCTGCATATGACAGCATCTACAGGGACGAGCTGTATCGAGCCATGTCTAGTTTTGGCATCCCTGCCAAACTCGTCCGTTTGTGCAGGATGACCATGGAGAATTCACGCTGCTCCATAAAGTTGGAAACAACAACAGAACCTTTCGATGTCAAAAAAGGTATTAGTCAAGGTGATGCGCTGTCATGCGATTTTTTTTAACATCGTACTTCAAAGAATAGTGCAGAGCTCACATGTCAACACTAGAGCCACTATCTTTCAAAAGTCTGTCCAATTACTACCATATGCTGATGACATTGACATAATCGGAAGAACCCAGCTTGATGTCAATGGGGTCTTTGTGAGTATTGAGGAAGAGGCGTAAAAATGGGTTTAACGGTTAATGAGGGCAAAACAAAGTACACGCTGTTAAGAAAGGACCTATAGCACCAACGCTGGGTTGGTCAAATTGGACCAAATTGTCGCTAAACAAGACCCTTATCATACCCTTCCTGATATGCGGTGCAAAAGCATGGACTATGACAAAAGCGGATGAAAGCACCTTAAGTTGTTTCGAGAGTGAAGTTCTTCGTGTGATCTTCGGTCCCGTACGTATCGAAGGGGTGTGGAGGAGAAGATGGAACGACGAGCTGTACGCAGTGTATGGGCTGTACAGTGACGTAGACTTAGCCAGAAGGGTAAAAGTCCAACGACTAAGATGGATGGGTCACGTAGAGCGCATGGAAAGCAATGCTCCGATCCGGAAAGTCTTCGACTCCACACCAAGAGGACAGCGCAGTAGAGGAAGACCGCTAATCAAGTGCACGCACAAGTGGAAAGTGACATCATCCAACTTGGAGCGCGTTACTAGAGACATCTAGCTAGGGACCGACTTAGATCGAGAAGCTTCTTGGGTGAGACCCTAGTTCACACAGGACTGTAGCAACACCTTAAGTAAGTGAGTAAACAGCCAAATTAAATCTTTTATTGAAAACGAAAATTGAAAACCAGGTGGTTCCCAGATTTGGGAAGGTCAAGTGCTTCTTCTATCACTTGACACCTCAACGTAGCTATGTCATTTTGTCAATAGTTCGAGTTAGGTATTTCGTTGTTAGTGTAGGAAGACATGACCCGGGACTAAGTTCAATAAAAATGTTTATCTAATTGTTAATTAGCGTTGCCACTCAAACATAATTTATCATCCAACCTTTTCTTAAAAGAAAACTGAATTATTTAATTTGTGTGTCTTTTTTTAACTATTTTAACGATGCAAAATTTGTATAAGAATCAATTATTGTTTAAACCAAGTTAAAGGGCCTTATAACTTACAATTTTCACTCATTCTTGTGTGTGAGTTTGTAGGGGACCTACAGTTCTTATGCTGAATGGTTAATTTGAGAAACAATTTTAAATGTTAAGAATTACTTTTGAAGAATTTGTCAATTGCTTTTAGTTAGCACCACGTAAGGATTGAACCTAAGCCCTCTAACACGAGCATAGTAAAGTGGCTTGTTTCATGAGACATGATCAATTTTTCTTACATCGTTAAAGTATTTGATGTGATATTTTCTTCGCTTAAAATGTTCTCTTTATATAAAGTTTAAAAGTTAACTTTTCAATTTGAATTCTGACGCATGCCATTTTGAATTATGACAGATTTGTGTATAAATTTCAAATACTAATTAAAGTTTGTTCTGACGGCAACGCTGATTGTAAAACAAAATTTATCGTTCAAAGTGTATTTAAGTGTTATAGTTGCTCAAAACGCTTAAGGCTTTATTATAAAGTCCTTCGTGGTAGCTTTAGTGTCTAATCTAATAGTGTTGCCAAATATAAATAAATGATTGGTACTTATCTTTTAGATTCTTTTTTGATCTTCTTTATCCCCAAAAGATTGCAACATAATTCGAATAAATTATGTTTCAAGTGCGAAATAAAGTCTTCTTTTTTCTACTACATACTTAACGTGTATAGTTATTCAATTATTATTGTCCTTGGGGTCATTATTAAAATCCATACTTAATAGCTCTTCGCCGCCTCCTAATAAGAAGTTTACTTTAGATAGAAGAATGAAAATACATGAAACTCATTCCATGACTAATCAATAAACATAATTCCTAAGGGTAGTTTTTATTGTATGAATATAGTATAAGGATATAGGAAGTGTGGAGACTTAAATAAGCAATTAGCTATATCCCCACGCACTCATATGCGTACATATAGACTTTTATTGAATGTCATATATACGGATACTTCTAGATCCATTTCCTTCTGAATTGTCCTGTTCATCTGGCCATGTCCTGTCTATATTATAATAAAGGATTAGAAAAGTCATTAAATTTACTCGATGTCATTGGGTTGTTTTAAATTGCCCCAAACGAAAAAGGAACTCGTCTCGTACACACACCAAGCTCAAGCACATCTCATCTCTATAAATAACTTATACATCTTATGGTTTTACTACTGTGATAGATTATCCTTTTTCCTCTTCCTTATTGCGCAAAGGACGTCATTCTATACATTTATCTATAGATACTCATATCTTTAAAGACAAAAATTCCTTTCAACATTGTTCTTAGGGACAATTTATATCTAAACCTAAACTTAACTTTTATATACGAGAGTATATATGAGCTTGAGCTCTGATGGTGTATATCCTGTAGATCCATATAAGTTTGTATGTCATTTTTGGGGGTTCTTTTTTGGATTGAAATTGTTGTGGGTGGTGTAGAGAAACCGTGGGTGTTTTTTTTTTTGTTTTGGTTTCTTTATTGGACGACACGATGACATGTCAGAGAAAGAAAAGTGTGTAATTTATCTTTGGGATTAGAGAAGGATACGGATTAAGAGGCTTTTAATTGTCCCTGTGGGTCTGACACCCTCCTCCTCCTCCTCATCCTCATTTCCACCCTCGTTATAGGAATTTTCTAAATGATGTTTCGTTAAGAACTTGCCTGGAATGGAACATTATCACCTAATTATTACGAAATACATGCAAACATATCTTCAAGTCTGATGCTTAACATAAATATCAACATACCAACAACCTACATACATCTAAACAATACATATTTAGAGAAGAGGAAAGGAATGTTAACATTTTGAAAAGATGAATTGCATAAAAAGAAAAAAAAAATCCTACATATAATAATAATAAGACGACCTTTAAGGACATCCCAAGCCATTTCAAACTGGCAATATAAGATGGTTTTGAACAATAATAAATAATTTTGTCAGGTCGAGGGTCGTTCATTAGATGGGCGGTAAAAGAGGACCTTCATATATAAAATGGATGCTCGAAAATGAGACTGAAGTTTTGATTGTTCTTTAAGAAAGACCCTATATAGTCTATTTTATTTATACACAGTATAAAAGAGGATTATATGTATGAAAAACATTTCAGAAACACTACAGAGCCATATCTTTGTTTATGTGGTTTTGTTTGTGAATTTTTAAATATAAATAAATTAATGACTTAGAACTTTCCCAAAATTAAATAATTTTGGTTAAAATGAAAATATCACAAAGGAATGTATGGACCAGGACATGACATGAGGTGGGAATACCAAAAATCGAATGATTTATTTATCAAGAAAGGTTAAATGAATGTAGAAGACAGAAGAAACTATGAACTAAATTATAACTTATTCCAGAATGGAGGTGGAATTCGGATTAAGTTTGATTTTTTTTCTGAACTATTAAAACACTTCTAATGCTATTTCTGTATTTTCCAATAAGAGGTTTCATTCTTATACATAAAATTAAGTAAATATTTTCAAGAGAAATTAATAGATCCTTTTTTCATTGCAAAGAGCAAATTAGGAATCTTAAAAATGGTAAATGCAATCCATAAAATCATACGGGCTTGTTCCACCGGATCCGTGACGCTACGTCACGAATTTCATCTTAAGTGACTTACAATGATTCTGCAGAATTTTCAAAGATCTTAATTTTTGAAATTCCTCAAAAAGAAAACAGTCTTAAGGGTTATAAATCACAAAATCTCGATAACAAATGGGAATCAGCATTTCGAGAAAAAAGAGACTGGGATGCAACTGATAACTTCTAACTTCTTAATTCCAAATTCAAGATATTTCTTTAAGTCATACAAAATGGCAATAAGAATGTTTTGTGTAAAATAAAAAAAAAGAAGTCAATCCTTTTTTTTCTTCTCAAGACATTTAAGTCGAAACCTATTTTTCTTATCAGTTTGTAATTGATTTTGTAAGTTTTTTTTTTGTAAGAAAAGCTCGCGAGTTCTCTAAACACAACTGATTAAAGTTCTATAGCTGGCAGTTGCAATGACAATGGCAATATGTTCATTGACATCTGCAGCGCCAATGGACTTGTAATTGGTGACTATTTTTGAAAACAAACTGTGGCATAAAATTAGCTGAGTGTCGATGACTAGGAAGCGTCTTCCAACCAAATTGATCATCTCGCGATTAATTAACGCTTTCGAAGCAGTCTCTTCGATGTCCGAAACAGAAAAGGTGCTGACTTAGAAACAGCACGTGGCCAACACTCAATGATTGCTACCCTAAGATTGCGTACAGCTACAGTTCGAAGATCCAACAGAACAACACGAGCCGCAAAATTCATCATCGCTAAACTCACCACTTGTCTCACGAAATGAGAACAATCATCAGCAGCAGTACATGACGACATCAAACACTATTGGAATGCTGTCAAAAATGTTTCCATTTAACGATAGTCGGTCAGAAAGAAAGAAGCAACATCTGGCTTCTAAGAAAAGTCTTGGGCAAAGATCTACAAACGTAAACAGTTAAGGGCTTGAATAACTGCTGGAACGAGCTGGGATCCTCGCACTACCTGAAAAAGAGAGAAGTTCACCGCAGTGAGTGCCGTGACAAACGTAACTACATTAACGCATTGGCGCAAGAAGCAGAAGATGCTACAAGCAGGATTGACAGCACGACCGTTTACAAAATAACCAAAGAGCTGACCGTTGCATAGAGCTCAAAGCAACACCTGCTGAAAGAAGCAGAAAGTGCTATGCTTAGTTTGGTGGATAAACAAATCAGAAGAACTTTTCCTCTTTGGGACTTCTGAAGCGCCCGAAAAAATTAATCCCCGAATCTGCATCGCCAGATAAGATCGTTGACACAATTAAAACACTTAAGAACAACAAATTGGTAGAACTTGATGGAATTTTCATTGAAAGCTTCCCCGATGAGTGGAAGAAGGGAATGATCGCCAAGGTCCCAAAAAAGGAGATTGTACAAAGTGTGAGAACTGGAGATTAATTTTGCGTTCAACCTGCCGTTGCTAAAATAATAGCAAAATTATACTGGAACGCATCAGAGACACCTTAAGGCCACACTCGATGCCGAAGAAGCAAGATTCCGCGCTGGATCCTCCTGTATTGATCATATCGATCACCACCTGCTGTTCATCGACTTCTACAAGGCTTTTGATAGCGTTAACAGGGATTAGTTTTGCGGAGGAGCGGCATTCCAGAAAAACTAATTACTATTATAAGGAAAACATATGATAGATCCAAGTGTCACGTTCTGGACAATGGTATGTTGTCAGAGTATTTTGAAATCCGTTTTGGAATCATACAGGGCTGTATTCTCTCGCCAATATTGTTTTTGTTGGTGATAAGCGATGCACTGCGCTTAGTTCTGTCAGGTGGCGGAGGGATCCAATGGACTTTCACATCCTTTTAAAAGCACTTGGATTACGTGGGCGATGTTTCTTTACTATCTCATAGAATCATGGATCTACATCAAACGACAATAAGTGTGGAGAGAGAAGCAGAAGTTGTGGGGCTTAAAATTGATTCCGGAAAAACAAAAATGATCAGCCTCGGAACCCGACTATCCTCTCAAATAAATACTTTCTCGCAACCGGTAAAAAAGTGGAGAGCTTTCAATGCCATGGAAGTATCGTCTCCATTGAAGGCGGAACCAAACAAGAAATCATCTGCCACATCGGCAAAGCAAAAGCGGCGTTCGGTATGCTGTCAAAAATTTGGAGGAATAGCTATATCAGCTTAAGAACAAAGCTACGACTGTTTCGCACAAATATCGAATCTGTGCTTTTTTATGGGTGCAGTACTTGAAAGGTTACTTTAGCCATAACAGGAAAGCTGCAAACCTTCGAAATAGATGTCTTCGGAGCATCCTAAGGATTTTCTGGCCAAACAGTATATCAAATGAGGTCCTTCATAGAAGGACAGGTCAGAAACCTATAGACTCCATCATATACGCTGGTGTAAGTGGAAATAGATTGGACTTACATTTCGAAAAGGTAACGGCTGGATTGCAGGGGAAGCAATGCAGTGCTCACACAAAATGAAGAAGAACTGGACGACCAAGAAGCACATGACGCAGGGCAGTCAAAAAGGAATCAGCATCATTAGGCAAGAGTTGGAAGGAACTGAAACACGTATTCAAAAACCGCACACGATGGCGCGTAGGAGTATTAGAGGCCCTATGCCCTTAAGGGCTTTTCAATGGACTTCACAGGTCTGAGGACCTAAGTAAATAAGTAAATATTTGTTGCAGAAGATTTAACAGTTCCGTCTTCGATATAGTAGTTTTCATTTATTCAAATGCTTAAATAAAAAGCTGGAAACGTGAAAGCTTTTCAAATAGCAAACTGTTCAAAATGCAACCCTCATACTTGCAAACCCCCCTATTCAACAACTCTTCTGTTATTATTAAAATTCCTAAAACTAATTATTTTGCCTAAAATTTCTTCTTTCTCCACTTTACTTAAAACCATAACTAACTCAATTTCCATTGAAGAATGTATTGAAGTTGAAACATAAATGTATCTAAAGCTTATCATTAACTTAATGAAAAATAACATTTTTCCAATGAATCCTTTTTCATTTCTAATGAAAATATCTCAAGAATTGAAAACTAGATAATATGTATCTATAAAGATTAACATTTCGTTTAAGTTTATACAAAACCTACACATGTTTTTCTCAGAACTTCTTAATTCCTTAATTTCCTGATAAAATTTACAAAATAAAATCGAATTTGTTGTTTTTGTTCTTTGATGCATGGATTAAGAAAATATTTACCAATCCTCAAAAATCTTCTCATAGATATATTTTTGAAATAGGGAAACAACAAACATATTGTACAAACACCCCAAAGGGCTTATCACCATAATTTCAAGTTGAAAATGATAAAATTACAACAATATATACAAAATTCTCTGTATATGAAAACATCAGGAAAAATTACACTCACACTTGCCCATCAGTGAAAAAAGGAAATAGCTACAGAGTCATTGGGAAATTGCAAGAGAATTGAGAATCACCAAAGATTATCTATAATTTACATGAGTTCTATGGAAAATCATATGAAGCTTATAGATCCTTTCAAAGATTGTCCTGGCCATGACAAAGGCATTCGCTGATGGTTGGTTTGTAAGAGTTGTAAACCAGATGTGTGGTTGAGCAAAAGAAAATGAATAAGGAAACGAAAAAAAATATCTCCTTAAATTCCTTTCAAAAAGTTGCCAGGAAAATAAAATCGGTGGAGTAACGACATAAAAACAATGCCAAAGGTTGTAAAAATCTATCTTATCCACATTCTCATCCACACCATGCTTGCTGCCATCAGCCAAAAGCATGTCCTTAATATCGAATGCAATTCGTTAGAAATATACCATGAGGGTATACCGATGCCCGTTTACTCGTACACTCATCTCGTCATCTTCTATTTAGAATCTATTTTTGAGTGAACATCATATTAAGGCAATGAAGGAAACTTATACACCCGAAAACCCGCATTTTCAATTCATATATAATTTCGAAAAGGATATGCATACAGCATACCATATAATAGAGCATGAGCTTGGTGGTAATGGTGATGGTAATGGCGATGCTTGTAAAACAGTAAAAGGATTTAACACAAAATCCGGAAGTGTGTGTGATGGAAATCTCAAATGATTGATTATGCATTTCAAAAGCAAACATAAGTTTTTGTAATTCAAAGGACGAACGAACGAAAGAACGACAACGTTTACGTTCACACATTTAAACATGCAAATTGCAGAAGAAGGATTTCGGAATAATTCCCAATAAACAAAACAAAAAAAAGAAAAATAATTCTTACTTAAAGAAATGCGAGATTCAAACGAAATGTATCTTTCACAGACAAGTACAATGTACATAGCTACATATGTAAGATAAAATGCAAATCAAAAAAATGCTATTGAAAGAGGGTGAATATTTTCGATTCATTGATTAGCTAAAGGAAAATATTTATCAAGGAAGAGATTACGGAAGTAATCTTAGGGACTTTAGAAGAAAAAATGAAAAGGAAACCTTTTTGTTCTAAGAAAAGTTGAATGAAGAAAAAATTTAAATAAGGTTTAAGCTTCTGAAAATTAATCAAATATCAAGAGAAAAAAAAATACACTTCAAACAATGAAGTCTCCATACATACAAATCAAGCTTCATTTTCCTCATATGTAATGCAAGGCTCTATAATCATTCTGAAGAAATGATAATTTTATTAATTTCAATTTAAATTCAATCTTAAAAGAAATACCGCAAAAAATTGGATTTTAATAATTACAGATAAGTTCCTATACGCTATTAAATGTCAAGTTCTTAACCTATGTACTCAAAGTGTTGTCATTCGTTTAAAGGTGCTTTTACACTGTCAAATGACAATTAGAAACAAAAGTTGTGGTTTCCTACAGAGGTGCGTAAGAGAAATGTCAAGAATTTGAGAAAATCAAAGTGCCATCTCCATTTGAGTTAGGAAAATGGCGGCGTGGAGTTATTAAAAAAGGAAAGATTTAAACATTTTGTCATTACTTTAACGAAGCATTGTGGAGGACAGGTCTTCTAACAAGCGAGCATTAGGAGAAGAGTCAAAGCAATTCTTATACAAAAAATAAGGTCACGCAATAGTCCGTTGAGACCTAGAGCCTAGTGACTTAAAAACTGTCAAAAACAGCGGTACTAAGAAAAGCTCAAAATTCAGTTTAACAAAATTCTGCTAACATTAGAACGGTTGTGTTAAGAAAAGACTACAAAGACTATGTGCATGGATAATCAGGTCCGTCATCTGAATAACGTTTCCTGTTTTCAATGCCAGCACATTCTAAAGAGTGTGAAATATAGAGTCCGGTAAATCATTCAACATTCATGTAGTGCGGCTAAAAAAGAATCTCTGTACTTTATTGTACGTCTGAAATTGGGCTCATGGGTAAATTGATGGGCATTCCTTGAAGAACGGGTTTTACGGTTGGATTGTTTGAGGGGAGGATATTTCTTTAGAACGTTGTTTATGAAGATAGCGATAAAATAAAGGCAGGCATAAAACCTGACGAAGGTACTCGAGAGATACAAACGTTTCAGTCAGACAACGGTCACCTATCATTTTTAAAGCTCTCTTTTTTAATCCTGTCTAGGAGGCTGAAGTAGGTTATAGGCGCACCTGCCCAGATATGGGAATAGTACTCGAGTTTCAGACGAATATAAGCTTTATATATTAAAGCCAGATCAGAAGGTGTAGGAAAAAACCTAAACACTTAGCAGCATTTTTAAAAACAAAAATTTGGTGGCGCAACAGTCCGTAGAGAACCATGGCTTAGTGACTTATAACTCTCAATCATTACTGTGTGCGAGTAATTGCAGGGATGAAGGGGACCCACAGTTTATGTGCTGAATCCAAACGGCTAATTTGAGAAATCACTTTTCATGACAAAAATTACTTTTGGAGAATTTGTCAATTCCTCGCAAGAAGCAGTAAATGTGAATAAAACTTTAGGTGGCATAGACAGGGATTGAACCCAAGACCTCTCGCATGACAGTCCAACGCTCTAACCATCATGCCTAGGGTACTACATGCCACGGGTACTACTGCAGCATTTTTGGCGATATCAAATTTGGGATCACTCCACAACAAGTGGTTTGTAATGCACATGCCTAATACTGAAAGCTGTTCGGTCTCCTCGATGCAAGTTCCACTCATGGATAGTGGCATTGGGTGAAGGTTACGCTTTTGTGACAGTAGACAGGATTGGGGTTTCGAAGCAATGCTGTCAAGATCAGAATTTAATGAGCTTATCATACGCTGCCGTTGGTAGTCTACATCCGAAGAACAAGGATGAGAATCTAAAAACGAATATGAAAAGCTGAGGAAACTGTCATCAGTGAAACAATTTATTGAATTAGAAGATGCAGACAGAAGATCGTTTCTAAAAATAAGGAAAAGGGTCGGAGACAAAACGGAGCCCTGGGGCACACCAGGGTTTTTTTTGGATATTAGTTTTCAGCCCGACCAATACTGCTTGAATTGAACGGTCCGAAAAGTAATTTGCAACCCAACGAAGAAGGGATTGATGAATACCAAATGCATGCATTTTCGATAAGAGAGCTTGGTGCCAAACTCTATCGAATGCTTTTGATCAAGTGCAATAATCTTACTTTCTGTGAAACGATGTAAAGATTTGGTCCACTGTTCGGTGAGATAAACCATTAGATCTTCAGTGGACCTATTGCAACGAAAGTCATACTCCCGGTCATTAAGAAGCTTCCGTTCTTCAAAATATTTCTTAAGCAGAAAATTCATCAGCGTTTCCATGACCATGGAAAGAAGGGACATAAGTGCAATTTTACCATAATTAGATGGTGAGGAGGATTCGCTTTTTTTAGGATCAGGCTGGATAAAAGACGACAGTTTTCCATCAACTCTGAAAGAGACCTGTAGAATAGGACAGATGAAAAAGCTTACGCAGTGGTTTTGCCAGCGTTGAAGAACACCTCTTCAAAACAATAGCGGGGATACTATCCGGGCCAGCGGATTTGTGCATCTCAAGATTTTTAAGTTTTCCAGTAACTGAACGTGTACGAAAAAATACTCGTCCCAAAGAATCGTTTACGATTTCAAGTACATGAAGAGTCATGTCACTCATTGGCAGCGTCGAATTAACAGCAAACTGTGCTGCCAGCAAATTGGCTTTATCAATCGAGCTTATATAAAAGGAGTGTCATTAAAAGCAAGCGTCGGAACTGATGAAGACGTAGTGTTACAAATGACCAGAATTTTGTACTACGTTTTGGACATCGTAGTGTTTTTTGCCGTAATTTCTGGTCATGTAAACATTTAAGGCGTCGTATATGTCCGTTACAGGTCTTTCTAGCTTGTTTGTTCGTAATTCCGGAATTTTAAATTTTTGATCTTAATAACCACTTTACAGCTCGAATCAAGCTATGAGTTTTGTTTGGATTTGATAGATTTTACACTTTTCGGGATAAAATTACTCATACCACAAAGCACTTAGTTTGCAATCATATCTGCACTGGAATCCATGTCACTTTAAAGGAAGTATAGTGACCAGTTAAAGTTCCTGAAGACTTACTTCATTAAGACCGTCCCAGTTGGCTTTCTCATATTGCCAAACGGTTCTCGTGGGGGTTATAACTTTAACTAGCGTTTTTTTGCATGAGAAATTTGCAGATATGACACAATGGTCTGATGTGCCTAGAGGCAGTAATACACTGACAGTATATTTACTTAAATCAGGAACAGCCTTAAGAAAGAAGTCTAGAGTGTTGGCGGATTGACCTGCAATATCAGGAATCCGAGCTGGCTTGTCAACTAACTAAATCAGGTGGTTTAACTCAGCAAAAAGCTCGACGTACCTTCCTACGGATGTTGTCTGACCAGAATAGCGCAGCCATGTGAACATTGAAATCGCCCGTAACAACGATCTTACTGTGCGAAAAATGGGATACAATTCTCTAGATAGAGTCGGACAGTGCATCGAATTCGTTTGAAGTCGAATTAGTATCCAAACTTTGGCTACGATGAATAAAACAAGTATGAACTTATATATCAAAAATTAAAGATGAGATTAGTCGAAACCTCTCCTTCCGTCTTCGTAAGCATTCTCTTAACTCCGAGGTGGAACTTCTAGCGATAAATTAAGTCTAGTCTTAATGAAAAAAAGCTGATACCAATACCTTAAATCTGAATTCTCAGATATTTCTTCTGATCAACTCTCAACAAGCCTTCAAAGAGTCCTTAACTGTCCATAATTTCTTATGAACATAGCACTTTGTTTTAATATTCACCTTTTTGTGGGTTCTCTAATCAAAGGAACCTTTCAGACAATTGTAAAACTAATGAACTTGCCAAAAACTTCGCAACATAACCTATTTTGCCACGTATATAATTTTCGTTAGCCGACCGCTCGATGGAAACTTCTGCTAAACAAGATGCCAAAGAGATCAAGGAGGGATGGCCTAATTGCCTGCAAGTCAGCAATACAGATTTGGCCTACCTTAACGTCCTATTACGTTTATTTATAGAGCCTTAAGGTTGCACTTACATGAACATTTTATCCGCCAAAAAATGAATTTCGAAAGCAAAAGTGGAAACAGAACGGAACCTTGTGGTACACCAACCAAAACAGAGTAATTGCTTATAAAGTACTTGACCTGCATATTATACGGACAAGAATGTTAACAAATCAAGAGACATTTTAGTTGAATATAATTAAAGTTCATGCATTTTACATAATATTTATTTCAATTACAGAATTTCGCTTCTTGAGTCTTCGGTATTTTTTTTACTTTATGGACAAACAATGCAAAAATAAATGACTCTTGAAAAATTAAATTGAAAATTCTCTTTATATGTTTATCTATTGGTATGAGTAGACATCCAATACGGTAACGGACCAAAAAATAAAATAAACAAGAATGTCTATGTCAAAAATAATAATGTGCCATAAAACGCTGTAAGGCATCATAAACACTTAAATTCAATTTTACCAAAAAAACCACAAAATATTATTACTATGTAGGTTAGGTTAGGTTAGGTATATTTTTACATACTTATACTTATGTATATAAAGTCATCATTTCTCTACAATAGATGGTATATATGGCGGCATTGAAAGACGTACTTTGTAATTGTGTTATATTCACACTATAAAGCCCACCATAATATTTTTACTCTCTCTCTCTCTTATATTTTCATATATCTGTGTAGTTATAAGTATGTACAATACATATTTATATAAAAAGGATACATCCTCTCTTATTCATTTTATGTAAAATTTATTCATGCGAACAAACCTAGGTACCTTTTATATAAGTATACCTACCTTAGCTATAAGCATATCTCTCTAAAATGTTATATATGTATATTTAAACGTAACGTACAAAACGGGCCTAAGGACACATTCGACCATTTTAATCTTATATTTTTGGTTAAACATAGCTATGGTCTTTTTGGCATCCAGAATATGAATTTAGACAAGCTATAACCTATACATGTACCTAACAAACACACGCTTACATATACAAGCGCCATAGGGATTCTAAAATGAAATCTAATTTCCGGACTTTCAATAGGGACAAATCTTTGTACAGCTTAAAATTTATATACCGAACGGGAAAATATAAAACAGGAAACAACAAGAGCATCAGCAGCTTTAGCTTTAGCTTCAGCTTCAGCTTCAGCAGTTCCACAGTACGAGTACGAGTTCCAGAGCCAGTTCCAGCTCTAAACAACAAAAGCGCAATATCTATCGTCCTTCATAAAATACAAGAGGCATACAGGAACAAACACCCATTAAAAAGACACCCCCAACTACCCTCTTTCATTCTTGTTCTCTTTATCTTTCTCTCTAACGTTTATCGTTCTCTAACAATCCCACTATGGTCACGTTTTTTGAACTAAACAAATAGGTACCCAACAATGGAACATAAGAATTATGTTTTCAAAAATACCGCGAAATCTATTCTCTGGGTTTTTTGGTCGTCCTTATTCGGGGTAGGTAGAGCGATATGGTGGGCACTTGGGTATGGGAAATATTTAAGCTCCACGTGAATAATAGCGATCCTTTGTAATTTAGATGCCTTGTCATGATTGAGTGCAGTTTAATTAAAGTTATTACATCAAAAATCCTTGATCATCTTAAAAACAAAAAACCTATGAACAGTATTGGATTTGGGACATGTTAATAAGTAAAGTTTTATGTATGTGTTTTGTATACACATCACTTAAGCCATATTGTCTTTTTAGCCATTGTTTTGTTTTGTTCTATAAGTATTCCATTAATTAGCTTACCCCTTTCTTTGGAATTTTATAATTAAATGAATCGAACAGTAAGGGAAGAGATTTTGGGTGGTTTAAGGTTTTGAGGGAGTGGCGTTGACGGTGGTGATTTAAGCCAAGAGTGTAAGTACCTCAGGGATACGTGTATTTGCTTTTAATTAAAACGGATTTCCTGATAGATTGACAAATCGAACCATGGCGAGAATACATAACAAAGACAACAACAAACAACAACAAAAACAGAATCCGAAACAGGCCACTACTATAATACTCTTGTGACATGAAGGCAGGTTTAAAAGGTAGATTGGTAGGTAAGTCTATCTATCTATACAGGTATAAGGTCCTTGCTGTTGATCGGCAGATTGGTCTGGAACAAACAGAAGGTAGTTATGTAGGTTCAACACACACATATATTGGGAACCTGTACTTGAACAATGGAGGAAGAACAAACAACATACCGAACTGAACCCCGACCGACCGACGATGTGGTGGCTAAGAGGACAACCAAAAAGGACAAATGTGTGGCTTACCACAATTGTACTGCCGTTGAAAAGCGATACGGCATCACATTGAATATTTGTATACATAAATAAATATAATACGTCTATATATGCACATAGGTATGTAGGTATATGGAATACCTTTGTGTATTTACAAATTTCCATATAAAAGTTGAATGTATACTAATACCAACGTCTATATATCTATGTATGTACTTAGGTGCGGATATTGTTCTTTACATTGTTTTAGGATAAAAAAGAACAAAGTGGTGATATATAGGAGTTGATATATAACTAAGCCAAAACCATACCCAAAAGCAAAGCAACCTACTACCAACCAACCTTTACAAAAATTCTGTAAGGACTCTGTTTTTAAACTTATTTTTTTTTTTAATTTCAACAGATAACTTGAAAGCTAGATAGAATCGATAATTTCCAGATGAGAGAATTAACATTTAAATTAAATTAAGTGATTGGATAAAAAAGATATACCTAGGTATCTGAAGAATGTTAAAAAAAATAGAAGGTACCTATTTTTGTACTTTGAGAAGAAGAAAACAATTTTAAAAATGCTAACGTATGCGGCTTTTGTTACATTTTCTTTTCTTTTTTCACTTCCTGCAAATAAAAATGCCTTCGAAAGATTTATGGAGTTTTTATGGGGGGAATTTTTAGAATTGTACATAATCGTTTAATTATAATGAGATTTATTGTGTGCCCCTGCAGGCAACGAATACAATTTGCCTTTTTTGATGATGATAAGAAAAAATATATAAATTGGAGATAAGGTTGTGAAGAAAATGCGATAAGTGTTAGTTAGGTCAAAACGTTATAGTTATTTTTTGAAGTAAATTCATGACATTAGATGATGGCTTTTGAAATAATGGCGATCTTAAACTATCTTTATCAAATGAGTTTAAAATGAATCAACACATTGAAAAATTGTATTCTTATAAGATTCAACACTTGATATAATAAAGAGTGTCAAAAAATTAACCCTCTAATGCCCCCAAATGTTCGTTCTTACGGGGGATGATATTCGCTGGAAGCAATCCGAACCACAATGTCACGAATAAGATTCGATCAAATTCACCAGTTCTTGCATTTCAATGACAATTCGACTATGATCCCGAATGGCCAGCCTGGATACGACAAGTTGCATCGAGTTCTACCACTAATAACCCATTTCCAAGAACGCTTTGGGTCTGTTCGAATGCTTCATCGTCTATGTGTAGACAAACAGATGTGTGGTACGAAAATGGGTGGCAACCCTACACGAAGCGAAAAGTTGAGCGAGGGTACTCTGTGGAACATGTCGCTTCAGCCTACGGCAGCGTTTTGTGGTTGGACAACAAAAGTGTTCGACTACTTTCGACTAATGTTGGTGTAAAACCATTTCATTCTCGAGAGCTTCTTCCACCACCCTCCAAATCTTCAATACACACTTCAAAGACGTATTACAACTTCTAAAAAAGTATCAATCATTTTTGAAAATTTTATTAAACTTAAACTCTCATTTTTTTTGAAGAAGAAATATTTGACAGTTAACAGTTAAATTGTTTTTTCCTGAACACCGTTTATTTTAATAAATATGATTTAAAATCATGAAAATAAATATAAACCAGCATAAAAGTGTTCATATATGCGTTTGCCTCCGATGTAATGGTTGGGCTCATCAGAAGATGACCATTACACCACAAGTTACACAAGTTAGTCGTAGTGGATCTACCTTTAAGAAAACCATGTTGAGCTTTGGAAAATAAGGGCTTGCAATGGAAATTAACGGAATCATAAACTAAGCTTTCAAAAAATTTTGGAATGCATTAAGTTTAGCAATAGGTCTATAATTGTTAATTTCTGTTTTATTGTCATGTTAATGAATGGGAAATATAAATTAATTTTTCTATACATGAGGAACACACCATAGGAAAGAGAGAGTTTAAGGAGTGCAGTTAGAGGCTTTGACAGAGAATGCATACATTTTTTTAGAACAACTGATAGGACACAATAAGGACCAGGGCTTAGGTTTTCTTTGAGGCTTACAATTAGGCAAACATTATTTCTTCAATTGTTGTGAAAGATGAAAGAGAGGTTTGACTGCAACCATCTAAATAACTTAAGGAGTGTGGATCAGGATCATGAAGATGTTCAGTATACGATTTAATAAAGTATTTAGCAAATAGATTTGATATGGTCTTGCATCAGGAAGAAGGTTATTTTCCATTTGGTTAAGGTATTGCTTATAAAGGGATTCCCATAATTCAGAGAAAGAATTAAAGGCGAAAAGATAGTTGTTGTGGTCGGTATCAGAATCGGATGTAAAAATATCTTCCAAAGCTTGTTACGGATATTTCTTAGGTACCGAGCTCTCTGTTCTACCAAGGGGGCGCAGAAGTGAAATTTTTGTTCACGAGAGAATGGTACTGATTCTTCAATACAGTATGAGAAAATCACATAAAACCAATTTGCAGGGGACTCTACTATTGAGTGGAGCTAAGAAGATTGTTGAGTTTGGAGAAATCAGCCCTACGAAAATCATAACAGTAATTCTAGCAATCAGATGAGAATATGAGATCGAGATGTCTCCTTATAAAGTGTGCTACTCCATTTATTTGAAAAAGACCACAATCAGGCAGACGATCAATGAACAGCGATTCAGATTCGAAGGAGATGTTAGTTGGAAATAAGGATGTCTGATCATCTGAAGTGGACCAGTTGAGATGGTT
Organism: Eupeodes corollae; assembly: GCF_945859685.1. Lineage (NCBI taxonomy): Eukaryota > Metazoa > Arthropoda > Insecta > Diptera > Syrphidae > Eupeodes > Eupeodes corollae. The sequence goes on from NC_079149.1 coordinate 96,597,208, forward strand.
AAGATTAAAGTCGCCAAGATATTAATTCATTAAAAAAAAATGTATTTTTATGGCCTTAACATTTTAAATTTAAATTTTAAACAATAAGCAATTAAGACCAAAACCTATATTCCATAATTATATTTTCAAATGTCAAAGTCCGCTTGTTTGCTTGTTTGTTTGTCCTTCTTTCACGTCACAACGGAGCAATATTCTGACATGATTTTTTGATTGGAGGTATTCACAAGGCTACAGCTTGTGTTTAGTTACTTTTTACTGAGGTAAAATATCTGATTTACAGTTCATTCGAGCAGATCTGTTCGTAGTACTAATATTGAAAAAGTCAATATATTCTTTTTTAGAACATTTTTTAATAGAATACCATTAGGTGCTGCATGGGACCTATTATCGTTGCCTATCATTAGGCGGTTATTAAAAATAGGTGATGGGCGGTTAAAGTCTAATGCCGAGATCTGTTTGAAACTATTGCGAGATTTTTGTGCAGAGTAATTCTGAACTTTTTGTAAGCGTTTATCCTGATTTACAAAAGAACATACATGACGATCAATTCTTTTGTGAAAGGGAGATTCTAGAACTAAACAAATTTGAGACAGAATTTGTCAAAAGACACTGTCATGGACTCAGAACATAGTAATTCATACCCCATAGAGTTTCTTAACTCATTTCAGCTGTCAGCTAGGTGTACCCTTACATAAGTTGCAATTGAAATAAGGCGTGTCAGTAATGCCTATTCAAAATTCAAATTCCTCTCGATTAGGTACAAGACTTCGTGTCAAACAAGTTGGGCAAAGCATTATTAGCGCTAAGAAAATGTGTTTATTGTATGAACACCAATAATTTCTACAGATTTACCATTCCACTTTAAAAGGCTTAAGATCCCTATTTAATTTAGTTTCACTATGACAATTCATAGGGCGCAAGTAAAGTAGCGGAGTGGATCTAAAAAAGTCGCGCTTCATTACGTTAACATTAGACAGCTTTATTTTTGGTTTCTACACGGCAAGAAGTGTAGGGCATATTATGACAATGCTAGTATGGCCTGGAGACCCATACTATAAAAGTATCTGTGATGTGCCTACATTGTCTTGCAACAGCTCCTATAAGTATGGGTTTATGTACTATACCACAATTTTTGCTTGTAATACATGGGCGCATAGTACGTTTGAAGAGACAGCATTGCCTTCAGCCCCATACTGTACCGGAGATGTCGCAATGCTAATAGTTTTTCCGATACCCTTATTGGATAACTGTCAAAAGTGCACGGGTATAACTACTGTATCGATATATTTCTACACTTATAAGGGACCTAAGGGACATAACAATAATGGATAGACTTTTGTGGTAGGAGCGTTGTACATGTCGCCAATCAGTATGGGCCTGACTCCCATACTGGCATTGGAGTATCGGATATAACTATTGTCGACGTTACTATTCCCATTATGGCCAAATTAACTATGCCTACAACTTTTTATCAAAATTAAATCTTCTAAGTATTGCGTTCACACCCAAATTGACGTTGTAATGTTCGCAATGATTTCTTTCCGTGTTATTGGCTCCAATTCTTCTCGGACATGAAGAAATTTTTTCTTTCGTAGAAAAAACCACCGCAGCGTAAAAGCTTAACATTGGTAACAATTCTTCATCGACGAGTGAAAATTATGCAAATGTTGAAATATTAAAAAGCAAACGACTCTGAACAAAAAATAAATATTATCCTGTCGAAGCAATCGAAGTTAAAAGAGGGGTTGTATCTCGTGTGTACTTAAAATTTGTACCTTTTTTTAATGTTGTATTTAAGCAGAATTGGCATTATACATGAGTGAGTCCTCATCGTCGTCGTTCTGATGGAAGAACAATTATCAATAACGCGTGTATGTTTTCTTTTAGCGTTCCAACTAGAAAGACGGGATGAAATCACTCACTATAATAATACAGATGAACAATGGCTGAACATTGATTTTACTTCATACAATTCATCCCCAAAGGCTACACATCACATCATCAGACATCAGGGAGATGGTAATAATGATTTAAAATCATAACCACCATGTTGGCTGATGTGATGTTGTATCTATCATCATCTATAAAAACCAGGATAGGAAGAGAATTTGTAGTTATGAAGCAGGAACTTTAAGAAGAGAAGAGAAAAAGGAAGAAAGATCCAGGTTCAATTTATTATGTGTCCGAACAAAACTCAATTACTGAGTAGAAAATCCTTTTTTCATGCATTTGCATAATAATTCATGTTTTAAAATTTTACCATTGTCCTTTTTCTCAATATTATAGAGGAATGGGTGGGTATACAGGACACATCGTAGATACTAGATGGGGGAAGGATATTATGAAAAAGGATGACAACGACGACAACGAACATTCTGTTTGGCTAACTCCTTTTTCGTATTTTGCTTAGGAACATCATGATGATGCTTTGGCTTGGCTTGGCTTGGTTTCACTGTTCTCTTCTTGTGTGTGTTGCAGCTGGTATTTTGATTCAATCGATTTGATAATACCTAAAGCGAAAGAGTTTGAAATGATGATGGGGGGTTTGTGTATGTATGTATATGTTACTACTGTCAGCCAATATGACAGCAAGGATTTTATCGAAATTTCTGAAATTCCTTCTAATATATCCCTGTAGGTTAGGTACAGACATATATCTCTCTCAAAACATTTCTATATGTCGAGTGTTGCATCCTTTATATGCGTTCTCGTCGTCGTCGTTATTTCATAGTAACCGATACGATCGTTTGGTATATTTGTCCGTATTTGTTGTTATAAACAAAAATCTTTATTGCCATCGTCCTTGTCGTCCTTTTTATCATCATCATTATTATTGTCATAGTTACTTCTTGATGTTTTTGATTTTTGAGATAGCAAAACATTATATATAAGGTCTTATGAATTCTCGATTCTGTTTTAGGTGATATTGCAATGCTTAGAGGTCTTAAACTTAATTTTGTTTCAGTTTTATTTTCAATTGCTTGGGCTTACATATGTCATTTGGGTAGGAAAGCAGTTTCAAAACTGAATAAGAGACTTTAGTCCTAATACATTGTATCCAGTGTGAATTTTGAAACATAGAGCACCATTCCATACTGAATACCAGAAACTTTTTTAAGAAAGAAGGTTTTAAACTTTTAAGTTATCTTTCACGCAAAATGTAAAAAAATGACTTCTTAGTAAGCTCTGCAATTTCAAAGACTACTGGTCCCTAAGAACAACTCTGACACAAGAACTCGCGTATGCCTTCAAACAGGTTTCTAAAACAAAGAGCAGTAATTTTGGAATGCAAAAAGTTTCAAAAAATGCTAATAAGGCTAACTCGATCCATCGTGATCGTTATCTTCATTTATTCCATTCGAATTTTGAGCTTAAACTTTACACACATAATCTTAACAAAATTTGCTTAAATAATTCAGCAAAATAAAACGATTTTTTGAGACCATTTGTCGGGTAATATTAAAGCATTTATTGACGTGTTTCTTGCCTCTGGCCCTGAGAAGTACACTGTTAGTGTTCTATCTCCTCTAGGCACATCTGACCATTGTGTTAAAACTTTGAAGTTAAAGAAAGAGCTCCTAAGAGAACCGTTTGGCAATACGAGAAAGCCAACTGGGACGGTCTCAATAATTACTTCAGGATCTTTAACTGGTCACTATGCTTCCTCGATAGTGACGTTGACGCCAGCGCTGATATGATCACAAGTTTAATTCTCCTGGGAATGAGAACTTTTATATTAGTAAAAAGTATCAGACCTAAGGAAAACGCTTAATTTGATGCGAGCTGTAAAGAGGTTATTAGGGCCAAAGAGATTATTTACCGTTGCTATAAAGCCAACCGTACTGAGGAAAGCCGGAAAAAGTTCAAACAAGCCAGGAAGGCCTGCAACGCCCATATTCGACGGACCAAATTTTTACATGACCAAAATTTACGGCAAAAAATACTGCAATGTCCCAAAGGCAGTAAACATTTTTGGTCATTTGTAAAAAACATGAGGAATTTTTCCTCTTCTTCGGTTCCTACGATCGTTGTCAATCACAATCCTTTTGTTAGCTCTTTAGAGAAAGCTAACCTCTTTGCTAGGCAGTTCGCCGCCAATTCTAGGCTGCCAGTGAGTGTTATGACACCGCCTGTACTTGAGCAAGTTAGTGATTCTATGGGACCGATTTTTTTTTCGCACTCGTACTATGGCAAGAGTTCGAAGAGATCTAAACACACATAAATCCGCTGGTCGGGATGGTATCCCCGCTATTGTTCTGAAGAGGTGTTCTTCAATGCTGGAAAAACCACTGCGTAAGCTTTTTCATCTGTCCTACTCCTCAGGGCTCGTTCCGACCGGATGGAAAACGGTATTTGTCCAGCCTATTCCCAAAAAAGACGAATCCTCCTCTCCCTCAATCTATCGTCCAATTGGACTTACGTCCCTTCTTTACAAGGTCATGGAAACGCTGATTAATTTTTAGCTTAATGACCGACAGAATGGCTTTCGTAGCAAAGCAATACGTAGCACTGGTGATCTCATGGTTCATCTCACCAAACAGTGGAGCAAATCTTTACATCGCTTTGGAGAAAGTAAGATTATTGCACTTGATATTTCAAAAGCATTTGAAAGGGTTTTGAATCAGGCTCTCTTATCAAAAAGGCGTGCTTTCGGTTTTCATGAATCCCTGCTTCATTGGATTAGTAATTACCTTTCGAATCGTTCAATATAAGTTGTATTGGATGGTTTCAAGTCTGAAAACCAGAAAAAAATGATGGTGTGCCCCAAGGCTCTGTTTTATCTCCAACACTCTTTCTCATTTTTATTATTGAGCTTCTGTCTGCAACATCTAATCCAATACATTGTTTCGCTGACGATAGTACTCTTAGCTTTTCATATTCGTTTTCAGACTCACATCCCTCTTCTTCGGATGTGGAACTGCAACGACAAAATATGATAAGCCCATTACATTCCGACCTTAACAGCATTGTTCAATGGTTATTAAAAAACCGCTGGAATTTATTGCTTCGAAAACCCAATGCTGTCTTGTATCGTTAAAGCGAGATATACACCCATTGCCATTATCCGTGGATGGCACTTGCATTAATGAGACTGAACACCTCGATATTCTCGGGATGTGTGTCACCAACCACCTCTTGTGGAATGATCACATACGTGATGTCTCCAAAAATGCCGCAAGGTGTTTGGGTTTCCTTAGGCGATTCAAGAAATATTTCACCCCTTCTGATCTGGCTGTTATCTACAAGACTTACATACGTCCGAAGCTTGAGTATTACTCCCATCTCTGGGCTGGTGCTCCTGCAACTTACTTAAGCCTCTTGGATAGTATTGAACGTAGAGCATTTAAATTGATAGATGATAATATCATAATAAGTTCATTTACTTCGCTTGAACATCGTCGTAAGGTATCTTGTCTTACCCTTTTTTACCGTTGTTTTAACATCTTAAAAAAAGCATTTGTCCGAGGAGAACTTTTTTTAAAGGTCTGAGATTTTTCGCTTACAAGATCAACAGTCCGTCTTTTAGGTACGATTTTTTTAAAAACAATTAAGGACTTTTTTTGATGAATCTTGAATGAACGAAGGTTCAAAAATCTGTAAACGATTCATGCATTCAGGTCAATATCATCCAAGTTATCCAATATCTTCAAAAATTGGACGCCAAGTTGATGGCGTTAGATAAGAATAAAGACATTTTTGTTCTTACTAATGAAGTCATGTTCAATTTTGTTAATTTTACTGGATTTTCCAATAGCAAGTTCCTTTCAGTTGTTATGGCTTCTAAGCCTTTTTTAACTTCGATTAATAACATATTCATGGAAATCAAAGCCTGTACAGTACCTGCAACTATAGGGGTACATATTAAAAGAACTTGGTTGAAACAATCAAACCAATGTCACAACCAAAAAGTCCTTCAAACTTAGGTTAGTTGGAATAAACAAATAAAGCAAATGTTTGATTTCAATCGTCATCTATCAAGCGTCAAAACCGAAAATTCATTAGTTGCCAGACTTTGTTCTGTTCTGATGTGTTTTTATATTCTCTGTCTACCTTTTTTTGTGAGTTAGTATGTGTGATGTCCTGATGGTAACACACTAATGTACATATGTTCCATCATGTAGTTAGGTAGGTATGTTTTTATACAAATTTCACTAAGTGGTTGACAAATATTTATGGAAAACACTGATCCTTTACTCCCTATCTCTCTCTCTCTTTCTGTCGTCACATATAACATGCATTATACCATTCAACATAAACATAGTACACTTGTCACTGGACAAGGACATGGAATTTAAGTGATGCAGCAATAATATGTGTTTTGCATGTGCCAGGATTGCAGTCAGGATGTTATAACCAAACAAAATAAATATATTTATAAACTACAACATGCACTCTATATTACAAATGTACATGTAACATGTAGATTTATAATGTTTATAATACAAAATGTGTGTAAGTACAAATTTTGGCCACAAACAGTCAATACACATATAGTTTGTGGCAGGTAGAGCATATTCCTATATTAACTATAGCAACTATGTAATAGAAAGGACATTTTTAGATAGCATTTGTTATTGGTGTTGTGTATATTTGACCATTATTTGATATAGGAAAGCTATATGATAATTTAAATTATTGGAGTGATAGACATTCGTTATGAAAGTCATTGAATTGGTGGTGTCTAATTTAAGTTATTTGATTTGACAAAATATTAACATTGATGCCCTAATCAATGATGATATGTACTCGTTTACTATTTGAAGCTTCAAGTATTTTTATTGAGACTATTTTAATCTTATTAAAGCAAAATTTAAAAGTAAATGGAAGAAAACTGGTCTAAAAATAATTAAATGGTATAATTTGTCTATGATCCATGATCCATCAAAAGTGGTATGTGACATTTTTGACAGGATTTGGGAGAATATTTTTGTTTATTTTCTGTACGCCAATTCTTCAAAGTAGTTATGAAAATATACAAGGTCTTGATTATTCGACCAAATAAAAATATTGAAATATGCTCAGATTTATCATCATCACTTCATACTTTTGACGGACGGTGCTTTTAAGAGATATGTTTCACTCTGCACTGTATGCATGAGTGCAATTGTACTTTTTGTTTTGACACATTTGGTGTGATGTAAATTTAAAAATTAAATTTTATATTTCGTCATTCACACAAAATTGAATACACAAAAATAAAAAAGACATAAATTAAAGTACATAACATATGCTGTCGTAGTAAAAAAGCAGTTTGTACGATTTTTCATATCGTCAGTGTATATTTTTATTTTTTTATATTTAATATGACTCAATTACTGTATTCATTCATTCATAGTTTTGATACGTATAATATAATATACATAAGTCAAATTGAAATATTATTGCATTTTTAAAATGCTTCATTTAAAAATAATTTAGTTTTTATTAACTTTATATGATATATACTCATGAATACTTTATACAAATGCCACTGCATATTGTTATACCAATTAAAAGTTGAAGATCTTAATCATTTTGTGTCCTTTTGTGAAGAATTTTTATTGGTCTAGTTTCAAAATTAAAAAGTATAATATATTTATATAAATGAAGTCATTCAAGAAATGTCAGTCCAGGCCCAGTTGAGTGGATATCGAAACTTAGAACTATACAGAGTCAAATCAAATAAGAATTAAATTATTATACCATTCTTACAAGCTAAATAGGAAGGTGTTGTGAAAACAGTTGATTTATGATATTGTTTTAGACAATATTTTTGTTTGATTTCAAAAAAACGACGAAATTACTTCTCATTCAAAAGGAACTAATAAACATTTTATACCAGTGCATAAATAATATGTGACGCGTTTGTCAACTTGAAATTTAAAAATTTACTTTGAAGACCAAAACCAAAACCTATATATTCTATTTATACCCTGATTTGTTACTTTTTTTGTTATACTAGTTTGAAAAAAAAGTATTATACCAGTTAAAAAATTCATATAAAAATCAATATACATATTATGTGTTTGCTAATCTTTGTCGGATAACGTTATATCAAATAAACATAGTTATCTTCTACAGTTTGTATTTTATACCAATTAATGTTCCAGTGAAATAAAAATTCAGTTCATTTTATACAAAAAATCTAAACATTTTATGTATACCTTGATTTGTTAGATATTTTTTTTATACCACTTTGACAAAAAAACTATAACGACAAGTAATAGAAAGGTTTATACCAGTTGAGAAATTCATATAGAAATAAATATATTATATGTTTGGTAAGCATTGGTGGAAAACATTATTATAAATAAACTTGGAGCTATCTTCTAGAAGTTTGTATTTTATACCAATTAAAGTTCCAATGGTATGAAAATGCAGTTCATTTTATACCAATACATAAATAATATATGAGGTTTTTGTCAACTTAAATTACTTTGAAGACCAAAACCAAAAACCTAAATATTTTATTTATACTTTGATTTGTAAGTTATTTTTTATACCACTTTGACAAAAAAGTAAAAGTAAACGACAAGTAGTAAAAAGTTTTATACCAGTTGAAAAATTCATGAAGAAATCATTATATTATGTGTTTGGTTAGTATTGGCCGAAAACATTACAATAAATAAATTTCGAGTTATCTTCTAGAAGATTGTATCTTATACCAATTAAAGTTCCAATGATATGAAAATTCAGTTCATTTTATGCGAGCATTTTTAGCTCGAATATACGTTTACGCACACATCCATATTTATATGTACATAAAGAATTTTTAGGAACTTTTGTTTGTTGTTATCAAAATAAGAAAATACACAATTTATACCAATCCAAAAAATTATTTAAAATAAAAGGTTAATTTTGTTTGCACATAATTATTTTTAGAATTCCTCTTGAATACGTTAAATCAATTAATAATTATTTTAGAAAAAAACGTTTTTATACTAACCGGTGACATAATGAAATTTATACCATTCAGTTGCGTAGTGATAAAATATTTTTAGTTTTTTTTAACTATCGCCCTTTAATTATTTGAAAATAGCTTTAAATCAATTTTCAACAATCATTTATGCATGTAAAGGGTTTTCAATAGGAAAGGGTTCATTTTGACAGCTTGTGGCGGCCTGTCAAAATATCTTTTTTTAGTGAATCACTAAGGACAAATCATCGTGCAAAGTTAGGTAAGTTAGGTTATAGTGGCTGTCCAAGATGGAAACGGACACACTTAGGCCAGTTTAATGCCCCATTGTGATACCACATGAATCTTGAGGCTTCCTCCTAAGCTCAATGGAACCAGCTTTAGTCCCTTACAAAACGTGAAAGGCTGATTATACTGATATGATTTAGATCGTTAAGATAGTTAAAGAAGAATTCTCTTAGGTAATTCTTGCGTTTTCGAGCTAGAGCAGGGCATGTGCAGAACAGATGAAGAACCGTTTCTTCTTCTTCCTCGTTCATACAGCTTCTGCAAAAGTCATTTGAGAATACGACTAGTCTCGTGGCGTGCTTTCCTATTAGACAGTGTCCGGTTATGACACCTATTATCGAGCTTATATGCGATCTGCTTAGGGAGAGCAAGCATCTTGAACGTTTTAAATCCAGTGTTGGCCAGATATTTTTTGTGACTTGAAACGTGGTGATGTTGTTCCACCTGGTACCTGCCCTCCCCACAGCGTATTCCATTAGCAGCAGTAGACAAATAACGATTGGTATGCCAGTACTTGACAAACGTGGTAGGAAGGGCTGTACTGTACTGTTCCTGGCGATTTCATCTGCCTTACAGTTACCTGGAATGTCTCTATAGCCCGAAACCTAGCAAAGATGAATATTAAACTGTTGCGCCATCTCTGTAAGAGATGATCGACAGTTATGGACTGTTATGGAGTTTGTAGAGACAGAGTCCAGAGATTTGATAGCGGCCTTGCTATCAGAGAAAATACGGATATCAGATGTTGATATCACCAAAAGTTCCGCATGGAACACGCTCCAATGATTGGGAAAGCGGATTGAGATACTTAATTTCAGTCGTTCAGAGTACACACCTCCACCAACCCCTTCTTTTGTTTTTGACCCACCTGTGTAAAAAATCGTGCAAAGTTGTATCAAACAAAATTTTGATAACAAAATGCATGCGTTATGCCCTTTTTTTGGTGTACGTGGTCGTCCTTCCAAGTCGACTTTTCAAGATTTCGTGGCCTACTTGGCAGAAAACACCTTTACGCCAACAAAACAAAAGATCTGCCGAAAACATTGTGCTGTTTTTGAAAGTGTGCAGCAGACTCTGATGCATTCTAGTCCGAGTCGCTCAAAATTTCTTGGCCAATTCCAGACATTAACATGGAGAATTTGTACCTGTCGTTTGGGCCTTCAACTATACCAAATTCAACTGATCCAGAAGCTGAAAACAAATGAATTTACGAAGTGTAAGGTGTTCGCTAATTGGATCTTGCAGGAAATGGAAGTCGATCCCTATTTTGGTTGACATATTATCTATGAGACCCATTCACGGATAAGTAGATACTTGAACAAGCAAAGTTTTCGGATTTGGCACAACACCAATCGACGTGAGATTCACGACGTGCCAATGCCTCCACATAAAGTTACTATTTGGTATTGTTTTCAGGGCTGGAGGCGTCATCGGTCCTTACTCCTGAATCGTTAACGACGATCGCTCTAGGTAAATGATCAAGAACTTCTAGTGGTCTAAATAAGATGGCATTGACGGCGATAACATATGGTTTCAACAGGATGTCACTACGTGTCACACAGCTCAAGATGCAATCGATGTTCTAAGCAAGCGGTTTCGTTGTATTGTTACCTCGGGGCTATAGCGACTGGAATTAACCAACATGACCGTTTGATATAAGCCTTTAAGTTATTTTTTGTGAGGCTTTCTTAAGTCGGATATCTTTTCGAATAAGCCGAAAACCGGGCGGCCTCAATGAAAACTTAATCGATGCCATAGGTCAAAGTCAGCCTAATTTATACAACAAATTCATTTTGAATACGCACCACCCAACCAAACTATGGCGGCCATTCAACCGATCTTATTTTTCACACATAATGTCACTTATAGGGCTGTCAAATCAAGATTACCCCTTATTGATATCTCATATGTAACTTTTTTTATTCAATTTTCATATTCAACCTGCGTTTAATGGAAAACCCTTTAATATGATTGGTATAAAATTGTATAGTGCCTTAAAATTCAACTAAAGTTGCATTCAATTTAAATTTATTTATGATTTTCAATTATCTCCATTTTACCATAATATCTAATATGTACCTTAACCTGCCTTCTTTTGCATCTAGGATAAACTTGTGAGTTCAAAACAGTTGATTTTATATTCTAACTCTACCATTTATCAAATCAACTGTCATCATTTTCATCTTCTGCAACAGTTTCGAGAGATGACACTCATTCGAAATAAGTGAATTTTTGTTACCCCAATTTCGTTAAATTCCTATTCCCTATTTTTAAAACAAGAAATGCCTCTTAGTGATTAAGGATTAAGCTCATAAAAAAAAACATTCAAATCCTTTTAATATAGCAATAATAATTCAAATTCAACAATCACAACATACGTCATACAATATTAAATTTTCTCACATAAGTATGCATGCGTTTACACACACATGTATGTATATTTTTGAAAATGAATGTTATTTGTTTTTGAATTCCTATTCTAAAAGAGAGTGGAATAGAAAATGCAAATTTTCGAAAATAGAACGAAAATTTGAATAAGAAGAGTGTATTCTCTACGTATGCATGTACATATACCTAAGCTGGTTTGTTTATTTCCCATCAAGGATAAGGATAAAACAAAGAATATATCAAAACTTATTGCTAACAGTCCCAAATATATACAAACATATGTAGACACATATGTGTATATAGTATAGAAAAATAGATGAAGAGAACAAAAATCCTTCTGGTTAATATCTTAAATTCACAATATAAAGTGATACCGACAGAGAAGATGTACCTTCCGACATACCAGAGAATAGAGGAATACAAATTTTTGATTTCAAATCAATTGGGACTCATCCACACACACAGACACACGACATACAAAATATGCCTATGCAAAATATTCAGGACAATAGAAAGGACGATGATGAGGTAAACAAACCGTACATACATACATATGTTTACCTTCTAATAATTCTATCCTAGATTTGAAATTCACAAGGAGCCAAGGATTATTTTATTTAAGGAAATACTCGTAAATCCCATTTGTTGGGAGAGGGGGTAGGGTAGGTCGAATTTTGTGATGTTATATTGTTGTGATGGAATTTGTAGATAAAAGGTGTGATTTTCTTGTTAAACATATAAACCCACACATGTAAATATGGATGTATGGACAGCACTCGTATTTTTGTTTGTATAGTTTATTCAATTCTTAAGTAGAATAAGGATAGTAAAATTTTTGAATTTTATTGATAAATTGAAGCTTAAAGGCAACATTTTTGAAAAGTACATCAGTTTTATTGTGATGATGGGAGAAGTTATTTATCTTTACAATTTTATTAGTGAATTGTGTTTAGGTAGAGAAATTTATTTGTTTTAATATTTTAATTTTATTTACGTTGATGATAAAGTGTGTATTTTCATCTGCTTCAATATTTTACCATTTTTGGAAAAATAAAACAATAATTTGATGTGTGTTTTATTGGAAGATTTCAAATGGGATAAAGATAATCCAATTCGTAGGAAGAATATTTTCATTAATTTAGAGAATAGAAAATATTACATGTTTATTGTAGATTCTAGGTAATGGGTTATCCAATAAGGGGTTTTATATTAATACTTTACTCATGTAAAGGATTTTTGAAACAACTTGTATATGAGATAAGAATAAGGTTTTATCATTATTTAACATCGTTTAAATGGCTTCGATGGATGAGGCACATTCAAAAAGTCCAGTTTTCAATGACTTTGGTGCATGAATCAGGCTGCATTTGAAAGATGGTGACATTGATAATGTTGTATTTGAGGGCCGTGGTGGTTTGTAGGCTCACAAGAAAAAGTTTAAACGGATCAAATCATATTGGTGTATTGACTTTGCTTTGGCGTGAGATAAAAATGCCATGAAACCGTTTGTGTCTTGAGTTGTGTGACAGAAGAAGTTGGTTACCTCCGACCTATAGCGATCACCGTTGATGGTGTGATGACCTGGCCCGTATCATTTTCAAAGAAATAAATCTCCAGCCTAAAATCCATACCAAACCGTAACTTTATTTGGATGCATTGCTATTTTGTGCATCTAGCTTCTTCACTTCATCAAAAAATGGCCCTTCTAAAATCTAATTTGGGAGCACACGACGCTAAGTATGGTCATTCGGTTTCAGATCTTGAGTTAGTTGGATATATGGGATGCAAGCAAGTTTGGTTGCAAGCTCAAACCAGTTCGCAAAATTTGTCATGTTGTGGTCTGCGACAGACCAAGTTCTTGTGAGCGACGTGGAATTGACTTCGTAGGATCGTGCTGCACACCTCTACGAATAGTGGCGATGTTTTCGGAAAATCTTGTGATTTGTTGACGTACTGGTGGTCACTGAGCCGGTGTCTTTGAAATTGGATACTTAACATTGAAAAGTCGACTTAGAAGTTTAACCATGTACCCATACTCCATCTTTGATTCTAGAGAATACCCATTTTATCTTTAGTGACTGGTTTACAGAGAATGTTATGACAGAAAGTAATTAAAAGGAGATAGCCCCCACGAGCTGTCAAAAATAACCCAACGCTATTAGAAAACCTTTTCTTAATTTTTGTTTAATTAACAGCCACTTAAGGGGTTATTAATACCCTTAACATATTTAAAGGTTAAACAAAGTGCGAGCTTTAGGAAAATAGGGTAAAGTGTAAAAGAATCTTTATACTTGACAGTATGTCCGAAATCGAGCTCAAGGGTAAGCTGATAAGTATTCCTAGAAGTACGAGTATTACAGGTGAATTTGTTGATGGGAAGGGGGGGGGGGGGAAATTAAATTAAATTGGGTGGCGTAACAGTCCGTTTGAGACATAGGTACTAGTGACTGACAACTCTCAACCAATCCTGTGTGCGACTACTGTTGCTAGGGATTGAAGGGACCTACAGTTTTAAGCCGAATACGAACGACAAATTTGTGAAAGAAATTTTAGGTGTCATAGACAGGGATAGAACCAACGACTTCTCGCATCACAGCCCAACGCACTAACCATCATGGTACAACATTCTACATTCTCGATGTACGGTTTAAAAAGAATCTTTAGACTTTACAGAATGTCCGAAATTGAGCTCAAGGGTAAACTGATGAGCATTCCTAGAAGTGAGAGTATTACAGCTGAGTTTTTTGGAGGGGTGGGGGGATAAATTACTATTTTTTTAAATAGAAATCAATGGATTTTTATATCCTGGTAAGAGGGAAAGTACGTCTATAACAATGTAAAAGAATTACCAAATAGGCACTAAAGCAACGTTTCCAGTGACTTTTATGAAATGTTCCATGGCAAGTTAAGGCCTTTTCATCTTTTTTATAGAAATATCTTCACAAATTTTATTTAATCTTTTGAAGACATAAAAAGAAAAATTAAAGCGTTTTATCAGTGTAAGACCACCTCTTCAAAAATTACAACGATCATGCAACTATTCTTCAATAACTTATCCTAACCTCAAATTTGAGGTTGGATTCTTGAAAAGTTAACAGCAGAATTTTAACTTGCCAAATGTCCAAAGATGATAGCTTTAAAGGCTACAACTGTCTTAATATCGTGGTATTCAAAATGAAACCTCTTATTGATTTATCACCTGCTTCAAGGACAAAAGTCTTTGGACTCTTCTAAGATCAATTGTTGATATTATTCATTCGAATAGAAACGCTTACAAACTTCTCAGGATTTAAAAAGGAAAATTTCAGAAAATCAGAAGTGATATTTAGAGAAATTGATATTATTACTTGCAAATAATGTTAAAATGGAGGTTTTCTAAATTAAAATTCCTAAAATTTGATCTATACAAAATTTAACAAAATATGCGATATTCTTGTTAAAAAAATAAACCTTAATATTTAATCAAAGTTGTATGCAAAAAATTATAATTACAATACACAAAACTTTGAGTAAATCCATTGAACTTTAAAAGACTACAGCTTTCGATTGTAAAATCTCGATTTTGTATAAAAGAAACAATTATTATTTTCTTTATTTTTAGGGTTATTTAAAATACAATTAAGACACCAAATTCTTTTTCAGTTACAGAAAAACAACACAACAAAGTTAATGAAAAAAAGGACAACCTAAACAGGATTTGTCTGTTTCAAATATTTCACAAGTCATTTTCATCTCAATCAAACTATGTACGAGTTTAAAAATCATGACCTTTTTCCCCAAAAAAAAAATAAAAAAAATAATCACAAGGCAGTCTCCTAATTATTCTATTTAAAAGAAAAAAAAACAACAACCAAAAACACCCAAAATAAAATAAACAATAAAGTCAACAAAATCCCTCAAGTGATTTATTACATTTGTCAAATTCCTTTTGTCTCTATAAATCTATTTCTATTCACTCAAATAAAAAATACCAAAAAGAAAACTAAAAACAGAAAACAATTGTTAAAAATTACTTTATCATCCCCTAAAAATAAAAAACAAAAATCTGATCCTTCTAAAACACACATTCCTCACACACAACACAAAGAAAGACCTTTTTCGTATTTTTTTTTGTTTGTAGTGTTGAACGTTGTATCCTTTTTTGTTTGTTTCGTTTTACAATTGAAATCTCTCCCAATTCAACTCTAATGACCTTTCAACCTTTAATTTAAAATTAAATGGATCGATCAAACAATTCCGTCCTCATAAAAAATAACAAACCAATAAAAATAAAAAAGGGGTCAAATAAATATTGCTCAAAACAGAAAAAAGGATTACTCTTTATCCTTTTTGCAAGGGATGACCAATGTTAAAAAAAGTAAGTTTTAAAAAAAAAGTCAAACAAAAAAACGAGAATATCCTTTCGAAACTTATAATCTTTAATGTAAGCAAACACAAATACTCTCATACACACCAGACACATGAAAACAAGGATCATGCACCCTACTCATACACTAAAGTATCATACAGCACAGCATGTTGTCGTCGTCCTGTGTGTCCAGTTGGGATGTCCAGTTTCAAAAGTTCACAATCATCAATGCCCCATTCGATATCCATAAAAACAAATGAAGCTCAATTTTTAGTTCAATATTTTGCCTGTTTGCTTTTATGATCCTGAAACAACTTCCACCTCCACCTCCGCCATCATTTGGTTGTTTGCCAATAAGAACAACAACACTCTCACACACATACAATAAGCCAAGCCAAACCCAAGCACAGGAATACAAAATCCACTTGCAAAGTTTTTCTTTTATCCTGTAAAACAGGATATAATTTAATTCAAAGCTATATACACAGTCCACATATAAAGTGAGTCAAAAAAAAAAAAGCCTGGGCATCATACAAAAATGAGAGGAGAACATTTTAACAAGTTTAGTTGTAGGATTCTTTTCTTTTCCTTCGTATATTTATATATTTTTCCTTTTCCTATTATTTAAGGCCCTGTTGTGCAAGGATCAAAGCACATTGTATGCCCCTTAGGTGTGTGTCGTTATCCTTGTTGTTGTGTATATTGTATAATGTTTATCCATTTTTGCTTCTGCCTGATGGAACTGCGAATGGTGGGGGGAAGGGGGAAGTCTCATAGTAGTAGTCGTATAGTCCTAGTACGAGTGAGGCGTTATATGCTGCAAGGATATCGTTTTCAATTTTCGAATTTTTCAATTTATTCTAAGCCGATGAAATGTGAATCCCACATATATAAGCGGGCGCGCAAGGACATTCCTGCTGAAGACCTATTCAATAAAAAGGAGGCGTATAGAGGTACCTATAGTCGATTTTACTACTATGATGGGTTGGTCTGTGTTGTATAAGTCTTATAGTGTATTCGTTGAGCCTATTTTCTATTTTGGTACAATAATAAAGAAGTCTAAGGAACTAAGTTACTTTTTTTTTGTGTACAAAGAAAAAAGGTTCCAACCAATATCGCATCGACACAACGATGATGATGATGATGACGACGACAAGGACCAAAACCAAGACCGACCGAAGTCATAAACGAGCTACATACTATCGTTATACTATATACCTTGCTATATTTACATTTAGTCATAAGGAGTCTTAAAATTTTATGAACCGTACATGGTTGTTGGGTTGTTTCTATGTGTATATATTTTTTTGAATATAGGTACCTACGGTTCCTATACCTACTTAAAAGCCAGAACCAGAACCAGTTCGTGTTTTACAAGTTTTATGGTTATGGTGTCCTTAAGTGGTCCAACTAAAGATGTTGTTAAAGTGAGTCAATAATGATTAACTCCATTTAGTAAGCAGAACAAGGATATACTATCCTGTACATATACCAACAACTTAATGAGGGTGCTTAAGATGCATTTGATGTAGTGGTGTAGTAAGGCAAGGTAAAGCAAGGATACCTTTTTAACGAAGTTGATTTCTTATATTTGAACAATTTTATTAATTCTTGGTTTTGGTATATCCTTCTACTTATACTTATAACCTACATAACTACAACTATTATTTTCGTATTGCAAATTGATTATATGTAGTCCTTTGATTTGAATTAAGTTAAGTATCTTCTTCTTCTTCATTTTTCTCAAAATTAAATTGAATTAAATTGAACAAAAGTAAACGTCTATGAAGTTCACTTAGAAAGATCGAAAAATACTTAGTATTCTGAAAAAACAATTTTACAAAATGAAATCGTCCTTTATGTATTGATTAAAAATCAAAGCACATTCCAGGAGGTACCTTACCTATACGTTTATATAATATGTAGGCAGAGTTATGTAAGTCTAAAAAGGAACCTGTGTTGTGTGTGAATTAAATTTTATTGGGGTAGAAGTTAGGAACAACAATTGAAGAAAAAACGTTTTATTGGCTAAGTGTAGTTAGTTATTTTGTTCTTCTATAAGAAGTCACATTCTTCTTTACAATTGAAAGTTGTGAGAAAGAAAAAAAAGAAGAAAAAAACAATTTGAGAGGTTTTGAAATTCTTTTATTGGACTTTGTCAATAATTATTGACAATAAACATTTTATAAGAAATAAAAAAGAAAACACACATTTTTTTTCTTAGGAGTGCTTTTCTCAGAATTACAAATTTTAATGTTGGTGTAGTATTTTCTTTCTAGAAGAGCCAGATAGTATTTACTAAATAATTAATTTGTTTTGGAATCTATGAAGAGGGTCAGAGAGAAAATGTTGTCTTTGAAGTTTTCAACATTTTGTTTGATTTTTAGATTTCTTGTAATTTTATTAACTTTTGTTTTTTTTTGTTGTCTGTTGTTGAAAAATTTAAGTTATCAATCGAATAAACTTTGTTAAATTCATTAAGTCAACATAAAATATTTTGTTTTATAAAAAGCTGACTAGGGGGTAAGTTTTTGAGTTGCAGAAGCTCAATATATCCGAATTTCGAGATCACATCATAAAAAGTTTGACTTGTATAAGAATGGCCATGTAGTGGTTTCATTTAAAATCATCGATAACACTCATAACTGTGTGCTGCTCGAATTGAGTTGATAGGGCATTCGTGGAACACGATTCAATCCACTTCTATACAGATGGATCAAAAACTAATGAAGGGTTTAATGGAGGCTTGTACTTGGAACGACTAGAATTAAGTCGCTCATTCCGCCTTACCAATCATTATAGCGAGTTTCAAGTAGAACTTTTATCTCAAAAAAGAAGTCTTGTCCTGGCTAAAAAAACTTGATCTCGACATCTGATATTTGGATATTCTCTGACAGGCAGGCTGCTATTAGATAGATCTTTTTACTCCCTCTCTACAAACAATCTATAAAAGACCATAACTGTTGATCATTTTTAATAAAGATGGTAAAACAGGTTAATGTTTTTTCTGGGTGATACAGGGCCATAGGGACATTGCAGGAAATTGAAAGTCAAATGACGTCGAAAAATATCGTACTGCATTCCCTTTCATAAGGTAAAATAACCTCACCTCCTATCAGGCCACGAAAAATATCTGGCCTACCCTGGATTTAAAGCACACAAGGTGCTTGATGTCTCTAAGCTGATTGTATATAAGCTCAATAATTGTTGTCATAAGTGCTAATAGGAAAGCACGCTACATGGCTAGACGTATTCCCAAATAACTTTTGCAAAAGCTCTATAGATGACGAAGAGGAGGAAACAGTTCTTTACCTCTTCTGCACATGCCCTGCTCTGGCTCAAAAGCTCAAGAATTACTTAGGAGAGTTCTTCTATAATGATCTCAATAATATCAAAATAATCAGTCATTCACGTTTAGTAAGAAACTCGAACTGGTTTCATTGAGCTTAGAAGAAAGCCTCAAGATTCATGAGGTATCACAATGGACCATTAAACTGGCCTAGGTGTGTTCTATTCCATCACAAACAGTCACTTTAACCTAACATAACCTAACTTACCTAACCTAACAAGGATGCAGATCTAGTGGTTTCATTTTGTTGCACTTTGATGTAGATTTTAGAGTGGTAACTTGTACAATCACTGGACCATATATTACTTTGAAAACGAAGCTGACAAAAAAGGTTTTGGTCAACCGTAGGCGTCAAGGAGATATTAATCATTTCAAATCGTGGACTTCGTCAAGATTCGATATCAAAAGACAAACAATAATTAAAGCACCTAAGGCTTAAAGTTATCATTTAAGCAATCTGTGTTCAAAAATTGAGTTAATACCAATTTATTATACATTGGAGGAAATATTTTAAAATTTGAGTTTTTTTTAAACTCTCATTCAAATTAAAGGCCACAAATCTATCAAAAAAAACTTTCTAAAACCCTGTAACATCTCTGCAATTCAATTCCCTGTAGGTCCTGTAAAACATAAGCCCTCTTTTTCACCATCATGTCTTTTAAGAAGTAGTACCAGTGGCGTGATGTATATTGCTTAGGTGAACCCAAGACTGTCTGTTCCGCAGAATGTTTCTTTTCACGGTTACTGACCCTTGCAAGGAATTGTTCTCAATAGTTGTCTCAAAAATTAGCCATCCAGATTGGGCATAAAACTGTTAACAGGGGATAAACAGTTTTATGTCGAATACCTGCTATAACTGGCACAGAGATATGTGTAAAACTTGTAAGTGACTAGGTCTTAGTTCTAGCGGACTGTTTGTTGCGCCATATAATTTGTATGTATTAGTCAGGTTTTTGAGATATTAATTTTTAAAATTCGAAAAAGCTTTTTGTGGCTATATCAATATTTTTGAAGTTGTATTTTTCAATAAAATCCATAATGGTTTTTCAAATCTATAATCCATTCCTTCAATATTAAATTGTAATACATATTTATATTATTTCATATGGTTTTCAAAAAATCTTAAGAAGTTGTTAGACTTCACCTGTCTCAAAAAAACGGTTCTATACAAAAAGCTCAAACGGTTTAAAAGCAAGTTTTTTCTTGCAATGATATTCTATTATATCGAGTTTTTGAAATATTTAAAAAAATATTAAATAATGTTGAAAACGGGTTTTGTTAAAAGTTGAGCTAATTATTAATACGGGAGTTTGGACTCAAAATCAGCACCAACAAGTTAAATAAAAAACTTATTTTTCGAAACTTTGAAAGTATTAAATTCAAGATTTGCTTAAAACTTGAAATAGAGTCAAATAAAGGCTCATAAGTAATGAGAATTTCCAGAAACGTATTATATCATAACGAATAATTCAAAATCAAAAGTTATTATTCAGTATATTGAAAACAGTCTTAATTTATCTTTAAAAAACATAATTTTGATTGTTTTTAGCATTTGAAACGGTCATATCTTAAGAACCTCATATGATTTGAAGGCAACATTCGAATGAAGGACATCTTAATCCTTCCAAAAAGTAGTGTTTTGTTTTCTTGCTCCCGAAAAAGAATGTTATTTTTTGAAATAACTACTACATACTTGTAGTATTTTTTTTTCAAACGTTATTTCTATTGGAGTCCATGGGCTCTGAATAGCTTCGAACCGTATAAATCCCTAGGTTCAGATTACAATTGACATAACTCTGCCCATCATTGAAATGATCTAAAAAAGTTGTCTAGATCTGTTCTATATACATCAACGATGGAGAGAAGTAAAAGTAGTTTTCATTCCCAAAGCGGGCAAATGTTTTCAAGTCAACCCTAAAAATCTAAGACCTATTAGCCTCTCCTCATTCATTCTCAAAACTCTGGAACGATTGATTGATATCCATGTACGTAATAGCATCGATAAGAGACTATCGATGTCTAAGCATGCTTAGTGCAGGGGGAAATCCGTAGAAACAACCTTGCATACCCTGGTAAGAACTATCGAATACTCCCTAGAGCAAAAGGAATATACTATGGTGGCCTTCCTGGTGGGCACTTTCAACAACGTTGACACATCCGCTATCACTTCTGCTATGACGAACCAAAACGTTGAATACTCAATCTGTGAGTTGATTAATCTAATGCTAAAAAGCAGGATCATCAACACTATGATGGGGGATTTTTGTACGAAAAAGTCTGTCGGTAGAGGCACTCTGCAAGGAGGTGTTCTGTCCCCTCTCCTGTGGGACATAGTGGTTTACGAACTACTAATATCCTTTGAGAGGGAAGGATACAGAGTGGTTACGTAAGTCGATGATGTTGCTATCGCCGCCACAGGAGAACAACCTAATACACTCAGAGACCTCCTCCAAAACGAACTCAATATGCTCACTAGATGAGCTGATTAATGCGGACTTAGTATTAATCCTCAAAAAACAGACCTCGTCCTTCTTACACGGGAAAACAAGACCCCAGCAATTACACCTCCTCCAATAAAAGGTGTACCAATAATTTTTACCAATGAAGCCAAATACCTTGGTCTGATATTGGACAAAAAATTAAGTTGGAAACCTAATATTAAGGAAAGAGTTAAAAAAGCTGCAGGAGTTCTTTTCCTTTGCAAGAAAGCCATAGGTAGCAAATGGGGTTTTCAACCTCGCATTACCTATTGGCTATACACATCGGTCATACGACCAATACTTATGTACGGGGTTGCAGTATGGTGGACTGTATTAGAGAAAGTCACATACTGCGACAAACTCAGCAGAGTCCAACGCACTGCATGTCTCTGTATAAGTGGGGCATTAAGAACCACCCCTCAGCAGCGTTGGACACTCTCCTCCATCTAACACCCTCGACATATTCAGCAAACAAATGGCAGCGAGTACAGCTATAAGACTCAACGCCTCATTTCAATGGACCAACAACAATGTGGGGCACTCCATCATTTTGAACCTCTTTGGTTCTATATCAAAGTACATAGACTACACTATTCCTAAACCCCTATTTGAAAAAAAATTCCAGGTATCCATTCCATTGAATGGGAAGACACAAAACTCCTGAATGACAAATGCATCCTTTTTATACAGATGGATCCAAGACAAATGAGGGAGTTGGTAGTGGTGTGTACGCACCTCCCTAATCATTCTTCCAAGCGGAAATTTTAGCGATCAAAGAAGTTCCCTCATGACTTAGAGAAAACGTTATATCAACTCCTGATATCCACATCTTCTCTGACAGTCAGGCTGCTATCAAATCCCTTGACGGTGTCTCAACCAAATCTCTAACGGCCCTCGATTAACGATCGTCTCTTATGGAGATGGAGCAACAATTTAACATTTACCTCTGTTGGGTTTCAGGCCACAGAGACATCACAGGAAATTGTAGAGCCGATGAACTCGATAAAAATCGAACCGTCATACCTAATTCACCTGAAAGAAGATGGGTATACCGATAGCTACATGTAAACTTCTGGTAAAAGAAACAGCTTTTGTGATAGGAAATTCTAGGTGGCACAACTTACCAACATGCGCAGCCACATAACTCATATGGCCTTCACTGGACCTAAGGCTCTATAAAGAATTGTTATATCAAAGCAGACTTCATATAAGCTCCCTAATAGTCGTCTTTACGGAACACTGTCTTATAGGCAGGCACGCAATACGCAATAGAGCTGTATGGACGAGTAAGAAGAGGAAACAATGTCTGACCTCCTCTGCACTTGCCCTGCTCTTTCACTAAGACGAAAACTTCATCTTGGAGAATACTCTTTTGATAATCCCAGTGAACTAGCTTAGCTAAAAAGGATATCAAATATCTCCTTCGCTTTATAAAAACCTAATAATGGTTCGACTAGTGGGAAGTAACTCTCTAGATTCCTGTGGTATCACAATGAGCCTTTTCTTTTGGCCTAAGTGTGTGGATTATATGCATTTTTATTGGTCAGGTCTAATCGATTGTAAAGCTTGTACACGTTTGTATAAGTATAGTTTAGTTTCATTTCAAACATCGAAGATACGTTAGCAAATACATTTTCTAGTTTTTACACTAGGCTCTAAAAAATTTTTGGTACAAACTTTAAAGTCTCGTCTCTGAAGTTTCAAGGGTAGTATTGCTTATTGCTCTATTTTAAATAAAGTTCATCAATTCTCTTGATTGTTATTCACATTATAAGAAACTCTATTTTCCTGAAAATCCTTCCCAATTCCAAGAAGAAAATTCCCATTTTATCTTTTAAACTCTTTCACATTGGTCATAGTGGAACATTAAAATAATAAAAATTACAATAACAACAACATCAGAATTTTAAATTTAAATTACGTTGCAATTTTTAAGTTTTTAATTAAAATTTCGAAGAGAAATTGTTTTTGATTTCGAAAACGTCCGAATCACCACCACCCATTCCGAAATGTTTCTATAAATCCCACTCACTTTTATACCGAACCTTCTTTCCCTTCCCCTTCCACCTGTTCTTTCGCTGTCTCAATTCCGGAAAACCATTCAAAAACTATAAAATATACAAAAGCCTTTCATTTGTATATTGGGATTTCCCTACCCTTTAGGTAAGTGGTAGGTATGGTGATGTCCTTTCTCGTTGCGGTTATTTTATCCGCTTGCTCGGACACAAACTATATAAGAGGTACGAATGTAATCGTATCTTTATACACACATTTGTACATAACCGTGTATGAAGGACGAAGGAATATGTATGGCTTTATCGATATTGGTTCGGTTGTCTTTTAATTTTTATTTTTTATATTCGTTTGCAAATTTTTATTCTACCAATCTTTTCTTTTTTCTTCTTATTTTTGGTTTGTCTTTTTTCAACAATTCGTTCATTTAATTTCATTATTCGTTCTTCAATTTGAGGAAAATGCAGAAAGGAACCAAGCAATTTGTGTTGTGTGTCATTGATTGTTTTTGTATTTCGTTGGTCCTTCTTTTATACTATTTCCTTTTTTTTTTAAATATTTTTGTTCTTAATTTTATTTCGTACGATTTTGGTGGTGGTGGTGATAATCAGAGAAAATGTCATTTGATTTCATTTCGTTTTTTTACTTTTTGCTGGGTTTTCTGATTTTAATTGCGACGAACGACAACGAGGACGACGACGACTACGACGAAGATTGGTTACAGCCGAATGGAGCAACCCTACCAAATAATTAACATCAGAGGAAACAATTTTCTTGTGGTATTTACCATTATCGCATATAACTTATAGTATGGGAGTCCTTTTGTGGTTTTTGTATTAAACCATCGACAAAAAAAGGACCCAGGACGACCATACCATGACGTGAATTCCCTGATATGCAATAAAAAAGCCAAAAAATGAAAATTACAAAAAATAAAAGAAAAATCAACGAAACGAAACGTCATCGGTATTATTTGAATGGATTTTCTGTGAAGTTATCCGTGGGATTAATAGCAATTAATATTTCAGGGAAAATACATTTGCTATGGTCCTACTTTTGCTCTGTTCAACTCAGTTCTGTAGAAGAATTTACGCACTGATTTTTTCAGATTTTCACATTTCTGTTGCCAGATTTTCTGAAACAAACACAAATGTTGTGTCCTGTGATGATGATGATGAAGATGATTAAGGTTTAACTTTATATGTATCACCATATGAGGATATTTTTGAAGAGGACATTCGAATGTCGAGTTAAATTTACGGCACTCATATTCTTTGATTGAATGCATTATTTATTATGTTATTTATTTTTGTTGGTGTTATTCAATGAATATAAATTAATATTATTATCGTGATGATTTGTCGTGTTTCTCGTTGATTGACACGAAGGATTCTTGAAAATATAAATAATGGGTTTAAGAGAAAAAATGTTGGTGGTATAATTAAAGTGAAATAAGGAATTTCCCTTCAAACGAGGTTCAATAAACCAATCGGGAGTGAAATTTGAACGTTTCTGAAATTGTCAACAACTTTAAAAAAGAATCTCAAGGGTGATTTTTTTGAGGTTAGGATTTTCATGCATTAGGATTTGACAGATCCCGCATGATTTCAGACATGGTGTCAAAGAGAAAGATGCTAAGTATGCTTTGACATTTCAAGAACTGAAGCCGAACGATCTGCCACAACGTCGAATTTTCAGTGAATGGGCCCTAGAAAAGTTGGCAGAAAATCCGCTTTTTTATCGACAAATTTTGTTCAGCGATGAGGCTCATTTCTAGTTGAATTGCTACGTAAATAAGCAAAATTGCCGCATTTGGAGTGAAGAGCAACCAGAAGCCGTTCAAGAACTGCCCATGCATCCCGAAAAATGCACTGTTTGGTGTGGTTTGTACGCTGGTGGAATCATTGGACCGTATTTTTTCAAAGATGCTGTTGGACGCAACGTTACGGTGAATGGCGATCGCTATCGTTCAATGCTAACAAACTTTTTGTTGCCAAAAATGGAAGAACTGAACTTGGTTGACATGTGATTTCAACAAGATGGCGCTACATGCCACACAGCTCGCGATTCTATGGCCATTTTGAGGGAAAACTTCGGAGAACAATTCATCTCAAGGAATGGACCGGTAAGTTGGCGACCAAGATCATGCGATTTGACGCCTTTAGACTATTTTTTGTGGGGCTACGTCAAGTCTAAAGTCTACACAAATAAGCCAGTAACTATTCCAGCTTTGGAAGACAACATTTCCGAAGAAATTCGGGCTATTCCGGCCGAAATTCTCGAAAAAGTTAACCAAAATTGGACTTTCCTAATGGACCACCTAAGACGCAGCCGCGGTCAACATTTAAATGAAATCATCTTCAAAAAGTAAATGTCATGGACCAATCTAACGTTTCAAATAAAGAATTGATGAGATTTTACAAATTGTATGCGTTTTTTTTTTTTAAAAAGTTCTCAAGCTCTTAAAAAATCACCGTTTATCAAGTTAACTTCGAGGAGGTTCTTTTACCCTCAAGATATTCTGATTTAGTCTTATTGAGTATTCAAATAACCTTCTTTGCAGTTTTTACTATAAGAGGTTAAATGAATTTAGCTGGAAATCGTTACAAAAATACATTTTTATTGCTATGGTTTAAAACTGGTAAGCGGCTCGAGAATTTATTTTATTTATTTAACTTTATTCAGTTAAACATATATTCTAGATACTCAACTTGTTTTCTCCCTCTTTCCCTCCCCTCAGACAATGTTTATAATTATAGACTTTTATTTTTTAGTTTAAGTAAGAAAGAAAGTTTTATGAACAGGTGAAACGAAATTCACAGGTACATAAACCAAGAACCGAAGGCTGCAAAGACGAAAGTGGAAACATCATAGTGAATCCGCAGTCAATGCTGAGGATATGGAAGGACCACTTCTGCAGACTGTAGAACGGCGACGACGAACTGAATTCCGCTGTCAGGCAGGATGATCCATTCAACATAGACGACGAAAGCCAACAATCCCGTCCTCCCGACTTAGACGAAGTAAAGATTGCCATATCTAAGTTGAAGTCTAATAAAGCCGCTGGAGCGGATGGCTTGAATGCCGAGCTTTATAAAGCAGCTGGAGATAAGTTGGTAAGGAGCATGCACCAACTTATCTGTAAGATATGGTCGGAGGAAAGCATGCCCGATGCATGGAACCTCAGTATTGTTTCAGTCTACTTAACATCGGTTACAAAATCTTCTCTGCCGTAATATGTGAACGTCTAAAGCCCATCGTCAACAACCTGATGGGTCCTTCTTAGTGTGGTTTTAGACCAGGGAATTTCACAGTTGATCAAATATTCACATTACGGCAGATCCTGGAAAAAACCCAAGAACACCAAATCGACACCCACCATCTTTTCATCGATTTCAAGGCCGCATATGACAGCAGCTACTGGGACGAGCTGTATAGAGCCATGTCTAGTTTGTGCAGGTTGACCATGGAGAATTCACGCTGCTCCATAAAGGTTGAAAACAACTTAGCAGAACCTTTCGATGTCACTTAAGGTCTGAGACAAGGTGGTGCGCTGTCATGTGATTTTTTTAACATCGTGCTTGAAAGAATAGTGCAAGGCTCACACGTCAACACTTGAGGCATTATCTTTTCCGCGTTAAATAAGTGAATGAAGATAACCATTAAGACGGGTCTGTTAAGACTTGTAAGAATTTTTTGAATCCTTTTTATTCCAAAATCAATGTTCTTTTTTTTTGAAACCTGTTCGAAGGTAAATGTGGGTTCATGTGTCAGAATGTACATGTTTTTAGAGACCAGTCAGATACCATCAACTTTCAGAGCTTACTTGTGAGCTATGTTTTTAATACCTCACTGTAAAAAACATCTTCAGTTTGGTTTAAAATTTAACTAGGAATTGTCTAACAAACAAACAAAGCTCACAGACTAATTTTATAACAAAAGACATGCTCTGTTAAGAAAGTTCGTCACCATTTCTTCCATTTTATGTTTAAATTAATAAACCTTCTGAGGTAGCTATTTGGGCTATTGTTACTTAAGCAAATTGAAATTGTTGGACATTAAACCAACAACACGTTTACATAGAGTCCGACCTGAAGAGAACATCGCAGCTTTATCGGACCAGTCAGTGTTAATGATGACCGTGAATTATTGAATCGGAGCGGAGCCACTCGTAGCCATTGGGCCTCCAATACTCCATTTTCACTTAATGGAAATTTTGCGGAAGGATTAAGGTATGAAACTTTTTAAATTACAGCTGGTACAAAAATTGAAGCTCACAGCTTACCACAACGGAGAATTTTTGGTGCTCTTGGAAAGTTGACCGAAGATTCAAGTTCAGCGACACAGCTCATCCTTTCTAGTTGAAGTTACGCAAGCAAGCAAAACTGAAGTATTTAAAGCGACCAGAAGCCAGAAGCATTGCAAGAGCTAGCAATGCGTTGGTGTGGACTGGCTGAATCTTTGGGCCGTATTTCTTTAAAGACGTTACTGAACGCTACACAGTAACAGGCCAAAAAAGCGCAAAATATAGGATTTTTAAATTGGCGCGGGTACATTTGGCGTGGCGTCCGTTTTGTTTTGGTGACATCTGTCAAATGTTGTGTTTGTTATTCAGTGGTATATGCCAAAGCATCATGGCAAGTAACACTAATGAACAGCACATTCAAATGATAAAACTTTACGTTGCACGCATTGCTTCCATTTTACAGTAGGCGTGGTGGCCCTGAACAATCGACTCTTCAACATTTGGTGGTCAAATTTGAGACGACTGGGTTCAGCAAATTAGCCAACACCTGTACCCGTACGTTCAAGGAACGCAAGATCGGACGAGAACATCGCTGCAGTTTGTGAAAGTGTACAGCAGAACAAGAGGCAGTCTATTCCTCGCCATGCACAAGAAATTAGCTTTTCGCAGACTTCAACTTCGCGAATTTTGCGTCGGGACTAAGTTCATGACCAAAGACAATGCCGTTTGTTCGCTGACTGGGCTTCGAATCGTTTGAAAGAGAACCTCAAATTTGGCCGCAAAATCATCTTTAGTAACGAGGCGCACTAAAAATGCATGAATGGATGTGTTAACAAGCAAAATCTCTGGGACGACATCATCCCACGCGAGGTTCACCAGGTGATAATTCATCCTCAATAAGTTACTGTTTGGTGTGGATTTTGGTTATTAATTTTTGGAAAACGACGTAAGTGATGCGGCCCCTGGTAACTAATTTCTTATGGCCTAAATTGAACCATATTGAAATTGACGGCATCTGGTTCCAGCCAGACGATTGAGATTTTGCCCATCTTTCTACAATTATTGAAAAACCCTATAGAAGAGCTGGATTTAAGCTACGTGCTTTTTTACCAGAAAGGTGCCACACATTTAGCGTACAACATCGAATTATTCGAGAGTTACCGTATGAAATGTTTGAAATAGTAAGTACGGACTAAGCATATGGACCATTTGGAGGCGAAGCCACGCCCAAAACGTGAAATAATCTTAAAACATTCAATAAAAATTTCAAGGCTTTTTCCGAAAATTTCTTGTTTTTTTCGAAATTGCAAATAGCTTTTAACAACTCTTTTCTGGAAACTAAATTGTTGATATTTGATTGGTTATGTTTGACTAAAAGACCGGAAATTCCTACCTAATTTTTCTCCTAATTAAAAATATAATACAAATGTCTTAAGCAAAATTATAAAAAAAAAAAACAAACTTCTTTGATAACAAAAATTTGGAAGGTTAAAAGAACAAAATGAAATAAAGGTTAAAAAGGATAAGAAAAGTGAAAACAAATTAAAACTTACCTAAATGCTGATCAACTCTCTTCTTTGGTTTTTGCACCGATGCATACGGATCACTGCAATAGTCTTGTCTGGATGGATTTTGGCTATTTCTCAAATTATGATACTCATCACCATGTTGGCTGGGAGTTGTTGTTAAATGTGGATATGGTGCATAATCATCTACAGCACCATAACCCCCATGTGTCAAAGGATCATATCCATAAGATGGTTGTCTTTCAACAAAATTATGCGATGGTACCATTTGTGTTTGATTTTGTGCCGCTGCTGACATTTTAACTTGCCATAGTGAATCTTGTGAATTAACACTACCGCCATTATTTGAATTTGAATAGCTATTTTCAATATAGCCCATATTAACCCCTGTAAGAAAAAATATAGAGAAGCGAAAACAAATTTTAAAAAAATACTAAATACAGAAATATTTAAAAACTGAAGAAAAAAAAAAACATCATTAAGAGGAAAGAATTTTTAATTTAAAATAAACAAAAACACACATGTAGATATATTTTTGTGTGAGTTTTTGCAGGATATTGTATTTCATATAAATTTTATGCTTAAAAAAATTTGCAGCTCAAAAAAGTAAAAATAACATTGATAGATAGCTGATGTGTGTGTATGTGTGTATATTTTGAAGGAAAGGACATTATGATAACAAAAAACTAAATTTTTGTATTTTCATTTCATTATTTTTGCGAGCTCATAAAAAATAAGCGGTGCAGTGCACATATATTTGTATGTATGTAGGTAAGTTCTCGTGTATATGCATATGTAGGTGTATGTCCTGTATATTTTCCACCCATCATGCATTAATGTATAACCTATCCCATCATATATATGTTTGTATGTAGTTTGTCCTGGATCAAGGATATGAGACAGAAAAAATATATAAAGCAAAAAGAAACCTTGTGTTTATAGATTGAACAAAAATAAGGACGATTCGTGTTCCTTATAAAATAATGTCAGTGCACATCATCATGAACAAAATATATATTTTATAAAAATTTTATTCACCAAGTGAGGCAAGTGAGTGAGCGTGAGCGAGTAAGTGAATGAGTAAGTGAGTAGATTGTATTTAGATGGTAGGTGATGAAGAATAAAAAGGATATACGGTGCCATAGTGTATCTAAAAACATAGTACATAGATATAGATACTATATACATTGTACAACGAAGAGACGGTGCGTTAAATATTTATATGTGCGATCAAGAAAAATTCAACATTGAAAAACAGAATTGAAGAAAAATATTGTATAAGTGTTTTATTATTTTTTATTTTGTGTTGCTTTTGATACATAATCATCATCATCATAAGGACGATATTTTTATATGAAGAATAGGAGATATAAAAAAGGACTCTTCGTGTCAATATAGAAAAATAGAATTTGTGCACTGGAATTTTTTTTTAAGGATATTTTTGTCCTCATCCATGCATAGGCGATGATGATGATTTAAGTGTTAAGCAAGACTGAACAAGGATACGATGTTATAATAAAAATCGTTCAAGTTTGAAAAGAAAATCTAAAAAGGATATACACAGTACACACCAACATCCATCCACCCATCCATACACACATACACACACAATTCGACGACGAACGGTGACGATGACATTTATTCGCCCTCATCTTTTATAACGCGCGTAGATTTTCTTCTTCTTATTTTTTTCTTTTTGCACAACAGACCTTTGAAAAGTGTAAATTGTGAATGAGAGAAGAAAATATAAGGATATTGAATTTCAGACGAAAGCGAGGTTCCTTCTTTTTCTCGTATATACTCGTCCATACATACATATATAATATATTATTAAAAGTAAATATAAAAAACCTTTAACATTATTGAAGAGAGGTATTAAAGCAGAATTAAATATTTCACATTATTTAACAATTGATACAAAAAAAAACATAGGAAGCGCCAGGACAATAAGGATCTCTGTGTATATCCGAAAACGAGCAGAAAACCGTTTTTATTCTAGATCGAAAAAATTGGCAGAGGGGGAAGGGATGCAGGACCTTTGAAACGACAACCACCCAACCATTTCTTACATTCAATTCAGTAAATGTTAAGTCGAGTGTAAAAAGAAGCAAGTAGTGTATTTTTATTATTATTTCGTTGCAAGAAAAAAAGGACTTTTTTCGAATACAAGATCGAACGAAAGGTGTTTTCATATGGAAATGGATAAATAATAAATTGAACTGTAAGAAAAAAGGAGTACAATATAAGGTGTAACTTGATGTAAAATCAAAAAAAAAGGAAGAAGAGACGAAGAAAATATCAACAAGAAAAAATCTTTGGAAATGGGATTTGATGATGCTTATCGAAAGAGAAAGAATTCGTAATACTACGCGTACGCATACAATGTACATATATGGAATTATCAGGAAAAAGGATGTAATCGAGGACGAAATGATGATGATTTTTCTTGCATCGTTTCTAAATATCTCAAGCACGTGTTAGTTAATTTTCAATTGAATAATAATTGTGAGGGAGAGAATTTTTATATAGGTGGATGGTTTTACACGTTTTTTTGTCAGTTTTTTTTTCGGGACTGGAGTGATAAATCGGGTTTAAGCGTAAGGTTAAAGGTACCTATCTCATTGAGGTTGTGTCAGGAATTCAAAAGCAGGCATGTAATGGGTGATTGATTTTTGTTGATCCGATTTAGTTACAATCATTAGGGACATGTTTTAGGCGGGAGTTGTATATGAAAATATACGAGATTGAATACGAAAGTGGTCACGTATATAGAGGGCCCCTTCCCCAACTTTACATATTTGTGTGACTTCGAATTTACAGTTCTGAATGCAAGTGTCATTTTATCATATGAAAAAGCTTGTGGCAATGTGATGAGCAAGCACGAAGGATTATCATACAAGGGGTATGTAAGTATAGTATGATTCCAGTTAAATGGCGCCCGGTATGAGTTATAATCGTAGACAAAATACCAATCTTCACTTTTGAAGTGTGGTTTGCAGGTCAAACATTTTTTTTAATTCCATATCTTGTGCAATTAAAGAGAAGTTTTTCAGTGAAACAATTTTTGTGTTGAAAATAACAAAAAAATAGTTTTTGTCAAATGAAACATCGATGATTATTGTTTTAATTTTTTTTCGAAAACAATAACGTTTATTTCACAACAATTAAATTTAAAAAAAATAGTTTCATTATTTAAACTAAATGGGAAAGACAGAGTGTGGCAAGGCATTCCACATTCGGAATATGGATAAAGAACGAATCTCTGTACTTGACAGTACGACCGAAGATGGGCTCGAGGGTATATTGATGAGCATTCCTAGAAGCGCGAGTATTACGGTAGAACTTTTTAAGGGGAGGAATGCAGCTGGCTATTTCTCTAGAGCATAAACCATTAAAATAACGGTAAAACAGGGTGAACAAGAAACATTTAGACGATGTTCAAGTGACGTAAATGACTTTATGATGGTAATATCACCAATCAATCTAAATGCTCTACGTTCAATACTATCCAAGAGGATTAAGCAAGTTGCAGGAGCACCAGCCCATACAAAAGCTTTGGACGTATATAAGTCTGGTAAATAACAGCCAGATCAGAGTGGGAGAAAAACTTCTTGCATCGCCTTAGAAAACCCAAACATCTTGCGGCATTTTTGGCGACATCGCGTATGTGATCGTTCCACAAAAGGTGGTTGGTGACACACATCCCGAGAATATCGAGGTGTTCAGTCTCATTGATGCAAGTGCCATCCATGGATAATGGCAATGGGGGTATATCTCGCTTTGAGGATACAAGAAAGCAGTGGGTTTTCGAAGCATTAAATACCACGTGGTTTTTTAATCCCCATTGAACAATGATGTTTAGGTCGGAATTTAATGAGCTTATCATATTTTGTCGTTGCAGTTCCACATCCGAAGAAGAGGGGTGTGAATCTGAAAACGAATATGAAAAGCTAAGAGTACTTTCGTCAGCGAAACAATGTATTGGATTAGATGTTGCAGACAGGAGATCATTAATAAAAATGAGAAAGAGTGTTGGAGATAGAACACAGCCCTAGGGCACACCATCATTTTTGTGTGGTTTTCAGACTTGAATCCATCCAATACAGCTTGTATTGAACGATTCGAAAGGTAATTACTAATCCAATGAAGGAGGGATTCATTCCAACCGAAAGCACGCATTTTCAATAAGAGAGCCTGATGCCAAACCAATCAAGTGCAATAATCTTACTTGCTTCAAAGCGATTAAAAGATTTGCTCCACTGTTTGGTGAGATGAACCATGAGATCACCAGTGGACCTATTGCTACGAAAACCATACTTTCGGTCATTAAGAAGCTTCGGTTCTTTAAGATATTTCTTGAGCTGATAATTAATCAGCGTTTCCATGACCTTGGAAAGAAGGGACGTAAGTGCAATCGGTCGATAATTGACGGTGAGGAAGATTCGCCTTTTTTGGGAATAGGCTGGACAAATGCGGTTTTCCATCCGTTCGAAACGAGACCTGAGGAGTAGGACAGATGAAAACGCTTACTCAGTGATTTTGCCAGCGATAAAGACCACCTGTTCAGAACAATAGCGGGGATACCATCCGGACCAGCAGATTTATGTATGTTAAGATCTTTTAGGACTCTCGCTACAGTACAAGTGCGAAAAAAGATTTGCCCCATAGATTCATTAACTCGATCAAGTACAGGCGGAGTCATAACACTCACTGGCAGCGTTGAATTGGTGGCAAAAAGAGCTAACAAATGGAGTGTCAAAGTGACTTATAATGGGTCTTAATGTAGACCCATAACAAAGTGGAGTCAGGCAGGGCTGCATACTGTCACCAATTCTGTTCTACTTTGTGATCAGTGATGTGCTGCTAGCAGCGTTGACAGAAAACGGAGGAATAAAATTGAGTCTGAAAATATACCTTAACATATAGAAATCGCAAACGGTGTATGCTTCCTATGTCATATGATAATGGATCTCCATCAGATGGCAACAAAAGTGGAGAAAGAAGCAGAAATCATCCTCTCTGGTAAACGTTGCTTAACAAACAGTGAAAACTGTAAAGACTTCTTTAGTATCTTGGAAGCATAACTTTTACTGAAGACGAAATGGAACATGATATCGTTAGCTGTATTGAAAAATCGAAGTCTGTGTTTGAAAAGTATTCCATTTTTTAGGGACAACTTTTTCAGATCGAAGATAAAGCCACGATTAATCGGTTTCAGCACTTTTAAAATAACTGCAACTATTACCAAAAAACTGTCTACGAAACATATTATATGTTTTGTGGCCCAATCGAATATCTATTGAAAAACAATATAGAACTATAGTGGCACTGGATTGGACATACACTTCGAAAAGGTAATGACTGTTGAGCAGGGCAGGCAATGAAATGGAATCTACTCACTCAAGAAATCAGAAGACACAGCAGACCGAGATGCACGTGAAGAAGAACAGTTGTGGAGTAATCGTCAAAATTTGGGAAAAGCTGGACGAAGCTGAAACACATCGCCTTAAACCGCACACGATTCTGCGTAGGAGTAGTTGAGGCACTATGTACCGCTAGGGATTACCAACGGACTTAAGTAAGGAAGCAGCATTTACCATTGTGTATTAAATGGTGAAAATGAAACTTTATAACAGCACTTAGTTTTTGCTTGATCCCAAGAAGAAAAAGGAACTCAATCAAATGTTCATAAATCGAGTATAAAAGGAATATTGATACAATGATTAGACGATTTTATGATTTTTTTTCACAATCTAAGTGATTTTCATAAGCGATGGTAAATTTTAACCTAATTGTTTTTCCTTAAACAATCAACATGAAAACCTTTGAGATATGTTCAAATATTTATGAAGAAAGCAGCTGTTAAATAACTCCTCATCAAAGTTCAATTTTCAAAAACATTGAATAAATCAAAAAAGCTTTGCTTTATCTAGTAATTCATTGTGCTTTAAATGTTTATTAAAACATTTTTCAAATAAATTCACATATTCATGACATTTTCTTTGTTTTTTTTTTTCTTTCATTAAGTGGCGCCCAACGTGATCTTGACTTAATTGCCTTTCTAAATAATTGTGAGTAAAAAGATAGACTAAGACTCTTAAAGGAGCCCAATGAGTAAAATATTGTAAAAAAGCTTTAAATTAAAGCATTTCTGTAGGTGAAAACAAAATTGATAAATGGCGCCCAATGTGAGTACCATCAAAGTGCACGATTTAAATTGTTTTGCCCTTCATTTAATTACTGAAAAATTCTTTAAATATCTCAAAGACCATCTACAAATTCATACAGATTAAAAACAATCAACAATTGTCCTTCTTTTTTTCATAAAATTGCTTCGTAAAAACAACAAAAATGTGAGTTAAATTTCAAAAGAAAAAATCTCTCTAACCAGATTTGATAGGTCAGTTTAAGAACAACTAATATACACACCAAACACTTTACACACATATTCATATATTCACATGTACGTATGCATAAGTTGACCTCATGATGATGTTTTTAAATGTTCACTCAAGCAAAATACTTTGTTTGTTTTGTGATTAAAATATTTGCTAAACTTTTTCTTGTTCATAAAGTCATGACATTTATTGTGTTATTTTTTTTTTCTCTCTGTTGCTTGTCACTTATGTAAGTATGTATTTTAAAATTGTTTAAAAATAATAAAAAAAAACACAAACTTTTGTGTTTCTACAAATGGCAATTTATTTGAGCATCAACACTTCTTTTTTTTTGAAAAAAAAAGAGGGGCTTTTAGGGAAAAACAAAAACACAACCAAAAGGATATCCATAAACATATTATATACATCCCACTTGTTTTTTATACCATCAACTGCAAAAACAAGTATAAAAGTTGACAAAGTTCAAAAAGAGACTTTGTTTAAATTCTTTCTCAAAAAAAAAAACATAAATAAAAACAGAAATTTTCAAATAAAATAAAACGAATCACACTTACATCCATACATATGTACAAATGTACATACATAAGTGATGGATGTAAGTAGTACATATAAAAAACCATATAAAGTTTTCGAATTGTACAAAATGATGATGAAAACACATAAATTCGTCGCCTCTCCTTCGACGACTTAATGTCGAACAAGAAAGAGTATCCAACTGAAAAGTTAATTTAAAAACTTTTATTTTCGTTTTTTTTTTATATTTCATACCCACACGTCAGGATATTTTTGGCTACTTTACAAAAAAAAAGCAACAAAAATATAAAAAAGGAAACCTAAACACACATTTTACACGTCATATTCCTCTTTCAGAGTAAGTAAGTAGAGATATCCATTTTATTTCTCTCTCGTCAAAGGCAATTTCGTCCTTAAACGAAAAATAAAATGTTTGAAGCTACGACTATGTGTGTAGGTAACTCATTTAATTTTAAAATACAAAAATTAAAGAGCAAAGTGTTAATTCTTTGATCATCTATAGGAAAAAAAGTACAACGTGTGTGTTTGTTTATTTGTGTCATTAACAACAACAAAATAAAAAAGGACGACTTGAATAAAGCAAGCAATATACACACATCATTTGATGAGAAGAAGAAAAAAGTAATTAAAACATTGTTTATTTTTCTCGGGCCTCCTTTCATCAAAAAATAATATTAACACGAATACAACTACACACATCGCCATATGTAGAAGAGAACATCACACATTTGATCTACGTCTATATATAGACTGAGATGTATACTCTTTAAATCAAAGCATACATACAAAGATTCATAGCCTCATCATAAGGCTACACTACAGTTATAATAAAATGAAATAAACACAAATCTCAAAACAAGCAAAAACATAAACACACTGGCTGCTGTCATCGTACAGATATACCAGTCTACTTATACACACATTCTGTCATTTTCGTCCTCGTCAGGTTGTTGTCTGTGGCATATGACGTGTGTAGTGTACCATCCTTAAATTAGCGTGTCAGTTTTAATTGAGTTAAAAGGAAAATTAAATTTT
Organism: Eupeodes corollae; assembly: GCF_945859685.1. Classification (NCBI taxonomy): domain Eukaryota; kingdom Metazoa; phylum Arthropoda; class Insecta; order Diptera; family Syrphidae; genus Eupeodes; species Eupeodes corollae. The sequence continues at coordinate 96,634,709 of NC_079149.1, forward strand.
ATCAAAGATACAAAAAAAAAAACACACTCACACGCGCGAAATGATATTCTTTCGAGAATCGCTGTGAAGGGAAACAAGCATAAAAATAAAACACACACACTCGAACTCTATTAACTCATATCTCTATAAAAGGTGTCTCAAAATAATCTTCTGGAAAGTAAAAGATGCCGAAGTTGAATGAGATACATATATATTTATATAACATATATTTTTTTTTAAATAAAATTAAAGGACTCTAAGGATAAAGTCCTATTTGGAGTTGGAGAAAATATGAGTTAAAAAAAAATTAAAACACAGATTACAGAATTAAAAGTATAAATTTGTATGTGTGTGTGTGTATGTTACATAAGGATTAATTACAGAAAGGAAGAAAAGCAAGGAAGAAGTGCAAGTGTCACCAGACTAATGGATTCTAAGAAGTGTTTTTCTTTGTAAAAAAAAAATAAAAACCTTACACATTCATTATGCAGTATACTTATATTTTTTATTTTTTGATGGAAGATGGATAATTAGTAACGCCAAATGAACACTCTTTGAAGTGTTTGTTTTATTATTGAAGAAAGCAAAGTATCAAGGAAGTAAGTTTCAGTGATAAGACGAAGAGATAGATACATACTGGGATGTTTATTTCACTCTATAAACTTACTTAAGTCGGTTTGTCAAAGGAGTTTGACTTAATGAACTAATGTCACACTTTTCAATGCTGCATTAAGAACTAGAACTTGTAGTTTGTTTAAAATAAATAATTAATTATTCATTGAATTAAAAGGATTTCACGTTGGGCGCCAGTTTGTTGAATTAATTAATTTAAACAGTATCATTAAGAAATCCAACAAATAAATTGTTATTTAGTGATCTTATTATTTAAAATACAACTTTATAAATGATTTAAAGATTTTTTCAGCAATTCATGGAACAAGATAAGACAAACCACATAGAACGAACAATTAAGGCTTTAATGCGTAAGAAGTTTAATGATCAAGTAATTTGACGTATCGACGACTTAAATTGGTAACTACGATCATACAATTTGATGCTGTTAAGAGTTTCTTGGAGCTCCGTAAAGGAATTGTTAAGATCTCACGTTGGGCGCCACTTACGTTTTCAATAGAATCCGCACAATTCAAGTTTCCTTTCAAATCTTAAGCTTGGGACTTGGACAAGAAGGTACAAAAACCCATGTATTATGACTAATTATGGCTTAAATGCGTGAGAAGTGTAATAATACGTTCTGGCGACATTAATTTGTATCGAAGATAATGCGCCCTCACGTTGGGCGCCAAATATTTTATAATTTTAATGAAATCCACACAATTCAAACTTGATTTCAAATCTTAAAGTTGATAGATATATGATTTAAATTCACGAAAATAAATATATACCAGCATAAAAGTGTCCAGTCCATATATGCGTTTCGCCTCGATGTAATGGTTGGGCTCATCAGAATTTAAAGTTGGTCTTTGAAAAGACAATACAAAAAGCCATATAGCTCGAACACGTGTTATTTCACGTTTTAGACGATTTTAATTGGATACTAAGATCACTTAGTTTGGTGCAGTGGGGAATGTTTGGAGCTCCACAAAAGAGTTTTTAAGACCTCACGTTAAACGGCAATTAGGTTTTCAATGGAATTCACACTATTCTTGTTTGCTTTCAAGTGTTAGGCTTGGGTCTTGAACAAAAACATACGAAAAGATATAAAGCTCGACTAATTTTAGCTTAATTCCATGAGAAGTTTAATGATCAAGTAATTTCATTATATTGGAGACTTCAATTGGTCACTTTTATCATTAGGTTTGATGCCGCTGAAAGTTTGTGGAGCTCCGCAAATGACTTATTAAAACCTCACGTCGGGCGCCAATTCAGGTTTGCTTTCAAGTATTTAGCTCAGGGCTTGGTTTTTGCTGGTAAATATGACAAATTAAGTCTCCTCTTGGGCGCTAGTAATGATTTTAATAAAATAAAAGTATTTTAAGCAAACACTTTCCGGAATTTTACAATTGGGAATTTCAACTTGTTACTCTCAAATTGGATCAACAAACAGTGTTAACAAATGCTCAAAATATGAGAGAGATTTTGAAACAGTGACGTCTCCTGAAATTGTTTTGACTTAAACTTGTAGCACCCGTGACATAATGGCTAGTGCGCAAGACTGTAATGAAAGAGGTCTTGAGTTCAATAACTGCCTACATTTTTTTCACGGTTACTACATCTTTCAAGGAATTTACAAATCCTTCAAGAGAACTTCTTGTCATGTAAAGTGTTTTTTTTTTCAAATAAGACGAATTAGGCATAAAAACTGTAGGTCCACTCGGTCCCTGAAATGACTCGCACATTGGAATGGTGGAGAGTTGTAAGTCCCTACGGACTGCTGCGCTACCTTATTCATTTATTTTTTCTTTAAAAAATATTATGTGGTTGTATCAAATGTCACAAACAAATACTCCAAGAATGACTTCGGCACCTTTTTTCTCTCTCTTTTTTTAGCCACAATTGTTATTTTCTCAAGTCTTGAATATCCTTACTCAAGATGTCATTTTCTCAGTTCCTTAACTTGAGTCCTTACATTTATTGGAATCAAAAATAATACTACCATTCGGAGTTAATGAATTCTCACATTGGGCGCCATTTAAAATTTGTAAACAATATTACTTTGAAAATTGTTTATCCAACCAAAAACTAACTAACTTACTTTCAACAATCACAAGATAGATACCACTTTTTAACTTCCTTTCATCATAAAGACCCAACAAAATATGTATATGAAAAACTTCAAAAACTTCTCACCAAATTGAAACCAACAAAAAATAAAACAACAATTTTACAGTTTTTCTTTGAAAACAATCAAAACTGTCTACCTTCAACAGAATATGTAGTTTTTTGTTGTTATTGTTGTTGTTATTCTCATACATAATGAACTTTGTCTTCTTTGTGTTTATTTTTGTTGTTGTTGTTTTTATTTCTCACTCAAAGGAGTAAAATATGTATGCAGAACACACACAAAAAACCATGAACTCATATCCTTTGAACTTTTTGAAAGTGTTCATGTGTATTTGGTTGGAAAAGAACTCATATATAGAAGTGAAATTTTATAATTTGTTTTCATCATCAGGTAGTGAAATTGTTAAGGTTTATATATTTGTTAACTTTTCCTCTGTCTTGAAGTTTCATTTTACAAAAGTCAAATCAAAAACAAATCATAACACTAAGCAAACAGTCAATTTTATGAAAATATAACCTGACTTAAAAGTTGAGAAGAAAAATACACAAATATTTCATAAAAATAAATTTCAAAACTTCAGTATTTTGAATTTTTGAAAAATTAATATTCTCTACAATATTTGAGGGCTCAAAGAATTACCCGTCCAACTGTGAAGAACCACACCATTTTCAGGTCTTTCACATCACCGACTGGACAACTCCTACTTTTACAAACATTTATACAAAACCAATAAAGCCAAACTCATACGGTTCTTTTGAAAGTACAATATTGTATACAATTAAGCACGATCAAACCTCAACATCGTATGTGTGCATATTTTACATATTTCTCAACCTAATAAAGATATTTGAAAATATATCTTTAATAAACGTTTATATTGAAAATGTATTTTAATTTTATTTTCATTTTTGTAAGCATTTTCTACTTTATTTTGAAAACCACTGCTTCCTGCAATCATCCGTAAATAACAAAAAACACCACAAAAAGGACGCTTTGCGAGGACTCAAACAGGAATATAAAAATAGTGGTGGGTGGCTACAGCGGTAACTGTATAAAAGTTATACTAGCATAGAGTTAAAATAATAAAGTAAATATAAATGCAGCAACAAAAAATACGCAATATTGAGTACAGGACATCTAGACGTAGAGTATAAGAAATAAAAATAAAATCAGCCAATTTAAGCATCAAAAGCTAGCCTCGCTGCGCTGCGGTGGCTTGGGCTATCGCTCCTAAACTATTTTCTTCCTTCAAGTCACCACACAATATACAGAGAGAAAAAATCCATAAAAAACTTCAGGTTTTTTTCAATTTTTTGTTTTAATTCTTTGCTATAAAAACCATAAAACCACAAAAAAGAAATAAACAAAACAATAACCACCACGAAGCTAAGAAAAGTTTCACGTTTTATAAGAAAAACACAAACAAAATAATAAAACAAATTGTATCTATTAGTTTAATGTACACACATTTCCGGACCACCACATAGCAAAAAGTTGTAAAAACAACCTAAAGATATATGTAGAGTAAATACGGATGGATATAAGGTTTTTTATCCTCGCTAAGCTTGTAATCCTTTTAGCAACAAGAAGGCAGACAAAAAAACATAAATAATAAAAATAGAAAATGCAATTCTCATGCTACACGTGTCCTGCTATATAAAGCAACTAGACACCATCTGTTTTAAGAAAAATAGACACAAAAGAAAAAGAATATACATATATAATAAGAAACTGTACCATAAAAATAAAAAAACAACAAAAAATAATCAACTAAGAAAAGAATCTGAAACATCCTTTTGTACTAATTAATAAATACATTGTGCTTGAAAGTATATACGAATATAAGACATGGTGCATTATCCTGTGCAAAAGTGCAACAACCAACAATAACAACGTTCTGATGTGAAGATATCCTTGTTTTTTTTTGCAAGCCAATAATGATTCTGAAGGATAGAAAATATAAAAAGGAAAGGAGAAAATGAAATAATAAATATTAAAACGGAAGACTTTCTTAATTCACTTCCTGAAGTTTTCGTTTTTTGTTGTTTTTTTTTTTAATTTTCTTTCATCTTTTAAATTATAAAAAAATAATACTACAAAAGTTCATGGATGAACCTTTGATATGCGATGGTGTATTCAACAGGGTGGTTCGCTTATAATATGAATCTTTCAAATGATATAATAGTCCTTTACCTATAGTATTTGACAGATTCGATAACATACAAGAAAAAACTGAAACATTTAAGCCGTCCACAGTCTAAAGGATATTTATCTAAAAAAAGGATATTTGAACGCAAAAAATAACATTAGTGGACAGGGTTCTTTCTTGCACTTTTTCTATGGGGTTTGATGGCAATAATTCAAATCTGATTTCAAAATTCATGAATCAACGTTAGGAATTTAAGATATTGTTTTTTAAAATACAAAAAATACGTGTGTAAGGCTTTTTGAGGCTGTTATGAAGAAGATTTTCTTCAATCTATAATCCTTTTTTGTTCAATATTTAGTTGAAGTGTTTATAATATTTACTACAATGTTCCAAAAATTTGTATCGGTTGATAGATTAGTTTAACAAAGATCTGAAAGTTCGATAAATCATTTATGCTAAAACGGTTGTAAACATAAAATGACAAAACGTTTAGAAACTTAGTTTTGCTCTCTTTGACAAATTTATGTCTTAACAATTCAATTATGTCAAGTTTTCAAATACATACAAAAAAAATGTTGAAAACGGGTATTTTTTAAACTTAAAGTTTGGATTCGTAATCATCACTAAAAATGAGCTCCAAATCTATTTTTTAAAACTATGAAATTTCAGGTTTGCTCAAAACTTCATATGAAACCAAGTAAAGACTCATAACTTATTAGAATTTCCAGAAACCAAGTAAAATAATTAAAATTGTTAAAAATCAAAAAGTAAAAGTTTTATAATTTGAAAAAGGATCATAACTTAGCCTTTGGATGTGTTTAGCATTTTTAAAGGGGCTTCATTTAAAAACTTGTAGTACCCGTGGGATGATATTAGGTCTCTAATCTTTGTCTCAAATAGCTTATCAAGTTCGTGAAAGAAGGTGTTGTAAGAGATACCCAACTTCTCTGCATGACCTCCTATAGGCCAATGTCCGGTACAAACCGCAACAATCATGGCTATGTCTTGCCTTGGCCTGCATAGAAGATCGTTTGTACAGGTTTTAATATAGGTGGGCCATATCTCCCCAGATATAAAGCAGTCGGGTTAATTGCTCCACGTGCGGTTTGATTCAGTTTGGTAGATAGACAAGATTTTACGCTTCATAAAACCAAGAGGAATGTTAACCATTTCCAAAAGTGAGCTATGAAGGGCCGATCCTTGCCTGGCTAGCTCGTCAGCCCGTTCATTTCCCACGATACCACTATGGCCTAAAACCCAGATCAGGGTGACACCAAGGTTAATATTCAGGTTCGCAAGCTCTTCATGACATTGCAGGACCAATAAAGATGAGGATGTGTCCGGGTTAATGACTTTGACAGCTGACTTACTGTCTGTAAAGATAGCCGCATTTTAGTTTTGGTTTGGGCTTTTAAGTATCTTACATGCCTCCCTTATTGCCAGCAGTTCAGCCTGAAAAACGCTAGCAAAGTCAGGAAGCCTAAAGGATTTGGCTACATTTAGGGACTCAGAAATGATCAGAACCAACTCTGCACTCCATCTTTGAGCCGTCAGTAAAGATGGATGTGTCGAAACCTATCAACACGATGTCATTCTCCCAATCTTCTCTGGGTGGGAAAATCACTTTAAAAACCTTATTAAGGCTCAAAGTAGGAGTGCAGTAGTCAGTGTCTCCGGATAATATCTGAGGGAATCAATTTCGTTGTGTTGATGTGACCATAAGGTTTTGACAACCAGCTGTTTGATTCCTTCAGCCTAATAGCACTGCAGGAAACTATGTATTTAATAAAAAAGTCGATTGGTAGAAGATCCAAAATAAAGTTTAAGGCGTCTTCAGAGCTGTTGTCTGAAGCTTCTTTAGCTTATCAATAATATAGTCTTTGCTAAGAGCAGGCCACCACACAATCGACCCAAATGTTAAGATTGGATGTACTACGGCTGTGTACGTCCATAAAATCATCTTCGACTGAAGTCCCCACTTTTTCCGAAAGTTGTGCTGCAGGCGTAGAAGGCAACAAAGGCCTTCTTAACCCGTACTTCAATATTTAGTTTCCAGTTTAGTTTAGGGTCAAGTATAACTTCCAAATATTTTGCACTGAAAGTCAATAATAGGATTTGACCGTTGAGTCGAGGTAGCAAGAAGGGCGGTACTTTAGTTTTGGTGGTAAAGAGCAACAGTACAGTTTTAATTTGGTTAACTCCTAGTCCACAACTCGTGGCCCAGTTGCTAACTTTCTTCAAAGCTGACTCCGTGATTTCACTAACCACAGAGGTGTGCTTTCCTGACACCAATAGCACCAAATCATCCGCATAGGCTACTGCATTCACTCCACATCTCTCTAATTTAACGAGAATGGATAACCAGAAGCCATAGAAGAGGAGAAAGGACACCACCCTGGGGTGTTCCCCTACTCACGTGTTTTGTTTCGATTGTATTGCCTAGAGTGGCTCGAATCTTCCTACCACTGAGCGTGGAAATAATCCATTCTCGAATGAAGTCTTCTACACCGAACGTAACGAGCGATTCTTCTATGTATTCGGTAAAGACGTAGTCAAAAGCACCTTCTATGTCTAGGAAGGTGGTAAGAGTAAATTTTTCTACAGTACGCACTACCTCATGGAGGGCAGTCTCCGTAGATTTGCCCTTAACATAAGCATGCTGAGATCTTTCGAGAGGTCCAACTAGGATTTCACTAATATGGTAATCAAGAATGCGCTATAAGGTTTTAAGCACAAAAGATGTTAAGCTTACTGGTCTGAAATCCTTCGCGGAATTCGTGACCTTGCCTACCCACTTTCGGGATAAAAACTACATTGACCTGTCTCCACGACATGTGCACATGTTTGAGAAGGAGGCTTCCTTTGAAAATTTGTTCCAGCTATGGAGCTGCCACATCATGCAACTTTTGAAGCATAACTGGCAGTATGCCATCCATGCCTGGGGATTTATATGGAGAAAAAGTATTGATGTCCCACAAAATATTTTCTCTGGTTATAACGGAATTGACTTGCTCCACATGAGCTACGTTTAGCTCTGTGCGGACCCGGAAAGTGCGTATTCATCAGTAGCTCAAGAGATTCGGCTGGAGATGCTGTCCAGGTTCCATCAGGCCGTTTTTGAAATGAAGGATTACAATGTTCCTTCGATAAAACTTTGCTGAGCCTTGCGGAGTCCTTTATGTCTTTGATTGATTGCCAGTATTCTCTTCAGCCTTGTCTTTTGGCTGATGACAGGGCGACTTCAACTAAACTTATTAAGAAGCAATAATGTATTCGATGTTCCCAGTTAATCAAAGCTCGTATGGTAACGGAGTTATGACATCTTTTTTAAAAAAGTCTGTCAATTATAAGACAACGGATACAAAGGATACTCTATATTATAAATACCTGATCAACGTCATAACTTTAGCTTGCACCTTATGAGAACTCTGTTAACGCCTTAAACTACTTATTGCAAAAAAAAACTTTATTTTTGTTTGATAAAACTATGAAAAACAAAAAAAGGATATTAAACAAAGATACCAAATAAACATTTCATATAAAAAAAGCTTAAAAAGCGTCTTCGATGCAATAGACAAAGAACACAAGAATAACATAAAACCACAAAAAGGATATTATGATGAGATTAAAAATAAAGCTAACGTTGCGAAGGAGAACGGACATCTCTTAAGACACCCACATCCACATCCTCAAACACACACACATACATACACTACACACCATACACACACACATATTCTAACATTCAGAAGATGCTGGTGATGCTAAGCTCCAACTTTACCTGAAATGTTGTTAATCGTTGCGGTGGTAACAACGGGTGTCTTGTTGGTGGCTTCAAGTTGATGACTGCCAACAGCGGTTATGTCAGTTAGTCCTGTGTGCGCAATATGAAGGTAGGTTTTTTTTTGTTCTTGTTTTAATATTTAATTTAAATTTATTTTTTGTTTTTTTTTTTTTTATTTTAAATTTTATTTTCAAAGAAGATAAAAGCCAAAAGGATAAAGAGTGAAAAGAATAAAATATTTTCAGACCATCACTTGGACAACGAACAACATAAAACAGAACAAATAAAAATATGAAGATAAACTATCCTTGGTTGGTGAGGAGACACAGAAAGTGTATATATGTATAATGGATAGTGACGATACAAGCTCCTTCTGCAAGTATAAAGCCCAACAACCATAGGAAAATTGTAATAATTGTTATAATCAAAAAGGACATGTTAATTCCTTTTTTCATATCCGACTCTCTGTGGCACTGGCTCGATGGTAATGGTGGATGGTGGATAGTGATGGTGTTATGTCAATGTGTCCTTTGTTTTCGAGGATAAAGTCGGGTGGTGTGGTCGGGTCGGGTCGGGTGTGCCTGTGCATCAGCATCTTCATCATCAGAGTGGTGTTTCTTTATAATACCCTGTGGCCATCATCGTCATCATCATCAGGCCAGAACCATAGAATTTGCCTTTTAAATTAAACTACTATGACAACATTTTAAAGAAAATACAGCTTAACACGTTTTCTATATAATAAACTGATGCATATTCTTGTGTCAAAGGAAAATGTTTGTGTCCTTCGGACGTTTTGTTTGTAAGCTTAATATTTTTCATTATAAAATATATTGGGAAGGCGTCATTTCATTTTTAAACAATCTTATACACTGTTTCGTCGGAGAACATGTGATGATATACTAAATTATGTATGTATGTATGTGTGTACGGAAGTTGTGTGTGTGGTTTTCTTTATGATATCCTGTGCCTGTCGGAAGATATATTTAATATTTTGTCTGAATAATTATTTTATTTAATTATTGCCACAAGATATGACTTTCTAATAAAATTAAAGCAAAACGTTGAACCTGTAGATTGAAAAAGGATCCTTATTTTAAAAACAAGCGCTCCCTGGCGAATATGGGATCCTATTACTTATTCTTCTTATTCTATTCTGATCTCGAACCTCATGGTTGCTGGCACAAATCAGGTTAATTTAGTTTATTGCTAAAAATAGATGTCCCACAAGGCTCTGTACTAGGGCCAGTGCTTTTTTCTTGTTTCATAAACGAAATTAAAAAACTCTTAATGTCTACCTTGTGTCAGTTTTCTCAAAAATGGTTTAAAAAAAATCATACACCTTAAAAACTATCCATATCAGTTCTACAAAAATCCTCAATTTCAATTCATATTATCAAGGGTTTTTGAAAAACATAGCAAAAAGGGAAACATTGCAGAAAATTGTAGCACGTTGAAGAAATGACTTTGATGAAATTGTTTAAGAGTTTTTTTTGTTT